>NC_053497.1:162630781-163230781 GCF_905171775.1 Rana temporaria
GTTAATGATCAGCCTTCACCGACTCTAATAAGGACACCCACAAAAGTGCTCAAAAGATGGCAGCTTACCACAAGTAGTTGACCCTTTTACTGAAAAAAGTGGTCACATGTGCTTCATATCAAGTTGAACTTTGCTATTAACAGATGAATAAGCAGATAATGGAACAACCTCTTAGCCCATGGAGACTCAGGACGGCATATGCAAATAAGAAGATAAGGTCCGAAATAGTGTAATCCCGTTTATTATACTTAAATGTTCACATAAAAAGCCAAATGGCTGCTTACTTTAGGAGTGCCCAAGGCCTGTCACTGAGGCTGGATGGCATAAAATCAAATTGTTGGAGATGGTCCCGACTCGCGTGCACTGGCGTGCGTTCCGCTTCCTGAAGACGTGTCAAATGAAACGGACGTAGAGGCGTCACCTGGTCACGTACCGAGGTCACTTCCGATTCCCTTGGGCTCACTGCGGTGCAGGGTGGAACGCACACCAGCGCACATGAGTCAGGACCATATCGACCAATTTGATTCTATGCCATCCAGCCTTTATTTATTCTGTTGTTGTGATTATTTATGGAATATTCTTGTTATATTTATTTATTTTTTCACCTAATGACTACTAATTATCAAGTTTAACTATTAGGCACCTGTCACGTTTGGGGACTAGATGTTAACATTTCTTTTGTGTTTAGGTTATATTAGGTAGGCTAGTGTTTCACTTGCTATTCATTTATTTGATAATTTATTTTCGATTATAGTTGGTACTTTTATTTAATAGCTATCAGCGCACTCACCTGTTTTTTTAATCCACTTTGCAGCAGTGGCACGCACTGTTTTTTTGAGGTGCAGCTCATTTAGTTTAATTGCACATTTGGCACGAGATACATAATAATAATAATTATAATTATTACTATTATTATTTTTTTAAAGGGGTTTAAATGGCTATTAAACGTAACCGTGTGTGCGTGTGTGTGTGTTTGTGTATATATGTATGTGTGTGTATATATATGTATATATGTATGTATGTATGTATGTAAATGAGTTTCTGGACTCCTGACAGACCCTTTCATCTTTCATCCAGCGCTGCACTGACTTTTCTGGATTCTGAGTCATGGGGAAAACAAAAGAATTGTCAAAGGATCTGTGAGAAAAGGTAGTTGTCTTGTATAAGACCCCATTCACACCTCCGTGACAAAACGCCGGACGCTCGTGCCGCTGGAGGGGAGAATTCCCATTGCTGTCTATGGAGATGGTTCACATCACATAGACGCCGTACGCCTGCCGCCTGAAAAAAAGTCCCGGACCCTTTTTTTCAGGCGGCATTGGCGTTCGACCATACAAAGCAATGGGAAGGCTTTGCTGGGGGGAAAAAAAAAAAAAGTTACACACTCGCGGCAAAATACGCCGCATACACGGCGTATCTTGTCGCGGAGGTGTGAATGCAGCCTAAAACAGGAAAGGGATATAAAAAGATATCCAAGAAATTGAGAATGCCAGTCAGCAGTGTTCAAACTCTAATCAAGAAGATGAAAATGAGGAGTTCTCTTGAAACCAGGTAGTCCAGCTAAAATTTCAGCCACAACTGCCAGGAAAATTGTTTGGGATGCAAAGGAGAAACCCACAAATAACTTCAGGTGAAACACAGGACTCTCTGAAAACGTGGTGTGGTTGTTTCAAGATGCACAATAAGGAGGCACTTGAAGAAAGATGGGCTGCATGGTTGAGTCGCCAGAAGAAATCCATTACTACGTGTAATGGTCACCAGCGTTTACCACCTTCCATCAACCCACGACAGCTTATCGACACTCCACAATGAGGCAAACGATCACGACCCATAAGAATTCCCCTCAGACACGAGACACACAGCTCTGTGTTCTGGTTTCAAATTCAAGACAACTTTAATGGTTCACTCTCCGCTTTTAAGCAGTTACAGCATGTTACAGTACTCAAAGGACCAAAACCACACCCCACCCATACATCACATGATGAGCTTCAATCACGTTCTTTTAGATAATTACATAGAGGAGTTAATTATCCCCCAGACGTTACGTCTCCGACAATAAGTCATTCACCGGCACAATACACATTCCTTAAATCAGACGTCTGACCTTTAGCCTGCTAACTCACAACACATATCTATCATCAGTAGCATCTTCACACAGTGTTATTAGCATACATAATGAGAGATCCTGGACCAGACTCAATTAGCATGTCAACAGTCTACACAGAGAGATGAGTCATAGAATAAACCAACACTTTGCAATCTCCTGCAATATGAGCTATCGGTAATGTCCCCTGTCCTGTAATTTAGGATATCATTTCTCAGTCACCCTATGGCCCTATCGGACATAAGGTGACCCTAGACATAAGAGTTATTAATGATGCTGGCACAGGAGTACACCTCATCCTTCCAAAGTCTCTGTTTGTCCAGGGTCATTCCGTTACACTACGCAAATGCCATAAAGGATCCCGCTTACAATACGCCAAACAGCACAGAGACAAGCTTCAAACCTTCTGCCACAAAGTCATTTGGCATGATGAGACCAAAATTATGCTTTTTGGCCATAAACTCTACATTTGTAGAGGAATCAAGGTCTATGATGAAAGGTACACCATTTCTACTGTAAAAACATGGAGGTGGATCGCTGATGTGTTGGATGTGTGGGCTACAAAGGCACAGGAAATTTGGTAAAAATTGATGGGAAGATGAATGCGGTATGTTATCCAAAAATACCAGAGGAACATTTGCATTCATTAGCCAGGACATTCCAATGATCCAAAACGCAAGGCCAAGTCAACCTGTCATTGGCTACAGCAGAATAAAGTGAAAGTTCTGGAGTGGCCATCTGTCTCCTGACCTCAATATCATTAAGCCACTCTGGGGAGATCTCAAACGTGCAGTTTTCCCCTCCCGTCTTTCAGGACAGCCCACAATTGAGAGATACTCCTCCTCTTCCTCTAGGAAACACTGCGCCAGCCCATAAATTTCTCACTCCCCCTGCCAGACCTCAGTATTAGTGTTTCCTCCGGTGGGGAGACACTGTGCATGGGAACCTAGGCCAATTCAGTCAGAGGACTGAGGCCATTTCTTTTACCTTAAAGGAAGCAGAGGCTTCCAGGTGAATCCTGGTGCGGTGCAGGCCCACCATTAGCCACCCCATCCACGCCGAGCGCGGCTTCTGGTTGCGGGGGACCCCTATCTCGTCCAGCGGGGCGCAGCGAGGGAGACATCAGGGCTCGCCCTGTATTACAGGCCGCAAAAAAAAAATTTTGAACCGAGCGGGCTGGACGGCGGGTGACGTCATTTCCGGCGTAGAGCGGATGTCTCCCCTTTGAACCGCGACTTCCGGTTCCGGGTCGCGGTGCTGATAGGAGGTCCGGACGGACGCTGGAGGGAGTCGGATCTCGCACAGGCGAAGAGAAGCTCTCAGCAAGCAGCCACCTGCGGTCATGTCGGCAGCATCTCCAGAGCCAGCCCTGACAACTGACGCTACCTCCAGCGAGCCTAAGGTAAGAGTACCCTGGGGAGGGGCGCTCTCTAGCTTAGGTTTGCCTCTCCATGTAGGGTTCAATGCATGGGGAGGCAAGCCCCCTGGGTGGCCAGGGGAGGGGGAGTCCTTAGTCCCAGGATTTATAGAGGGCTAGGTGCACTCCCAGGGTTGTAACCAAGTTTATAATTTTTGTTTTAAAACTGTTGTTTTCTGCCCTTTTCTGTATTTCAGAAGGCCATTGAAAAAACGGGTGGTGGAAGGCATAGCTCAAAGAGGAAGTGTGCCTCCTGTAGGGATGTCCTTCCAGAATCATGGACTAAGGTCCTGTGTAGGGATTGCATTCAATCCTTAGTCAGGGAAAATGAATTAGAACAGGAGTCAGGACTTGCAGCCTCTGTTAAAGAGCTGTCATCCACTTTCTCCTCATTCAAATCTCTGTTTGAGAGGTTACAGCCTTTGGCTGTCCCCACCCAGGTTACAACCCAGCCACAGGCTCAGGGTCCTGCTCCTGTCATACCCATTGCAACAGCTATGGCAGATGTTTCCGCAGGCCCTTCCCAAGAGGAACAGGTTCCTCCAGATAGTGCCACCTCTGATTCTCAAGAGGGGTCAGAGGGAGAGGACCAGGACGGGGAGTCCAGGAAGCCCTCTAGGTACAAATTGTCACTGGATGAGGTAGAGGACCTCTTAGGGGCAGTTTACACAACCCTTGGTATCCAAACCGACATGATCGAATGTACAGAGGTCTGGAGGAGCAAGAGAAAAAGGTCTTCCCAGTACATGATATACTGGTTGAGACCATTAAGAAGGAGTGGCAGGATCCTGAAAGGAAACCCTTTTTTTCCAGATCCCTAAAGAGGAGATTCCCTTTCTCAGAGGATCCTTCGTCTGTTTGGAACAAGAGCCCCAAATTAGACGCCGCCTTCTCCCAAGTGTCCAGAAACACGGATTTAGCGTTTGAGGACATGGGGGTTTTGTCCGATGTTATGGACAAAAGAATGGATTCCCTATTAAAGAAATGTTGGGATTCTACTATAGGGAACCTTAAACCAGAACTTGCCGTCACGGTAATGGCTCGCAATCTGGAGCATTGGCTCTCTAAGATTCAGGAGCACATTGAAGCTGGTACGGATAAGGAAACTATTTTAGCCTCCTTCCCTACTATCCTGCAAGGGGTCGCTTATATAGCGGATGCCTCAGCGGAGTCAGTCCGCATGTCGGCCAGATCGGCTGCTCTGGCTAACTCGGCCAGAAGGGCCCTCTGGCTCAAAACTTGGACTGGCGACAGCGCCTCTAAATCCAAGTTATGCGGTATTCCCTTCACAGGTGACCTGCTTTTTGGCCCAGGCCTTGAAGCAGTACTAGACCGCACGGCGGACAAAAAGAAGGCCTTTCCTCCTAAAAGAAAAGTCACAGTACAGGCAGGAAGGGGGTTTCGTCCGCAAAAACAAAAAGGGGCCAAACCGGCAGGCCAAAGGAAGGTTTGGACCCCCAGGGGCAGAGGCAGAGGTGGAGCGATTTTTCATCCTCCTGTCCAGCCCCCTAAGAACCCATGACTCGCTAGTCAGGGTGGGAGGAAGACTGGGGACCTTTCTCCCACAATGGGAATCAATTTCCCCAAACCAGTTTGTCCTGGCGGTCATAAGAGGGGGATACCGACTGGAATTTTCATCACCTCCCCCCCAGAGATACCTAGTCACCCATCTACCCAGGGACAAGGAGAAATCCGAAGCCTTGTTGGGAGCTCTAAGGGAGCTAGAGGATCAAAGTGTCATCCTCAGAGTTCCAAGGACAGAGGAAGGAAGGGGATTTTATTCACACATCTTTGTGGTGAAGAAGCCCTCTGGGAAATACAGGTTAATCCTAAACCTAAAACCTCTGAACAGATCCATTTCATACAGGAAATTCCGCATAGAATCGATTTATACAGTCAGAGCCCTCCTTCCCCTCAATTGTTTCATGGTATCTCTGGACCTCAGAGAGGCATACTTACACGTTCCGATCGCAGAGAATTCTCAGAAATATCTGCGATTGGCCGTGGACCTAGAGGGAACGATTGTACACCTCCAGTTCCAGGCTCTGCCATTCGGGCTATCCTCATCGCCCCGGATTTTTACCAAAATCCTGGCAGAACCCTTAGCGTTTCTGCGACTTCAGGGAATATCCATCATAGCCTATCTGGACGACCTGCTTCTTTTCGCAGCCTCGCCAGAGCAGCTATCCAGGGACCTGGAAGTGACCAAGAAGGTTCTAACGGACCTAGGGTGGTTACTGAACTTGGAAAAGTCCAGTTTAAATCCATCCCAACGGATCACTTACCTGGGGTACCTGCTGGATTCTACTCTCTCAAGAGTGTTCCTCCCGGTAGAGAAAGTCAAGAAGTTGGACAGAGCAGTGGCTTCCCTCCAAAACAATCAACAGGTGTCACTAAGGTCCCTGATGTCAACGCTAGGTCTGTTGACATCTGCCCTCCCAGCCGTGCAGTGGGCAGGTATTCACTTTCGCCCACTACAGGCCTTCCTACTAAGGGTCTGGGATCACAGCCTAGAAGCCCTAGACTCCTTGATTCGAGTACCACTTCAGGTAAAAAGATCCCTCTGGTGGTGGAGAAAGGCCACCAACGTAACCCAAGGACGTCTGTGGATTATCCCGGTGTCTCGGGTGGTAACCACAGACGCAAGCGGCAAGGGCTGGGGAGCGCACCTGGGATCCCTTCCAGCGCAGGGTACCTGGGGTCTCCAGGTTCTTTCAGGAAGAACTCCAGGGGCACCACATTCAAGTGAGATCGGACAATTCATCGGCCGTAGCCTACTTAAACAAACAGGGCGGCACGAGGAGCGAAAGTTTGTCGGTCCTGACAGCAGAGATTCTGGGCTGGGCCGAGATCCACACCCTCTCCCTTTCGGCGGTCTTTCTGAGGGGAGAAAGAAACGTGACAGCAGACTTCCTCAGTCGAAGGCAGCTGAGGGAGGGCGAGTGGACCCTCAACCAGGAGGTCTTTCATCTCCTGAACAAGAGATGGGGAACTCTGGAGGTGGACCTCTTCGCCTCAAGAGAAAATGCGAAGACCCCCTGTTTCTTCTCCCTGAACAAAGGAGAAGGAGCAAGGGGAGTGGATGCCCTGTCCCAAAGCTGGAAGTTCGGAAGATGCTATGCATTCCCACCTCCGGTACTTCTTCCAGCAGTACTGAGAAAATTCCAATCGGAGCACACCTCTAGTCCTGGTAGCTCCTTACTGGCCCAAGAGGGCATGGTTCTCAGTCCTCAAACAGTTAGCGGCAGAACCACCCTTATTTCTACCTCAGCGGGAGGATCTTCTATCACAGGGCCCAGTCCTATGCCCACAAGTTCACAGGTGGAGGCTAGCAGCGTGGCTACTGAGGAAGCCATACTAAGATCCAAGGGATTTTCCGAAGGTTTAATTGCCACCCTCCTTAATAGTAGAAAAAAGGAGACCCGCAAAATTTACAAGAAGGTTTGGCTTCGTTTCAACGAGTGGTGTGTAAATTGCCCCTGTTCTGTACAGAGCCCCACGGCTGTCTTAGAATTTCTTCAGTGTGGGGCAGATAAGGGTCTTTCAGTTAGCACCCTTAAAGGGCAGGTTTCGGCACTTACGGTGTATTTAGAAAAACCTCTGGCCACCAGTCCCTGGGTAGTCAGGTTCTTTAAAGCACTATCCAGACAGAGACCAGCGCGAGGGCCACCCTTCCCCAGTTGGGACCTGTCTCTGGTGTTGCGTACCCTAACGGGTACTCCCTTTGAGCCCTTAGATAATTGTTCTCTAAGGGATTTAACCTTAAAAACAGCTTTTTTGGTTGCAGTGACCACTGCTAGGAGGGTCAGCGAGCTAGAAGCTCTATCGATCAGACCCCCTTTTTGTGTTATTTTCCCGGATCGGGTCGTTTTCAAGACCGATCCAGCCTTTCTTCCTAAAGTGACTTCAAAGTTTCACAGGAGTCAAGATATAGTTTTACCCTCTTTTTGTTCCAACCCTTCGGGGGAAAGGGAACGTCGTTTCAGTACGTTAGATGTTAGGAGAAGTATCCTACATTACTTAGAGGTGACTAAACCGTTTAGAAGGTCAGACTCACTATTTGTTTTATTTTCTGGAACCAGGAAGGGATGCAAAGCATCCAGGCGCACTATTGCCAGGTGGCTAAGACTAAGCATTGGGCAAGCATACACTTTGGCTGGTAGGGAAATCCCTACAGGAATAAAAGCACACTCCACTCGAGCGCTGGCAACCTCTCAAGCAGAAAGAGCTGGAGCAACGCCGGAACAGATTTGCAAAGCAGCAACATGGTCCAGCTACACCACCTTTGTTAAACACTACAGGGTGGACCTGGTTTCGGCAGGTGAGCAAGCCTTTGGGCGAAAGGTTTTGCAAGCCATAGTCCCACCCTAGTTGGTAAGTTCTCGATTATCCTCTCAATTGTGGGCTGTCCTGAAAGACGGGAGGGGAAAAATAGAGTTACGTACCGGTAACGTCTTTTCCAGTAGTCTTTCAGGACAGCCCTGGGTACCCACCCGAATAGAGGAAGTCTGATTTCAAGACCAGGACATGATGTTGATATGAAATTATATGTTATTAACATGTTCTTGTGTCTCCCCAGCTGACCGGAGGTGCTCGTATAAAAACTGAGGTCTGGCAGGGGGAGTGAGAAATTTATGGGCTGGCGCAGTGTTTCCTAGAGGAAGAGGAGGAGTATCTCTCAATTGTGGGCTGTCCTGAAAGACTACTGGAAAAGACGTTACCGGTACGTAACTCTATTTTTTATGCAAGACAGCCCAAGAATTTACAGGAATTGTGCCATGCGGAATGGGCAGTTATACCATCTGAGAAGATAAAGAGCCTTATCCATAAATACCACAAAAGACTTCAAGCTGTTATTTAATGTTAAAGGGAGCAATACACGGTATTAAGAACCTGAGGTATGTAAACCCCCACATATGCAGCCATGTCCCCCCACATATGCAGCCATGTCCCCCCACATATGCAGCCATGTCCCCCCACATATCCAGCCATGTCCCCCGTACCTAAATGATGATGCTGCCGCCGCGTTAATCACCGCGCGGGGAACAGATTACAGTCAGCTTTTGTTTGAATAGCTGTTTTCCCTGCCGCGCTGTGTATACACTCCCCCTTGCTCGCGATTGGACAGATCCGTCCAATCCCGAGCAAGGGGGAGTGTCTATGCGCGGCGGGGAAAACAGCTATTCAAACGAAAGCTGACTGTAATGTTCCCCACGCAGTGATTAACGCGGTGGCTTCGGCGGGGGGGGGGACTGGGGGGCAAGTATTCTATTTAGGCTTTGGGGGTATTTGCGGGAGTACGAGTACTCCCGCAAATACTCAGTATCGGTCCCGATACCGATACTGGTATCGGGACAAACCTACCCACAATTGATCCCGAGGAAGGTAAAGCATGATTCAATTTGCTCCAGCAGGGGAAAAAAATCCTTTCTAAACCCCCAAGAGGCTCTTGGATATTACTTGGATTACCTTTTACCTATACATGTTAGTATCCAGTTATATTTTATGTACATTTATAAAATAATTAAGACCTTTTTTTAGTAGCAATCTACTGAGCTGGACAGAACCAGCTCTTGAGGGAGTCTATTTCGAAATTTCACAGCTTACTATGAAGAAACCTGTCTGTATTTGGAGACTAAATCTCTTTTCCTCCAGACGTAAAGGAGTGTCCCCTTGTCCTCTGTGATGACCTTTAATGTGAATAACTCAACACCAAGTTCACTCAATGGACCATATATGTATTTATACATGTTGATCATATCCCCCTTAATCTCCCCTTCTCAAGAGATCATAAATTCAGTTCCTCTAATCTTTCATCATAGCTGAACTCTTCCATGCCTCTTATCAGTTTGATTGCCCTGCCAGTTGGTGAACTGGTGCCCAAAACTGAACTGCATATTCCAGATGAGGTCTTACTAATGATTTGTATAGGGGTTAAATTATCTCTCTCTGGTGTCTATTTCTCTTATTACAAGAGAGGCTTTTACTCTTTGGAAACCGCAACTTGGCATCGCTTGCCATTATTTAAGCGGGAGTTCACCCATAAATGTATTTTTACCCTTAGATGGATGCTCATTTAGTCTAGGGGAATCGGCTAGTTGTTTTAAAATCCGAGCAGTACTTACCGTTGTAGAGGGCGATCTTCTCTGCCGCTTCCGGGTATGGGTCTTCGGGACTGGGCGTTCCGTCTTGATTGACAGTCTTCCGACAGGCTTCCGACGGTTGCATCCATCGCGTCACGAGTAGCCGAAAGAAGCCGAACATCGGTGCGGCTCTATACTGAGCCTGCGCACCGACGTTCGGCTACTTTCGGAAAATCGCGACGCGATGGATGCGACCGTCGGAAGCCTGTCGGAAGACTGTCAATCAATAAGGAACGCCCAGTCCCGCAGCCCATACCCGGAAGCGGCGGAGAAGATCGCTCTCTAAAAAGGTAAGTACAGCTTCGATTTAAAAAAAAAATTGCCGATTCCCCTAGACAAAATGAGCTGGAATCTAAGGGTAAAAAGTTGTATGTCCGGTTGAACCCCCGCTTTAAGCCATTTTTTTTCTTTTTCATATTTGCGCTCACCATTCTATTCTTCACTCTTTACGCAAAGCCCTTCATCACATTATTACTCCTTAATGGCGAATATATAATTATCCCCCTCCTATATCATTGTTGGGTTTCCTCAGTATTATTTGTTTACTCAACTGATTATTCAAACAAATTGGCATCTAACTACCAATGCCAAATTTTTGTTAATTTTTTTTAGGGCTTCTCCTGTGTTTCTATATGTCAATTCCTCTGGTCTTAGATTAAGGTTAATTGCTTAAATCCATTGATCTATCGTTGGCAGGTATTTTGATATCCATTTCTCCCTTCGCCTTTCAGGACGGCACCTTGGAGAGAGCGTAGCTCCACCTCTTCACAGGAAACACTGCGTGACAACGCCCCTTTAAAAAGCGGCTGCTTCCACCATGCCTTCAGTTTTAGTGTTTCCTCCGCCATGGAAGCACTGCTGGGGAACCAAAAGGGCTGCGCTCTCTCCAGGAGGGTTTTGGCAGTACCTTCATCCGTTGTTTTTCTCTCAGACAACCCAGCACCCTCCTGTACGTGAGGGGGGTGCTCCGGTTTCTCTTCCTTCGCCGGCTCACAGGAGTAATGGTCGGTCATGGGTCGTTCGCCCAGGGTGTTCGGGGGGCCACAGTTGTGCTCACACTAAGCGTCCATGCCAGGTCTCTGCATGGTGGCGCCGAAACCTGGACGACGCCAGTTCCACCTGCTGGAACACAGGAGGAAGAGGCGAGTCATCTGGCCGAGACTTCCTTTTCCTCATAGGAGAAGCAAAGGAAAAGAGGCTATTTAAAACTCCAGTGGCGGCAGCTGCGGTGGTCCATAATGGAGGAAGCTGAACCATCAGCAGTGGTGGCGGATGCAGGCGCCCAGGTTTCCGGCCAGGCCCAGGTAGGAAAGGTACAGTGATGCCTCTTTCCTTTTTTTATGACACTGGGTGTTTTTTTTTTTTTCTGGTGTTACTAATTAAAACCTGCAGCTGTCTGCTTTAGTATTAATGCTCTATTAGCAGTTCAACAAGGAGTGAGACTCTGTGGCACATAGGGTGTCGGCTAAAGGGTGCTGTGTTCTCTTAATTGGTGATTTATTTAACCCTAAATAAGGGCCTGGGGTTTTTTTCTGTTTCAGAGAGCGCAACAGGAAGAAAATGCCCCTCATGCAAAAACCCTTTAAGGGATTCTTGGCTAAAACCAATGTGCAGATCCTGCATTGCAGACCTAGTGAGGGAAGAATCTACACAGGAGTGTAAAGATCTCTTATCCTCTGTAAGAAAAGACTTGGCAGGGACCCTAGGGACAGTGCGTTGCCTGGTAGAGAAAAAAGGCCAGAGTTCTCAATCCAGTCTCCCTCCGTCCACTTCCAGACCAGTGGAGAGTCTGAGAATGAAAGGCGAAGCATTCCCTCAACCGTTGATGAGGAGGAAGATGAGGCAAGATCTTCTAGGTATAAACTGTTGCTTGAAGAGGTGGACGAATTGCTCAAGGCAATATATACCACTTTGGAAATCCAAGAGGAAAAACCCCAGTTGTCGGTACATGACGAAATGTATCAGGGTCTGGAAGAAGTTAAACATAGTCTTCCCAGTTCATAGGATCCTAACAGATACTATTAAGAGAGTGGAAGAATCCAGAAAAAGGACAGTTTTTTTTTTTCTTTTTCTTTTTTTTCCAGAGCCCTCAAGACGGTTTGCATTTTGAGGAAAAGGAAGAGTTGGTTTGGAATAAAAAAAACAAATAGATGCCGCCTTCTCCCAAGTATCTAGAAAGACCGATTTTTTTTTTTTTTTTTTTTTTTTTTTTTTTTTCTTTCGAGGATATGGGCATCCTTAAGGATGCTATGGACAAAAGGGTAGATGGGCTACTGAAGAAAGCCTGGGACTCGGTATTGTCCAATCTGAAACCTGCAATGGCTGCCACGGTTGTTGCCAGGAACATCGAGTGTTGGTTGGAGCAACTTAAAAAACATGTGATAGCAGGCACTTCCAGGAAGGATCTATTGGAGTCATTTCCCACTTTGCTAAAAGTGGTCAAATACATGGCAGACGCTTCAGTAGAATCCATCAGGATGACGGCCTGCTGGTTAACTCGTGAGAAGAGCCATCTGGCTAAAAACCTGGTCAGGGGACTCTGCCTCCAATGTAAAATTATGCGGAATTCCCTTTTCAGGAGACCTGATGTTTGGGCCAGAACTAGAGTCTGTCCTTGACGGGACAGCAGATGAGAAAAATGCTTTCCCACAAAAGAAGAAAGCAGTGCAGCAAAGGAAACATTTTCGTCCTTTTCAGCAAACCAATAAAGAAAGAGACCAAACGCAGAAAAAGTCCTGGAATCCTCAGAGGAAGAGGCAGGGGAGGGGTGCTCTTAAGACCTCCCGAACAAACTCCTAAAAAACAATGACAATCTCCCAGTAGGGGGAAGATTACAGGACTTCCTTCCAGCTTGGGGAAAAAACAACAAGAAGTCCTTTCGTTTTGAGCCTAATCAGACAGGGGTACCAACTAGAATTCTCAGATTCCTCCAAATCGATTTTTTTATCACAAATCTACCAAAGAAGCGGGAAAAAGCCCTGGCTATGAAGTCTCTTTTGCAAGAACTGATGCAGCAGGAAGTTATTTCCCAAGTACCGAAGGATCAGCAGGGGAAAGGGTTTTGTTCCCACATTTTTCTGGTCAAAAAATCATTAGGGAAGTTTCGCCTGATCCTCAATTTGAAGATTCTCAACCTGTTCATAAAATACAAAAAATTCAAAATGGACACTATTTTTTTTCTGTGAGGAATCTACTCACCCCGGGTTGTCACATGGCATCGATCGACCTGAGAGATGCATATCTCCATGTTCCAATGGCACCCCAGTCACAAAAATTTCTGTTCACGAAAGTGATGGCAGAGGCTCTGGAACCCTTGAGGCTGAAGGGAATGCCAATAGTACCTTTTTTTTTTTTTTTTAATCCAACAAAAGTTTTAGTTTTAGTTTAGTTTAGTTTGCAGAGGTACACTGCATACAAAATCCCCTTGACATGTCGGGGACAATACAAAATATACTTACAACCAGAGAGATACTAGCACATACAATCCTGGCATTCCCAATCTGGAGGTGGATCCCCCCCCTCCCCTCCCTTCAAACAGCATTCTCAGGGCATCCTATCACAGTCCACGCCTCATCCAACATTAATACCCAACAGTCTATCCATCACCAGATCCACCGGGGCTAGACCCGGTACATCCAGCCACTTTGCCCATAGCTTCTCAAATTTGTGGGCGTTACCCGCCAATAGTACCTTACTTGGACGATCTACTGCTGTTCGCAGACTCGAGATCAGGTGGAGGTCAATCTGCAAATAACCCAAGAACACCTAAACGGTTTGGGTTGGCTTCTCAACCTCCAAAAATCCAATCTTCTACCATCCCAAAGGGTGAGGTTCTTGGGCTACGAGATAGATTCAGTAAAACAGAGAATTTTTCTCTCCCAAGAGAAGATAGAAAAAATGCAGTCAGCTCTGAAAGCTCTTCAATGCGATTCAGAGATCTCGGTGAGGCAAGCTATGTCCACTCTCGGTCTCTTGACAGCGGCAATTCCTTCATTTCAGTGGGTCAGACTTCATGCCTGTCCTCTGCAGGCAGACATCCTGAAGAATTGGTCATATCAGGAACCCCTAGAAAAAAGGTTCAAAATAGGACCAAAGACAAAAAGATCACACTGGTGGTGGAGAAACCAAAGAAACCTCTCGAAGGGGCTTCCCTGGAACCTTCCAGTAACCCACCAAGTAACGGATGCGAGTGCATGGGGGTGGGGAGCCCACCTGGAAGAACAGACAAGTCAAGGAGTCTGGTCAAAGTCAGAGGCAAGGAGATCCTCGAATTGGAGGGAGTTGAAGGCTATACAGCTAAGTCTTCTCTCTTTTCAGCTAACCCTAAAGAAACAACATGTACAAATATTATCGGACAACATGGGGGTACAAGAAGCAGGACATTGATGGAGCTAGCTCATCAAATTCTGAGATGGGCAGAAAACAACTTGGCCTCGATATCTGCAGTCCATCTGAAAGGTACGTAAAACACTCTAGCAGATCTCTTCAGCAGGAAAGAAGTAAGAGAAGCAGAGTGGTCTCTGAACCAGGAGGTATTTGAGAAAATCACAGAAAAGTGGGGGTTTCCTCAGGTGGACCTCTTTGCAAAACAAGAAAATGCAAAGACACTGGCTTTCTTCTCTCTTCAGAGGCAGGATCAAGCTATCAGGATAGATACGTTGGCCCACAAGTGGGACTACCCTTTGTCTTACGCATTCCCCCCGTTCCAACTGGTACCAAGGGTATTGACAAAATTCAGAGTGGAATCCACAGAACTAATCTTGATAGCCCCCTACTGGCCTAAGAGGCCTTGGTTTGCCACCCTGATGAATCTTTTAGCAAAACCCCCCTCGAGGTTGCCTATCAGGGCAGATCTTTTGTCTCAGAATCCGATTCTCCATCCAGATGCAGGCTATTTCAACCTAACGACCTGGTTTCTGAATAACAAATCTTAAGACAAAAGGGATTATCAGAAAAACATATTAATACCCTCCTGGCAAGTAGAAAATAAGTCACCAGCAGAGATGTATCTTGGCCTAGGCCGACAAGGCCTAGGACTAGGGCGGCACTTTGCGGGGGCGTCACAGGCACCAAAGCCACCCCCCGCCCCGATCTGTCCTATTTAATTGGCTTCCGCGGCCGCCTTCCGGCTCCCGCATAAATATAGCCCCTGGCGCGGCGGCCTGTAGCGTGGCACTTGCGCTAGCAACATGGGGCGTACTTGGCCAGGGGGATGAAGCGACTAAAGTGGTGGCAAGTAACTCTTAAGGCCTGGCTAGTGGCACAGGACTTAATTTTGAGCCCTGCATTGTGCATTCACATCAGTTCCTGCCCTCAAGGAGCTTACAATCTAAAGTCCCTAACTCGCATTCATATATACACATGGTAAGGGCAACAATTTAGACAGGAGCCAACTGCAACTGGATTGATTGATGTAAGTGATGGAGTGAATGGTGCGTGAGTGTGCTAATGTACAGAGAGGAAGAGGCGGAGCTCTAACAGGTAAAGGTGGAGCCTAAAGTGGAACGGGTGTGGTTTAGATGATAGGGCGTGTCTTAAACAGGAAGGGGTGGGTCATATTTAAATTGGGGGGTGCATGAGTTTAGTCAGGCTTAGGGCAGCACAAAACCTAAATACACCTCTAGTCACCAGAGCTATCTACTTTAAAGTCTGGAAAGTCTATAATACCTGGTGTCCAGCAAGAACTTTAATTTTAGTAATACTATTTTGGTTCTAGAATTTCTTCAAGAAGGATTAGAGAGGTTTAGCAGCAAGTACCCTCAAGACGCAGGTAGCTGCCTTATTTTTTTGGGGAAAAAACCCTGTCAAGGGAACCTTTTAATAATCGGATTCTTTAGGGCTATTGCAAAAGTGAAGCCTAGACCTATTGTTAGTTTTCCCAAATGGGACTTGTCTTTGGTTCTTCAGGCTCTCACTAAGTCTCCGTTTGAACCTATAGAAGAGTCTTCATTAAAATTTTTGACACTCAAAACTATTCTCCTGTTAGCAGTAACTTCTGCTCGAAGAATAAGTGAGTTACAAGCTCTTTCAATTTAAAGAACCTTTTATGAGATGTCTACCAGATAGGCTAGTCTTAAAGTGGAGGTTCACCCAAAAAATCAATTTCTCTTATCGTCCATGGACGGACACCGCACCTTAAGTCTTGACAAGTGGGTTATGTTCGCTGTTTACAGGAGAGGACTAGGCAGAAACATGTTAAATGGTTAAATACATCTTACATTAACAAAGTTGAACAGCCCCGCCCAGGGGGCGGTCCCTCCAGACATAACCCTCCTCACTGCAGCATGCAGCCTCAGTTTCGTTCTGCCTAGCAAGGAGAAAGGACGTATGGCTCCCTTTGGGCCCAGCGCCCTGAGGAGAAATTTTATTTTATTTTATTTTCCCTTTTTCTTGAAGAATCTTTTTTCAACTGTCGTCTGAGTGACAGACTGGATATTGTAGATCCTTGTAGTCTACTCAGTCCGACCAGCAAACGTGGGCACACCTATGCAAAGAGGCTTGGTCTGCCACGCCGTACCCCATGACTCCTGGTGTGGCCAGTGAGCTTTGCTCCGAGGTCTACATATAACTGGGCTGTGGTGTTGCCTCACTCACAGTGGACCGGGCCGACAGCTACCTCCATTGTGGTTGTAGGTCTGTCAGGAATGCGTCAGCGAGACCTCGCTCGGACCGGTAAGTACAGTCCCTCCCGCTTCGGTGGGTTGGTACGGCTGGGCATTCCTGGGGTTCGGGGGTCCTCTTCTCCTCCCTTCCCCTGCTATTTTCTCTCTGCTGCATTGTTAAAATGTTGTTATTTTATACATATACAACATGTATATTGTCGGGGGGGGCCTGCCTGAGGGGACTGTGTATCTGGCCTGAGTCTGTTGTAACTGGGGCTTTCCTGTGAGGGGCTTTGTCTTTTTGGAACTTTTTAAGCCTTAAAGCGGAGTTCCACCCAAAAATGGAACTTCTGCTTATCCCACTCCTCACCCCCTTACATGCCACATTTGGCATGTAATTTTTTTTTGGGGGGGGGGGGGAGTGGGGGCTTCAGGAGAAGGGGACTTCCTGTCCCACTACTGCCTTCCGCCGAGGGGCTGCAAAGGCGATTAAGCTTAATCGCCTTTTGGCAGCCCCTCCCTGTAGGCGATCGCCTAGGACACGTGACAGGTCCTAGGCGATCGCCTGTCCAATCAAACATCGCCGGGCCGCGCGCATGCGCAGTGGGTGCCCGGCCGTGAAGCCGAAAGCTGTCACGGCTGGGTGCCCACAGTGACAATGAAGACGCCGGCCGGGGAGGGGGTGAGAGGAGCGGAGCCCTGGCCAGCGCGTCACTGGAACGCTGGAGTAGGTAAGTGTCTGTTTATTAAAAGCCAGCAGCTACACTTTTTGTAGCTGCTGACTTTTAATAAACATAAATATTGTCTGGAACTCCCCTTCAAAAAGCTTTTTACTGTTTAAATGCGGCATTTTGCCGCCATCCTGCTGGCGCCATTTGCTGGTGCCAACATGCTGTCAGCAGATGCTTAGTGCCATGGGTGCTTTTTATTGTTGGTCCTGGACCTTTTGGTGCCAGGGTGGGGACTGCGGTCGGGTGGGGGTTAAAAGAGTGCCTCCTCCCCCCGTTAGCCCCTGGGGAATGCTCTGTCATGGAGCCTGGACCAGGTACCTGGGTCTGCAGGATAAGGCATTATTGAGTGCGCTTCTCACTGCTGCGAGGGACTCTCTTTAGATGGATAGTGCAGCTGGATTTCCGCTGAGGGCTCAGTCTTTTTTTTTTTTTGCAAGCCAGACCGCTCTGTGTAGGTTTTTCCTCCTGTGCCCTCTTTTTATTAATTCCTGACTGCGGAATGAGAAAAGCCGCTGAGGGCTTTTTGTAGTCCCTCACCGCCCCTTTTAGGAGAGCCCTTTCAAGAGGTGGGCCTCTTCTCCGGTGGTGGACCCTCCGGGGGTCATGTATAGGTAACCACCCCCCCATATTGCGGGAACCCCGCGTGTATGGATCTGTCTGTTAGATGATCCGAAGTACTGACCCGTTCCATGTCTACCATGCTGGGGTCCGCCTTGCGGCTTATTGTACTACGCTGGGGTCTCAGTCGCTTACGGAGTGAACATATTTGCACCAGACAGTGGAGGAGCACCGACTCTCTCCTGAAGTTATTTGGCTAACTGCCCAGCTGGTCCAGTGTCTTGTTTATGTCTGGGGTTTTTCACTAGATGCCACGCCCTTGGTATCCAGGGCTTCGGTCTTGGAGATGGTTGCCGCGTTCTCGGGTTGGAACGCTGGTCTGCTGGCCAGGCCTCTAACATACGCCCTGACAGATTTACCCTTAATGGGTGGGAGACCCCTTGGGTCCTCACTGGATGACATTATCAAGATGTCACTGGAGGGAAGAGCACTCGCCTCCCTCAGACTTCCAGGGGGAAGGAGCCCCGCTGTCGGCCGGGTCCTTCTTTTTCCCACGCTAAAGTGGTATTTTTTTGTCAGTCAGGGTCCGCGGGCGAACCCTCCCAGCGGAGGCTCAGCTGGGGGACTAAAACGTCCCTGGGTGCGTAAGCCGATAGCGCCGGCACCCCGAACCCGCCAATGTATGTAGCTTCCCCTGCCCGTCTCTGGGGTGGAGGGTCGACTTTCTGTTCACAACTGGGTGAACCTCCCTGATCTCCGACCTGTGGGTCTGCGAGATGGTGTCTTCGGAGTTCTAGATAGGGTTCCTTCCGATCCACCAAACTGATTTCTTCCCTCGTGTCTCCCTCTCTTGGCTTGTCAGTCTGCCTTGGGGCAGTGTGGTACTTGCTAGGCTGCGGGGTAATTTTACCTTCCTGCAGGTCTAGAGGTGTGAGGGATTCGATCCATATCTGTTCCCAAAGATGGACAGGGTCTGCCCGATTTTGGGCCTCAGGGGCCTAAGATGCCTTGTGGTAGCTGTGCTCCATCTGGGAGACTTTCTGGCATCCTTGGACATCAGGATGCATACATGCATGCATGTCCCACTTTGCGCGGGTCACGGAGGTTTCTGTGCCTCGCGATGGGGAGGCCCACTGTCTGTTGTGGCCCTTCCTTTTGATCTGGCGCCTGCACCACAGGTTTTCTCCAAGGTATCCTAACCTTGTTGGAACAGCGAGGCTTTGCCATCATGGGCTACTTTGACAACTTTCTGGTCGTGTCAGTGGTCGTGTCGGTAGGTTTTCAGACCCTCCAAGAAATCAGGTGGGCGTTAAACTTTTGGAGTCGGTTCAGGTTCCGACTCAGTTTTGGAGTAGGACTCCACGGTGGCTTAGGTTTTTTCTTTCCCTGGAGAAATTGCAGACTCTCTTCAGTCTGCGGAGTAGGCATTGGCATCATGCAATCGGTTTTCTCTCCATTTGCATGCAGATCTTAGGTCTGTGGGTAGCCTCCTTCAAGGCGGTACCGTATGCCCAGTTCCACGCACGTGTTTTTTTTTTTTTCAGAGGGAAATACTGTCCGAGTGGTACAAATCTCTTGTCTCTGAATCGTCAGGTTCAGGTACGCCACCTAGTCCGCGTCTCCCTGAATTGGTGGCTGAGATCCCCGGTTCTTCGGTCCGGGAAATAGTCTCTTCCTTTTTGTGGACGGTGATTACGACGGACGCCAACCTTTCGTGTTGTGGGAGCCCCTGGGGGGTCCAGTCGGCCCAGAGTCGCTGGACTTGAGTGAACCTACGGCCACGCCTCCCTGTATGCGCCCGCTCTCGTCTGTCCTCAGTAACTACCCAGGGTCGGGCCTTGTTAGTACCTGGGTGGGGTTCCACCTGGGAATACCAGGTGCTGTAGACCCTGTCTAACTTTATTTGTCCTAGTACTTTGGGCAATCAGGCTATGCCTCTCCTCGTGGTCAAGGAGGTTGCTAGGTCGTCCGATCTAGATTCAGCCTGACAGCGCCACGGCCGTGACTTGGGTCTTCCATCAGGTATACCGACAGGCGGACTACTGGAGTCGCCTGATGCTGGACCAGGACGACTGGTCTTGGTACTTGGAGTCAACTCCTTTTGCAGGAGGTGAGTCTTACAGGGAATGGATCTCCTAGGCGCTTGTCTCAGCCGCAAGGGTGTCAAAACTTGTAGCCAGGTATGGTGATCCTGTACAGACGCGCCAGTCGCGTTGGTGGCCCTGTGGGGTATGTATCAACGACATTGTTTTTTCCTCCTTTGTAGTGGCCTCCCCGGCTGCTCCGCAGAGTGGAGGCTGGGGGATCCCTATGATTCTAATCGCTCCAGTTTGGCCTTGGAGTCCTTGGTTCGCCGATATCGGGCGCCTTGTAGCGGAAGTATTCTGGCGGGTTGCCAGGGTGGGAGTTCCTTCTGTCCCTAGGCCACATACTTCCTCCTGTTGTACAGTCACTGACTTGCTCAACAGGGCTATTGGAAGCCAGACTTTAAGAGACCAGGGTCTGTCCGACACGGTCATCTCAATCATGCTGAGGGCACGGTGGTCTTCTTCCGGGGAATCTACCGTCGCGTCTGGCAGGCTTACATCTCTTGATACGAAGAGATGGAGTGTCATCCACGGACATACTCGGTGTCCAGGGTCCTGCTGTTTTTTACAGCCTGGAGTGGATCTAAAAATTGCTTAAAGCACTGTTTGGGGGCAGATTTCAGCCCTGGCTGTGTTCTTCAGTGGCCTTTTTTTGCGGCCCGTTCCCTGGTGGGTACCTTTTTGTGCCGGGGGTCAGTCCTAAACTTTTCCCTCTGGGCCCATCTCTTCCCCCATGAGTTTTGACTCTGGTGCTCTCGGTTCTTCAGGAACCTTTCTTTTCAGAAACGTCAGAGAGATTCTCTTGACAACTATCTCAGAAGGTGGCCCCTTTGGTGGCCTTTACCTCTGTTAGAGGGGTTTCTTGGTTGGCGGCCTTGCCCTGCAAGCCGCCATGCTTGGCCCTCTGTAGGATTAGATGGTGGTGCGCCCGCGACTTTATCTCCCCCCAAAGGTGGTTTCGAACTTTCGCCGGGATAAGAACATTGTTCTTTCATCCTTCTGTCCTCGACTGGCGCATCCTACGGAGGTTGCCTTTCATACTTTAGGCGCGGTACTCACTTGCGGGTGTACCAGCCTGCTACGGCTCAGCTTCGGAGATCTGACTCTTTTTTTGTGTCAGTGTCTGGTCCACAAAAGGGGCCTGGTGGTCTACTCGACCACCTCTTTTTAGGTGGATCAGGCAGGCTGTCATACGGCCCTATGCTCTTAGGGGGCGGGCCCCCCTTGCCGGTCACGCCACTTTCGACCAGGGCAATGGTGCTTCCTGGGTCTTTTTCCGACTGCATGCGTCGGTATCACGGGTGTGCGAGGTGGCGACTTACTTGTCCGTTCGCGCTTTTCCCAGAATTACGTGGTTGCTGTGAGTACATCTTATGATGCTTCCTTCGGCCTCTAGCTATTGCAGGCGGCTGTTTAGGACTGCAGCTCCTCCGTTGAGGAGCTCTGCTAGTTTTTGGGGTGAAGCTAAGATTGGTTTTACTGATATATTTCCCACCCCTCGTTTTGACACTGCTTGGGGACGTCCTACTTGTCAAGACTTAAGGAGCTTTGTCCGTCCATGGACGATAAGAGAAAATGGGATTTTTTGTACTCACCGTAAAATCATTTTCTCTGACGTCCATGGACGGACACAGCTCCCACCCCTCCTTTTTAGGTTTGTACTGCTTGTTACAAACTGAGGCTGCATGCTGCAGTGAGGAGGGTTATGTCTGGAGGGATAGCCCCCTTGGCGGGGCTGTTCAACTCTGTTAATGTAACATGTATTTAACCATTTAACATGTTTCTGCTTAGTCCTCTCCTGTAAACAGGGAACATAACCCACTTGTCAAGACTTAAGGAGCTGTGTCCGTCCATGGACGTCAGAGAAAAATATTTTACGGTGAGTACAAAAAATCCTATTTTATAACATTAGATTGAGGCTAATTACGGGAAGCAGAATCGGGTGTTTTTTTAAATCAATGCAGTACTTACCGTTTTAGAGATGGATGTTCTCCGTGGCTTCCGGGTATGGGCTGCGGGACTGGGCGTTCCTATTTGATTGACAGCCTTCCGACCGTCGCATACAGCGCGTCACGAGTTTCCGAAAGTAGCCGAACGTCGGTGCGCATGCGCCGTATAGAGCCGCACCGACGTTCGGCAACTCGTGACGCGCTGTATGCGGCCGTCGGAAGGCTGTCAATCAAATAAGAATGCCCAGTCCTGAAGACCATACCCGGAAGCGGTGGAGAACATCTATCTCTAAAACGGTAAGTACTGCATTGATTTAAAAAAAACCACCCGATTCTGCTTCCCGTAATTAGCCTTAATCTAATGTTTAAAAAAAAAAAAAAAATTCGGGTGAACCCCCGCTTTAAGGACAGACCCAGCTTTCCTGCTGAAAATATCAATATTTCACCGTACACAGGAGATAATTCTCCCTTCCTTTTGCCCCTGTCCTTTGGGTCCGTGGTCAGAAGCCTTCCACACTTTGGACGTCAGGAGGTGTCTTCTAAAGTATCTAGAAGTAACAGAATATCAGGAAGTCTCCTTCACTATTCATCCTGATGGAAGGCGCTAACAAGGGCAGTAAAGTTTCCAAGAGTACCCTTGGAGGATGGTTAAAGCAAGCCATTAAAGAGGCATACATCTCTTCAGGACTGGAACCTCCGGTGGATATTTTACCTCATTCTACCAGAGCAGTGGCAGCATCGTGGGCAGAAAGGGCCGGCATCTCCTGAGCAAATCTGCAAGGTGGCCACTTGGTCCAGTTTTTCTACCTTCATAAGGCACTACCGCTTGGATCTGATGTCGGCCTCGGAACAGTCCTTGGGTAGGAAGGTTTTACAGGCAGTGGTCCCACCCTGAAGTAAGTTTCTCGGTTATCCTCTCCAAGGTGCTGTCCTGAAAGGCGAAGGGAGAAAATCTTAGTTAGACTTACCAGTGACTGTATTTCTACGAGCCTTTCAGGACAGCAGCCTTCTTCCCTCCCTTGGTTATCATAAGTAAGATATATCATTTGTGGGACTTGGTAATTGTCTGCTTATATCTTCCAGCATGTCGGAGGATTTCTCTGTAACAACTGAAGGCATGGTGGAAGCAGCTGCTTTTTAAAGGGGCGTTGTCACGCAGTGTTTCCTGTGAAGAGGTGGAGCTGTGCTCTCTCCAAGGTCCTGAAAGGCTCGTAGAAATCCCGTCACCGGTAAGTCTAAGGTTTTTTGTAATATATATATATAATTAACTGGGAGGGTGTCTTCTGGTATAATCCCGAACAATGCTATTTTTTGAGTCAAAATTCTCCTGTGTAGAACTTAAAGCGGAAGTAAACCCATCTATTTGATAGTTTAAAAAAACAGTTAACATTCCCGGCATGCCGGAATTGCTAGATGTCACATTTGCTTGTGCTCTCAACCAAACTGTCAAACCATCCAATGGCTGGTTTCATAACTGATCACATGTGCAGCATCGTGGCAGTTGCAGATTAAACAGAGGCCAAGATGGCAGCTTCCTTGGCTGAAAACAATAGGAGTGTTTACTTCCACTTTAAGGAATTTAAAGTCTCAAATACACACTCCCAGTGATGGGCACTGTGAGGAGGATAAGGATACCTCAAATTCTTCAAAGCTTGTTCACACTCCTCCATCACTAAAGGCCCTTTCACATGGGACCGATCTGTGATGATCCACCCCGTGAACCTCCACTTGCTCTGCTCCGTTTTCATCCGATCCGCAGACGGATGTAATTTTATTTATTTTCGTCTGCAGAATCGGAGGATTGCGGACCCGGGTTGAGATCGGGTGTCAGCGGGTGTTCATCACCCGCAATCTCATAGTGATCAATGTATGTCCCTTTTTCATTCGCAAAAAGCGGACATACGTTCTGCATGTGTGAAAGGGGCCTACGTGTCTCTAGATTTCTACACCACCACCCAAAGCTACCCACTTGTGAATTATTCCTAGTTGTCATATGTAAAGAAGAATATATACTCCCTAAAAGTCCCTGTTTGGAGAGTTTTGCAGTTACTGCCAAAGTAAAAAATAATATATAATATAATATATATAAAAAAAATGTATAGGTTTTTGGGACCAGTGGATTTTTTATTTTTACAATTACATTTTTTAAATTTTTTTTTAAATTTTTTTTACAATTTTATTTTTGTACTACTGATGGGAGGGTGGGGTTTTATTTTTTAAATATATTATTTCACAGTGCCTTTGGGAAAGGGGGTGGGGGGATGGGGCAGTGGACATTGTCGCAGTGGACGGGGTGGGGGGATGGGGTAGTGGACGTCGTCGCGGTGGGGTAGTGGACGTCGTTACAGTGGGGCAGTGGACAGTGTTGGTATTGGGGGGGGGGGGGGGGGGGTTGCACGATTGTGGTGTCAGTTGTTTTATTTTTTCAATTTAATTTTTTTTTTTTTTTTTTTTACAATTTTGGGATTTTTTTTATCAGCCCTGTTGGGGGTGTTGGTGACATGTTGGGAGTCTAAACAGAGACCCCTGACATCTCCCATTTGAGACAGAGAAAGGGACAGAGGACATTGATTACCCACTCCTTTTTCTCTGCACAGAAGATGAATAGAGAGAAGACTGCGTCTCCCCCTCCATTTTTAAACTGAAGACAGCGTCTCCCCCTCCATTCATAACCTGAAGCAGAGTAACACACAGGTTACTCTGCTCAGTTATCACAGGACAGCGATCGGTAACAAACAGTCTGTGTCCCCGTTCAGAAAAGCGAGGGGCTGGTAAGTGACATACCAGCACCTGTCTCCGCTATCCATCCTGATAGATTCCGCCCATACCCGCAGCCCGCGGGAGAGGAGAGAAAATCCGGCAGCGGGGGACGGGGTGGACACAAGGAGCAGGAAGATGAAGGAGGTGGAGACACAGAGCAGGACGAGGGGGGCAGGGGAGGAAGACACGGCGGGGGGAGCTGGACACGCGGATCAGAGCAAGGGGGGGCTGAGGAGTAAGACACAGGGGGGGTGTGGACACATGAAGAGGGACGACATCGGGGGTGGAGGAGAACAGGGTGCTAGAGGAGGAGAAAGACACTCTGGGATAATTGGTGTGACGGGGACAGCTGTGAGCACTGACTCCCCCCCTGCTTGACTTTTCAGGTGAAAGCTGTGGGAGGGAGGAGGAGAAGCAGATGATGAAAAGCCATGCAGGGGGGTCGGTGCTTACAGCTGACAGGGGGCCGTGAGCCCCAGAACGTGGTATGCCTCTCCTGTGCACGCTGTGGCCAAGGGGAGTGTAGAGGTGGGAGGGGAGTCTGCTGACATCATGATTACGCCCACCGAGCGCCGAACAGACCCGCTAACTGAATCTGGACTTTTTTGGGGTTTCAAACGGCTAAAGGGGGACATTTGACAGGTAAGGATACATGCAGGAGGCATGTACATCCTTATAGATCGGCACTTTAGAATTGATGAGAGTCGGTTTACATCCACTTTAAGGATCTGGGGGTTTTGGTAGATCATAAGCTCAATAATGGCATGCAATGCCAAGCTGCAGTTTCCAAAGCTAGCAAAGTCCTTTCTTATATTGAGAGAGGTAGGCACTCCAGAGAGAGAGATTTAATTTTGCCCCTGTTCAAATCATTAGTAAGACCTTATCTGGAATATGCAGATCAGTTTTGGGCACCAGTTCTCAAAAAGGATATCGGGGAACTGGAGAAAGTGCAGAGAAGGGTAACCAAACTGAAGAGGCATGGAGGAGCTCAGCTATGAGGAAAGATTAGAGGAACTGAATTTATTCACTCTTGAAAGAGTAGAATAAGGGGGGGGGGGGTAAAATCAACATGTACAAATATATAAGGGGTCCATATAGTGAACTTGGTGTTGTTGTTCACTGTATGGTCAACACAAAGGACAAGGGGGCACTCTTTACATCTAGAGGAAAAGAGATTTCATCTCCAAATATGGCAAGGTTTCTTCATAGTAAGAGCTGTGAAAATGTGGAACAGACTCCCTCCAGACGTGGTTCTGGCCAGCTCAGTAGATTGCTTTAAGAAAGGTCTGGTTTATTTCTAAATGTACATAATATAACTGGGTACTGACATTTATAGGTAAAGTTTATCCAGGGAAAATCTGATTGCCTCTCAGGGGATCAGGAAGGAATTTTTTCCCCTGCTGTAGCAATTTGGAGCATGCTCTGCTGGGGTTTTTTGCCTTCCTCTTGATCAACTGTTGGTATAGAATTGGGTATATGGGATTGTATGATATTTTTTATTTAATTTATTTTTTATGGTTGAACTAGATGGACTTGTCTTTTTTTCAACCTGACTAACTATGTAACTATCTCATCCATTTTGATTATTACATTGTTTCAATAAATCATTAAATTGGTGGGTTAAAGTGTTTTCTGTCACAGTGTTGAAACACAGGCATGTGAATTCCATTGACGTGCTAATTGGGTCCACACAGACACAGCAGTTTACCCAATGCACACAGACAAACGCACAGATAAAGCTTTTTTAAAAGCCAAAATTGACTTCTTGTCCTTCCAGGATGAGCACGCTATCAAGTCAGTGCTTTACTCTATCCTTATTATCACTGAACTTCTATTGGACCAGAGAACTATTTCAATCCCACGTTGATAAAAAGAGATAGGGATGGAGATAGAGAGATCTCTACAGTAAAATCTTGGTTTGAGAGTGTTTTGCAAGACGAGCAACCATTTTTAATAAATCTTGACTTGATATACAAGTGATGTCTTGATATACAAGTAGCGTCAAGTCACAACTGAGTATGGAAGAGAGGCATCTAAGTGTAGAAATATGGTCACATTTAATGGAGGTACAACATTTAGAAACTTGCATGATTGATGAATAAAACATCTAAGTATGCAGGCATCCGGGGTAAAGCTCTCCACATAGACCGACCGTCCTCCACACCGCCATTGACGTCCCTTCCACTCTGTGCTCTACGAGCGATTCAAGCCACAATTTTAGATCGCTCTACTGCAGGGTGGTCTTCCCGGTCACGATTGCAGACTGGACAGCAGTTGCGGAGGATGGTCTTTGTGGACAGCTTTAACCCGGATGCCTGCATACTTATATGTGTCTTTCACTTATCAACCATGTGAGTTTCTAAATATTGTACCTTCATTTAATGTAACCATATTGCTACACTTGGAGGCTCCTCTCTTCTCTTTTATACTCTGTAGCTCCTGTTGGATTTTGCTTCTAATCCCCTTGTGGAGGCTTCCATTTGTGGATGGACATTTTATGGTTACACAATCTATCAGTGTTTCTCAACTCTAGTCCTCAAAGAACAGGTCATGTTTTCAGGATTTCTCTCAGATGAAACTTCTGTGGTAATTACGAAGGCAGTGAAACTGATCAAATCACCTGTGCAAAATAATGAAAAGCATGAAAACATGACCTGTTGGGGCGCCTTGAGGACTGAAGTTGAAACGCTGACCTATCACATTGCTATAATCTTCTTTTTTTTATATGGACTACTAGATGAATGTGGAACGAATCCTCTGAGTTTATAATATGGAAAGATTTGCTTTTGATATACAAGTGCTAAGCTTGCAATGCAAGCAGGGGTCAAGTCCTGGGGAAAAAAGTGTGAGAACTCCCACCCAAGATCCACTCCCCCACCAAAAAAAATAATAATACGCTCATATGCATAATCACTAAACCGCATGTTTTTTTTTCCGATCTACTGAACCTTAGTAATCCTTTTTCACTGGCCGCTTCCTGTATATGGATTCATCAGGTAGTGTGCGGGTATTCCGTCACTTCCTCGATGCCGCAATGTCTCCTGGGAGCTTTTGTCATTGTTCCCAGGAGACATTGCGGAGGTCTGCCACGAGTTATCGCAGGATTTACAAAGAAATTGCTTCAAGTTGGGCATCGCCGCTTAGCGAAGGATTGGCTCGGGCGGCTCTGCTGCTCTAGTCCTGCAAAGGGAACGGAGTTCCTGCTGTGAAAAAGTGCAGGAACTCCGTTCCCACGCGTTCCCGCAGGACTTGAGCCCTGAATGCAAGGTTTTACTTTAGTACTTAAGCTAACCAAGGGTGATCAGCCCCTCACTCGCCGACACCAGCTACACAGGCATAAAACAATTTGCATTAGCAATACAATAAACTCTAACAAATGCACACATACCAGCCAAAATTCTCACCAGATGCACTCACTGATGAAATATTTCATAGAACTTTCAGGACCACTCAAACAGGGCTTCAGAATTCACGAACAAGCACAAATCTTGTCCATAGTAGAGGGAGGCTTTCATTTTCTGTGTCTCAGAGGATTTCTCAGCTTGGAGGAACTCGGGACAAAAATACATTGGGGTTTGGATTTTGTGCAGAAATGAAACTTGCCTTCTTCTGGGTTGCCAATTGAAATAAATATTGGGTAATTATGGATTCCCTCCATTTCTTAATAGCATACCACATACATTTTCTTGAGCAAGATCCTTCAATCTTCATCACACCAGTTGATCACATGCCCCTTGGCAGGGGGTTACTCCCCCTGCCAGGGGGCATGAATCAAAACCCTGCTGGCTCAACATTCAAATCAACCAGAAAGTAAAACTCGAGAAAATATGATATTAAACCATGTTGCCTTCCAACAAAGCACTTTTAGATATTACTTTCGCCAATCTAATGGCTAACACTTTATTCAGGATTATTGGGAGTTTTAACAAAACTATAATTGCTTAGTTTGGCCTTGTATGTTACATGTGGACGTCATAACTTCACAAAACTCAGAACCTTGTATGGCACGCAATATACCATACAAGAGGAGGTACTAACTTAGAGTCATATATGGACTTTGATTGACAAGCCCACAGGTAACACTCTATTCTTGTTTTTGTAATGTGCTGATCATGATGTCTAACTAAAATAGTACCTATTACCAAGTGTTTATATATATATATATATATATATATATATATATATATATATATATATATATATATATATATATATAATATATATATATTATTGTGGCAGTAGTAGATGCTGTCACGGTAAAATTGGTAGTTTGTGGGACACAGGGTATGCACATTTGTTTGGTGCAAGACTGCAAAACATAGATGTGGACTGGAGAAAATTGCTTTCGCAGCTTTTTCCAGGTTTTAATATTCTGCCATGGGGCTCTGTAAATTGTAGTTTACGTAGTGTCTTAGGTGGGACGGGATCTCCAACCCTGTGTCCAGATTTTGTAGATTACCAGCAGGGTGTGTGCTCAGGTGAGCACAGCACTTATGAGAGTATGGAAATACCTCATGGCTCCCAGTTGGATACTGCTCCACACCAAGAGAGACAGGAGGTCTCCAGGATTCGGAGGGGCTGCAGGAGGCAGAAGAACATTTGTGACTGCAAGAGGCAGAAATCGGCCTGAGGGGTAAGGCCAGAGAAGAGCTGTGGGCTCTAAAGTGAAGCCGTCCACATTGAAGAATCCTGTGGTCTGTGTGACCAGGATAAAGAGCAGAAGTACTGCTAAAGAGAGCCAGGTGAGCTAGCATTTTCAGTTGTGTGTATTTGCAAGGGAAGAACCCCTGCGTCGGAAACATTTTATGATACAGACTTTTATTTGCCTTTTTAATAAAAATGGGCTACCATGCCTTAAAATACAGTTCCTGACTGGCTTGAATCACTGACAAAAGCATCTACCACGACAGCTAATGGTCCCCCATGTTACAAGTGGTTGTTGGATGCGGGCACAAGGCGGTGGAATCTGTGTCCTTGCTCCATGGTGAGTCACCTCAGGAACTTCTGCTAGCTGTGTGTGACAGCCAGGCAAATGGCATTGTGCAGGAGTTCATTTGATGAAATGTTGCCTGCAGGTGGTGTACCTGGGAAAGGAAAGTCAAACTTTTTTTTTTTTTTTTTTTCTGCGGTGAACTGTTACAAGCTGCTTTGTGCTAGACCGCAAAGAAGGGGCGGTCAAAGCAGAAAAAAGAGGCGATCCTTGCTGAAGCAAGGGAAAGGCTACTATGGCTGGAGGGTATTTCCCCACATGCTCCAGCCTAGCCAGGAAATTCTTCCATGTGTGAATCAGCTGTGGACTCGTGTGTCAATTGGTCATGTCACCCCCAGTTAAAGGGGAAGTGTCCCTGGCAGCTTGAACGCAAAGGTGCCACAGTATGAGGCAAGGAGGTCTCTGCGCTGCAAGCGTTGTAGCGAATTGGGCCTTGCTGTTGTTCAGTGCCCCTTGTCACAGGAATGTTCTCAGAGTAACCAAGCTGGACGGGTGGTTAATTAATTCTGGAACTCGCCTGCTAGAGAACTGGAGAGGGGGGCTGGAAAGCACGGGGGAGGCAGGAAAAAATATATGCTTTATACATGTTGCTCAATACATTGACTTACATTAGAATTAGTGTGTGCAGGCATGCTGGCCCTGGACTGGCCATAGGGTACACCGGGCACTTGCCTGGTGGGCCGAGGCTGCCAGTCCTTGCAGGGCTAAGGCAGCTGGGCTGCTCTTTGAGCCCGTGCCGCACACCTGACCTCTACGTGGTCGTCCGCCTCCAGTTCAGTCATCTGTGCCAGGGACGCAGAAACATAAAGGGGGAGGAGCCAGAGGAGACACTTCCGGCCTTCCACAGCCGCCAGTATAGTTCAGCCATTGGCGCTGGTGGGCGAGACCATGAGGGGGGAGGAGCTAGAGGAGAAATCTGCTGCAGACACTATGGATTCAGATCAGAGAGAACGTGGCCCCCCTGAAACCTGGATAGCTTCTGAATGCCTGCAAGAGGGAAAGGAGAATCGAGCATTCAGAGGCTGCAGGAGGAAATGGAGAGAATGATTCTTCTATATGCAGCCACCCCCATTGCTCCTATCCTGCTTCCTTTCTGTTGCCCCCACCCCTTGCTCTCTGCCTCCCCCTCCTCCCCCAGCCTCCATGTTTTCTGCCTCCCCCCGTGCTCTCCAGCCCCCCCCTGTTCTCTTGAGCCCCCTGGTGCTCTCTGCCTCCCCTCATGTTCTCCACCTCTCCCCCTGCAGTGCTGTTGAGCCCTCAGTGCTCTCCGCCTCCCCCAGTGCCCTCTGCTTCCCCCCAAGTGTTTTCCTCCTCCTGCTCTGCTCTCCGCTCGCCCCCCCTGTGCTCCTCCCCCTCATGTACTCCGGCTCTCTACCCCACCGGTGTTTTTGCTTACCCCTGTGCTCCCCCCATTTTTGCTGCCTCTCCCCTGTGCTCTCTACCCCTGCCCCCCCTTGTGACAGCAATAACTGTGCTAAAAAAAAATAGGATTTTTAAATACAGCTTACATGTAAAAATCCTTTTCTTAGGAAATACATCATGGGACACAGAGCCTTAATTACTTAATGGGCTATGTAGTCACCACAGGTGATTGGACACTGGCAAACCCAATTAAAATTGAGTTCCTCCCCTATATAACTCCTCCCAAATGGAGAGTACCTTAGTTTTGTAGCAAAGCAATAAGTGTTCCACGTTAACTTCGAAGAGGGGTGGGAGCTCTGTGTCCCCTGATGTATTCCCAAGAAAAGGATTTTACAGGCAAGCTGTATTAAAAAATCCTATTTTCTTGATCATACATCATGGGACACACAGCCTGTTGTCCCAAGGGGTAATCTTGGAGTTAGCCCCAGAGGATCGAGGATCAGGATTCTATTCAATCCTATGGCTTAGCAGGGTGGTCTTTTTCTTCTGTAACCTAGTATAGTGTTAATTTTCCAGCCCCAGGCCCAGATGTGATCATCAAAAAGAAGAGTAAGGCTTCATTTCCATGGACGTTTTTACAGCCACTTTTCTGAGCGTTTTTTGCAGCTTAAAAACGGCTCCATGTTAGTCTATGGCCTCATGCCCACCATGACGTTTTTGAGCTGTAGATGGCTGAGCCGTTTTTAAGCTGCAAAAAAAAAAAACGGGACCAGTGCGTTCTGAAGCTCCAGCATTAGAGCTGTAAAAACGCCAGAAGTTAAACGCCCAAAAACGCGCAAAAACGCTCAAAAACTCTACCGCTGCGTTTTTGAGCTCCAGCTCAAAAAAAAATATATAAAAAAAACAAAAAAAAAACATGGACAGGCGTTTTTAAGCTGTAAAAAAGGCTAACAAAAAGTGGCTGTAAAAACGTCCATGGAAATGAAGCCTAAGGTGGCAAATCCATAGCCCTACTTCCTGCAAAAATGTCTGCACAGAGTAGATTATGTAATATCAGCATGTGACATCAATAACCCTGGACACAAGCAGAATTGGAAGCACCCTTCCCCTCCCTCCTTCCTATTCAAGGTCAGTCCCTGGCCAGGGACACCATAATTAAAACTGAAAAGAATTCCGAGACACATTCTTTTAATTGGGAACAAAATTGGGGACACTTTTTTCCCTAGGGATAAATCCTAAAATTGGGGACTGTCCCCTCAAACCAGGGACATCTGGACACCCTATAATGTAAGGATGTCCAGTATGGTAGTGTAGCACTACCCCCTTAGGAGCTGCAAATGTCAGGGTTCCCCACTGCTGCACAGCCAGTCGTATAGCATTTCCAGACACAGAATTTTTTTTTGTTGTTTTATTAGGGGAGAATAACTTGGATGGGGTAGGGGTTTATGAGAAGCCCAACTTGACAATAATAACAGAACCAGGGATAACGTCCTCCCTATTTACAGCTTTCACTCAATCCTATTTGCACAAATCTTGATCCTTTGCACAGCTCAACTGGGTTCACACCTTTAGGAGCGAACAGTCTTTTTTTAGCTTAGCGGGGGGGGGGGGAGCATCCTGACTGCCCCATCAATTACAGCGACTGTCCCATTCCCCCCGAATTTTTTTTAAAGATAAGGGGGTGCCACCGAAATTCCCCCCAACAAATGACATTTTTTTTTTTTAAAGATGTTAATAGGGGGGGGGGGGGGGATATTGCCGCCGAAATTCGCCCTGAAAATGACATTCTTGTTCATGATGATAAGGGGGGGGGGTGCGGGGGGTTGCGGGTGAAATTCCCTAAAAATTACATTCTTTGTTAAGAATTAAGATGATATGCAGGGGGGGGGGGGGGATGCCGCCGCCGCCGACCTCACCTTTGAGAGGAAAATTCAACAGAGGGGCAGCAGCAGCACTTACCATTTTGGTGGAGCCATGGCTGCAGAGGAGTCTGCTCCTCATACTTCCTGTCTTCTCTCGGGCGCAATGAGAGAGAGACAACAGGAAGTGACATCATGGCCTTAGATGTCAATCAATCTGCCCGGCCGTAGTCATAGATACTACGAGCGCCAGGCAGTCACGGTAAGCGCCACAAGGCGGTACTAAAGCACGCAAATGAAGCAACGCGTCTGCAATCTTGTGATTGCATGGACGTGGCACTTCCCATAATGTACGTGGCCGGCGCCACATAGTGCATTTGTTAAAGGATTTTTGAAAATGTAAATTTTTTTTTTCTTAAAGGGGCCGTAAAAAAAAAAATATATATATATATATATATATATATATATATATATATATATATATATATATATATATATATATATATATATATATATATATATATATATATATATATATATATAAATAATTTTTTTTTTTTTTGTGACTACAGGAGGGGGGGGGGGGGGGGGGAGCGCCCGGGCGCCCCTATGGACGGGCCGCCACTGCCAAATGCCTGGGATCTTAAATGTTCCAATTTCTGCTCAGTCTGTACACCTGAGTGACAGGCTAAAAACGGCCAACGCTGTCTGCTGCTGTAAACATGTATTCGCACATCCAGTGGTTACCCTTGGACAAAATCTCTCTGTATCCAGGGTCGGAAACTGGTCCCTAACAGCAGGTAACCACTTGATGTGCAGATACTGTACATGTTAACATCAGTTGACAGCCATGGCTCTTTTCAGCTCATCACAGGTGTACAAACAAAAAATGTATCACCTTGGATACTGGCTGTAGGTATTCATGGTATTATTGCCATGTAGAATATATGATGAGATCTGAAGCCTGGTACACCATTTTTTTTTTTTTGTTCAATCCAATAGGCTGAATGAAAAAAAAACTGGGGAGCTCAGGAGAAGCTATCTGTACTAATGATGTGACGTTATTACAGTGATCTCCCCACTGAGCTACTGTGTTCTGACAGGGGGACCCCCGCCAGAACACATCTGTCAGTGCTTGCAGTCATCTGACAAGAGCTGGTGGTGGTGAGATCTGTTTCAGCTACCCTGGAGACACTGGCTACAGCTCTACTCCTTGCAGGAAATGCTAGCTCACCTGGCTGCCATTCCACCAGCCCACCCGGCTACTTCTTCTCCCCAGTCTACTCGACTGACATGCTGTAGATCTCCCAGGGCAAGGTTAGATGAAGCGCACCACTGTCTTCAAGAGAGACCTGCTACAGATTGCAGTCTCTCCCCTTGTCTGTCCCTGCACCGGTTTGATCTACTCACTCTGTCTCTTTTGCTCCTGCGGCCTCTCCAGAACTGCTTTCCTCCAACTGCCTCCTGTGGTAGGAACCTTCCAGGCCAGCCACCCCAACTCTGACCTGACGTAGAGGTCGCTGGAGGGCTACGACAGATTCCCTCAGCACTGCATCTCCATCTTCCACCGACTCCCCTGCTCGCATAGCCCATGTCTATTTAAGGCAAGGGTGTCCAAACTTTTTTCAAAGAGGGCCAGATTTGATGAAGTGAACATGCGTGAGGGCCAACTATTTTGCCTGACATTCTTTGAACCATTAAAATTCTGTCTAAGTTTGTTCGTTCTAGAGCACTAATACACTGCCCAACAACAATTCTCCTGCCTTTGTTGCTGTGTGTGGTGAAGAGATGAGCTTGGGCGTGTTATTTGCATATATATCTTTTGTGGCCCCCAATAAATCCTGGAGCGCTGCTCAGGACTAGGGAGGAGCTTGGGCAAGTTATTTGGATATACTGTATTTATTGGTGTTTAACACGCACCTTCACTTTAAGAGGGACGTTTCAGGATGTTTTTTTTTAAATAAAGAATTTGAAGCAAAATAAGGGTCAGTGACCATCAATGCAGCCTAATCGGTGCCCATCTGCAGCCTCTCCATTGACATGAATGCAGCCTCTCCATTGACATGAATGCAGCCTCTCCATTGACATGAATGCAGCCTCTCCATTGCTATGAATGCAGCCTCTCCATTGCTATGAATGCAGCCTCTCCATTGCCTGGATGCAGGCTCACCATTGCCATGAATGCAGCTTTACCATTGCCATGAATGTAGCCTCACCATTGCCATCAATGCAGCCTGATTCATGCCCATCTGCAGCATCGAAGCGGACAGGGAGGAGGCGGGACGCGCGCCAACAGATTACATACAGGAGAATCTCCTGTTTTCTCAGCGGCCTCTTTAATACAAAGTCCCGCCTCCTATGTTAGACATAACAGTCGCCCAATGGCAGCCCCGGAGATGGGACTTCCTATTATAGATGCCGTCGAGTAAACAGGAGATTCTCCTGTATGTAATCTGAAGTTGCTCATCACACCCCCTCCATGTCCCCTCTGAGGCAGCACCAATAAATACGGTATATATCTTTTGTGGCCCTGGGGGATTGGCCAAGGGCCCCTGAATATGCAAGACAACCCTCCTATCTTCAACCCCCTAATTTTCTAGAATATTCTCCAACATTCTAGAACCAGGGGGGGCACGAGAACTGCCTGGGCCGAGTCATCCAGCCCTAACCTCTAATAAACCGTACCGAGATTCCATGGCTCAGGGTTAACCCTGGGCCAGACTATGGTTTACCTGCACTACTGCTAGTAGCACACCATGTTTTAAGTTGCAACACCTTCCAACGTTACTTATATGTCAGCAACAAACATAGGATAGGTGGTTTAACCCTTACCCACCCCCATTTGCCATGGTCGGGGTTTTTCTTTAAAGTCCCATTCAACTCTATGGGAAATACATGTTGCTTCATAACTTCCAAACGGCTGTACATATTTCGATAACACTTGGTCACATGTTACTTATATGTCCACTTAAACTATAGGATAGTTAATTTATCCCTTAACTACCCCCATTTGTGAGGGTCGGCGTTTTTGTTACATTTCCCATTGATTTGCATGGAACTTTAATGTTCCCACATAACTTCTGTACGCCTGGAGATATTTCAATAATACCTGGTACACATATTACTTATATGCCAAATAAAAATATATGACAGTTAAATTAACCCTTACCTACACCCTTATATAAAAGATGGGTATATTTATATTACTATGATTTTCCTCCCCAAAAGGTTAAAATAGGAAGACCGGGCAACGCCGGGTATTCAGCTAGTAGTATATACTGTAGGCACATCCCTATCACACTCGGAATTACATAATGAAGAATTATTATGCAAAAGATGATTGGTCAAACAGATTTTACCACTACTTTTCCTTTATAACAAATGCAATAATTTAGAGGTTGGGTGAAAGGTTTATTTACCTACTTTTGGCAAAGAAGAGGGACAACAAAGGTTCAGCGAGGGACATTAGTTCCAGGAAAGTGATCCTACCTCCAAATGAAGGACAGTTGGGAGCTATGGTTCAGCAAAGCCTTTTCTATTGGTATATTTAAATGTTATTCTTCATTTATTTGGCAAACACAAATTCATCAGCTATTGTGCTGAAAGCCTTTAACCACTTCCCCACCGCGCCATAGACAAAAGACGTCTACAGCGCGGTGGAGTTATTCTGGGAGGACGTCCCTGGGACGTCCTCCCAGAATCCTTCACTCGCGCGCCCCCTGGGGTGCGCTCCCGGAATCATCTGTGAGCCTGGCGCATCACAGATCGCGGTAAATTGCCGCTGATAGCGGCCGTTTACCACGTGATCGCTCCGTCAAATGACGGAGCGATCACTTGTAAACAAACCAGCGTCATGTCATAACGCCGGTTCCTCCCTCTCCTCTCTGTACCGATCGGTACAGTGTGAGAGGAGAGGGGGGAGAGCGGGTGGCAGCAGCAGCTGCTGTGGCTGGATCTGTGACAAATGCAGTCACAGATCCAGCCATCCCTCCCTGCGCAATACTCTGCAATACCCCCATACTCTGCAATACCCTCCATACTCTGCAATACCCCCCCCATACTCTTCAATACCCCCCCCCCCCATACTCTGCAATACCCCCCCCCATACTCTGCAATACCCCCCCCCCCATACTCTGCAATACCCCCCCCATACTCTGCAATACCCCCCCCCATACTCTGCAATACCCCCCATACTCTGCAATTCCCCCCATACATCATGACAGAAACGAGAATTTATTTTTTATTTTTACAGAATTTTCAGTGTTTTTTTCTTTTATAGCGCAAAAAATAAAAAACCCAGAGGTGATCAAATACCACCAAAAGAAAGCTCTATTTGTGGGAAAGAAAAAGGACAAAAATTTCAGATGGGTACAATGTTGTATGACTGAGTTATTGTCATTCAAGTTGTGAGAGCACCGAAAGCTGAAAATTGGTCTGGTTAGGAAGGGGGTTTAAGTGCCCAGTGGTCAAGAGGTTAACTTTAATGAACATTAATACACCACGACACTGAGCTCAGTGCTGCCTCTCTGTTTTTGGGCTCTTAGGGCTGTGTTCTTGGCACTGGTGTGCCTTTCACACTGAATGTGGTATGATACTATGCATAGGTTAATTGTTGTAGCAATTAACTGTAGCCTATAAAGTGGTTTTAATTCTCAGAATGTGAATCTCCTTTCTTGGTGGTTTCCTGCCCTTATTCGCAATAAAAATCTTTGTTAGTGTTCCACTATCCCTTCCCCCCTTTTCTATAATCTCCCAATGACTCCATAATTATTGTAGAATTCCGCTTGTTTCTTACTCTATCCAATTGCATTTGCCTCTTTTTGCTCGCCCCCCCCCCCCCCCCCCCAATACCTCCCTCTCTGCAGTGACATGGAGCTCTGCATTCTAAGCTGCAAAAACTACTGTATTTCCACAAACCTTTACAGGGGGATTTGAGTTTTTATGCATTCTAATTTCTTTTGATAACAGGAAAAAAACATCAGCCTAAAGCACAGAATAACCAAGCAGTTTTCTTTTTAAGAAAGGGTAGTGACGCAGAAAAGAGGTTCTTGCTAGGGTTGGCTTAACCTCACGTAGCACCTTGGCAACCAATTAATTATGTGACTTGGGGCTGCTTTTAGTAGATCTGATTTGAGAGGTGTCTTCATTTCACCAGCACCACAGATTTTTGTTGGCAGCTTGTGGGTTCATGGCTTCTTTGTTGCTTCATGCACACTATTTTTTTTCAGGAGTGTTTAAGGTTTTAAGTTCCTATTTAAAAAAAAAAAATGCTATTGGTGTTTAGGAGCATTGAGCATTTTTTTTTCTGCTGGAAAAATGCTTCAAGAAACTACATAAAAACAAGGATAACACCATTTATCTTCTAGGAGCAGAAAAAAATGCTATCGCCTTCTAAAAGCTTAAAAAAATCTAGTGTGCATAGAGCCTAAAAAATCACCTCCATCCAAAGTAACTCCATCCACATCTTCTATTCCATATTTGTATGGCATGTTCCTATACCTAAATATACAAATCTTGGCAAAATCCATAGATTAGGAGGTGCAGGGTATCTTATCAATTAACGGTTCAGTGACCAAAAAGGTCCCAACAGGAAAGGTGTAAAAGCTGATGCTGTGAATTTCCAGAAAAAGACCAAACGTGCAGATTAACACCTCCACAAACCATCCTCCGTGCTCCATTGCAAGCCCCCTTAGTGGGGATGACTCGCCAGACATTTTTGCCTCAGTGATCCACTTGTTTATGTCATGGGATCTCTCAAAAATCAAAAAGGAAAACTCCCAGTACGTTTATTATTGTAAATTTGAAATTAAAATGTATTGTGAAAGTACTGCTCACATACTTTAAAAAAAAAAAAAACATGGGCTTATCCACTCGAAACAGGCTTCAACATTCCTGCTTCTAGAGCTCGTCTCCATGTTTCCCAGTGTCGTACACCCCCGGCTTTTTAACTGCCTATACAGTGTTTCAGACTCTGAGTTACAACTGAAATAACGCACAACATCATCAACAGTCGCTGTGTCCAGGGCTGGTGCAAGGATTTTTGACACCCTAAGCGAAACCTTTTTTGCCGCCCCAATGGCTCCAACCCTTGACTCCAACCCCTTTGCCCTGCCCATGTGACAATTCTATACAGGAAGCATTGGCTCTGTTTGTTTCCTCTATCTCTGGCTCCAAAGTTGCGCTGTGCCTCCAATTACACTACCAGTCAGATGGAGCAGCTGCCTGAGACTGAGTTGGTTATATGCTGCAGTCTGCAGAGCATACAGACGTGGAGGAAAACAAGCAGCTGGGCGCCCCTAGGCGGCCACCTAGTATTCCTAGTGGTAGAACTGGCGCTGGCTGTGTGGCATCCACCTGACATTTCATTTCATCAACAGAGTTCTTCAAAGGTCCAAGCCGTGCAGCCTGGTGACAGAGCAATTAATAGTCCCTCCCCTCTTTTGCTACCAATGGCAACATATTCAATTCTATTTATACACTGCAGTTTTCACCACAGGGAATCGGTTATAGATGGGCACCCTAGACATAATCTAGAGCAAGGTGGGCAACCCGTCAATCGTGATCTACAGGGTGACGGGTAGACCTTGTGTCTGCAGTGCCGACTTCGCTGTCAAAACAACTCCTTCCCGATTAGCACACAGAAGCAGCCAGTTCTGCAGCACTGTTACACTGACTCCGCCCATTTTCTACATCTCACACAGAGTCGAAGCTGTGTACTCCTGACCTGTGACTGCTGAGCTGTGTACTTCTGACCTGTGAATGCCGGGCTATATACTTCTGACCTGTGAATGCTGGTATAACATGTTGTTCAACTCACAGGGTAATATTGAGACTGTCTCTGCACAGGTGGGCTGTGTAAAGGATCCTGCATGAGTCCTAGCCCCAGTGGTGACTCCGTAAAGGCAGGAGGGAGGATGCTGTAAATACGAGCTGCAGGGAGCCAAATGACAGCTGTCAGACTCAGAGTAGAACTGACCAATCGGAATGCGTTTTGAGGCAAGTCATGCCTCCTTTCTCAGCTGATTTACACAGATTTTAGACACTCCTAGCTCCTCTACTCCAAATGCCACCATAGCAGGCCGCTTGCTATGGGCACTATTGCGTGTGTGTGTGCACGCGCTTGCTCCCAATCCCAACTCTGTTCGTAAGACACACAAAACGGGGCTCAGCAATGATCCCGCTCCCATCCTCGCTGGCTCCACCAATGAGAAGACAAAAATCTGGGAAAGCAGCTGCTTTCGTGCATATCTTTATCGGTAAAAAAATAAATAACTTCAGCCTTTAGAACCACGTTAAGACTGAGCAGCACAAAGCAGGGCTGGTACACAAAAAAAAGTTGTGCATTTAATTGCAAATTAAGGATTTTTAGATTACGACCTTGAACATACAGGTACTGTTGCAGCCTACAACCATGAATGAAAAGAGGTGCACGCAAACATGATTTTCCAATCTATTTTAATTTTAGCTAATTTACAATATCCGCTACCCTGTTTTGTTAGCACAGGCTAATTGTGAATTTCTGAGATCAATCATTCTCAGTGTATGAATGCAATATAACTATACTGGTTTTGTATATTTTTGCTGATGTTTCGGATTTGGTTCAGTATAATCAATGATCTGGGGTATTGCATGTGAAGGCATCTGGGGACCCACAGGAGAGGACTTAACACTTGACCCTAGTCATCACATGATACATCTCTCTGCATGGTAATGGGGTATGTGATGACAGCTGCTGAGCTAAGGATAGTGAACTCATTAGTCCCTGTTACTTGGTAAGGAGAACACAGAGTATAGAAAAAGAGGGAGAGAAAAATATGACGGGATGCATTGAAGTTTACAATGTGGAGGCACAGAATTGTAGAGCCTAGAAAAGATTTAGATAGTATTTTTATTTTCAGCAAAGGGAGGCACATGGTGTATTTACTATTCTTTGCTTATCCTATATTTTATAATCATGGCTATTGGTGTTCTGCACAAAATATGCTTGGAATCGACAGTGCAATTATAACACATTTTAAAGTACTCTAAGAAAAAAAATATTTAAAAAGATACAGTAATGATTATGTTTTGTACATTATTAATTTTTTTTTTTTTTTAGGCATGATTCAAATAGAAACCCCTTTTTAAAAATAAATTTGGTCCAAAATTAAGGTATAAAATATTGCATATTCATTTTATTAAATTTCCTCCAATTCTTGCTTTACACGCTGTTTTCTTCGTTGATAAAAGAAGCCTGTTTATAGAACTCAATTCATCAGAGCAACTGCTCAACTCTTATTGTGCTGCTGAGTCTGAAGTTTCTGACAGACAAACTGTGCCTTAATAAAAATAGATTTAAAAAATACGGCTTTATCTTTTAACATACAATAATGTAGCCAAATGCCTATTCACCCTGCTTAGATGTAGGCGCACGTCCCATGACTTTCTGGGTTCCGAGACATGCCCAGGGAAGATAAGTTGGTTAAATCTGTGATCTTCAGCCAGATAAGCGGTCCACTGTCAGAACCATCAAGCAGGCAGCTTGGCAGGAGCCTAGTAGCACACAGCATCTCTGCAAGATCAATCTACAGTGGGGAGCATCTTCCCAATTGCTTCAAGAGAATTGCAGTTCAGGTGGGGCGGCTTTGTCCTTTGGATTCTTCCATTTATTTACCATTGTTACCAGAGCTACACTGGACTTCAGGGAGAGGGATGAGGTATAGCACAAGTTTGTGTTCTGAACTATTTTACTAGCCGGGGTTCACGCCAATAGCTGCCTGAGGCAGTCTTATTAAAAACAATTGGAGACTACCAGCTCCTACAGCTAATCGCCCTAATGCAGCGATCACAAGTGAGTGATTGGTCCTGGACGCAGGCAGTATGTGTCCAAGACTGATTGCTCGCATGTGATCGCTGTACAAGCAATTACAAGTAGGCATGGTTAGCTGCAGGAGCTGGCAGCCCTCCGCTGCTTTAAATGGGTCTGCGTCTCACAGCTAATCATGGGAAACCCTGCTGGGGTTCTCGCATGTAATCGGACTGTGGGTGCATTTCCAAGGGTGAATGCACCCTTATAGAGTCTATGCTATACAGCCATATTAAGCCCCATTTGAGCCACGGGATGTTGCTGTGAAAAGTCCATGTGTGTGCAGCTTTCATGATCTGTTTTGCATTATACTGCAGTGTATGCAAGTTCTTTCACATTCTTTTGCATTAATTTTTATACTTTTAACCCTGACTGGTAAACTGCCAGCTAGTTATTCCTTGTCTGATCATTCAGCTAATGAAATACATACTCTGTTAGAATAAAATAAAAACAAAATGTGTGATAACCCTATAAATAGATGATGTAAGCCAAACTTTTTTTCCTCCTGTATTTGTAAATTGGCTTTCACTTTACCAATTGATATTTACATTCTGTTTCATTTTAGTCTGAGTTGATCTGTGTTGTACTTGGATTGTAATGGCGGCACTGCAAGAGACGCTTGAAACCAAGATTGTTTTTGTAGGGTCTAACTCTGTCTTAAAGTGGAAGTAAACCCCCCTATTGTTTTCAGCCAAGGAAGCTGCCATCTTGGCCTCTGTTTAATCTGCAACTGCCATGATACTGCACATGTGATCAGTTATGAAACCAGCCATTGGATGGTTTGACAGTTTGGTTGAGAGCACATCCAATGGGAGTGTTGCATTTCCGGCATGTGCCGGAAATGAAATTTGTTTTATGGATGGGTTTACTTCCGCTTTAAAGCAGTAGTAAAGTCCACTTTCTGATTTTTACCTACAGGTAAGCTTATAATGAAGCTTACCTGTAGGTAAAATGAATACTCCTAAACTAAACATTTAGGAGATATTTGCTCTCTTGTCAGCCGGTGATGTTGCTGGCCCATGTGCTCTGACAAAACGGCATACTAGTGCCATTCCTTTAGCGCTCTGTGCCGTGGCAATGGCTTCCACAGGTATGCGAGGGAGTGACGTCATCGTGGTTCAGCCATTCAAGCTGCCGAAACCTGCAACGCTGGAGGAATTTGTTCTAGGTAAGTATCTCATAATGTATTAGTATGCTGTAGCCCTGTTATAGGGGGGGGGGGCATATGAAGTTGCCCTCTCCACACAGGCTATGGCGCTAACCTGCAGGTAACCAAAGGAGCCACAGCCTTTGCTAAAGGAAGAGTGGACTGAATATATAATTGGTAGTGCCTCCACCTAGCAAAGGGTTCCAGCATATGTAGAGATGATCCCTTTCTAGGACAACTAGTAACTTACCCAAAATAACTGATGGCAGTAGTACCAATACACCCAACATACATTTCTAAAATTCTCATATATAAAGTTACACTAATCACTTGCTGGTGTCTGCATATCTTTAAAGTGATGGCATTACATACAACCAAAGCAATAACAAGAATAATGTACATATGTCTGAGAAGAACAGTGTATGTATCAATATATCTGGGTATATAACTAAAGGCCTTTAACATCAATACCTCCATTTAGGCAATGTGGCACAGTTTGGTTGCAGAGGCCCCTGATGAACTGTCTTGCAAGGCATAACACAATCTTTGGCTTGAGAGGATGAACTCTGATGCATCTGTGGAGTGGTGGCTTTCTGGGGACGCTTCTACGGACCGATGGTGAAGAAGTCTGGAACACACCACCTGCAAATCGGGCCTATCTAGCCTATCTCTTGGTCCCTAACCAAACTGACTATAGGCTATCAATGCAACCGGACCGCAACCTATCTAAGTGGCCATCGGAAGCCTAGCCTGTCACTAACCTGAGCTGTTGACTGTTTCCTAGGCTAATACTAGCTAGGAACCCCCCAGACCAAAAAAGGGACACTGTTGCTTTAAATTAGTGAAGTGGCAGATATGCACTTCAATTCAAAACCAGTCACTTGATTGGTTATAATCAAATGAGCTTTGCTCTCATACACTTGAGAATAGCCCAAGTATGTTCACAGTATGCAAATAGAAAGTTTCAGTGAACCGGAGAAGCCTATAACAGATACTTTTATCTTGGATTCACACAGGAGTGACAGTAATATAACAAATAGTGAGCTACACAGCAGTAACACTTGCCCATGTTGTTTGTCCCTTTTCAGCCTGGAGGAATGGCTGGATGGATAAAACGCACAATTGGTCTGCAGAACCTTTTGGCTTTGCACAGTCAGCATTGGGCTGGTCACTCTCCTTCACTTCCTGTAAGCAAAGACATATATAGCCTTAAGGTGTTTCCTGACCTTTTTAAGCAAGGGCAGGAAATAACTTCTTTAACAGGAAGAATCTGTTTATAATAAGAACTCTGATGGGAACCAATCATGAATGTAAACCACCTCACAGGCAGTTCATAGTTGCCAACAGTTTCAATTTTCATGGGACAATCCAGATTTTGTGACCCTCGTCCCGAAAGGAGCTCGTCTCGTTTAAATTCCCAGGATTTTGCCTTTGTCCCGGGAAAATCGTAAATGTTTTCGCCAAAAACGGCCCGGCGGGCTACAAAAACATGGCTGCTGTCATCGCCGCGAGGTGCCCTTCCTTGTGTGTTCAGTGGAGAGGGGAGGGGCAGCCAATCTGCTTCTCTCTTAAACCAATTGGCTGCACGAATTGGAGGCCGCTCCCCTCTCCACTGAACACACTGTGCCGCTTGTGGAGTTTGCTCTGCGGCTGCCGTATGCGTGACTGTCGTTACAGGCCGGGCCAGCGATGTATGTACAAGGGGGTAGAGTTGGGCAATAACTCGATTCACGATTCAAATACATTTTTATTTTTTTGATGGACACTGCGCCGTTCCCAAGTTTTTAGGCGAGGCCGCGGCTTTGGCCTAGTCCGCCACAATCCTGGGAAAAGGCCGCAGACTAGGCCGAAGCTGCGTAATCGCCTAAAAAATCTTGCTCCTGGCGATCCTGGGATAAGGCCACGAACAGCCTCTGGCCTCGCTGCCTTTTCCCAGGATCGCTGCAGGCTGAGGAGCACCAGTCCTATGGTGCTCCGCGGTCGATTTGATTTGGTCAAAATCAGATTCGATTTGCCCTCGCAACTCAATTCAAGATTCAAATCAATTTTTTGCCCCAGCCCTACAAGGGGGGTAGTAACTATGTATGGGGGGGGGTATGTACGGGGGGGGGGGTAGTAACTATGTACAGGGGGTATGTACAGAGGGGGGTAGTAACTATGTACAGGGGGGGTAACTATGGCTCTGCTTAGAACACTGATGTAAGGACTTGAAGCTCTGCTGGGGATACCAGATGTAAGGAGGGACTCTGCTGGGGGGCACCTGATTCAAGGAGGGACTCTGCTGGGGGGCACCTGATGCAAGGAGGGACTCTGCTGGGGGGCACCTGATGCAAGGATGGAATCTGCTGGGAGCACCTGATGGCATCTGGTGGCATGTGACATGCTCAGGGGTCCCACTGATTCTGCATTATGGTGCTTTGAATGATTTATTTTTATAATAGAAATGATGCACTTCAATCATCCTGACACCATAACAACCATGGTTCCGGGATAATTGAAGCACCAACACCAGGTGTATTTTTATCTTCTGATTTGTTAAACTCTGGAATACACATTTCTATTGTGGGGTAGGATCTGCGCTTTCTCTCTCGCTCGCTCGCGCTTTCTCTCTCTCTCGCTCTCTCTCGCTCTCTCTCTCTCTCTCTCTCTCTCTCTCTCTCTTCCCCCCCCCCATCTCGCTCTCTCTCGCTCTCGCGCTCTCTCTCTCTCTCTCTCTCTCTCTCTCCCTCTCTCTCCCCCTCTCCCTCTCTCTCCCTCTCTCCCCCCCTCTCTCTCTCTCTCTCTCTCTCTCTCTCTCCCCCCCCTCTCTCTCTCTCTCTCTCTCTCTCTCTCTCTCTCTCTCTCTCTCTCTCTCTCTCTCTCTCCCTCCCTCTCTCTCTCTCTCTCCCCCCCTCTCTCTCCCCCCCCTCTCTCTCTCCCCCCCCCCTCTCTCTCCCCCCCCTCTCTCTCTTCCCCCCCCCCTCTCTCTCTCTTCCCCCCCCTCTCTCTCTCCCCCCCCCTCTCTCTCTCTAGATTCATGCAATGCATGGGTGGTGTGATAGAAGGGCCCGTGCACCCTTAATAGACACACCGCCACTGCTTAAACCACTTTTTAGCTGTGAAATTCTGAGGTGTCTCTCATTGCTTGCTGTACATGTTTCCTGTTGGGCCATAAATGCCCAGTGTGAATGTTTAGCCTTTCTTCTCCATTTGTTTGTACTTTTTGAAGTGTGAAGTTTGATTTATATTATGAAAAGGAGAGAACCACAAACTACATGGAATCTTAAAGCAGAGCGCCAGCTAAAAGTGGAACTTCTGCTCTTTTATCCCCCCCCCCCCCAACGTCCGTCCGATGCCACCTTTTGGGGGAGTGGATTGCTGTCTTCCAACTTCCAGGAGTTTGGGCCTCGACTCTTTCCTTCTCCCTCCTCTTTCCCCCACCACCTGGCCAGTAGGAGAGCACAGCGGTCCTTGCGCTTGCGCAGAGGGGACCCGGCGTAAAACCGTAATGCTACACTGCTGGGTTCCCTTACCTGCAATGGCGACGGCAGCACTCGACAGCTGATGGAAACATCAGCTGCGGTGCCGACATCGCTAGACTCCAGGACAGGTAAGTGTCCTATTATGAAAAGTCAACTGCTGTATTTGTAGCTACTGGCTTTTTAATTTTTGCAGAGGTTAACGGATCTCCTCTTTAACAAGAATTTCCAATTTGTTCATTGACGGACACAAAAACTGGGACAAAAGCAGTGCCCCGCTGACCATGTACCCAGAAGTGACGCCATCTCTGCCATGCTCCTGTGCATCGCCAATCCCAGTCCTCGTCCTTCGGACTAAAGTCTGGTTACAATGGTGGAGCCCATCGCTCCCGAAGGACGAGGACTGGGATCGGCGATGCACAGGAGCATGGCAGAGATGGCGTCCCTTACGGGTACAGGGTCAGCGGGGACACGGACACCTCAGCCCGCAACATCAGGCAGTTCCCGGGACAGCGCAGATGATGCTGATATTAATGCTGATCTTTACTGCTCGTTTGAGTATTTCCATTATGAATTTTATCTATTAAATATTTTAAACTGCTACACTCAGAAGGCGCTGCTGTTGTCCCTGTTTTTATATTTTCTGAGTATCTTCTACCTGTTAAGCTGGCAGCCTTCCTTGGTTTAAGCATTCTCTAGCAATTGAACATGGACTGTATGTCATGGGCTTGAATAATCGCCCCCTATTTATTGATCTAATTCCAATATATATATTTTCATTTTTATAAAGCCTCACCCAGAGTGCGCCAAATTAACTAATTGTCTGCATTGACAGACACGGCGCTTCCTTATTCAGAACCATAGGGTTATATGGCCCCCTACAGGAGTATGACACTAGGCAGAAAAAAGACTTGGCTATGCCTTCGGGCTGTCCTAGGTGATATACACCCCCCTCTCTGCTATAGGCCTTCAGTTTATTTTTTCTGCCTAGTCGGGAGTAAGGACCTAGTTCCCTACTGGGATCTCTAGTCCTGGCAATTTTTTTCCAAATTGTTCCATTGAGATCAACAATCAACTGCTAGGCTGTTCGACTGGCTGGGCATTAGATCCAGTGGTCATTCCAGTCTGACCAGCGAGCGCGTGCAGTCCGCTACACGCTAGGTCAGCCGTTACAAAGCCCCACTGGACGGGGGCTGGCCCTGCGAGTTAAACGTCTCACGAGGTCAAATACTACCGGGTCTCGGCTCGAGTTGCAGCGTCGACAGCCCCCCACTTTGGTGGCGAGGAGGTTTTGCCTAGGAGCGGTGTCTGCTTGGTCCTGGTATGGTGAGTAAATGTCCCCCTCTTCCCTTAGGGTTTTTTTTGTGGCGGACGCAGGCCCCTTCCCGGGTCGGATTGGTCCTGCGGGTCCCCTCTGTCCCTTCACCCTCTTTTCCTGGCCCTGGAGGTCCCTTGGTAACCCCTCTTTTCCCTCTCCATATGGGGTGGTGTGCCTTTGGGTCCTGGGGGACAAGGTTGAGTACTAATGGACTGGGGGTGCATGCTGCCTAGATGCTGTGCTTACCGGGGGAGGCACTGGGTCCACTGCCCGGATCTCTCCCTCTCTTCCTCTACATCTCTCTCGCTCTTTGCTGCCATTACTGTGTAGCCCAGGATGGTGTTTTTAGCAGGCGGAAGCTCCTCCTTTTTACCCAGCGCTGACTCCTGTGTTTTTTTCTTTGTGAACCAGTGGCTGCGTATGAGAAAGCGCTGGTGGACGCACTCATTGCTTCTGTGCAGGAAAGTTTAAAAATGGAGGATGCAGCCACGCCTGCGGTGAAGGTGCAGGTCCCCTTTGGCACTTACAAGTCACCTTGTGCGGCAAAGGTGTTCCCTTATCCCTCCTTTTTTTTTTTTTTTTACATCTTTGACTATAAGGAATGGGAGCGTCCAAGACGCCCCTTTTGTGATCCCAAAGTGTTTCGCTGTGTGTTATCCCTGCTCAATAATGGATGAGTCCACCTGTGTGGATTCTCGGTTGAACAAAACCACCATGATTCTGGTTAAGGACTCTCCGGCCTATAAAGACCCAGCTGACAGGAAGGCTAGAGTCTCTAAGCTGCACGTGTTGTCTATTGCTCTGTCGCTAACGCTGACAGAGTGGGTGAAGCTGTTGCGCAGTGACCTGGAGGGTTACCAGTTTCCTCCTGCCTTCACTGAATTAGCGGTCTAACTGGTCCAGGGGCTGCAGTTTGTCTGCAATGCCTCCTTTTGGATGCAGATCCCTTGCTTTCTAAACTGTTTCAGTGGTAGTGCTTCGCCGGGTATTGTGGCTGAAGTGTTGGACTGCGGCTCAGGTCTTTAAAAAGGCCCTAGCTGATCTGTCTTTTTCAAGGTGATCTTTTGTTTGTGGCCACCCTGGATGATATCATTAAGAGTGTCACAGGGGAGAAGAGTACTTTCCTTCCACAGTCAAAGAAGGGGAAGGAGCCAAGTCGCAAGCGTGGCCCTTCCTTTTCGCTGCACAGAAGGTTTTTTTCGTCCCTCTGTGACCACTGACAAAGGTCAAAGTCTATTAAGCCCCCCTTGGGAGGCCTCAAGTGGCCCTGGTCGGGCAAACCGAGAGCGGATTTCTCCAGACCCCCAGATAATGCTCCTTCGGCATGAAGAAGCGCCCTCACCCAGAGTCCAGATGGGGGGACGTCTTTGCTGGTTTCAGGGCCCATAGACCTCTCTGACAAACAAGTGGGTCCACAAAGCGATTCTGTCTTGTTACAAGATCGAGTTCCAGAATTGTCCTCAAGCTGATTTTTTCCATCCAATCTGCATCCGTCTCCAGACCACTTGTTAGCCCTCCGGGGCGCTGTGCAAGGCCTGTTGCTCCAAGGGGTGATTGTCCCGGTTCCAGAACGTTTCCAGGGCTTTTATTCGAACCTGTTTACGATCCCCCCCAAAAAAAGGGTATGGTACGGCCCATTTTGGACCTGGAGGCCCTGATCCGCTATGTACAGAAGTTCAGAATGGAGTCCATTCGCTCTCTGGTGGCATTGCTTCATCAGGGGGACTTTCTTGCCTCCATCAACATCAATGATGCCTACCTGCACATTTCTCCACTTTGCTGTGGGAGAGGAGCATTATCAGTTTGCGGCGTTGTCCTTTGGACTCGCCTCTGTTCCTCGGGTCTTCACCAAAGTGGTGGCCCCGGTTCTGGTGCTGCTGCGCCATGAGAAATGGCTGTTCTGGGCTACATGGACAACCTTCTGCTGTGAGCATCGTCCCCAACGGCCCTGAGGGTCGACGTGGAGATCACTGTTCAGACTCTGGCAGATTTTGGGTGTCTGATAAATTGCCAAAAGTCTGCATTGATTCCAGTTCGGAAATTGGTTTATCTAGGTCTGACTCTGGCCCAACATTTTCCTTCCACAGGACAAACTCAAAAAATTACAGGCGGTAGCCCGCTTGCTGCTGTCCAGCAGGTGAGTCTCCCTGCCAGCTTACATGCGGGTACTAGGCCCGATGGTGTCAATGTTTGAGTCAGTCCCATTCACTCAGTTCCATACGAGACCCCTGCAAAGGGAGATCTTGTTAAAATGGGACAAATGTTCAGAGTCTCTGGACAGATTCGGCTGAGTCAAGGAACCAAAGGGCCCCTGATCTGGTGGCTTCTTTCTTCGACAGGGAAAATCTTTTCTCCCGCTGTAATGGATGAAGGTCACCAGTCTGTCTGGGTGGGGAGAGGACCTGGGCCTGAGCTCGGCTCTGAGTCACTGGATGCTGGAAGAATCCAGGCTACCTATCAACATCTTGGAACTTCGGGCGATCAGACTCTGTCTGGATCATTGGACGAATCGACTTCAGGGGCTCCGATACAGATCCAGTCAGACAATGCCACGGCGGTTCCTATGTCAACCACCAGGGAGGAACAAGGAGTGTGTTGGCTGGCCTGGAAGTAGCTGGCATTCTACGGTGAGAGTTTTGTCCCAGCCAACTCCGCCATTCACATTCCGGGGGTGGACAACTGGCAGGTCGATTACCTCAGTCGTCGAGTATTGGAACAAGGGGAGTGGTCCCTCTATTAGAAGGTATTTCAACAGATCTGTCTACACTGGGGATCTCCAGAGGTAGATCTGATGGCAAGGAAGGAAGTATCTATCTATCCAGTGGCGGCCCGCACATAGGGGGCGCCCTGGCGCGGCACCCCCCTGCTGTAGGCACAAAAAAATATATATATATATATATATATATATATATATATATATATATATATATATATATATATATATAATATATATAAAATATAATTTTTTTTTTTTTTTTGTGTCCCCTTTAAGAAACTTGAGAAAAAAAATCCTTTACTTAAATTTTTTTTGAGCGCCGGCCACCATTGCCCTATGAAGCGCCACATCAATGCAATCTTTAGATTGCATGTATGGCGCTTCATTTGCAGGCTTTCATCACGCCTATCGAGCGCATTGCAAAGCGCTGATAAGCTTCCTGTCCCCGTGACAGTGCTTCTATGGGCGCTGGGAGGCGGGAGCATTGTTACTTCCGGCCATTCGTCTTTCAGACGAAAAGCGGAAGTGACGTCACCGGGCAGCACACATTACTTTGCAAAGCCCGAGCGGAACGGCTAGGTAAGCCGATGGATGCCTGGGTTGTGTCACGTCACATGTGGATTAAATACCTTGATCGCCCCCAAAGTCATCAGCCCGTGCAGTGCACGGGCTGATGACTTTGGGGGCGATCAAGCCAATCCTGCACTGCATGTTCACCCATCCACCTCGGAGCCTGTTATTGTAGTTAGACTGCTGGGACTTGTAGTTCTCCATCTTCTCCTAGGAATCATGGAGAAGATGGAGATTGGAGAACTACAAGTCCCAGCAGGTTTTACATACAATAAGGCTCTGAGGTGGATGGGTGTGGTGGATTGCGCAGGTAAATAAATTATTTAATTTGCCTTTTACTATTTAAATCTAGTAAGGGGATTGGAGGACCTCAATTATGAGGAAAGACTGCAAACACTAAATGTATTCTTAAAAGGAGATATGATAGCGATTTATGATAGCGTCCCCCCCCCCCTGTAATATGTACAGGGGGGGGTAATATGTACAGGAGGGTCACAGGGAAATATGTACAGGGGGTGTAATATGTACAGGAGGGTGTAATATGTACATGGAGGGGCGTAATATGTACAGGGGGGTAATATATACAGGAGGGGGACGGGGGGTAATATGTACAGGAGGGGGTACTATGTACATGGAGGGGGGTAATATGTACTGTACAGGTGGGTGTAATATGTATAGGGAGGGGGGTAATATGTACAAGAGGGTATAATATGTACAGGAGGGGGTAATATGTACAGGAGGGGGATGGGGAAATATGTACGGGGGGTAATATGTACATGAATGAATGAATGAATGAAAAACGTATAAAGCGCGGCGCATGCGAACTGAATCGCTTCTGGGCGCTAGTTGGAGGGGGGTAATATGTACAGGAGTGTGTAATATGTACATGGAGGGGGGTAATATGTACAGGGGGGATGGGGTAATATGTACAGGGGGGGTAATATGTACAGGAGTGTGTAATATGTACATGGAGGGGGGTAATATGTACAGGGGGGATGGGGTAATATGTACAGGGGGGGTAATATGTACAGGGAGGAGGGTTACATGTACAGGAGGAGGGTAATATGTACAGGTGGGTGTAATATGTACAGGGAGGAGGGTAATATGTACAGGAGGAGGGTAATATGTACAGGAGGAGGGTAATATGTACAGGTGGGTGTAATATGTAGAGGGAGGATGGTAATATGTACAGGGAGGAGGGTAATATGTACAGGGAGGAGGGTAATATGTACAGGGAGGAGGGTAATATGTACAGGGAGGAGGGTAATATGTACAGGGAGGAGGGTAATATGTGCAGGTGGGTGTAATATGTACAGGTGGGTGTAATTTGTACAGGGAGGAAGGTAATATGTACATGTGGGTGTACTATGTACAAGGAGGGGGGGAAATGTACATGAGGGGTTAATATGTACAGGGAAAGGAGGGGGGATAGGTACAGGAGGATGTAATATGTACAGGGAGGGGAGTTAATATGTACAGGTTGTTGTTATATGTACAAGGAGGGGGCTTATATGTACAGTAGGGGGCTTGTATGTACAGGGAAGGTGGGGTATGTACAGGAGGATGTAATATGTACAGGGAGAGGAGTTAATATGTACAGGTGGGTGTAATATGTACAGGGAGGGGGCTATTATGTAAAGGGGGGGTAATATATCTGTGACCGAGGCTGCACTATATACCCTGATCTGTGACTGAGGCTGTACTATATACCCTATCAGTAATGCTGAGCTATATACCCTGATCTGTGAGACTGAGCTGTATACTCTGTGCTGTGATGCTGGGGCTGTATACTCTGTGCTGTGATGCTGGGGCTGTATACTCTGTGCTGTGATGCTGGGGCTGTATACTCTGTGCTGTGATGTTGGGGCTGTATACTCTGTGCTGTGATGTTGGGGCTGTATACTCTGTGCTGTAAAGTTGGGGCTGTATACTCTGTGCTGTGATGTTGGGGCTGTATACTCTGTGCTGTGATGTTGGGGCTGTATACTATGTGCTGTGATGCTGGGGCTGTATACTCTGTGCTGTGATGTTGGGGCTGTATACTCTGTGCTGTGATGTTGGGGCTGTATACTCTGTGCTGTGATGCTGAGCTGTATACTCCTGACACTATGGGTGGAAGCAAGTGGAATACAGGGGACGGAGTGAGTATTCTATACGGGGTAGGGCTTATGAGAAGTGGGAGGGGTCAAAAATGAAAGGAGAGGTCTGGCGCCCCCCCATCCTAAAACTTCACCAGCCGCCACTGTATCTATTTATCTATCTATCTATCTCGTATATAATTTGAATGATTTATCAAAGATATGTAGACATTTTTAAATATCTCTGACTTGCATAAACATTCAGATCTTTCTAACAGTTAGAGGAGTTGGTGAGTTAGGATGGACTTTGGAGCAGACCAATGGATGTTTTAAGGGTCCTTTCACAGTAGCGGACCGTTCGTCCGCTCATTACAAGTCCGTTAACGGACTTGTAATGAATCCCTATGGGAACGCGTCCGTTAGCGGATGGAGCATCCGCTAGCGTCCGCGTCAGTCGGGATCCGCTTTTCCGAACGGAAGAAACCCTATTTTTCTTCCGTTCGGCGGAGCGGAACTGATGCAGATGGACAGACGGTCCGTCTGCATCAGGTTCCCCATAGGGGACAGCGGAGCAGAGACAGGGCGGTCCATGCACTGTGTGCGGGGACCGCCCTATCCGCCGACAGCTGAGCGGGGATCCCCGCTGAGCCGACGGAGACACACGGAGCGGACCCGGAAACGGTCCGCTCCGTGTGAAAGAGCCCAAAAGATGACTTTGCTTGTTTAAACAGTTCCTCACTTGAACACAATGTTTTTTTCTAGACAAGGATTGTTTCTGTATAAATGCAGTCTGTAACTTTTTGTCTCAATGGCTGTATTTGTCCCTTCTGTTTATCTATTAAAGCTGGGACAACATCTCCTTGTTTTGTGACGAGAACCTTCATTGTTATAACATGTCTGCTTAAACACAGGAGTTGTAAAAACCTTCAATGTTTGATGTATAGTTGACTTTGCAATATCTAAGCTCATTTGTGTTTCTCTGAAAAGTTTCCAAACGAGCAACAGTCCAATTATTGCGAAATCCTGGTTTATCAGTATTTTTGAGGCCTAAGCAAAATTTTAACATCTCTGCCAGTAAATTTTAAATGTAGTAGTATTATTATCATCATTATTGTCAGCTATGACTAAGCACTAGTTTCAGTGCGAAACACGTCAACAGTCAGGTTTTATTTTGCTGTGACTTGTAGTGCTGTCCTTTTTAATAAAAGGCTAAAATCTGTTCAGAGTGCGGCTGTCCAGAGACAATTTTTGTTCCTGCTTTGCTAAGTGCATTGCCTGCACCTGAGTTGTCTGCAACAGAGGATATTCATCTGGGTTCCCACCTGGAGCGGCTATTCCCTTTTCCCCTTAAATGCAGTATTATTATTATTTTTTTTAATGACCTCACAACAGTCCGCAATTGTAAACAGTGTTCAAATCACACATGTGAAGTATTGCCATGATCGTCAGAGTGAGAGCAATATTTCTAGCAAAAGACATCCTCTGTAACCTGGTTACTGTAATAAAATGTTTTTTGGTAGATTTTTAGTTAACAGTTTTGTTTTGGCATTCCACGAGTGTGTGCAATTTCAAAGCATGACATGTTGGATATCAATTTACTCGGCATAAAATCTTTCACATTATACAAAAAAATTGGGCTAACTTTACTGTGTTTGTTTTTTTTTTTTGTATTCATGAAAGTGTCTTTTCTTTTTTTTTTTTTTTACAGCGAGTTGAGTTTACACCAAAAATCTCTATTTTTGTCTCGTCAGACCATATGACCACCTCCCATTCCTCCTCTGGATCATCCAGATGGTCATTGGCAAACTTCAGATGGGCATGGACATATGCTGGCTTGAGCAGGGGGACCTTATGTGCGCTGCTGGATTTTAATCCATGTTGGCGTAGTGTGCTACTAATGGTTTTCTTTGAGACTGTGTGGTCCCAGCACTCTTCAGGTTATTGACCAGGTCCTGTCATGTAGTTCTGAGCTGATCCCTCACCTTCCTCATGATCATTGATGCCCCACAAGGTGAGATCTTGCATGGAGCCCTAGACCAAGGGAGATTGACCGTCATCTTGAACTTCTTCCTTTTTATAATAATTGTGCCAACAGTTGTTGCCTTCTCACCAAGCTGCTTGCCTATTGTCATGTAACCCATCCCAGCGTTGTCCAGGTCTACAATTTTATCCCTGATATCCTTGCACAGCTCTCTGGTCTTGGCCATTGTGGAGAGGTTGGAGTCTGTTTTGGAGTGTGGACAGATGTCTTTTATACAGGTAACGGGTGCAAACAGGTGCAGTTAATACAGGTAATGAGTGGAGAACAGGAGGGCTTCTTAACCACTTGTCCACATGAGGACGTCCTCCACTTTGTGCGGTAATATCTGAATGATGGGTGCAGCTACAGGCATCATTCAGATATCGCCGATTCTCTGCACGATAAGAATGATCAAAGGGGCAGTTCCGCCACTTGATCGTTCTTATAGGCAGCAGGATGGGATGTGTCCCCCGTCCCCCCCCCCATGCCGCCATCCCGTGCTTCTCCGGGCTAGTGAAATTTACAGTGTGTAGAGGATATATATACATCCCAGGAGTTGTACATATATTTATACACTGTATAGTTTAGCTAGATCAGCTATTCCTATTTGTCAGGCAGTAGATTGTGCTAGCTGCAGTGTTCTAACGTGTTGTATTGCCCATGTGCTGTATAGTTTGCACCTAAACCTACTTGGTGTTACTGCACTTGTGCTGTTTAGTTTGCACCTAAACCCTACTTGGTGTATACTGCAAGTGTGCTCTGTAGTTTGCACCTAAAGCTACTTGGTGTATACTGCAAGTGTGCTTATTAGTTTGCACATAAAGCTACTTGATGTGTACTGCACGTGTCCTCTGCACCTAAAGCTACGAGGTGTGTGTACTGATTTTATCTTCTTCTTCAGGCCATTATAATGTCTGGAAGGACAACAAAGAGAGGCAGAGAGTCACAAGGGCAAGCAGGCTCTGCATCTAGAGGCAACAGTTCTGGTGGTGGACACGGTGCATCCTCTTCAGCGTGTGGCCAGTGCACACGCTCATCTTTCTTTTCGGGAGCTGGCCGGGGTTGAGCCTCATCATGCAGACAAATTGGTAGAGAGGATGACCAAGCCATCCTCATCCTCGTTTTCATCCTCTCTCACCCAGGCTTAGGGTACTTTGTCTGGCAAATTAGCTGCCAAGGCCTCCTCTTCCCTCTGCTCAATTGCATCACTTACTCCTTCCCTAGTCCCACCATGTCCTTCTGAGGAGTCCCCCGAACTGTTTCAACACAGTGTTGGGTACATGCTGCATGAAGATGCGCAGCGTTTTGAAGGCTCCGATAATGGAACACAGATGGAGGAAGGCAGTAATGTGAGCCCAGAGAGAGGGGGTGCCGGAGAGGGACAGCAATCTGGCAGTCATGTTCCCCCAGCTGCAGCATACTGCCAGGTTTTCGACAGTGATGAGGAGGGAGGGGATGATGAGGTCACTGACTCTACTTGGGTGCCTGATAGGAAAGAGGAGAAGGAAGAGGCACAGGCACATCTCCAAAGAGGCAGGATGCCCTCCAGGGGCCAGCTTAAGGGCAGCACACCAACTTCATTACATCGCAGAGCTACGCCTGTGCAGGGCGCTGCTGTGTCTCAACGTTACTGCAAAAGTTCTTTGGCATGGGCCATCAGATCGCACCATTGCTATTTGCAACATATGTCTCAAGCGTATCTCGCGTGGCCAAAACATCACCCGCTTGGGCAACACATGCTTGACCAGACATATGTCGACCTGCCATGCAGTTCATTGGCAAGCATACCTGAAAGACCCACACCAAAGAACAAAGTGGACCTCCCCTTTCCCCTCATGAGCTGGGATCTCCAACCCCACTATACCCTCAGTCCTCTCTGAAGCCTGCACTGATAGGACTGAAGGTGTAGAATTTGGTGTGTCACAACCTAGTAGTACATGCGGGCAATCTACTATCGGTACACCGATGTCAGATTGTACCAGCCACATTTCCCTGCCCCAGCTGCTGCAGCGCCAAAAGAAGTACTCTCCTAGCCATCCACATGCCCAGTGGTTGAATGCTAGCTTAGCCAAATTGCTAGCACTTCAACTGCTGCCTTTTCAGTTGGTAGATTCTGCCCCCTTCCGTGAGTTTGTGCAATGTGCGGTACCTCAGTGGCAAGTTCCCAAACGCCACTTTTTCTCACGGAAGGCGATTCCGGCTCTCTACCGCCATGTGGAAAGCAATGTCCATGCCTCGCTGGACAGGGCGATCAGTGGTAAGGTGCATATCACTGCTGACTCATGGTCCAGCAGGCATAGACAGGGACGTTACCGCTCTTTCACGGCGCATTGGGTGACTCTGCTGGCAGCTGGGAAGGACGCAGGGCAAGGTACAGTAGTGTTGAAGGTTGTTCCGCCACCACGCCTCCAAAACACTCCTACCGGTTGTGACACACCTCTCTCCTCCACCCCCTCCTCTTCTTCCTCTGTGGCCTCTTCCTGTGCTTATGTTTCCTCTGAACCAGCTGTGCTCCGTAGGCGTACAAGGGGCTACGCAGGAATGCAGGCAAAGAGATGCCATGCGGTGCTAGAGCTGGTGTGCTTGGGAGACAGGAGCCACACTGGGGCAGAGGTTCTGTCAGCTCTGCAGGGGCAGGCTCAGAGGTGGTTTACGCCATGCCAGCTGAAGCCAGGAATGGTGGTTAGCGACAATGGCACCAACTTCCTCTCTGCCCTGCGACAAGGACAACTGACCCATGTGCCCTGTTTTGCTCATGTTCTGAATTTGGTGGTGCAGCGGTTCTTGGGCAGGTACCCGGGCTTACAGGATGTCCTGAAGCAGGCCAGGAAAGTGTGTGTGCATTTCCGAAGGTCATATAATGCCAGTACTCGGCTGACAGACCTCCAAAGGGAATACAACCTGCCCAAGAACCGCCCAATCTGTGACATGCCCACCAGATGGAACTCTCCATTGGCCATGCTGCAGCGGCTGCACACGCAGCAGAGGGCCATCAATGAGTACCTGTGCCAATATGGCAGCAGAACTGGGTCAGGGGAGCTTGTTTTTTTTCCCCACGCCAGTGGGCCTTGATCAGGGATGCATGCACTGTCCTGTCACCATTTGAGGAGGCCACAAGGATGGTGAGCAGTGACAGTGCATGCACCAGTGAGACTGTCCCTCTTATTCACATGTTGGAGCACACGCTATGTGGAACAATGGACAGGGCCCTTGAGGCAGAACAGAAGGAGGAAGAGGAGGACTTCCTTACCTCTCAAGGCCCCCTTTATCCAGACAGTGGTCCTGCTTGCCCGCCTAGCACACAGGAAGGGGACGATGAGGAGGAGGATTGTATCATCAGCATGGAGGTGGAGCCTATCACTCAGCATCAGCAGCAGCAGTCTTCAAGGGATCATTTACAGTCCCAAGGAACCCATGGACTTTTATGTGGCTGGGATGAGGTGGCTGCGGATCCTGTCGTCCTCAGTGACCCAGAGGACTGTGCCCCGAATGCCTCAGCAAACCTACGCTGCATGGCCTCCCTGATCCTGCAAAGCCTGCGTAAGGATCCTCGTGTTCATGGTATAAAGGAGAGGGATCACTACTGGCTGTCAACTCTCCTTGATCCACGTTACAAAAGTAAGGTTGCAGAGCTTATCTTGCCGTCGCAGAGGGATCAGAAGATGAAACATCTTCGGAGGCCTTGCAGAAAGGTCTGTGCAACGCGTTCCCAGAACCTGGGGGATTACCAAATCCTGGTCCTGGACAACGTGTTGCTGAGGCTTCGGTGAGTCAAAGAAGGAGCGGTGGAGAAGGTGGCCATCTGACCGATGCATTCAGACAATTTTTTTTTACCATTGGACACACCCAATATTGATGATGTCTCCTGCTTCTCTCCTCCTCCTGTCTCCCATCTGTTGCCTCTGCAAGACAATCAGAAGGATTGCCTCATCAATTTTCAGGATGACAGGATCCATATTTCTCTGAAAATTTCACAAAATGGCAAAAAAAATCAAATAGACTCAGAAATTCTCTCTCTCTCTCTCTCTCTCTCTCTCTCTCTCTCTCTCTCTCTCTCTCTCTCTCTCTCTCTCTCTCTCCTAACAAAATGGCACCGACACATGCTCTGTAACATATTTATTCTGTTTTTTTGGCATTGTGGTAAATTTGGGAGTGTTTATAGCCTAGAGATGTGTTTTTCTTCAAAGAACGCTGCCTAACGCTAGCGCTAAAAAACGTGCAAAACCGCTAATGCAAAACGCGGTAAAAATCACGTTTTTAACGCTGATTTTTCCAGGAGTCCTACCTAGATTTACAGCTCATTTTTAAAAACGTTCATGGAAATGAAGCCTTAAGTTGAAATTAAAGTCATGAAGGCAGGTATGCAGGAATTCTTTAAAAGTACAACAGTATCAACAAAAGAGACTTGACTTGATAGTGGCTCAACAATTCTTCTGCTGGTAACAGCTTGCAAGCAGCGCACGACAATGTACGACAGCACAATGGCACGGCTGCGCAAATGGGCACAGGTGCAGCCCCTTTAAATCGCGGCCTGCCACATACTCCGTGACTGCCTGCGGGACCCACGGAGTCTGTCTGCCGCTTTCCCTCGATCGTGACACAGAGCTGCAGAATGGGGAGATACCTATGTAAACAAGGCATTCCCCCCCCCTCACCTTCCAGGACAGCTACTTGAGAGATGATTGACTCCACCCTCTACAGGAAGCACAAATCGGAAACAATTTAAATGGCCCCTCCCTTTCCTCTGACCCTCAGTTGTTTTGTGTTTCCAGACCCTCCAGGAGCACAGACATGTTTTTTGTTTTTCCTAGGTCTGGTAACTGTGTTTAGTCCCTGTTTTTGTCAGCCAGAAGGGTTCCCTGTTGTTGGAGGTACTTGCTTACCTGCAAGGGTAATGGCAACTTCCTTCAGGTTTTCCCCAGCTCTGCTGGTGGAAGCCTTGTATTCATCAGCTTCACCGAGATGTACCAAAATGGCGTCGGACTTACGGTGACACGGCAAGATGGCAACCAGAAGTCACGTGACACATTTTCCAGTGCCGCGTTCATAAGGAACATGGCGCAGTACACTAAGGACATGCTGCCTGGGACAGCAGCCTATTCTCCTCGGCCGATCACCACTCACCAATGCAGCTTGAAGATAGGCCTGAGGAGGGAGCACCCGCTCGGATGGAACCAGCTGCAGCCTCCAGTTCCCATATTATCCCCAATGTAAACCCTTGTCTGTAATTATGCAGCAGGGGACCTTTTTTTGTATGGGCCTGCATTTTTCTTATGGCTCTTGTTTCTGTTCTTTTCTAGGATAGACGGATGAAAAAGAAATTCAGAAACTGTAGAGCCAGGCTACCTAATGGATTTAAAAAACTTTTTTGTAGGGCTGTTACTGATTAAAATTTTCGTGTTCAATTAATCGTTTTTTTTTTTTATCGATCGACTAATTTCATTTAATTATAATGCACATACAGATCCAACTACTTTGTAGCTGATCTCCTTGCATTGCAACTCTGCAGTAGTCAGTGGTAAATGTGGTATACACTTTATACAATCGCGCGACACTAGTTAGTTTCCACAATCCATACGTTTTTATAATTAAATTTAAACTAACTTTCTACGTTTTTCTTAAAGTTTAATAAGAAAAAATTACTTTCGTCAGTGCTACAGTTTGAATTAAAAAAAAAAACTGTTTAAACTGTGAAGTTATCACAGTTTACACAAATATGTTTTAAATTCAAACTGTAGCACTGACGAAAGTAAATTTTTCTTATTAAACTTTAAGAAAAACTTAGAAAGTTAGTTTAAATTTAATTATAAAACATATCTAGTATATTGACTTCAGTCACTTCATAGTAGGCATCACTTTAGCCAGTCACGCAGACATACCAGAGTGTTTACATTTTCTGGAAGCAGACATGATCGCATTTTATTGACAATATATCCTAAAGAACTGAAGTCTTTCGAACGGAACAGATGTTGCCGATACGCAAAGAATTGTCTGCACAAAACTGCTTAGGACAGGAAAACGATGGTTGTTTTTGCCCCCTTCCCCTGATGGAGCCTGATGCATCCTCGTGCTCCACAGATGCAAAGGTACCTCAATCCAATGGGTGCAGTTTTCTCGCATCCAGCAGGGTAAGTCTCTCTGTCCAGGCTGTCCGGTGACGTCAAGAATTTTGATCGATTTAAAAAAAATTTAAGATTAATCGAGGAATTAATCTTTAATTTCCCCAGCCCTACTTTTTTGTGAAGATTGTTTTCCATCTAGGGCTAGTTCAGAGACTTCCTCTTTTAACTACTTCCCGACGGCCGTACGACTATTGACGGCTGCGGGGTGGTTCTAATTCTCTGAGGCGCCCTCAATAGACGTCCGCCCCTTTGCTCGTTCCCCGCGCGCGCTCCCGAGCGCGCAGCGGGGAACTGCTGTGCTGCCCGTGTCCCTCGGACACAGCCAGTCACAGATCGCCGTGAACGGCCAATCGGAGCGGCCGTTTCCTAGGCGATCTGTGTGGCCAATGAGAGATGATCTCATATGTTTACATATGAGATCATCTCTCATTGCCGGCTCTCGCAGACAGTGGTGCTGTCAGGGAGAGAGGAGACCGATCTGTGTCTCTTGTACATAGAGACACAGATCGGTCACCCCCCCCAGTCACCCCCCTTCCCCCACAGTTAGAACACTAATTAGGGTACACATTTAACCCCTTCCTCATCCCCTAGTGTTAACCCCTTCCCTGCCAGTCACATTTATACAGTAATTAGTGCATATTTATAGCACTGATTGCAGTATAAATGTGAATGGCACCAAAAATGTGTCAAAAGTGTCCGATGTGTCCGCCATAACGTTGCAGTCGCAATAAAAATCGCAGATCGCCACCATTACTAGTAAAAAATAATAAAAAAATAATAATTCTGTCCCTTATTTTGTAGGCGCTATAACTTTTGCGCAAACCAGTCGCTTATTGCGATTTTTTTTTTTTTTTTTACTAAAAATATGTAGAGTACGTATCGGCCTAGACTGAGGATAACATTTTTTTTTTTAAAAAAAAATTGAGCCATTTATTACAGCAACAAGTAAACAATTTTTATTTTATTTTTCAAAATTGTCGCTGTATTTTTGTTTATAGCGCAAAAAATAAAAACCGCAGAGGTGATCAAATACCACCAAAAGAAAGCTCTATTTGTGGGAAAAAAAGACGTCAATTTTGTTTGGGAGCCACGTCGCACGACCGCGCAATTGTCAGTTAAAGCGACACAGTGCCGAATCACAAAAAGTCCTCTGGGCAGGAAGGGGGTTTAAGTGCCCAGTAAGGAAGTGGTTAAAGAGTTATTGTCTTCTATGAAGGAGGTGGTAGCCTCCTTCCGGTCTTTCAGTGACAGGGAAGCAGGTCCGGGACCTTCTTCCTCTGGTCCCAGGACTCGAGAACCTTCAGCTTCAGCTGAAGCTTCAGCTTCAGACCCCCTCCTCGGTCCGAGATCAGTGATTTACACTACACCCCAGATCTGGAAGAAGGGGAGAACCCGAGCTCCTCATCTAATGGGGTTTCCGCATCAGTGGGGGAGGCGGGTAACCCTAAGTTTCTTTTTCCAGCAGAGAAATTTATGAACTTTTGAAATCAATTTATGCCTCTGAATAGATTGATTTACCACAACAAATCCAATCTGTTCAGGATAGAATGTATAGGGGGCTTCAGGGGCGGAAGTCCAGGACTTTCCCGGTTCACCGGTCACTTAAAGATATGATTCTGTCAGAATAGAAATATCCGGAAAGGAGAATGTTCCAATCTAAAGGGCACAAAAGATGATTTATTTTTCTGAAATTGAAGAGACTTTCTTTGAAAGTCCTATGCTAGATGCCCCTATGTCTCGAGTTTCTAAGAAGTCAGACCTGTCCTTTAAAGACTCAGGGGTCATGAAAGAGCAAATGGATGGAAAGGCCGATTCTTTGCTGCGTAAGGCCTGGGATGCTTCAGCTTTATCTTTTGGGTCCAGTTGTGTAGCATCCACCTGTGTGGCTAGAAATTTAGATGTATGGGTTCAGCATCTGGATGAGCTCCTTTCATCTGACACCCCCAAAGAGGAGATTAAGGAGTCCCTCCCACTCATTGCTAAGTCAGTAGCCTTCTTGGCTGATGCAGCTGCATCCTCTGGTAAAGCTACAGCAAGGTCTTTTGCTCTCATTAATTCAGCCAGATGAGCAATCTGGCTTAAGTCTTGGGAGGGGGACCTGGTCTCCAAGAACAAGCTCTGCGCCATTCTCTTTGAAGGCTAGCTCTTATTCGGTTCCTCCTTGGTGGAAGTACTAGCTCTTTCCTCTGAGAAGAGTAAAGGGTTTCCTTCTTCTTAAAAGAATAAGCCACAGAATAAGAAGACTTTTCGTGGTTTCCAAAACAAAGCTAATTTTGGAACCAACAGGCGAAGAAAAAGTGGTCTTTTAACAAAGATAAGCAAAAGAAGGGGACTCTCTTTACTGCTTAAAACCCCTTCCAAAAATCCCCAGTGATGCCAGGATAGGGGTAGGGGGAAGGTTGTGCCATTTCGTCAAGGAGGTTACAGGTTGTAATTCAAAAATCTTCCACCCCAGAGATTTTATCTTGCTCATCTGCCGAGAAACCAAGAGAGACGGCAAGCCATGTTGAATCTAGTTTCCATGTGGGAAACAGAAGGGGTTATATCCCCTGTTTCGGAAAATCAAAAATTCCGGGAATTTTTTCCCCACGTCTTTTTGGTTCAGAAAGCCTCCGGCGGCTTCCGAATGGTCATTAATTTGAGTGTCCTGAACAAGTATATTCTCTACAGACGTTTCCGGATGGACAACATTTATTCTGTAAGGAATCTAATATGGCCTGAGGTATTCATGGTTACCCTGGATCTTCGCTTATCTTCACGTGAGTGTCGGTTCCAGCTGTTGGGAGTTACATCAAAGCACGTTTCAGGAGATTGTGCTAAGATGGGGTCTTCCTGCAGTGGATCTTTTTGCCTCTAGTCTCAACAGAAAACTGCCAGCGTTTTTTCTCACTGGAGAGAGAGACAGGGTCATTGGGGATGGATGCTCTCTCCTTCCCGTGGGATTTCGCTCTGGCCTACGCCTTCCCTCCTTTTTTCCCTTCTACCTCTCTGGTAGTTCGGAAAATTATTCAGGATCGGGCAGAAGTGGTTCTGATTGCCCCCCTGGTGGCCCAGGAGGAGTTGGTTTTCCTCTCTGAAGACACTCTCGGTGGATGTTCTCTGACCCCTACCAGAGAGGAAGGATCTACTCCATTAGGGACCAGTATTGCATCCAAACCTGAGACCTTCCATTTGACGGCCTGGAGGCTGAGCGGCGCATTTTACAGTTGAAAGGGTGTTCAGAGACCGTTATTCAAACTATCCTGGACAGCTGCAGTTGGTAACTAGAAGAATCTATGGGAAAGTTTGGAAAACTTTTTATTCTTGGCAAAGGCAATCCGGTTTAGATTCTTTTTCTACTCCCTGTGTTCTAGAGTGTTTACACAGATGAGTGGAAAAAGGTCTATCTGTCAGCACCCTTAGGGTTCAGGTTGCGGCCCTGTTTGTATTTTCGGACAAGAGTCTAGCGGAAGATCCTTTTTAGTCAGAAGGTTCCTTTCAGGCCAGCCACCTGCAGCAGGGTGCATTGTGCCAGCCACCCACAGCAGGGTGCACCGTGCAAGCCAGCCACTAACCCACGGCAGACCCACAGGCCATGGCCAGCGGCCATCAGCACCCACAGGTCCATAGCCAGCAGGACCCCCAGATGCACAGGCAGCTCCCAGCAGGACCCACATGTGTGGGTTCTGCTGGGAGCTGGCCACTGACCTGTGGGTCCTGCTGGCCACTGACCTATGGGCCCTGCTTTGCAGGGCCAATTGGGAGTGGGTGCACCGCGAGATGGAGCAGTGGGAGGGCGCCCAGGGTTTGTGCCCATTGGGCTGCCTCGGAGGGGGAGCGCCACCAGATTTCACAGAGTGGGGATCTCCCACTTACCTGGCAGCCACTGTCATACGAAGTCCCGCCTCTTGGACTGGCTCCTATGATAGACAGCACACGGATGATGTCCATCATGGAAGCGGCCACGCTGGGTAAGTGGGAGATCTCCGCTCTGTGTAATCCGGCTGGTCTCCTCTCTAACCCCCAGGCACTGGTGAGGATGCTCTGATGGGCACTAGTGAGGCTGCGCTGATGGGCACTGGTGAGGCTGCGCTGATGGGCACTGGGGATGGTGAGCTTATTTGGTGGTTCAAAGGACCACTTGACTGGACTTGCCCTCCAGGCCTAAGGCTGCCAGCCCTCCCCTGGAAGGGAGCCTGCCGAGTGGCTACAATAGAAATGGAGCTGCGGCACTGCCCACCCCCTGCCCCTGGTCTGTCATCTGTGACCTGTTGTGGAAAGGGGTGGCGGGTGGGCGGTGGCGCCGCTCAATTTCTATTGTAGCCACTCGGCAGGCTTCCGTCTTGTTTGTGGTCTTCTGGAAAATGGTTGACTCTAATTTTTTCCCCCCCAGCCTTCAGTAATGGCGGTGGAGACACTGCTGCTGCCTGCTGGGATATAGAAGGGCTCTAATGGGGGTGGGTGGGACACCTGAGATGTAAGGAAGCACTCCGCTGGCTGGGGACAGTGACACCTGAGATGTAAGGAGGCACTCCGCTGGGGACAGTGACACCTGAGATGTAAGGAAACACTCCGCTGGCTGGGGACAGTGATATCAGGGCTCCCACTCATTCTGCATTATGGTGAGTTGAACTATTTAATTTTATATTACATTGTAATAATAGATGAGTCTGTGATGGGGGATCTTTTATGGGGGGCTTTGTAATGGAGCGCAGTACACTCGTGTATAGTCGGGCAGGCTCGGCTTCTTTCGCAGTCACGTCCTGGACGTACAGGACGTGACCACGAGAGGAGCCGAACCTGCCCGACTATATACGAGTGTACTGCGCTCGGTATATGCCGGCGCAGTAATTCAAACTCGGCGCGGGTATCGGCGTATATCGCGCACCCACGATTTTCAGGGCAAAAAAGTGCGCGATATACGCCGATAAATACGGTTTGTGTGATTTTTATATATATATATATATATATGTGTGTGTGTGTGTGTGTGTGTGTGTGTGTGTGTGTGTGTGTGTATATGTGTATATATGTATGTATGTGTATATATATATATATATATATATATATATATATATATATATATATATATATATATATATATATATATATATATATATATATATATATATATATATATATATATATTCCATTTTTTTTTTGCAGAGACCCTAGAGAAAAATGATGGCGATTGTTGCAATATTTTATGACACACAGTAATTGCAATTTTTTTTGGGTAAAAAAAACCTTTTCACAAATTAAAAAAATGAAACCGTAAAGTTAGCCCAAGTTTTTTGCATAATGTGAAAGAGGATGTTGCGCTGAGTAAATAGACACCTAACATTTCATGCTTTGAAATTGCACACACTTGTGGAATGTAGATAAATTACGGTACCTAAAAATTTCCATAGGCGACGCTTTAAAAATATGTAATCGTTACCAGGTTAGAGTAACAGAGGAGGTCTTTTGCTAGAATTATTGCTCTCATTTTGATGATCGCGGTGATGCATCACATGTGTGATTTGAACACCGCTTTTTTTATATGCAGGTGTGACTTAAAGCGAATGTGCCATGGGAAAAAAATATTAAAAGCCAGCAGCTACAAATACTGCAGCTGCTGACTTTTAATATTAGGACACTTACCTGTCCTGGAGTCCAGCGCAGATCGCAGCAGAGGACGAGCGATCGCTCGTCTCTCTGCTGCTCCCCCCGCCATCCTCAGTGAGGGAACCAGGAAGTGAAGTGCTCCGGCTTCACTACCCGGTTCCCTACGGCGCATGCGCGAGTCGCGCTGCGCCCGCCGATTGGCTCACACGCTGTGTGCTGGGAGCCGAGTGTTCCCAGCACACAACGGGCGACAGACGGGAAGTCAGAAAAACCCGTCTTTTGCCCGTAGCGTGTGGTCGGAAGTGGGTGCAAATACCTGTCTTTAGACAGGTATCTGCACCCCCCTCCCCCTGAAAGGTGTCAAATGTGACACCGGAGGGGGGGAGGGTTCCGATCAGCGGGACTCCACTTTAGGGTGGAGAACCGCTTTAAGCATGCGTTTTTTTTTTTGCTGTGCACACAGGGACAGGCCAACGGCACAATGCGTTCCCCGATGTGACATGTCTATATGCGAGCACCCACTGCACAATATGTAAACAAAGATCCTGTTTAACCTTGTTATTCTTCATTTACTAAAGTAATATGAGCACATGTGCTTTTTATTTCATTGCTGTTGTGTTTTTTTATTTTTCATTTTTAAGAATCGTAGTTTTAGAGAATTGGCTCACGACAAGCTTTTAGGAATAAAATAGACACATGCCGGACATGACTGTTACTTTCTAGGATTCTCTCCTCTCGCTGTAGTCTTGGATCTCTGAATGTTCTGTTTTCCTTATCCCCCACTATCCTTGCCGTTTCCTGTTTTTTTTTTTTTTTGTCTCCTTTCCTTATTCTTCTTTTTTTCTTTCTTTTTTGTGTGCTTATTAACTCTCACTGTCACTGTTTCTCTTCCTGGAGCCCTGAAGCTGTCACTGTTACATGGTTCTTTTTAATAATTGCATAGCAAAAATGCCCTCATCATTCCTATGTCCATCACACATTATGTCCTACATATTTTTTTCCCCCCATCCCCCATCAAATAAAATCCCTGCTTTTGCTTCCCAGCTGTGTTCCATTCCTTCAGCAAAGGCCCAGTTTCCATGGCAACAGCTGCTGTGTATCAATAAGACACAGTAAGCAAGAACACCATTGATCAGTCCCCAATAGTCACAGGCTGAGGGCAGAATGTAGTGTGAGAGACCATCGCATTTCTGTAATATAGATAGAAGAAAATGGCAGTAAGAAAAACCTCAGTATATGGTATTGGAAAAGGCAGAATTATGGACATTTTTCACTCTTATCACAACTTGCAATTGCTATTCATTTTAGTTTAGATCTAACAAAAATATGTAGTGCAAGTCTTGTGTAAACAATCGACTCAGGTTTTTTTTTTATCTAGTTATCTCATATTAAATTATTGTCAGCAAATCTAAAGATTGTTTAGAATAGAAGATTGTTCATTGCAAGTTGTACGACCAACTTTATGCTAGGTACACACAGTAAATTTCTGCCAGTTCCAATGTCTTTTGTATAACTGACCTTTATTGACTTGTCAAACTAGTAGAAACTACTTTCTCAGGGGTAGCGTTTTTTTTCTTTTGTCAATGATATCTAATCTAAAATGGTTCTCGGATGGGAATCGACTTTGAGAAGAGGCAATACAATCCTCACTAGGGATGAGCTTTATGTTGGTGTCGAACATGAGTTAGTCTCAAACATTGCCTCTTTTTTGGGTGTTCGCGGCAAATTTGAAAAGCTGCGGAACACCCTTTAAACGTCTATGGGAGAAATAAAAAGTGTTAATTTTAAAAGTTAATATGCAAGTTATTGTCATAAAAGTGTTTGGGGACCCGGGTCCTGCCCAGGGGACATGTATCAATGCAAAAAAGTTTTAAAAACTGCAATTTTTTTCAGAAGCAGTGATTTTAATAATGCTTAAAGTGAAACAATAAAAGTGAAATATTCCTTTATATTTCGTACCTGGGGGGTGTCTTTATGCCTGTAAAGTAGCGCATGTTTCCTGTGTTTTAGAACTGTCCCTGCACAAAATGTCATTTCTGAAGGGAAAAAAGTCATTTAAAACTACTCACGACTATTCATGAATTGTCGAGACCCGGCAATACAGGGAAAGTACTTGGAAAAAAAAAACCTCAGGGGTCCCCCCCCCCCAGTCCATTAGCAGGCCCTTTTGTGTCTAGTATGAATATTAAGGGGAACCCCTGCCATTTTTTTTCAATGACTTTTATCTGTTTTTCTCGGGACCCGACAATACATTAATAGCGCAAGCATTTTTTTGTATGGAACCCGGAACCATGTCACACCTTTGGTGGACGTGCCCTAAAATCAATAGATATTGGCATAAAGTTGTATCAGTAATCAAGGAAATCACTGGAATTAAAATAGCAGTCGACCCGTGGGTGTGCTTGTTCCACGGGACAAACATGACTAGTAAACAATATATGAGAACCTTGCTCCCCCATATCCTGAATGCAAGCAAAGAGCCTGATCCCTAAACAGTGGAAAGATCCTGAGAGTCCAACAATGAGGAATTGTCTTGGTAAAATAAATTACATTTATTATATTGAACAGCTTAAGTTTATGGGGGAGGAAGGTGAAGGGGGATTTAAATTGAAATGGCAGGACTGGGTCGATTACAAGTCATCACAGAGTTATCTAGTTCAGATGGTATAGGGTAGGAAGCGTAGGATAGTAAAAGTTGATAAGTTAAGAAACTGAGGTTCGGAGAGAAAGGGGAGGGTTCGGGTGGGGTTTGGGTTAGTCGACCTGGGTAGGGGCACTTTGGTTTTATAATTATGTAAATTTTTGTACTTTGCCATTCGGCTTAACACACCCTATCGACGGGAACATTTTTTTTTTTTTTTTTTTTTACCTTAAAATCAGGCATTGTAGCGCGAGCTACAGTATGCCTGTCCCGAATTTTTTCCCCCCATACTCACCTTGTAGTCGTCCATCGAAGATACCGGGGAATGGGCGTGCCTCTGGAGACGGAGGATGATTGACGGCCGGCTCTGGCGCGTCACGCTTCTCCGGAAATAGCCGAAATAGGCTTGGTCTTCACGACGCGTGCGCATAGCCTGTGCGCAGGCGCCGTGAAGAGCCGAGACCTACTCCGGCTGTCTTCGGGGAGAGTGACGTGCCAGGGCCGGCCGTCAATCATCCTCCCTCTCCATAGGCACGCCCATTCCCCGCGGGAGCCGAAATCTACGATGGACGACTACAAGGTGAGTACGGGGTTAAAAAAATCGGGACAGGCATACTGTAGCTCGCGCTACAATGCCTGTCTCGATGGTAAAATCATGGGATTGTGGGTGAACTACCGCTTTAATATAAACACATAATGACATAACAAACAGAGCAAAAAAAGAAATTTCCTACCATGATGCGAACCAGGATGGAGACAGCGTATGAACGCAAAATTGATTAGGTCTCCGGTAAGTGTTCTCTAAGTCGAAAAAAAATAAATAAATAGCGCAAGCATTTTTAAATGACTTTTTTCCTTCAAAAGTGACATTTTGTGCAGGGAACCAAAATAATAAAAAAAAATGCGTGGGGGTCCCCCCAAATTCCATATCGGGCCCTTCAGGACAAATCGCTGCGGCTAAAACAAACCAAAAGATGGATTAGCAACACACTGTCTGGTCACACTGAAGCCATGTTGTATACATCACTGCTATCTCAAGGTCATTTTCTCCATAAAAGTATAAAAGAGCTCTACTCAGGTTTCTCAATGAGCTTCCAACCTGCCAGCTGACCATGGAATCATTGTAAATGTGTTCAGAGTTCAAGCAAATTCATTAAACTTATAATGTGAATTTAAAGAAGATTGCATTGAAATCAATGGGATGCAAATTTCAGAGACAATGGTTGCTATTGTGCAGCTTATTGACAAACTAATAGCTGAGTACTGCTTAGAGTGATATGGAAAACACACATATTACCGTATTTAAATTACAGGTTTGGGTGTTTTTAGCTGTGAAATTGATTTTTTTTTAACTGTAATCTAATATATTGTTTATATAATGTCAGTTAAAAATGTATTTTCAGGTAGTTTTACCAGCAGCACATGTTTTCATCAAGTTACCGTACATAGTCAGGTTGAAAAACTTGATCTAGATCAATCAAAAGAAAATAAATAAAAAAACTCCATATACAAAATCCCATACACAGTTGATACAGAGGAAGGGAAAACCCTATAAAACCCTTTAAAACTTGGTTCAATTTGCTCCAGTAGGGAGAAAGCATTCCTACCAGGCCCACTTTGTTTGGCAAAAGTAGTAGCCACCAAATACCTTTTTAATTTTTTCTTGTTCAAAGGTTTTTCTAATAAAGACATTGCAGCGTACAGGCAATACAATAAATGTGCAGATGTAGAATTGGTCACACTCCCTTAACACAATAAACACATTTTGTAAGTTCTTTGAGATCTACTATTGGCAGCATAACAAGGTATGTAATGTCATAGAGCATTAAATAACTCGAGAAACAAACATAGTTTCCCCATCATACCAGGAAGGTAAAATACACAGAGGGCTCCTGAATACCTTACTTGGAGTGGGTGATAACGGTTTTCGTAAAACAAGTGAATAATCATGGAAATGTTCAGAGAAGAAATGGAAGGAAGGAGAGTAGAAAAGAGAACGGAGGGGATGTCTGGAGTCACTCACAGGTTCAACAATGCCTGGTGCTTCAACAACTGGTGTAGATACACCAGCTCCACAAAAACAATTAGGGTTGTAGCAACAACTGATACAAAATTAAACGGCAAGTAATTATTGACCCATGACCGCCAAATTGTTGGGTGCTTTGATACAGTCCAGCAAAGTAGCCTCAATTTTGCTATGCATCATGAATTGAGTTATCCCAGGGCTTGACAAATCCCGGGCGCCAGGTCGCCATGGCGACTAGAAATAGGGTCCTGGCGACTTGGCTTGGAAGAGCTGGCGCCATCTGGTGGTGGCCGTTGGTATTATAAGTTAAGCATTACAAGTTAAACAGCAATTCTAATGTAATTTTTCACTATTTTCACTTATCTTCTTCCTTCTAATTAGAACCCCCAAGCATTATATATATTTTTTGTCCTAACACCCTAGAGAATAAAATGGTGATCGTTGCAATACTTTCTGTCACGCCGTATTTGCGCAGCGGTCTTACAAGCGCACTTTTTGGGGGAAAAATACACTTTTTTTAATTAAAAAAATAAGACAACAGTAAAGTTATCCCCATTTTTTGAATATTATGAAAGATAATGTTACGCCGAGTAAATTGATACCCAACATGTCATGCTTCAAAATTACGTCCGCTCGTGGAATGGTGACAAACTTTTACCCTTTAAAATCTCCATAGGCGACGTTTAAAAAATTCTACAGGTTGCATGTTTTGAGTTACAGAGGAGGTCTAGGGCTAGAATTATTGCTCTCGCTCTACCAATCGCGGCGATGCCTCACATGTGTGGTTTGAACACCGTTTACATATGCGGTCGCTGCTCACTTATGTGTTCGCTTCTGCGCGCAAGCTCGTCGGGACGGGGCGTGTTTTCTGGCTCCTAACTTTTTTAGCTGGCTCCTAGATTTCAAACAAATTTGTCAACCCCTGAGTTATCCTATTTTTCGTTTCAAGGATGAGCAGAAGTTGGTGTACGTCTGTTTTAGTAACGCTATGGTCGGGTCAGGTTGAATTGCAGTATCTAGCAATACAGATGGCATATGAAATACTTCAGTCCAGAACAAAGACTACGTAACAGGTCCACCAAATGTGCATGTGCGTACCCTCCTCAGAGAAGCCCCTGAAGCAATTTGAGGGGTAAGAGGGCAACATTTTAGCTATTCTGGCTGGAACTAGATACCACTTAGTTAAGACTTTGTAATTTGTTTCAAGGGCTAAAATATCGAGTGTGGATGACTTGGTGGATTACCAGATTTCCACCCAATTCTCAGGCTCTGGCGGGACATTGATATCCGCAGCCCAGCAAAAGGCATAGGCTGGTGGCGCTAAAGTCGGTGGTGAAGTCAAATGGGCATATATCCTAGAGATCAAATCAGGTGCCCATGGGTCCGAGCAGCAAATATGCTCAAAATAATGTTTGGAACTACAGATCCATGCAGCCATTAGTATACAGAGAACAACAATGCTTTATTTGGAGGTATCTGAATATCCAAATACTTCTTTTTTTTTTTTTTTTTTTGTAAAGTAAATAAAAAGGCTGGCATTGCTGATGTGCCCTTTTCCTCCTCGTCCACTAATCCTGCCAGAATCCTTGAAACCTGCTGCGGCTAGAGTAGGCAGAATTGTTTAAATGCTCTGTTTTGTAATTGTTGCAGGAATACTGTAGCTGCAAGCAGAAGCAATATTGGAAACTGACAACGCTGCACAGCTCTCCTATTTGTTTTCTACTGTAGCTGTCCTTGATCTCTCCCTCTAATATATTTGTGCCCATATAGCTACCCATCCCCCCATATTGTGGCAGGCCTAAGTGAAGTAGATGAAATTGCTCAATTTCTGCCTTTCAGGAAGAGCTCTCCTTTTTGTTTTCTTAGACGAAATGCCAGTAACACAATAATTAATAGAGATCCAAGCAAGAGGTTGAGGCTTGTCATCACTTCTGAGGCTGTCACACTCGGAGGACAACAACCTGTAGCAATACTACCACCCTTTAACAGGTTAGAACTTGGGTGCTGAGAAGGGGAGAGCAGGACACCTTAAAAAGAGTGGCAGAAGGGCAAGAGTGTGCTGGAGGAGACAAGAGCAGTGCACACCCCAGATTTTAATTTTTCTTTGATAATAGGTATTTATTCCAATAAAGGACTTTTTCTAAAGTCTTGAAGTTGAGATAGGGTGAGGGAGTGGATATCTGGAGCCCCCTTTGTTAAAAATGGCTTCCAGATTCTGATAAACCCTCTGACCACAGACTCCCACAACCACAGGACAAGGACTGTGGGTAAGGGGCCATTTTCCTCATCAACATGAGGACAAAGTGCTTCTCCAGAGGGCTTCTCCCTGGTAAGGTTACCTATTTTGCAGCAATGCTAAAGCTGTTCCTGTTCCTGTGTTTAGGACCAGGCCTCACCTCAGCCAGCAGTTTTGTGAACAGAAACTTTTCCATGTCTTCCTGGAATCCGTTGCAAGCAAACTTCAGGGTGGCATAGTTGTTAGTGGAGTGAGGAAGTGCTGCAACCCCTGACATCATTAATATATATAAACCTACAAATGATACTGCTGTATGCCTCTTCTCCTGGTTTATCTATCCTATCAGCCTGCATGCTTCAGGTGGTGAAGGAGGCATGATGAAGGGAGAGTTAAACAATCAGAGAGCACAGTTCTGTGCAGTAAATCTGGCTAGATTAGTGAAAGAAACACTTGCCCTCAGTTCACACTGCCGCAACTTGGGATCCGACTTGTGAGACCCCAAGTCCTACTCCGGAGGGACCCCGATATTGAGTGAAAATGCTGGCAGTGTGGACAGTTTGGCCACCTCACAAGGTATTGTTCGAGACAGGGAGCCCAGAACATACAGAACCATCCTTTAAACTAGAGATTCTTGTGGCGGAGGGGCGACCCACGGGAAATGTTCGTTCACTGCCTCAACGTGATCCTGCAATGATTTATGGATGCCCAGTGGCGACGGTGATGCTCAACGGACAGCCGGCTAGATGTCTGGTGGACACTGGATCAGAAGTCCCCACTATGGCCTATTTGTTCTACCAGCAACAGTTTGGGCCGACCCCGAACTCTCCTGGTTGAGGCTGAAAGCTGCCAACAACCTACCAATTCCAGTAGTAGGGGTCACTTGGAGGTCCATGAAAGTTTGAGCAAACCCTCTCTAGGGTCGGGGTCGTGGTGACCCGAAAGTCCTGGAAACCAAAGGTGAATGGTTGGTAACCAGAACTCTGTCGTCCGGCAGGGACAAGTGTTGGTGCAACTGGTTAACTTGGGGTCCACATCGATCCAAGTGCCCACGGACGTGGCCATTGCCGATTACTGATCCCTGCGCTGGGGTGGAGGCCGCCTGTGCTGCTTTGCAGATGGCTTTACCTGATTCAGCAGAGACCCATCTCCCTAAATTGTTAACACAACTGGAACTTCCAGTGCAGGTGATGACCCTGGAACAAAGCAACAAGCTCCAGCAACTAGTTTGCAGACATTTGATGGCATTCTCTCAAGGCCCTGAAGACTACGGCTGTACTAATGCTTTGGCTCATTCTATCCACACTAGAGACATGACTCCTATTCGGGAAAGGTATCGTAATATACCCCCGGCTCTTTGTCAAGAGGTCAAAGACCTATTCTGTGGAATGCTGCAAGAGGGTGTGATTCGAGAGAGTCTTAGAGTGCCTGGGCTGCGCCCATAGTTCTTGTGTGGAAAAAGGATGGCAACGTGCGTTTTTGCGTGGACTATCGCAGATTGAATGCCTGAACCCATCGGGATGCTTACCCCCTGCCCTGGGTCGAAGAATTCCCTAATGGCCTTGAGACAGACCCAGTACTTCTCCACGCTAGATTTGGCCAGAGGATATTGGCAGGTCCCGGTAAAAGAGGAAGATCGTGAAAAAACTGCCTTTATCACCCCTTTGGGACTATACAAGTTTAATCGGATGCCCATTGGCCTGACTAATTTCCCCAGCACGTTCCAAAGGCTAATGGAACTTTGCTTGGGAGACTTAAACTTTTGAATCTGTTCCGATTTGCGTAGGTTAAATCTTTTCCAGAACGTTCGCGGACCATTTGCTACATCTGGATCAAGTCCTCCAGCAGCTAGCTCAGTATGGCCTTTTGGCTCAAACCAGAAAATTTTCATCTCATGAAAACAAAAATCCAGTATTTGGGGCATGTAGTAGAGGCAAAAGTGTTGTCCCCCGATCCCGACAAAATTCAGGCTGTTCAGACATGGATAATCCCTAAAACTCTAACAGAGCTACACTCTTTCTTGGGGCTAGTGGGTTACTACCACATTCTTTCCAAACTTTGCTACTATCGCAGCGCCTTTTTTGACCCAGTTGTGCGGACAACCGGCCAATCGAAAAGGAAAATCTTCTCCCCGCATTACTGACAGTTGGGGGGCAGCACAAAGTGAGGCATTGGAGGCCCTTAAGGCAGAGCTGACATATTGGCTTACATTGACTATCGTAAACCCTTCCTGGTGTACACCGATGCCAATCTTCAAGGATTGGGGGCTGTGCTGGCTCAAGAACAAGGTGGAACGGAGCATGTGATCACCTATGCAAGTCAGAGTTTACGCCCAACCAAACTTTTAAACTCAAGTTGTAAGCGGTATTCTGGCCCGTCACTGAAAAGATTGCGGAGTACATAGTAAGTGGTCACGTGGACATATATAGTGACAACAATCCTCTTGCCTACCCAGATACTGCTAAACTGGGGGCCTTGGAGCAACGTTGGGTGGCACGACTGGCCCGGTTCAACTACTAATTACTACAAGCCAGGACGCTCCAATGGTAATGCTGATGCTCTCTGCTGATTTCCTCTCGATGGGCCTCAGGATGATCTAGATCGGTGGTCTCCAAACTGCGGCCCGGGCCCGGATGCGGCTCTTTGCTTGCCTTTATCCGGCCCTTGGGGAAGTATCCCTCCCACTGGTACGAGACCCTATTCTGACATCTGACACCAACAGTGGAGCACCATATCTCCCACTGACACCACTAATGGGGGAATTCCTCCCTATGATACAAACGATGGGGCATTATTTCTCCCCCTAATACCATATGTTAAGTCCCACTGATGCCAGGAAAATTTCCACCCCCCGCTTGCCAAAGTCCGGCCCTCCAAGAGTCTGAAGGACAATAAACCGGCCCTTTGTTTAGAATGTTTGGAGACCCCTGATCTATATCAACTCAAAGAGGATAAGGTTGTTCCCTCCGGGATCTACTGGCAAGGGCAACTGGCTTCAACGGCTCAGAGCAACCAAATTACACCAAGTGGGCCAGACATTCATACTCCTCGAGAGTGGTGCAACTCCAGTGGAAAGACCCTGACATTGATCAACTCATGAGATATTGGGACAGAAATCGGAAACCAGATTCTCGGGAGTGAAGGAGGCTCTCGCCAACGTTATCAGCTTCTAAAGCAATGGGATAGGCTGGAAAGATATATAATGGACTCTTAAGGCACGGGTTCCAGGGGAGCCGCCAGTTAATCATCAACTGATTATCTCTCAATTGGAGGCCTTAGAGGTTTGTCAAGTCTTTCACTGTATTGGAGGACACTTCTGTGCAGAATGGACAAAGGCCTTTATTCATAAGTACATATTTTGTTGAGTTATCCAAGTGGGTGCAGAAGGCATGTCATGGGTGTAAGAGTTGTGCCATCCACAAAGGGAGAACAGAGAAAACTACCCCTTTGGTGAGCACAGGAGAACCCTTTGAATTACTGACCATGGACTTTCTGACAGTGGTTGACACCTCAGGGTATCGCTATGCCTTGGTGTTTTCGGACCACTTCTCTAAGTTTACCATAGTGTTGCCAACTAAAGATCAGACTGCCGCTACCACATAGTCCAGCCCTATGGGTGCCCCAAACGGATTCTGTCTGACCAAGGGCCGAACTTTAAATCTAAGGTGTTTTCTGAACTATGCTGTCTTGGTGGTATTCGGAAGTCTCATACTGCTCCTTACCACCCCCAGTGAGGGCCTGTGAACGCTTTAATCGCACGTTGTTGGGATTGATTCGCACATTAGAGCAAGAGCATCAACAACGTTGGCCACAGTATGTAAGATCTTGTTTGGGCTTACAACCAGACTGTGCATCGAGCCATTTGGTTATACTCCCCATTTTCTGAAGATTTGGCTTTGTGGCTGTTTACTGGTGGATTTACTCTTGGAATCTCCTGAGACTATTACGTCAAGGCCCCCCGATGAATGGGTCCAAGATCACTGGCACCGCCTGGATCAAGCCAAACAGATAGTACTGGGAAAGAACTGTTTGATTATTGCCACTTACACCCTGGGGGAAACCATGTTGCCACTTACATCGGGGGAAACCATTAATCAGACCGAGACAGAAGTACAGTTAAATCAATTAATACTAATAATAAAAAGATAAAAGGAGTAAGCATAGTCAAAACATAGCCAGAGTTTAGAAACAAGATCGGCTAGTCAGCCAAGCCAAATTTCATAGAGCCAGAGAATAACATAGTAGAACAGCAAGCAGGATCAGAAGCCAGAAGGGATGTCAACCAAGCAAGTCTTCATCAGGAACGCAGGAGATGGTCTCTGTGATGATGACCAAGGTGAAGGCAGAGAGCAAGTGAACTGGAAGGCTTAAGTAGGCAGGACCGATGAGCTGGATCATCAAAGGGTGAGTCACTGTGGAGAGATAGGAGCTGGCAATTAGCCGACAGCTGAGCGGCCAGCTCAGAAGGAAGGGCTGAGCCCAGCCCTGACAGTACCCCCTCATCAACAACTCCTCTCCCTTGGAGACCACCAGGCTTGAGGGGAAACATCTATGGAAATCATGGAGGAAGACAGGGGCCTGTACGTCCGAGGATGATACCCAAGAGCGTTCCTCTGGACCATACCCTTTCCAATGCACTAGGTACTGTATGCACCCACGGGAGTCAACAATGGACTGTACTTCATACTCCTCATGGTTCTCGACCTGTATAGGGTGAGGACATGGCACAGAGGTGGTAAAGCGGTTGCAGACCAAAGGTTTCAATAAGGAGACATGAAACACATTTGAGCTACGCATACTAGAAGGAAGGTCCAACGTGTAAGCCACTGGGTGAATCCTGCGAAGGATACGGAAAGGCCCAATAAACAAAGGTGCGAACTTCAGAGAAGGAACACGAAGTTGGAGGTGGCAACATGACAGACCCTGTCCCCAACCTGGTAGGAAGGTGAAAGCAGGCGTCTGCTGTCAGCATGGAGTCTGTACCTATCATTAGCATGTCGCAAAGCCTCCTGGACTTGTGCCCAAGTGGAACAAAGACCACGGAGATGCTCCTCTAATGCAGGAATACTCTGCGGAACAAACGAGTCGGGCAACATGGAAGGTTGGAAATCATAGTTCGCCATAAACGGGGACAATCGGGAAGCAGAATTCAAGGCACTGTTGTGAACAAACCCCCGCCCACGGTAAGAGGTCTCACCAGTTATGATGGTCAAAAATATAGCAAAGTAGGAATTGCTCCAAAGACTCGCTTCTTCTAGGTGGGACTAGGGCCTCTCTCCATTGATTGTAGGAGGACCAGTGGCCCAGGATGTGCCAACACAGGAGCAGAAACATAGGCAGCCTTGAGACTCTAAAAGGCCTTAATGGACTCCGTAGACCAGGCATGTCCAAAGTCCGGCCCGCGGGCCAAATGCGGCCCCCCTGTTGATTTAATATGGCCCCCCTGGGGATTTGGATATATATATTGTTTGTGGCCCCCAGGGCCACAAAAGATATATACCGTATTTATCTGTGCTGCCTTGGAGGGCACAGGAAGGGGGCAGGACGAGCGCCGTCAGATTACATGAAGAGAATCTCCTGTTTACTCTGTGGCCTCTTTAATACAAAGTCCCGCCTCCTATGATAGATTTTGGTAATGGTAAGGCTGCATTTATGGCACATGTGAGGCTGCATTTATGGCACATGTGAGGCTGTATTTATGGCACATGTGAGGCTGCATTCATGGCAATGATGAGGCTGCATTCATGGCAATGATGAGGCTTCATTCATGCAATGGTAAGACTGCACTGATTGCAATGGTTAGGCTGCATTCATGGCAATGGTGAGGCTGTATTCGGGGCAATGGTGAGGCTGCATTCATGCCAATGGTGAGGCTTCATTCATGCCAATGGTGAGGCTTCATTCATGCCAATGGTGAGGCTGCATTCATGGCAATGGTGAGGCTGCATTCATGGCAATGGTGAGGCTGCATTCATGGCAATGGTGAGGCTGCATTCATGGCAATGGTGAGGCTGCATTCATGGCAATGGTGAGGCTTCATTCATGGCAATGGTGAGGCTTCATTCATGGCAATGGTGAGGCTTCATTCATGGCAATGGTGAGGCTCATCCTTGGTCTTGAGCAGCGCTCTGGGATTCGTTGGGGCCACAAAAGAAATACATACGGTATATCCAAATAACACGCCCAAGCTCATCTCTTCACCACACACAGCCACAAAGGCCAGAGAATTCTTGTTGGGCCATGTATTATTTGCTCGGACAAACACACTTAGACCAAATTTTAATCGTTCAAAGAATGTCAGGCAAAATAGTTGGCCCTCGAGCATGTTTACTTAATAAAATCTGGCCCTCTTTGAAAAAAGTTTGGACACCCCTGCCGTAGACCAACTCTGTGGGTTACCGTTTCTGGTCACGTCAGTCAGGGGCTTGACCAGAGACGAAAAGTTATGAATAATCTTCCGATAATGGTCGGCAAAGCCAAGGAAACGCTGCAGAGGACATAAACCCACAGGTCGAGCCACTGTAGGACTGCTGAAAGTTTTCTCTGGGTAAATTGAAAAGCCAGCAGTGGAAACGACATAGCCCAGGAATTTAACCTAAAAATAGAATTTTGTGGACAAGTATCAATTATCAGAAGCACCTCACCCCAATAAATAATGAGAAATAAAGAAGGGCAAAAAAGGGGTACCAAAGGGACCCAGGGGCTGTTGTAATGGTGCAGATAAAGATTCACACAATCAAAAAAATGTTATGAAAATAGAAAAAGCATTTTAATACGGCAATTATATGACATAAACATGCTAAATAAGTCTGAATCTTGATTAAATACATAACACGGAATCAAGATAAGGCATTGATTAGTCGATTAGCTCTACATGTTTCACTGAGCTTCCTCAGGAGCGTTAACAGACAATGCTAGGGTGTCAAAAAAAGAAAAAAGAAAAGCATATAATTAAATGACTGTAAAGAAAAATTTACATATCAATACATAGTAATAAATAAATATGTTTGTGATTCAATGTACGAAACAAAGGGGAACCAGTTAGTCAGTTACATCGATTTAGGCAGAATATGCATGCTCAACAATCTCAATCATAGATAACAAAGGTGCAAAAAATATATATATTGAATTAAAGATAACTTACCCGAAGGTAAAAATATCAAAAGAAAACCAGCATGTGCAGACAGCAACTCGTACAGGAAGGGCTATAGCTTCAATTAGAACCAGAAAAACATCAAGGGAACCACAGCCAAAGTAAGCCACCTAGTGGATGAATATGTGAAAGACAAAGGATATGTATACACAAACAGATATCCAAATATCTCTCTTAATTAGTATCAATATAAAAATAGTAGGGTTGTCCCGATACCACTTTTTTAGGACCGAGTACAAGTACCGATACTTTTTTTCATGTAGTCGCCGATACCGAATACCGATACTTTTTTTAAATGTCATGTGACAGTTTTCAAACCACAATACAGACTAAGGATATTTTCTTTAGAATTATGAAGAACTCTAACTCAAGACATTATAAAAGAATAAAAATGAGTAAAAATGAATAAAAATGTTTTATTTGCTTGTCACGCAGTAGTAAAAAACTCAAAGAATTTTCATAGAACATGTTGATAAATACAAAAAAAGTATTCTATTTAGGTATCGGGAGCATTTGCGCGAGTACTAGTACTCCCGCAAATACTCGGTATCGGTCCCGATACCGATACTAGTATCGGTATCTGGACAACCCTAAAAAATAGATAGAATAAGTACCTGTCTAATAGGACAAAGAGACTTATCTCAATAGAACCAATCGGCTTTTTCCACATAAAGGGATTAGATGAGAAGGCAATGTAACGGCCTGGTATTGAAAATTTGGTCACAGTGATGTTGACTGTGAAAAAAATATAATATATATACATGTGTAATAAATAAAAAATCTTTTAATAAATAAGGGAATATGTAAAAAAAGGAGGAGAGATTCCCTATAGTCACTGAAGGAGAGATCAAATGGTTACCTGATTAGGGAAGGTCATAGGAGAGGTATAGCCACCTGATTAGGGAAGGTCATAGGAGAGGTATAGCCACCTGGAACCTATGAGGGATATATCCGTCCCTCACATCAGTATGTCTGGTCTGACAGCTAGAGCGCCATAGACGGCGCTGGGCTTTAAATTGGCCACCGCGGCGGTGATTGACGAATCAGTCCGCCACGATGCGGACACGTGACCAGAGCGTCGAAACATCCATCCCCTCAGCTGGTAAAACTCAGCTGATCAGGTGGGGCCAATCCAGAACAGCGCCTACGCGGCCAATCATGAAAGGCCTCGGAGGGCGGCGCCGACGCGACCCGTGCAATCTTGGAAGCTGGATAGCTTCCAATACTAGTTTAACATGGAGAGCAAATGGAGTGAAAGGCGCGTGAAGGAGGAGGAAAAGACGCGCAGAAAACTAAAGGGCTGAGGAGGATAGGCTGACAAAATAGGTCAAAAGGAAAGGGACCTAAAGGGGAAAATAGAAAAAGGGATTGGTTAAACCAATTGTCCCCGAGAGGTCCCTACGTGTCCGTATGGTTCCCCCCGAAGTGATCTAGGTCCAGAAGCATAGAACATAGCACTCCTGGATGCCACTATCATCCAAGCAGTTAAATGCAAGGCATGCTGAGAATAAACATAAAAACATTATATATATATATACAGTATATATATACAGGTGGTTCTCAAAAAATTAGCATATTGTGATAAAGTTCATTATTTTCTGTAATGTACTGATAAACATTAGACTTTCATATATTTTAGATTCATTACACACAACTGAAGTAGTTCAAGCCTTTTTATTGTTTTAATATTGATGATTTTGGCATACAGCTCATGAAAACCCAAAATTCCTATCTCAAAAAATTAGCATATCATGAAAAGGTTCTCTAAACGAGCTCTTAACCTAATCATCTGAATCAACTAATTAACTCTAAACACCTGCAAAAGATTCCTGAGACTTTTAAAAACTCCCAGCCTGGTTCATTACTCCAAACCGCAATCATGGGTAAGACTGCCGACCTGACTGCTGTCCAGAAGGCCATCATTGACACCCTCAGGCAAGAGGGTAAGACACAAAGGAATTTCTGAACAAATAGGCTGTTCCCAGAGTGCTGTATCAAGGCACCTCAGTGGGAAGTCTGTGGGAAGGAAAAAGTGTGGCAGAAAACGCTGCACAACGTGAAGAGGTGACCGGACCCTGAGGAAGATTGTGGAGAAGGACCGATTCCAGACCTTGGGGGACCTGCGGAAGCAGTGGACTGAGTCTGGAGTAGAAACATCCAGAGCCACCGTGTACAGGCGTGTGCAGGAAATGGGCTACAGGTGCCGCATTCCCCAGGTCAAGCCACTTTTGAACCAGAAACAGCGGCAGAAGCGCCTGACCTGGGCTACAGAGAAGCAATACTGGACTGTTGCTCAGTGGTCCAAAGTACTTTTTTCAGATGAAAGCAAATTTTGCATGTCATTTGGTAATCAAGGTGCCAGAGTCTGGAGGAAGCCTGATGAGAGGGAAATGCCAAAATGCCTGAAGTCCAGTGTCAAGTACCCACAGTCAGTGATGGTCTGGGGTGCCATGTCAGCTGCTGGTGTTGGTCCACTGTGTTTTATCAAGGGCAGGGTGAATGCAGCTAGCTATCAGGAGATTTTGGAGCACTTCATGCTTCCATCTGCTGAAAAGCTTTATGGAGATGAAGATTTCATTTTTCAGCACGACCTGGCACCTGCTCACAGTGCCAAAACCACTGGTAAATGGTTTACTGACCATGGTATTACTGTGCTCAATTGGCCTGCCAACTCTCCTGACCTGAACCCCATAGAGAATCTGTGGGATATTGGGAAGAGAAAGTTGAGAGACGCAAGACCCAACACTCTGGATGAGCTTAAGGCCGCTACCGAAGCATCCTGGGCCTCCATAACACCTCAGCAGTGCCACAGGCTGATTGCCTCCATGCCACGCCGCATTGATGCAGTCATTTCTGCAAAAGGATTCCCGACCAAGTATTGAGTGCATAACTGAACATAATTATTTGAAGGTTGACTTTTTTTTAAATTAAAAACACTTTTCTTTTATTGGTCGGGTGAAATATGCTAATTTTTTGAGATAGGAATTTTGGGTTTTCATGAGCTGTATGCCAAAATCATCAATAATAAAACAATAAAAAGGCTTGAACTACTTCAGTTGTGTGTAATGAATCTAAAATATATGAAAGTCTAATGTTTATCAGTACATTACAGAAAATAATGAACTTTATCACAATATGCTAATTTTTTGAGAACCACCTGTATATACTGTAAAAATACAGGTTTTGATTGTTAGTTTGAAAAAACAGGTAAAGAGATAAATATGAAAATCAAATAAAGCACCAAATGTTGATGAGATTATTGAAGAGGCAAATCCTGTTACAGGTATATGAAATTGGAAAGCATCCATACATATTGCACAAAAAACTGTATACATAGAATACACTAATTTGGGAATCAAAAAATCCTGATAGAGGTTTCAGAAGTGAAAATTAGAGAACAAAAGAAAAAAAGGAAAAGGATGAATATGAAATTAAATGAATTGGGTGAAAAATAAATGTAATTAAAAATAAATATAAAAATAAATAAAAATAATAAAAATAAATATAAAAATAAATATAAAGTAAAAGCAAAAATAAATATAAAAAATAGAAAAATAAAATGAAAGCAATGATGAAAGAATGAAAAATAAACAAACAAGAGTGAAAAAACTTATAGAAAAGGTTTGAAGCTCAATGCTTCATTGAGCCCCGGAGGAATCAAGGCAGACAGAGTGTATCCATTTGGCCTCTTTCTGGAGCAGTATCTCGTCATAATCACCCCCTCTCTCACCAGGGGTGATGCATTCCAGAGCCGAAAATTTCATCTTGTGACTATTAAATTCATGATAAATACCTGAATGGCGACTTATAGGAGTTTCCATTTTTTTCTTAGAGATAAGGGAAATATGATCCCTTATTCTATGAAAAAACGGGCGCTTAGTTTTTCCCACGTAGAATGATCCGCATTCACATTGCATCTATACCAATAGATTGGCATGTCACAGAAAAGGTAGGTTTTAGTATCCGTCCATTGGGGAGCTTCACGGTAGTAGAGGCGTGAATATAGCAGCAGAAAGGGCATTTATGACAAGGTCTAGATCCCCTAGGTCCACATGAGCGTGCACTCCCAGCGGAGTAATGGCTGCGGACTTAACGGTCCCGCAGTGATCGTGATTTCTTGAAAGTGATCTGTGGATGATCCTGTATATGCTTGGACACAGCATCATCACTAAGCAGAAGACACCAGTACTTTTGAAAAATAGAACGCACTTTCTGGTGGTGGCCAGAAAAGCGCGTAATTACCCGTATACCAGGGTCACTTTTGGGTACTTTGTGGTCATGAAGCAGGGAGCTTCGTTTGTTCTGTTTTGCTCTTAAATAGGCTTTTTTTTAAAACCTTCTTGCTATAACCTCTTTCTTGAAATCGTGTTTGCAACAATTTTGCCTCATGTTAAAAGTTGGAATCTGTACTGCAATTGCGACGTAGTCGCAAATACTGTCTGTAGGGGATGTTGGAGATAAGGGATCTCGGATGTGAACTTGATGCATGCAGGAGGGAGTTACCTGCCGACGGTTTGCGAAACAGGGATGTTTTGATCATTCCTTCATCGTCAATTGAAATTTGAATGTCTAGAAAGGTTAGAGAAAGTTGGCTCATTTTAAAGGTAAATTTAAGATTATACTCGTTGTTTTCCAGACTTTTCAAGAATGACAGAAGATCGACCTGAGGGCCCGTCCAGATAAAGAAAATGTTGTCTATAAATCGACGCCAGAGGGGAATGTGCTCAAAAAATGAATGCACATCATCTGTGCGTAAAAGATTTTGCCCCCCCCCCCCCCCCCCAAGTACCAGTTCGCATAAGAGGGGGCACATTTGGTCCCCATTGCTACACCTTGCACTTGGAGGTAGTGGGAGCTGTCAAAGAGAAAAATATTGTTAGAAAGGATGAAATCCAAAAGTTCCAAAACAAATTTGTTGTATGCAGGTGAGGCCTCAGAGTTCTCAGAGATGAAGCCCTCCACAACTCTCAGCCCCAAGGAATGGGGGATAGAGTTGTAGAGGGCCTCTACATCCAGAGCCACCAACCAGGACCCCTTGGGGATATTAATCCCATCTAAGGTTTTTAGGAGATCTGTAGTGTCTTGTATGTGCGATGCCAAGTCTTCAACTAAAGGTCGAAGATATTCATCAATTAGTTGGCTCGCTTTTTCCGTTAGGGATCCATTGCCCGAAACAATGGGTCTACCCGGTGGATCAGTGGGGTTTTTGTGAATCTTGGGCAGCGCATATAGCGTTGGTGTCCAAGGACTGGTCACATTTAAGAATTCCCATGTGGATTTGATGATTAGGCCCTGATGATAAGCCGAATTTATCAGGTTTTGATAACGCAAGGTGGTATTTCTGAAATGAATCTCAGATACCTTTTTGTACCACTCTTTGTTGAGAATCTTATGAACCATTGATTCATAACTTTGTCTGTCTTGGATGACTATATTGCCGCCCTTATCAGATGGCTTTATGACCATTGTGTCATTAGTTTGTAAGGACAATAGGGCAGATTTGTGTGTCTCCGATAAATTAGAGTGGGACAGATGGGACCAATTTGTCCGGCATATTTATTTTGTTACCTGATTGGTAAAAGCCCATATGCTTGGATTGCCTTGTAGGGTTGGAAACAACCTTGACTTAGGTTTGTAATCCCTAGGCTTTGAAGTGATAACTGGTGTTACTTCTGAAATATTTGACTGGAGGTCAGGGAGTTCTGTCAGCTCCTCAAGAGCTTTTATATCTTTTAAAGTCATTTGTTGCCAGAGGGGATTTTCAAGGTTTGTGGATGTGACTGATGGTTTCGGCTTATCAAAAAGGACTTTTAGCATCAATTTACGAGAAAATAAGTTTAGATCTTTAATTCAAAACTATCGGTATTTTGTACCGGACAGAAAGTCAGGCCTAGATTTAAAACAGCAATTTGTTCAGTTGATAATTGAACTGAGGATAGATTGATTATGTGGAATCCACATGAGGTAGTTTGAGAGGTATCAGTTAGGTTATCAGTTGTTTTTTGCCGTCCGGTACAGGTTGGGTATGCGCCTGAGCCGGACGAAAATCCAACTGTGTGGAGTTGAGTGTTGGATTGCTCTGGGATGTGCCTGCCAATGGAGTTTTTGAAGTACTGAAAATAGTATTAATCATACCACCAGCCGGGTCAGGTAATCCTGAAGTATTTGCTGAGATGGCTTTCGCAGCTTGCGCCCGCGTATTGATGGGGGTCCTTGATGTTGATCTAGAGGAGTTACCTTTTGTACTTCCTCTATTCGGTTTAGGCTGGAAAAAAACATGAGTTTTCAAGGTCAGGACCTGGTCAGTTGCCTGGATGGAGGTGGTGGAGAACAAAAGAGTCAGAATCAGTGATATCGTTGGAAAGATCAGTACGTTTAGATTTAGGTTTTACCCCTCGTTTACGGTATTTGGAAACCGAGCCCCAATTGTATGCTTGAGAGTTATCATATGATAGCTTGTCTCTAATAAATTTTTGTTCTTTATTTTTTAACAATGTTGAGACATAAGTTTCCAAATTGCTCTTTAGCGTAGTTTCCCGATTAGGAAAATCCTCATCTTCAGTAATGCTTTTATTCTCACTGTATAATTGTTCAATTTCCCTGTCTAGAGAATCCAGGTCTAATGTGTATCTTTGGCATAGGAGTCCCATCATTTTGGAGGAACAAACTTGTAGGTTTGCCTCCCATTCAGCCTTGAATTCTGGGTCCACATTGAAGATAGTAGGAAATATTTGGATTCTCAGACCTCAGGGAGTGATGTTATCATCTGTATATTTCATAAAGTACCACTTGTTCCAGAATAATCTGGACTTTCTTTCCAACATCCTCTGAAGTCTGACAAAAAAACGATCCATTGACAAGCCACCGCTTGTTTTGTGATTTATGGATATCAGTCATTAATCCATTGAAAGCATCCCCACAGTAATCGGCCATGATTAAGAGGGAAAAGGACAAAAACGAAGAAGGAAAATTATATTTGAGAAAAAAGAAGAAAAAGTACAAAATTGAAACCATACACAAAGGTAATCAATACGTATTTGGCATATGCATGAATTATGTCCAACTTTATCAATAATAGTATTTTATATAGAGACTTTGATAGTTATCCACTGATGGTGACAGGTGAATAAACACCCAAATATACAAAAAATAGAATTTTGTGGACAAGTATCAATTATCAGAAGCACCTCACCCCAATAAATAATTAGAAATAAAGAAGGGCAAAAAAGGGGTACCAAAGGGACCCAGGGGCTGTTGTAATGGTGCAGATAAAGATTCACACAATCAAAAAAAAAATTATGAAAATAGAAAAAGCATTTTAATACGGCAATTATATGACATAAACATGATAAATAAGTCTGAATCTTGATTAAATACATAACACGGAATCAAGATAAGGCATTGATTAGTTGATTAGCTCTACATGTTTCACTCTTTTGAGCTTCCTCAAGAGCGTTAACAGACAATGCTAGGGTGTCAAAAAAAGAAAAAAGAAAAGCATATAATTAAATGACTGTAAAGAAAAATTTACATATCAATACATAGTAATAAATAAATATGTTTGTGATTCAATATACGAAACAAAGGGGAACCAGTTAGTCAGTTACATCGATTTAGGCAGAATATGCATGCTCAACAATCTCAATCATAGATAACAAAGGTGCAAAAAATATATATATTGAATTAAAGATAACTTACCCGAAGGTAAAAATATCAAAAGAAAACCAGCATGTGCAGACAGCAACTCGTACAGGAAGGGCTATAGCTTCAATTAGAACCAGAAAAACATCAAGGGAACCACAGCCAAAGTAAGCCACCTAGTGGATGAATATGTGAAAGACAAAGGATATGTATACACAAACAGATATCCAAATATGTCTCTTAATTAGTATCAATATAAAAATAGATAGAATAAGTACCTGTCTAATAGGACAAAGAGACTTATCTCAATAGAACCAATCGGCTTTTTCCACATAAAGGGATTAGATGAGAAGAAGGCAATGTAACGGCCTGGTATTGAAAAGTTGGTCACAGTGATGTTGACTGTGAAAAAAATATAATATACATGTGTAATAAATAAAAAATCTTTTAATAAATAAGGGAATATGTAAAAAAAGGAGGAGAGATTCCCTATAGTCACTGAAGGAGAGATCAAATGGTTACCTGATTAGGGAAGGTCATAGGAGAGGTATAGCCACCTGGAACCTATGAGGGATATATCCGTCCCTCACATCAGTATGTCTGGTTTGACAGCTAGAGCGCCATAGACGGCGCTGGGCTTTAAATTGGCCACCGCGGCGGTGATTGACGAATCAGTCCGCCGCGATGCGGACACGTGACCAGAGCGTCGAAACATCCATCCCCTCAGATGGTAAAACTCAGCTGATCAGGTGGGGCCAATCCAGAACAGCGCCTACGCGGCCAATCATGAAAGGCCTCGGAGGGCGGCGCCAACGCGACCCGCGCCATCTTGGAAGCTGGATAGCTTCCAATACTAGTTTAACATGGAGAGCAAATGGAGTGAAAGGCGCGTGAAGGAGGAGGAAAAGACGCGCAAAAAACTAAAGGGCTGAGGAGGATAGGCTGACAAAATAGGTCAAAAAGAAAGGGACCTAAAGGGGAAAATGGAAAAAGGGATTGGTTAAACCAATTGTCCCCGAGAGGTCCCTACGTGTCCGTATGGTTCCCCCCGAAGTGATCTAGGTCCAGAAGCATAGAACATAGCACTCCTGGATGCCACTATCGTCCAAGCAGTTAAATGCAAGGCATGCCGAGAATAAAAATAAAAACATTATATATATATACTGTAAAAATACAGGTTTTGATTGTTATTTTGAAAAAACAGGTAAAGAGATAAATATGAAAATCAAATAAAGCACCTAATGTTGATGAGATTATTGAAGAGGCAAATCCCGTTACAGGTATATGAAATTGGAAAGCATACATACATATTGCACAAAAAACTGTATACATAGAATACACTAATTTGGGAATCAAAAAATCCTGATAGAGGTTTCAGAAGTGAAAATTAGAGAACAAAAGACAAAAAGGAAAAGGATGAATATGAAATGAAATGAATTGGGTGAAAAATAAAAATAAATGTAAATAAAAATAAATAAAAATAAATATAAAGTAAAAGTAAAAGTAAAAATAAAAATAAATATGAAAATAAAAATATAAAAAATATAAAAATAAAATGAAAGTAATGATGAAAGAATGAAAAATAAATAAATAAACGAGTGAAAAAACTTATAGAAAAGGTTTGAAGCTCAATGCTTCATTGAGCCCCGGAGGAATCAAGGTATCCAGCTTCCAAGATGGCGCGGGTCGCGTCGGCGCCGCCCTCCGAGGCCTTTCATGATTGGCCGCGTAGGCGCTGTTCTGGATTGGCCCCACCTGATCAGCTGAGTTTTACCAGCTGAGGGGATGGATGTTTCGATGCTCTGGTCACGTGTCCGCATCGCGGCGGACTGATTCGTAAATCACCGCCGCGGTGGCCAATTTAAAGCCCAGCGCCATCTATGGCGCTCTAGCTGTCAGACCAGACATACTGATGTGAGGGACGGATATATCCCTCATAGGTTCCAGGTGGCTATACCTCTCCTATGACCTTCCCTAATCAGGTAACCATTTGATCTCTCCTTCAGTGACTATAGGGAATCTCTCCTCCTTTTTTTACATATTCCCTTATTTATTAAAAGATTTTTTATTTATTACACATGTATATATATTATATTTTTTTCACAGTCAACATCACTGTGACCAACTTTTCAATACCAGGCCGTTACATTGCCTTCTTCTCATCTAATCCCTTTATGTGGAAAAAGCTGATTGGTTCTATTGAGATAAGTCTCTTTGTCCTATTATACAGGTACTTATTCTATCTATTTTTATATTGATACTAATTAAGAGAGATATTTGGATATCTGTTTGTGTATACATATCCTTTGTCTTTCACATATTCATCCACTAGGTGGCTTACTTTGGCTGTGGTTCCCTTGATGTTTTTCTGGTTCTAATTGAAGCTATAGCCCTTCCTGTACGAGTTGCTGTCTGCACATGCTGGTTTTCTTTTGATATTTTTACCTTTGGGTAAGTTATCTTTAATTCAATATATATATTTTTTGCACCTTTGTTATCTATGATTGAGATTGTTGAGCATGCATATTCTGCCTAAATCGATGTAACTGACTAACTGGTTCCCCTTTGTTTCGTATATTGAATCTAGGGTTGTCCCGATACCACTTTTTTTAGACCGAGTACAAGTACCGATACTTTTTTTCAAGTGCTCGCCGATACCGAATACCGATACTTTTTTTTCTATTTTATTTTGACAGTGGCACTAATATGCAGTACTGACGTGTGGACTGTTTTTTTTATTTTTTCAATTTTATTTTTTACAATTATTTTTTTTTAAATATTCATTACACTTATTTTTTTTTTTTTTTTTTTTACAATGCTTTCTTTTGTGGGGCGGTGTCAGTGTGTTATTTTTTATTTAACTTTATTATTTTTAAAATTCTTTTTACAATTCTTTTTTTTGCTTTTATCAGCCCTGTTGGGGGGGGATTTGGTGAGATATTGGGGGTCTTAACAGAACCCTGATATCTCCTCTTTGAGACAGGCTCAACTGCACTGTAGATGAATGTATAGGAGACAGCGGCTCCTCTCCATTCATAAACTGAGACATTGTAACACAGTTACTATGCTCAGTTATGAATGGACAGTCAGTGATCGCTGACAAAAAAAAAAAGATCACTGACTGTTCATTCGAAAAAGGGCTCCTTCCTCCGCTCTCCATCCTGACAGATCGGGACAGAGGGGGGGGGGGGGAGCACGGCGGGGGACCGGAGCGGTACACGGAGGGGAGAGCTAGGACAGCTGGGGACCGGAACGGTTCACTGAGGGGAGCGGAGGACGGCGGGGGACTGGAGCTATACAGGGAGGGGAGAGCGGAGGACAGCTGGGGACCGGAACGGTTCACTGAGGGGAGCGGAGGACGGCGGGGGACTGGAGCTATACAGGGAGGGGAGAGCGGAGGACAGCTGGGGACCGGAACGGTTCACTGAGGGGAGCGGAGGACGGCGGGGGACTGGAGCTATACAGGGAGGGGAGAGCGGAGGACAGCTGGGGACCGGAACGGTTCACTGAGGGGAGCGGAGGACGGCGGGGGACTGGAGCTATACAGGGAGGGGAGAGCGGAGGACAGCTGGGGACCGGAATGGTTCACTGAGGGGAGCGGAGGACGGCGGGGGACTGGAGCTATACAGGGAGGGGAGAGCGGAGGACAGCTGGGGACCGGAATGGTTCACTGAGGGGAGCGGAGGATGGCGGGGGACTGGAGCTATACAGGGAGGGGAGAGCGGAGGACAGCTGGGGACCGGAACGGTTCACTGAGGGGAGCGGAGGACGGCGGGGGACTGGAGGTATACACTAAAGGGAGCGGAGGACAGCTGGGGACCGGAACGGTTCACTGAGGGGAGCGGAGGACGGCGGGGGACTGGAGGTATACAGGGAGGGGAGAGCGGAGGACAGCTGGGGACCGGAACGGTTCACTGAGGGGAGCGGAGGACGGCGGGGGACTGGAGCTATACAGGGAGGGGAGAGCGGAGGACAGCTGGGGACCGGAACGGTTCACTGAGGGGAGCGGAGGACGGCGGGGGACTGGAGGTATACACTAAAGGGAGCGGAGGACAGCTGGGGACCGGAACGGTTCACTGAGGGGAGCGGAGGACGGCGGGGGACTGGAGCTATACACTGAGGGGAGCGGAGGACGGCGGGGGACCGATGCAGGGTACAGGAGCAGAGCACGGAGGGGGACTGGAGCGGTACTCGGCAGGGGACACGAGCAGAGCACGGCGGGGGGACCGATGCAAAGCATGGCGGGGGGACACAAGCGGAGCATGAAGGGGGACCAATGCAGAGCACGGCAGGGTACAGGAGCAGAGCGTGGCGGGGGACCGGAGCGGTACACGGCGGGGGACAGAAGCACACCTGGCAAGTATCGGATTAGGCATCGGAGCATTTGCCCAAGTACAAGTACTCGGGCAAATGCTTGGTATCGGCACCGATACCGATACTAGTATCGGTATCGGGACAACTCTAATTGAATCACAGGAGAAATGGAGGGGTCTCAAGGATTCCCCAACAAACCCCGAGACTCCAAAGAAGCAATGTGGGCGGGGAGGACTATACCGGTACTTAATAATTAGGTTTAGAAACCTGGATAGTTCATATTTATGAAAGTATTTATTAACAAATAAACATTCAAGACAAGCATAAAATTACATAAAATATACAAACATTACAAAAAATACAAACTTGACCACAATCAGGTCACCGGTTGTGCAATCCCCATTTAGCAGATGGGGTAAGTATCGGTGAAGCAATTGAAATCATGAGACCATAAGTCTCGAGTCTCGACTAGTTTCGCTTTCGCTTCGTCAGGAGACGGTCTAAAAACACAACATAAAACAAACATCAGGTATATTAAAAACAACACAATTTGTTATTAGTAGCGGGGTTCTTTTGTGTAAAGAAACGCATAGGAGATCACTTGTACCATTCAACCAATGGCAAATTAACAACTATTGGCCGACACATAGGGCTCTACCATAGATTTAACCCCAATGTCATAAAGTTTTTTGTTTTAGAAGTGATACCCGTAGATACACGAGGAGGGAATAGAGACAAAACACTACTCCAAGTGAATGCCTATGGATAGAACGTTTGGAAGCTACGGTATTCCCTGGTTTGAACGAAATGAACTCTTTTAAACCTTTTTTGTGATGAAGACGAGTTTGATTGGGTCCCTGCCCGCCCCCCCTTCCCCCCCCCCCTTTCTTACATGTCCCCAGCAATATACTGCTAACATGCTTTGATTTTAAATTTATGGGCGATTGAAAGTACTATTTCTGGCCTCATTAGGTAACGCCTACCGGCGTTTCCCCTGCCCACAGCATGTATATCACTGGTCGTTCCATCCCTACCCTTTCTTTTTTTCCCCCCCTTTCTCCTGTCATTCACCGTGTCCCCTGAGCGATGCGTGACATGGATAGTGATTTGCACAGCCGGCTCCTCCCCCGGCGGCCTGTCACTCAAATACGTAGTGGGACGACCTGAGCCTTGTGGGCGTAGACCCGCCCCCATGGGAAGGGTTACTGCTGCCCCCTGTGCACTTGCGCGCTCGCTCCCGCCCTCCCGCCCTGCTCGCTGTGTCATTACAGCGGGACGGAGAGCGGGTGCGACGTGCTGTCGTCGGCTCCTCCCCCAGCTCTGTGTGCTGAGGTCATTGGATGACTAAAGCACGTGACCGGGGCCCTTCGCCGCTCAGAGAGACAGATGGTCTCTCTGTAAACCCGCCCCCACACACGTCAGTGCGTACCTGCCTTCAGGACGCAGCTGATTGTGACGCATATGGGAAGGTATTTAACTGTGGTCCCAAGCTGGATACATTGCACCGGAGCAAGGTCCCAGGACATACACACTACTTCAACTACCAAAAAAGTACCCGGCTACCTCCATAGAGGGGGCATCACCCCCATCTAACACTGGACTTTTAACACAGACACTGATCATCTGATGATTGTTTGTTAATTTTTCTAGGCTCAATTGAAGGTTATTCCCACGGGCTGGTAACTAATATATTACCAGTCTTCTGCACTGGCCTCCTTACCAGGCCATTATTGTGAGCACTTCCTATCTTACAGGACGTCTATGTCCTGGGACCCATTATTACCCCTCTAAACCTTTAAAGGCCCTATTGGGCACACAGGTATGGAAATATATTTTAAATTCTCCACTACCCTCTCACGGGAATTGGACTTGAGGTTCCTTTCTTTGCACTATGGTCTTTTTCAACTACACACTGGGTGGAATCCTCAGTCACTCTGAGCTTATTTGATCCTCACTATTTTTGCATCTGCACTTTCCCACCTAGATCCTCCAGGATGGATTTTGACAGCACTTGATTTTATCATACTTTCCCCCCCCCCCCTCCCCAACTCTCCTCTTTTTCTTGTCAACTTTTCCCGATACTTTCCCTCCCTTCTGGTCTCTTTTCCTTTCCCCCACCCTTCCCCCCCCCTTTTTTTTTCTCCCTTCTCCCCCTCCCCCCCTTTTTTTCCCCCCTTTTTTCTTTCTCCCTCTCGGTTCCCCTCTCCCCCCCCCCCTTTTTGTGGTTTCTCCCCTTCCTTGTGCCCACCTTTTATTCCAATATTCCCCTCTACTTCTCCCCGGCTATCCATTTTTCCCGCCTCCCCCCTTCCTTTTTCCCCCTTCCCCCTCCTTCACTCCTCACAATTCCCTTCTCGTATTTTTACCCCCCTTTTTTTACTCTTTTTACTTTTTTTCCCCCCTTTCTCTTTTCCTTCCTCTCTCCCCCCCCCCCACTTCTTCTCTCTCCTTCACATTTTACTCACTTTCAGTTGGGATGGTACCCACCATACTACACTACCTTTTGTAGCACACTGCATATATGCACCAACTATTCTGTAGAAATAACTTGTGGACTGTATCTGGACCTAACTTCTCTTTCAGGTCACAGTCTTCAATATCACTGCATGCACTCTGCATCTGCGGAAGTTCCCTCACAAATCGATCCCTCTTCTCCCCCCCCCCCCCCCTTTTTTCCTCCCCCCTTTTTTTCACAATTCATATACACACTCAACTTACCATTTATTGTTGTTTCATCCAGGTCTGTTCTATTAGACCTGGTCATAATTCTTATGCACCTATCGTTCAACTGGGACCCGCTCTCTGGGAACAAGAGACCTTGTGCCTCTAGGTATGAGACATAATTGGACATAAAAATCCCCTTGGATATTACAGTATGTACCGGGCAGTTTCATTTACACAAAAGAACCCCGCTACTAATAACAAATTGTGTTGTTTTTAATATACCTGATGTTTGTTTTATGTTGTGTTTTTAGACCGTCTCCTGACGAAGCGAAAGCGAAACTAGTCGAGACTCGAGACTTATGGTCTCATGATTTCAATTGCTTCACCGATACTTACCCCATCTGCTAAATGGGGATTGCACAACCGGTGACCTGATTGTGGTCAAGTTTGTATTTTTTGTAATGTTTGTATATTTTATGTAATTTTATGCTTGTCTTGAATGTTTATTTGTTAATAAATACTTTCATAAATATGAACTATCCAGGTTTCTAAACCTAATTATTAAGTACCGGTATAGTCCTCCCCGCCCACATTGCTTCTTTGGAGTCTCGGGGTTTGTTGGGGAATCCTTGAGACCCCTCCATTTCTCTATTGAACTAGGACGATGGTACACCCCCTATCTATACGATTCACTGAAACAATAAAAAGGTTTTGATCATATCCTAATTGAATCACAAACATATTTATTTATTACTATGTATTGATATGTAAATTTTTCTTTACAGTCATTTAATTATATGCTTTTCTTTTTTCTTTTTTTGACACCCTAGCATTGTCTGTTAACGCTCTTGAGGAAGCTCAAAAGAGTGAAACATGTAGAGCTAATCAACTAATCAATGCCTTATCTTGATTCCGTGTTATGTATTTAATCAAGATTCAGACTTATTTATCATGTTTATGTCATATAATTGCCGTATTAAAATGCTTTTTCTATTTTCATAAAAAAATTTTGATTGTGTGAATCTTTATCTGCACCATTACAACAGCCCCTGGGTCCCTTTGGTACCCCTTTTTTGCCCTTCTTTATTTCTCAGGAATTTAACCTGTTCACAATCGAATTCACACTTCTCCAATTGTTCTCTCTTAGTTTCTGAAGCACAAGACTGACATCTGTGTGGTGGCTCTCCAGGGACTTGGGAAAATATGGGGATATCGTTGAGATAAACGACCACACACAACTGCAATAAATCTTGGAGGACATCGTTAATAATCTTCTTGAAAACAGCCGGAGCGTTACAAAGACCAAAAGGCATTACGAGATACTCATAATGACCTGTTCTGGTATTGTACGTTCAATAAGATTTTATTGTAAAGAACAATTTTCAACAGATGGTAAAAGAAAAAACGAACCGACCGCCCGACACTGGGCAGGTCGATCCACATAACAATAAACATAAACGTTCCACATCATGTAAGCCAGTGTGAGTGAGTGAGAAACTTTTATATAGCGCAACACATGCGAACTGAATCGCCTCTGAGCGCTTGGTATCCATTCCCTGGGCCCTCAGAAGAGATGGGTCTTGATCTTTCTCCTGAAGGCCAGGTGGTTTACCTCCAATCGGATGGTGGCTGGTAGAGCGTTCCATAGTCTGGGTCCTTGGACCGCAAATCTTCATTCTCCTTTGGACTTGTATCTGGCTTTGGGCATCTGGAGTAGATTTTGATTGGTGGATCGCAGAATGCGATTGGTGTTGTGAGCTTTTAGTTTCTCGCATAGATATTGGGGGGGAATTTCCCAGAATACACTTATGCGTTAGAGAGCTTTGAAAGTGATTCTGTCTTTTACGGGCAACCAATGAAGGCATCTCAACGAAGGTGAGATTGATTCCCATGTTTTTTTCCCAGTCACAAGTCGAGCGGCCGTATTTTGAACAACTTGCAGACAAGTGAATTGGTATTTTGGGAGTCCAAGATAGAGGGCATTTGCATAGTCAAGTCTGGAGTTGATAAGTGTCCCCACCACGACTGCTATGTCTTTTTTTGGGATAAAGGGAGTGAGTCTGCGTAGAAGGCGTAGCAGATGGTGCGATCCGCTGACTACTGACCCTATTTGTGCATCCATTGTCATGTATGTAGGTGTTGAAGATGACTCCGAGACTTTTGACTTTGTTGCTGGGGTGATGGATTGACCCAGAATGGGCGGGGGCGTCCATGTTGCGGGATGAATCTTCCGATTGGCCTGAAACAGGAGAAGTTCTGTTTTTGAGCCATTGAGTTTAAGGTAACTCTTTGTCATCCACTTTTATATCATAGTAAGGCATTTCTCTAGACCGAGATAACTATATTTTCGCATCTGCAACAAAAAGGATCATTGTGTGTCATCTAAGAGTGGTAAAGTAACTTCTGGTTGCTGATGATTTCAAAAAGCGGGCGGAGATAGATGTTGAAAAGAACAGGCGACAGAGGGGATCCCTGGGGGACTCCTCATGACACTGTGCATTTTTCAGAAGTGAAAGGACCCAATTTCACCATTTGTGATCGGTTTTCCAAGGAGGAGGAGAACCACGATAAATTACATTCTGCAACTCCGGCTACTTCAACTAGCCGTGTCAGCAATAATTTGTGGTCTACTGTATCAAAAGCTGCGCTTAGGTCCAGCAGTACTAGAAGACAAGATTCTCCTTCGTCTGCGGCTTTTAGAGCGTCATCCCATATTTTGAGCAGTGCTGTTTCTGTCTCGTGACCCGGACGAAAACCGGACTGGAATGGGTCAAGTAATTTATGGGTGTCTAAGTGATGTTGTAGCTGTTGTACAACTTCTTTCTCCTCTTCTTACCTTGGAGAAGACATTCAGGCCTGTTATGGGGCGACGGTGGTTAGTGTCTTTGGGGTCGAGGGTGTTTTTTTTTAGAATTGGTTGGTTTGATTATACCTTGTTTCAGCAAGGGTGGCACCACACCCTCCTTGAATGACTGTTATTTTGAGCTGCATGATAGCTGGAGCCAAAATCGGCACATTCTTTCAGCAGTTTGGTGGGGATGATATCATTGGGCGCTGTGCTATTTCGCAGAGTCCTGATGATATTTTTAGTGGCATCGATGGAAATGGGTTTTAGAGTGAAGTTAGGTGATTATGGCGGAATTATGTGGGTATTAGGTTTGTGATTTAGGGGGGGTAGATGGAGGTTGTATTTTGCTGAATACTTTCAAGGATTCTTTCAATTTTGTTGATGAAATAATTCGATAATTTGTTGCAAAATTCTTGTGAATCAGAATTAGGGGCTTCTAGACAGACTGGGTTCATGGTCTTGGTAACTAGATTGAAGAGTTCATGGGGGCGGTTTAGGGCATTGGTGATAATATTGGAAAAAATATTTTTTTTAGCAATAAAGATTTCTTTATGGTATTTTTTGGTTATTATCTTATAAATGGTGTGGTTTTCCTCTGAAGAGCTTCTTTTCCAGGCTGCTTCTGCTCTTCTGCGCTCTTGCTTTAGCAACGACAGCTGGTCGTTCAACCAGCTGGAGTTGTTTTTCCGGATGCACGTTGTGCGTTTTGGCGCTGCTAAGTCGGCTGACTGTAGCAAAGCCTTGTTTATAGCACCAAGAGTTTCTGTGGCTGTTTGATGTAATTGGATTGTTTTTATTTTGTTCCCTAATGTAGTTTTGAAGAGTTCCGAGTGAAGCTTCTTCTGAGATCTAATCCAGTGTGTTGTCACCGGTTTTACCATTTTTTTTGAGGGGGCGTTTATGTTGATTGTGAATTTAATGGCATGGTGATCAGTCCATGGTTGCGGCTCATTTTGCAGAATATTGATTTCCAGATCTTGTCTGAAAATGAGATCGAGCGTGTGACCTGAAGCGTGCGTGGACCCACATACTAGTTGCTGCAGACCTAATCCTTCCAAGTGGTCAATGCAGGCATCGACGACGGGATCCTGTGAGGAGTTGGCCCAGAGGTTAAAATCCCAGAGCAGCAGGAGATGTTTGGTGTTTAGGGTATAGGTGGAGATGAACTCTGTCAATGACATGAGCAGGTGCGTTTTTGGACCCGGTGGTCTATAGCACAGGAGTATGTGAACAGTGTCCTGGGGATTTGATTGCAGTTGCAGAGTGAGGGTTTACATAAATGGAAGTGAGTACTGAAGGCCTGGTTTAGTGATCGAGAGGTGAGTCTTGTGGATAACCTCCAGGCCTCCTCCTCTTTGCCCCACTCTGTTTTCTTTTAGAATGCGATAATTCTCTGGCACCAATTCTCCCAGAATGGTGTTAGTCCGCTGTGAGCCAGCTTTCTGTGGTGAAGAGGCAGTCTAAATCGTTTTGTAGAATGAAATCATGGATTTCTTGTCGTTTTACTGCCGATCTTGTATTGACCAAAGCGCATGATATGTGCTTACCGGTAGGTTGGGGTAAATGCGTGTAATTTTTGACTGTCGATCGTCGATTGATTCTTAACAGTTGCTCATTCCTTAGAGCTTTTTTGGTGACGGCTGGTAATATTGAGGCGAATGGCTTTAGACCCCAAATGATTTCTGCAGAGTATCTAAGATTGGACATAATCGCAGTAAAACGCCGGGGAAAGTGATAATTGATTGGGGAGGTATTCAATGATGATGGGAAGGGCGATTTCCAAATCGCAAAACACTCGGCAAATCTTCCTCCCTGTTTGATCCAGAGGAAGGCGAATAAACCCTGGCCATGCTATGCCAATCTGCCGTGACCGGGGAAAAAAATTCCTTCCTGATCCCACAAGGGCGATCGGGGGAGCCCTGGATCAAACACTAAATGGTGGCGGACCCTGCAATTGGAGCTGTTGGACCTGAGGATGTTGGGGTGGGAGCCAAATCCCAGCTTTAGGGCTGGGGAAGGGGAGTGGGGCTATGTCCCAGCAATATCACAGTTGCTGGGGTGTAGCAAGATTGCCGCAGACCGGGACTAGGCCCGAGCCGGGGGCTGTGCAGCTGGGTGAGGCCCGGTTGTAGGGAGGAGGGGGCTCTGGGGCACCAAGGGGCGATGGTAGAGATCCTCCAGGGGCAGGGGTGGTTTAGTGAAGTTTGAGGGGGTTTGTGAGGCTGAAGCCGCGGACGTTCCTAAATGTGGTCGCCGCGAGCTTGCCGCGGAATTGTTCAGGCTGAGGTGGGATTGAGGAATGGAGGCAGCAGGTATGCCCCAATTGCGGCTGGGAGTGTGGGGGTTGGAAGATCTATCCGTTATCCCCTTTGTTGGGCCGCAGCCGCAACTTATCCTGAAAAGGACGGTCGCGAAATAGCCCAAGGGGAGGTGGATAGGCCTGAACAAAAAAGGGCTTACCTTGATGTTGGGGAGGAAAGAGGGAGGCCAAAGGTGGAGGAAGAGTAGCTGTCCTGAATCCTGGCTGAGGAGACCCCTGCCTGTCTGGCCCTAGGAGTGAGAGTTAGGAGTCGGCACTGGGGGTGCAGAGTCTTGCTGGATGTAGGAGGCTGGAATATCGCTGGCTGGACTACCTAACCTTCCTCTGGCAGCAGGTGCTTCAAACCTCACTGCAAGCAGAACAGAAGGCAAATGACAATGGATTCCTCCTGGTGATCCTACGAGTGAGAGCAGACTTGTGCAGTAGAGGGTGTTCCTTCCTGCTACTTCCTGTGTGTGAACAAACATTACTACATAATAATAATGGTTATACAAGCACAAGTACATTGTGATACTCTACGACCAACAAGGACTTCCCCTAACCCAGGCAACCCTCTGGGAACCTGCTGCGCCCAAGGCCAGGTGGAAGTGAAAAGTAAAACCAGTATGGCAGTAGTGCAAGTAGCAATGAGATGGCAATAAGTCCGCACAACAGACAAGGTCTATAGCTGGCCAATAAACTTGCAGAGTACATATAAAAAAAAAAGGAACTCATAGCCAGGCTAAGTCGGTCTGTGGAAGGTGACAGAAAAACTGTGAAGAATAGAGGAGAGGAAAATCAAAAAGGTAGGACAGAAAAGGGGGGAGTAAGGAGAGGGTAGGGGGGGGGGGGGGGAGACCGTGTGCTCGGGGGGGGGGGGGACCGTGTGCTCGGGTCCCCTGTGACGGGCGCCAATCAAATGTTCTCAGATTATACGAAGGCGCTAGCGCTGGTAACACACTCAAACTGGGTGGAAGTCTATTTTTAAGCTTGTCTGAGGAGTAATGCCTTCAGACTCCCCAGGTAAAGGAGAATTTGGCGTAATTGTCCAGGGATTTGGCCTGCAACTCCTCCATAAATATCACACCAGTAGCCGAGTTACATCTCCAGCATGAGTCAGAAGCCGAAGGAAACCTGGTCCTGAGGGCGGTCGGCACCCGATACCACAGCGATAGCACTTTATAGTTCGTTATTTTCTTGAGCATAACTCGAGATAGAAGATTTATGGGTGTAGAAGAAAGCTTTGTGCCAATCCGCCTCACTGATTTCTTTTCCCAGATCCCCCTACCAAACTGGTAAATTTAGGAAGAGAACCATGTGTGTGGCATAATATCATTTTATAAATCAGAGAGAGTGTGGCGGTGGGTTTCCAGGAGTGAGTAAAGTTGCTTGAAATCTGTCAAGGGCCTATGGACCTGTCCTGAGTCATGAAGTTGTTTGCAGTAAGCCGTCAGATGTATGTATGTAAGCCAGATCACTCTAGGGAACACGGAGGCCTCGTTCGTCACAAAGGAACCAGAGGATACGTTCACAAATTGTTGTGCAGTGGGCCAAGAATCCCTATTATATTCATTTATCAGTTGGGCAAGTCTGCCCTCTGGGAGGGCTGGGTTATCAAATAAATGTCATTGGGCCCGGATCCGTGGTTAAAGCTTAAACCTCCCTCCTCCGGTACCAAATCGCCAGGGCGTCCCTGGTGAGGGGGGATAGCTCAGAGAGAGATCGATGCTACCGATCATGTCCCCAAAGGAGGGCCTTAAGGTCGATCGGGGACAGATCTTATTGAAGGTCTAATTGAAGTGGCAATTTTACATAACGGACGAGGGAACCACTCCAGAATCCGTGAAAACTCCACTGCTGAATGATAGAGTTCAAAATTCGGGAGACCCGTTCCGTCGTTAGCGATGGAAGAGCAAAGGAGTTTGTTTCAGCCTCGGGCGGTTCCCCTTCCGCACACATCGTATGGCCATAGAGCGTAACGTGCGAAAGAAGGCGGAAGGGAGGGCTATCGGAAGCGCTTGGAACAAATATAATAGTTTGGGCAGAATGTCCATTTTTAACGTGTTCACACGCCCAAACCACGACACCGGTAAGTCCAATCGGTCCTCAGTGAGACATCTAAGCCTGGTCAGAAGGGGGCTGTGATTCAGGGTAATGATCTGAGATAGTTGAGCTGGGATGGCTGTCCCTAAGTAGGAGATGGCTTTTTCCTGCCATTGAAAGGAGAAGTTAGTCTTGAGGGCCGTCAGGACGGGCTGCGACAGTGATCTATTCAAAGCTTCAGTTTTGGATAGATTCAGTTTATAATTACTCAGTCTACCGAACCGATCAATCTCCGCCAGTATGGACGGAATGGTAACGTGTTTGGGTAATATATAACAGAAGATCATCCGCGTATAGGGAAAGTTTACAATGAGACCAGGGGTCTGTATCCCCTGTAAGCTCGGATTTGCTCTAAGCGCCTGGGCTAAATGTTCAATCACTAAGGCAAAAAGGAGGGGGGAGAGAGAGAACACCCTTGCCTGGTTCCATTCTTAATCGAAAACGTCTCTGATTTGACGCCATTGACTAATATGGAGGCAGAGGGGTTGGAGTACAGGGACATAATACGTAAGAGCATTTTCGGTCCCAGACTTATTTGGGCAAGGGTGGACTGCAGGAATGGCCAACTGACCCTATCAAAGGCCTTCTCTGCATCACAGGAGAGAAGCCAGGTCGGAATTTGTGACGTTTGGCGTATGCGATTAAAGTGTATCGTCTTTGTGGTGTTGTCTTAGGCCTCCTGGCCCGGGACAAAACCCACCTGATCTCCATGTATGATTTTGGGAAGTAAAGGGGAAAGGCGATCAGACAGTATTTTTGAAAATAGTTTCAGGTCTACGTTCAAAAGGGAGATCGGCCTATAGTTGGGGCAGTGTGACGGGTCTTTACCAGGCTTTGGGAGGACTACTATTTGGGCAAGAAGGAGGTTAGAGGGGGGGGAGAGGGTCCCGTCAATGGCGTTAAATGCCTTTGCTAGGGGGGAGCTAACTGGGGTGCAAATGTCTTGTAAAAACGCGGGGTGAACCCATCGGGGCCAGGGCTTTTACCGTTTTTGAGTTTCTTGATGGCCAGTTGGAAGTCCGCGTCTGTTACAGGCGCTTCCAGCTCCTCCACATCCTCCGTTGGAATGGGCGGGAGAGTGGTGTCTTGGATATAAGAAGACATATCGCATTGGGGCTCGTTCACCGAAGTTGGGGATCTAGGTGCTATGGGGGGGAGATTATAGAGGTCCGAATAATATTGACGGAACTCCTCAGCAATGGTGGAATTAGTCATTAATTTCCCCTTACTAGGAGAGACGATGAAAGGAATATGTTTCCTAGCTTGACGTGGTTGGAGTGTATTTGCCAAGAGCCTGCCGCATTTGTTAGCATGGGAATAGTGCAAAAAACGCCCCTTATCCCTCGCCACCAGGGCATGATCAGCAAAGATTTGCAAGAGGTCCCTCTGAGCGTTAGCCAGATCCTCCAATTTGGCAGCATCAGGGGAACGCCTGTGGAAATCCTCCAGGTTAGTGATGGTGTCGAAGACGAGCGATGTCAACTGTACGGGCCTTTTTGAGCCGGGACCCATGCTGGATGAGTTTGCCTCGAAGGACACATTTGAGAGCCTCCCATTTCGTAAGTGGGTTAGTCTCGTCTTGAGCGTGGTCTGCATTAAAATGAGCGATGGTTTGAATGATATCGTCAGTACAGGCCAAATCCGATGGCAGATTATCATTGAGTCTCCAGGATGACCTGGAGGAAGGGACCCTCCCCAGGCACAGGTGAATGGGGGTGTGATCTGACCACAACGTGAGGCCTATAGAGGCCGTTGGGGACAGATCAAGTAGGGACTGTGAGACGAGGATATTATCCAGTCTGCTGTAAGCAGAATGTGCGGGGGAGTAATATGTATAGTCCCCTGGCTGTGGGGTGCAGGATCCTCCCACACATCTGTCAGTGAGAGGTCAGAAAGAAGGGAGCGCAGCTTGGTCAGGGAAGCTAGGGAGAGCGAGGACTTACCAGTTGACGTGTCGACGCGGGATATCAGAGCAGCATTGAAGTCGCCACCCAGGATCATGTTGGTCGTGCTAAACTTCTTCAGGCGTGAAGTCACGGAGGAGAAGAACTGTAGCTGGTCCTGGTTAGGAGAGTAAACGTTAATGAAAGTATAAATCACGCTCTTATAAAACAACTTAAGAAATATAAATCTCCCAGCAGAATCAACATAGGTGTCAAGAACATCTGGTGTGAATGAGGCATGAAAAGCTATAGAAACCCCTTTAGATTTAGCTGAAGGGTTTGTACTATGAAACCAAGTGGGGTAGTGTTTATAAAGAAGCTTTGGGATTGAATCAGACCGAAAGTGGGTTTCTTGAAGGAGGATCTGGGTGCGTAGTTTTGTGAAAGTGGAACAAGATCTGCCTCCTTTTCTCAGGCAGGTTGAGACCCTGCAATTCAGGGACGAAACCGTCAGGGTGGTGGGTGTAGCCATGGGAAGAGCTGTGAGAGGAACAAGAAGATGTCAGGAAGGGATGAGCACACCGTCTCCAGGGGGTGGGAAGGGAAAAAGGGACAGTGTCGGGCAAGAAGCCCGAAGAAGGAAGGCAGAAGAGGGAGAAAAAAAAAAGAAGACGGGGAAAAGAAAAGAAACAACAAGGCCTAAACGGCCGCACTAATGTTGTTGCTAGGAACATTTCAGCTAAAACCGCAATGAAAGCTGAATGTCCTAAGTGGGGGAACGCGGTCATTGCATAGCGAGATGACTGCACACACCGCAAAAAAAGAGAAATAATACACATAAAGCATTAACGACAAAGTGAACATACTGAGACCCCTCCAGGCAGCATAGAAGAGTGTACTTCGTGCCCATGTTAGGGGGGGTGAGCCCCCAGCATGTACCCTGGGATCCGTGCAGTCTGAGGGGTCCTGTGCAAAACTATACACACCAAAATTAACATGAAAATATAAAAAACATTTAAGAACAGAGGGAGGAGGGAGAGGGGGAGGGCAGGGGGACCCCCCCCCCATCCATGAGGGCCTAGACTGTACCCAAGAAGGAGAAAAAAAATATATGAAAAAATTCAAATAAACCTAGTCTTGTCAGTAGGGGAGCACCCCAGTGGAACGGGTCAAAAACAAATCAATAGTGCAGTGCTCCAACCGAGCCCAAGAGTCCAACCAGAAACCGGCTCGGCAGTCTAAGACCTGTAAATGGAAAAAAGAGAGACAAAAGGTGGGCTCTGTTTATTCAGCCGGCAGATGACTTGGAGGTCTCCGACCTGGAACGTCTGGGCTTCTTGGCTTGTCTCTGCCAGCCGGAGGAGAGTTGAAATCCAGGGGTAGCAGCTCGCAGTGGCCAGTCCGGCAGAGGTATCTGGGGTAGCTCAAAAGTCCCTAGGAATTTGGGGAGATCGCCCAGCGTGCGGAAGGTCGCCGACTTCCCATCGTGAGAGGCAGACAGTTGAAAGGGGAATCCCCAACAGTACTTGATATGTTCGGCTTGTAGTGCTCCAGTCAGGGGCTTCAGGGACCTACGAAGGTCCAGAGTCAATTTGGAAACATCTGGCAGGAGGTGAATGCGGGCGTCATTGAAGTAAATTGGATTCCTGCGTGCGAGCAGCCTGCATGATGGCGTCTTTAATAGCATAGAATAGGACCCTACAGATCACATCTCTGGGGTGTTCTGGACTGGGATTATTGGGCCCTGTGGACCCGATCAAGCTCTATTGGATCCTCCTTGTCCTTCTGGAGCAGATCATTAAATATGGCAATAACCACGGGGGCCAGGTCCTTGGTTTCAACCGTTTCAGGGAGGCCTCGGACACGTATATTGTCGCGCCTGGCCCTGTTCTCCTGGTCATCGTGGGAGAGCATGAGCTGTTGGATTTGGGCAGTATGTTCATTTAAAATGGCTTCATGAGCTTGCAGGGTAGAAAGTCTCTTCCACACTGTGTTCCACCTCCTCCAGTCTATCTGTAACATCCCGGCGCATCTCGGATATCTCCTGCTTGTAAGAGCGCTCCATCCTCTGGACTCAGGCTTCAAAATCATGCCTAGTTGGCAGGGCGTTGATGTAGGCCTCTAGGTCCCAGCCTGCATAGGATCTGTGTGAGTCAGGGGAATGGCAGGCTGAACGGATCGAGACGGTGTCAGAGTCTGGGGGAGAACTGGCCCTCTGCCTGGTTTTCATGGCTGAGGTAGATTTCTGGGATGAAGCCCAGTGAGAGGCCGCGTGTGTCCCTGAGGAGCGGGCCGCCGCCATCTTGGGCGAGAGGGTGCCGCGCTGCTCCGGCCGAAGTTTGTGGAAGAATCAGTCAATTTTGCCGTCCCTACCCGGATCGGGGATGTGGTGAGCCTCCCCCTCCCTTCCTGCCCATCACCGACCTTATCCCTGGTGTGTAGATGCTGGTATTGCCGTTTGTCAGGCGGTGTGTGCGAGAGTTCTGCAGAGAAGCGCCTTACTCCGCCATGTTACAACAAAAAGGAATTCTGCGCTCATAAAGGTTTACCATTCTAATTCCACATAATGTTTGTGAGGAATAACATTCAGTAGATCTCAGTTTGTTCGGAAGAACCAGTTCTTTATGTAGAAAAGATAAACAAATGTATACAGCACAACGCAAAAAAATGTTCCCAGTGCCTGCATGAAAACACACACAATCTTTCAGGGCTTCAAGGGTTAAAATTTTGCAATTTTGTTTCCAGCTGTATTCATAGAAAACAACCGTGCTGATTGTAATTGGAGTACAGTCTGTGACAAAGCCCTGGATAGGGCGAAACGCGTAGTCTGGGACTGGTTCAAAACCCCTCTTTTATTTTGGAAGACCTAAGTCAGTAATATCAAGAAAAGATTTTCATTTATAATCGCCATTTACAACTTAAATTTTTTTTCCTCAATGCAATTTGCACTTTGTCCACTGGAGGGCGCCTAACATTCGGCTGAACTTTTCTCTGCCTGCTTGTCAGCACGTTCCAACAGGAAGATTGTCTCTCCATGGCTGTCATCTCTGTGCTGCGCTCCTAGCAGCTGCAAACACTGAGGCTGGAGCACGTTTGGACACATACAGGAAAGTGTACAGGAGCCCAGATGCCAGATATTAACTAGGAAGTGACATCAAACGCCATAGTGACGTCCTGGGTAATGTACTCCAATTACAATCAGCACGGTTGTTTTCTATGAATACAGCTGGAAACAAAATTGCAAAATTTTAACCCTTGAAGCCCTGAAAGATTGTGTGTGTTTTCATGCAGGCACTGGGAACATTTTTTTGCGTTGTGCTGTATACATTTGTTTATCTTTTCTACATAAAGAACTGGTTCTTCCGAACAAACTGAGATCTACTGAATGTTATTCCTCACAAACATTATGTGGAATTAGAATGGTAAACCTTTATGAGCGCAGAATTCCTTTTTGTTGTAACTGTATTTTGGTGGTGCTTCTAGGTACCTGGATTTCTGCAGCACGGATCGTTTACAGCCCATACGAGGGTCTTAAATATTATATTGGACTATAGTGTTAACCCATAGAGCGCCAGTGAATCTTTTTTGTATCAATATTTACTCCGCCATGTGCTAAGCCACGCCCCCTGTACTGGTATTGAATGCAGTTTTCCATTCGTCACTATCCTTAATCCTGACGAGATTGTATGCCCCTCTCAAGTCAAGCTTCGTGAAAACCGTTGCTCCATTGAGGCGGTCAAATAACTCTGTAATCAACTGAATCGGATAGACATTCTTAATCGTGACACGATTGAGACCCCTATAATCAATACAAGGTCTCGGTTCACCACTCTTCTTCTTCTTTACAAAGAAGAAACCAGCACCAGCAGGAGATGAGGATTTGTGGATGAAACCACAAGAAAGTGCGTCTGCAACATACTCCTCCACGGCTGACAAAGGGTAAACCCGGCCACGAGGGCGTATGGCACCAGGTTGAAGGTCAATTGTGCAATCATACGACCGGTGTGGAGGCAAAGAGCCGGCTTGACCTTTGTCAAAGACATCGCTGCAATCTCGGTACGCCTCCGGCAGGGAGGAGAGTGAAGAGGTGCATAGGACCCTCTGGAAGCATCTTACTGTATTGTGGTGACCAGGACAGAACCTCAGCACAGAGCCAATCAAAACATGTGTTGGGCCTCTGTAACCAAGGATAACCAATAACCAGCGGAAACTTAGGAGAGGAAATAACTTGTAATTGGATTATCTCATGGTGAAGAGCCCCTACGGCCATGGACAACAGAACTGTCTCATGAGTCACATGGGCAGGCTGTAGAGATTTCCCATCAAGAGCCTCAATGGCAAGTGGAGTGTCACGCAACTGCAGCAGAATCGAGTGCTTCGATACAAAGGCAGCATCAATAAACAGGCCTGCAGCCCCAGAGTCGATTAGAGCCTGTATCTCGACGGACGACTCAGCCAAAGAAAGGGTAACCAAAACCAGGGGCTTATTCTTCTGGATAACTGGAGACAAAACAACGCCACCTAAGGTCTTTCCATGATGGGATCTCAAGGGTTGGGCGTTCCCAGGACGGGTAGGACAAGACTTCAAAAAGAGACCAGCCTGGCCACAAAGGCACAATCTCTCCTTCCTCCTAAAGGCTCTCTCATCCGCAGAGAGATGCGTGAAGCCCATGTGCATGGGTTCGCATTCACTGACCGACTCAGTACCAGGAGATGAGGGAGGCAAGGGTGGGACTGCAAAGCTCAGAGACAAATGTACAGGAGGCTTCTGCAAGCTCTCCTTACAAGAAAGTCTTTCTGTGAGTCTGGAGTCAATGACGATGGCAATTGTGATCAACTACTCCAGCTCAGTGGGTATATCTCGGGCTACTATCTCATCCTTGATGTTATCTGAGAGACCATGAGAAAAAGCAGCCACGGGGGCCTTGTTGTTCCAACCGACCTCTGCTGCCAGAGTACGGAATTCAATGGCATAATCTGCAACAGTTCTCGTACTCTGATTGACATGAGGCTCTTGGCAGCAGAAGCAGGGTGTGCAGGAATGTCAAATACCCTTTTGAAGGAAGCCCCAAATTCTGGGTAACTCAGGACCACAGGTTTTTGAGTCTCCCATAGAGGGTTTTACCAGGCCAAGGCCCTCTCAGAAAGCAAAGATATCACGAAACCTACTTTGCTTCTGTCTGTGGGAAACGCCTGGGGCATCATCTCAAAGTATATCTCAACCTGGTTAAGAAACACTCTGCATTGAACTGGATTGCCCCCAAATTGCTGGGGAAGTGGAGCAGAACCAGACATGCCTCTTTTTTATATAGGTAATACTCAAGGCGGGTGCCTGCACAGAGACTGGGGCAACAGCAGGGTCGGCCTGCAACATGGTTTCTACCGGAGCGGCCACAGTGGAAGATTTCAGATGAGCCGTGCGATTCGGGAGTATCTGTAATGCCATGGCAAACTGATCCATGCAGTGAGCCAGGTCATCCAATCTGGAAAAAATATTGCCAACAAGTGGATTGACTGAATTCATAGCCTTCGCCTACTGTTGCCTACTGTCAGAAACCATGAATCGGACCGAGACAGAAATACAGCTAAATCACACTTGTTTAATAATAATGATAATAAGAAGATTGAGCGTATTCAAAACAGCCAGAGTTCAGGAACAAGATCATAGTCGGCCAAGCCAAATGACAGCCAGAGAAGAACGTAGTAAAACAGCAAGCAGGATCAGGAGCCAGAAGGGATGTCAACCAAGCAAGTCTTCAACAGGAACGCAGAAGATGGTCTCTGTGATGATGACCAGGGCGAAGGCAGAGAGCAAGTGAACTGAAAGGCTTAAGTAGGCAGGACTGACGAGCCGGATCATCAACAGGTGAGTCACTGTGGAGAGATAGGAGCTGGCAATTGGTCAACAGCTGAGCGGCCAGAGAAGGAAGGGCTGAGCCCAGCCCTGACATAGACAGTCTTGGTGAGGAATCCTAAACACCTGAGGGGCAGCAAGCTGGAGCCCAAGTGGGAGCCCTGTCCATATCGAGTCAAGCAACATTCTTTCCTTGGGTGGCCTGTGTATGATCTGGTTTCAGAAAAGCCGGATGGACCTCATAAGAGACTGCATCGTAATCTCCTTCGTCCCTGTGTGTTTAGTGCCGATTCACGAACGTATAATCCTATTCCTGTCTTTCCCCCATCTGCTAGATGGGACAACAGCCAGGATATCCTCAACAGTGACACTTCAACCTGATACCTGCCCCCTCTGCCGGCGGTAGAGACCTTATCCCTAGCTGGGGGAGATTCAGAGAGCCAGGCTGCTGCTACTGAATGGGACTTATCTGTGAGGGAGCCAGATTTGCAAGGTGCCCCCACTCATGAGGAGGATGGGCCTCTAATGGATGAAATGGCGCCTACCAATCCTGTTGTGGAGGAGGGAAGGTGCCCTGCTACCTCGGAGGGAGATGGACATTTGGAAGTCCCGGAAACCTCTCTCTTACCCAAGCGTATTACCAGGGGACTGAAACCTGTCAAGTATTCTGAATATGTGATTTGAACTGTTATAGGCGTGCACAGCCTCTTGCATTAGGGTGTGCATCCAAAGCTCAAACACACGTTTGTGTGTGTGTATATATGTATATGTATATATATATATATATATATATATATATATATATATATATATATATATATATATATATATATATATATATATATCTATATATATATATATATATCTCTATCACACACGATATTGTCAAAAGTATTGGGATACCTGCCTTTACGCACATGAACTTTAATGACATCTGACGTTCCATAGAGTTGTATGGAGCGCACGTTCAGGTCCGCCAAAAAAACTGACAGGCGGACCTAAACGGTCCGCCCGTGTGAAAGGGGCCTTATACAGTATGTCTTATTTTCAGTGTGATGTGTATTATATGTGTTACATATCACAGAGACCGGTATTGTGGTAATATTGAAGTTTATTGAGATTTTCATACATTAGAGGGTTCCACCATTATTGTTGTGTGGGAACACATAACAATACTTAGTAGCAGGCCTTTTACTGACACTTTTTTAATTTACCTCCAGTAGATTATTGTAAACAGTAGTGTGGTTATTACCTAATATACTAAAGATCGGCATGTGGCATTAAAAAACATCAACAGATTTCAGTTGTGCCCCACCAGGCCGGCACCCGATGGACAATGTGCCTGTCTGCTGAGTTCATCTCCCCATCCCTGCATATTTGCACTGATTGGCAGCAATGATTGGCACTGATAGGCACCACTGATGGCCACTGGTTGGCAGCACTGATAGGCTGCACTGATGGGCCCTGATTGGCACTGATAGGCTACACTGATTGGCACTGATAGGTAGCACCGATTGGCAGCATTTAGTGGCACTGATGGGCAGCACTGATGGGCACTGAAAGGCAGAACTGATGGGCGGCACTGATGGGCGGCACTGATTGGCGGCACTGATAGGCAGCACTAACTGGCACTGATTGGAGGCACTGATTGGCACTGATTGGAGGCACTGATTGGCACTGATAGGCAGCACTGATTGTCACCGATAGGAGTGTTGTGGAAAATTCTATAAATGTATGTTGTCAGATGTCCCCCCAGTGTCGGTTTTGTTGTAATGCGCTCAGGTGAGCGAATTCACGCATACAGACGTTGGTGGAAGGCCTTTGGCGCAAACACCTTTTCATGGACACAGCAGATTTGCACGCTCCTTTTAGGGATGCCCATTTATGCCTCAGCAAGGGACTGGCCACTTCTTGTCGACTGCATTAAATGACTCCGAGTGGACAGATCTGCGTACATGGAAACTGTAGCATAACTATACGAAAAATATTGATACAAAAAATCACTGGCGCTCTATGGGAGAAAACTATTGTCCAATAGCATGCTTGAAAACCCTCGTATGGGCTGTAAACAGTCCGTGCTGCAGAAGTCCGGGTACCCTGAAGTACCACTAATACACAATTACACCAAAAAGGAAATCTGCGCTCATGAAGGTTCACCGATCTAAATCCACTCGATATTAGTGAAGAAGAAACATTCAATAAATCTCTAGTTTTTGGAAGAACCAGTCCTTTATATAAAAAAAAGAAATTTCCAAAATATACAAAATATACACAGCACAATGCAAAATATATAAAAAGTCGTTCCCAATGGCTGCATGAAACAAGCAATCTCTCAGGGCTTCAAAGAGTTAAAGTTTGCGGTTTCAGTTTTGGGCTGTCTTGCATGACAGAATCAATGTAGGTTGTGATGGCAGTACATTACCCAGCCAATGCGGACATCAATCGAATGTCACTCTCCTAGCTGGTATCAGTTGATCCGGGGTCCTGGACGCTCTTCTGTGCGAGTCTGAAAGCACCATAGACCCGATGATAGCAGCTGCCGGGGACACAGCGCGGAGAGGCCAATAGCAGAGGACGCTCTCCCTGGATGAACGCACTGGCGTCTCACGTCTGAGACGCCGTCTCGGTCAGCAAGATGTAGCGCAGGGAGATACTAGGCGCCCTCTGGTGGACAAGATGCAAATAGCACTGTGGAAAATCAAAAGCTGTAAATGGCGTTTTAAGTGGAAATCAAATATTAGAGTTCTTATTAGTAGATGGGATCTTCCATAGTAAAGGGAGGGTGTTTAAAAAGGTCCTAGACGACGCGTTTCACCCTAACAAGAGCTTTGTCACAGTCATTAGGACATGGATATAAAGTTTTTAATTATATAGACTAAAAAGGGGGAGGAATTTTGTGGAGGGGAGGGAAAAGGGGAGTGGATCATGAGAACATGTATACCAAACCGACAATTTTAACCCTTTGTGTGGTCAAAAAACAACAAACACCTATAAAAATGTCACATAAATCTTATAAAAATTTAAAAACTTGTTCACATGTAGTCAATTGCTAAAAAGGAAAAAAGCAACAATTTCTCTGTGTCTAACTAGACACTAAATTCCATTAGAAGATATATCATTAAAAAATAACAATTATATATAATGCCAGCAAAGCCTTACGGGGGCACTCCATTAGGATAGTGCCCTCTGGTGGTAATTAATAAAATCTATTGATGAGATATATTAAATAAAATATAGGATTTGGAAGCTATATATATGGGGAACGAGGATTAGATGAGAACATTAACTTCAATTTCGAACCTATGTATCCAAAAGACCTCCCTTCTACACAGAAGGGAGAATCTTTCATTAATAGTCAAGGTTCCTTTCGGAATGTGCTTTATCACAAAGACTTCTAGATGTTTGAAATCTCTGTTGTGACAAAGGTTAAAATGCCAAGGAACACTATGTTCTGTACATCTCTTTTTGATTAAGCGACGGTGATCGCCAATTCGGGCACGTAGTGCTCTGATGGTTCGACCCACGTAGAAAAGACCGCAGGGACACCGTAAGACATAAACAACAAATTCTGTGGAACATGTCACGAAATGTTTAATATTAAGTGATTTTCCAGAAGGTAGGTGTATCTTGTCTGTGCCATGGGTAATGAATTGGCACGTCAAGCACGCCCGTTTCTTGCACTGAAAAATCCCCTTACGGTCATTAAAGTAACTTCTAATGTCTAACGGAGAGCCTGATGGTTTCTTTTGATTTTTGCTAGGAGCTAGAATGTTTTTAATTGTTCCGGCCCTCCGGAAAGTGACCTGCGGGGTGGCTGGAAGTATTGGAGCCAATCTTTGGTCTAAATGAAGTATTTTAAAATGTTTCTTTATAATGTTAGCCACTGATTTATAACAATCATTATATGTAGTAACAAATCTAGTGGTATAGTCATTGGCCAGATGTTTTTTAGTTGTTGCTGTCTCAGGAGATTTCAGAAAAAGCTTTTCAGGGTAGCCTTTTTCTTCAAATTTCTTCTGCATTAAGATGCTCTGTTCAATATACTCATCATCCCGGGTGCAATTCCTTTTAAGTCTATTGAATTGTCCTTTTGGAATATTCTTCTTCCATACTGGATGATGACGGCTATCAAAATGTAGATACGAATTACCATTGGTTGGTTTATTGTGATTTTTGGTAATTATTTTATCCTGTTCATGTGTTACCACTAGATCCAAAAAAAATAATTCATGGGGGTCTATTACATATGTGAAAGTTAAATTAAAAGTGTTGGAGTTACAATACGAAAGAAAGGAAAGAAAGGTCTCCATTGTCCCACTCCAAATAAGAATCACGTCATCTATGTAACGTCCAAAATAAACTATGAATTCAGCAAAAGGATTATTTTGCCAAATATTTTCATCTTCCCATTGGCCCATAGTTAGATTGGCATATACAGGTGCATAATTAGCTCCCATCGCAGTCCCCTTTAATTGTAAGTAAAACTGCTCACAGAACGTGAAGTAGTTATGTTTTAAACAGAACTCAACTGCCTCCAGTAAAAACTGAGACTGGAGGGAATTAAAGTATCCACTCTTATTCAAGAAGTGTTGGACCGCTCTAATTCCAACCTCGTGGGGAATAGAGGTGTACAACGACGCTACATCAAGGGAAGCCCAAAGATATCCTGGTTCCCATCTGTAATGTTGAAGGGCGTCTATCACTTCTTTTGAATCTTTTATATATGATGGCAGTTGGAGAACAAGGGGTTGTAGCATGTGGTCAATGTACATAGAGAGACCATTGAGGAAACTATTCGTGCTGGCTATGATGGGGCGGCCCGGGGGATCTACAAGAGATTTGTGAATTTTTGGTAAAAAGTAAAAATGGGGGGTGCTACATTCAAAGGGGAGTAAAAATTGCCTTTCCCTTTTCGTGAGCACACCTTTTTCCCATGCTGTGTAAATAAGCGTTTTTAGTAGCTGTTGGTATTCGGGGAGGGGGTCTTTGGATAATTTGAGGTAAGTGTCGGTATCCGCTAATAGACGGCTGGCTTCTTTCAAGTAATCCATCTTATTTTGGATCACTATGCTCCCCCCTTTATCCGCCTGTTCAATAATAATGTCAGCATTATTTTTTAGGACTTTGAGAGCTTGATTCTCCTAGAGTGTTAAATTTAAATGTTTTGTATTTAACACTGGAGGAGAATCAAGCTCTCAAAGTCCTAAAAAATAATGCTGACATTATTATTAAACAGGCGGATAAAGGGGGGGGCATAGTGATCCAAAATAAGACGGATTACTTGAAAGAAGCCAGCCGTCTATTAGCGGATATCGACACTTACCTCAAATTATCCAAAGACCCCCTCCCCGAATACCAACAGCTACTAAAAACGCTTATTTACACAGCATGGGAAAAAGGTGTGCTCACGAATGAATGTAGCACCCCCCATTTTTACTTTTTACCAAAAATTCACAAATCTCTTGTAGATCCCCCGGGCCGCCCCATCATAGCCAGCACGAATAGTTTCCTCAATGGTCTCTCTATGTACATTGACCACATGCTACAACCCCTTGTTCTCAAACTGCCATCATATATAAAAGATTCAAAAGAAGTGATAGACGCCCTTCAACATTACAGATGGGAACCAGGATATCTTTGGGCTTCCCTTGATGTAGCGTCGTTGTACACCTCTATTCCCCACGAGGTTGGAATTAGAGCGGTCCAACACTTCTTGAATAAGAGTGGATACTTTAATTCCCTCCAGTCTCAGTTTTTACTGGAGGCAGTTGAGTTCTGTTTAAAACATAACTACTTCACGTGCTGTGAGCAGTTTTACTTACAATTAAAGGGGACTGCGATGGGAGCTAATTATGCACCTGTATGTGCCAATCTAACTATGGGCCAATGGGAAGATGAAAAGGCCTTTTCCTTTTTTCTGAAATCTCCTGAGACAGCAACAACTAAAAAACATCTGGCCAATGACTATACCACTAGATTTGTTACTACATATAATGATTGTTATAAATCAGTGGCTAACATTATAAAGAAACATTTTAAAATACTTCATTTAGACCAGGGATAAGCAATTAGCGGACCTCCAGATGTTGCCAAACTACAAGTCCCATGAGGCATAGCGAGACTCTGACAGCATCAAGCATGACACCTAGAGGCAGAGGCATGATGGGACTTGTAGTTTGGCAACAGCTGGAGGTCCGCTAATTGCTTATCCCTGATTTAGACCAAAGATTGGCTCCAATACTTCCAGCCACCCGGCAGGTCACTTTCCGGAGGGCCGGAACAATTAAAAATATTCTAGCTCCTAGCAAAATTCAAAAGAAACCATCAGGCTCTCCGTTAGACATTAGAAGTTACTTTAATGACCGTAAGGGGATTTTTCAGTGCAAGAAACGGGCGTGCTTGACGTGCCAATTCATTACCCATGGCACAGACAAGATACACCTACCTTCTGGAAAATCACTTAATATTAAACATTTCGTGACATGTTCCACAGAATTTGTTGTTTATGTCTTACGGTGTCCCTGCGGTCTTTTCTACGTGGGTCGAACCATCAGAGCACTACGTGCCCGAATCGGCGATCACCGTCGCTTAATCAAAAAGGGATGTACAGAACATAGTGTTCCTCTGCATTTTAACCTTTGTCACAACAGAGATTTCAAACATCTAGAAGTCTTTGTGATAGAGCACATTCCGAAAGGAACCTTGACTATTAATGAAAGATTCTCCCTTCTGTGTATAAGGGAGGTCTTTTGGATACATAGGTTCGACTGTTTGGCACCGAAGGGGTTAAATGAGGAAATTGAAGTTAATGTTCTCATCTAATCCTCGTTCCCTATATATATATATATATATATATATATATATATATATATATATATATATATATATATATATATATAAAATATATAATATAGCTTCCAAATCCTATATTTTATTTAATATATCTCATCAATAGATTTTATTAATTACCACCAGAGGGCACTATCCTAATGGAGTGCCCCCGTAAGGCTTTGCTGGCATTATATATAATTGTTATTTTTTAATGATATATCTTCTAATGGAATTTAGTGTCTAGTTAGACACAGAAAAATTGTTGCTTTTTTCCTTTTTAGCAATTGACCACATGTGAACAAGTTTTTAAATTTTTATAAGATTTATGTGACATTTTTATATGTGTTTGGTGTTTGTTGTTTTTTGACCACACAAAGGGTTAAAATTCTCGGTTTGGTATACATGTTCTCATGATCCACTCCCCTTTTCCCTCCCCTCCACAAAATTCCTCCCCCTTTTTAGTCTATATAATTAAAAACGTTATATCCATGTCCTAATGACTGTGACAAAGCTCTTGTTAGGGCGAAACGCGTCGTCTAGGACCTTTTTAAACACCCTCCCTTTACTATGGAAGATCCCATCTACTAATAAGAACTCTAATATTTGATTTCCACTAAAAACGCCATTTACAGCTTTTGATTTTCCACAGTGCTATTTGCATCTTGTCCACCAGAGGGCGCCTAGTATCTCCCTGCGCTACATCTTGCTGACCTAGACGGCGTCTCAGACGTGAGACGCCAGTGCGTTCATCCAGGGAGAGCGTCCTCTGCTATTGGCCTCTCCGCGCTGTGTCCCCGGCAGCTGCTATCATCGGGTCTATGGTGCTTCCAGACTCGCACAGGAGAGCGTCCAGGACCCCGGATCAACTGATACCAGCTAGGAGAGTGACATTCGATTGATGTCCGCATTGGCTGGGTAATGTACTGCCATCACAACCTACATTGATTCTGTCATGTAAGACAGCCCAAAACTGAAACCGCAAACTTTAACTCTTTGAAGCCCTGAGAGATTGCTTGTTTCATGCAGCCATTGGGAACGACTTTTTATATATTTTGCATTGTGCTGTGTATATTTTGGAAATTTCTTATTTTTATATAAAGGACTGGTTCTTCCAAAAACTAGAGATTTATTGAATGTTTCTTCTTCACTAATATCGAGTGGATTTAGATCGGTGAACCTTCATGAGCGCAGATTTCCTTTTTGGTGTAATTGTATACGAAAAATATGGTTATCTGATCCATGATTTAAGTATGGTTTGCAACAATGGCAGTCTGCACACGGCTCTGTGCAGTAGCCATGCTTCCTGATTCCTTTGTCTCTCACAGAGCATGGTGACTGCCCCCAGCCGTTTGTATACACCACTACTAAGCATTGTTTGAATAACATGTCTGTGATTGGTTCTTTTGAATGTATACAACATGTCTGATTGGCTGTTTTGTGAAGCCACACCTTTTGTTACTGATGTTGACCCTATATAATAAAGAAACAAGCTGCTGGAAGTCAGTGATGGCTGAGAGCGATGGATGAGGACAGATGGTGTGATGGTCTTTTGACTTGAATATATGGCAGGGAATGGATGGTGAGTGAATCTATTTAGCTTAAATATGGATTATTTCATTAAGACGGATTCTGTGCTTAATAGCACAGGGCAAAATGGCGGTGTGCTCTGCGTACAGCCCAGTTTTTGCCACTACAGGAGGCACTGTTTGGCACTGACAGGTGGCACTGATAGGCGACATTGATTGGAATCACTGATTGGCACTGGGCACTGATAGGTGGCATTGGTTGGCACTAAAAGGCGGCATTGACTGGCACTGCCACGTGGTACTGACAGGTTGCACTGATTGGCACTGACAGGTGGCATGAATTGTCACTGACTGGTACTGACAGGTAGCACTGACAGGTGGCACTGATTGGAAGCACTGACTGGCACTGACAGGTGGCACTGATTGGAAGCACTGACTGGCACTGACAGGTGGCACTGATTGGAAGCACTGACTGGCACTGACAGGTGGCACTGATTGGCACTGACAGGTATCACTGACTGGCTGCACTGATTGGCACTGGCTGGTGGCACGGACAAGCAACACTGGTACTGACAGGTGGCACTGATTGGCACTGACTGGTGGCACTGATTGGCACTGACAAGCGGCACTGGCACTGATTGGCACTGGCTGGGACTGATTGGCACTGACAAGCGGCACTGGCACTGATTGGTGGCACTGACAAGCGGCACAAGTACTGACAGATGGCACTGACAAGCGGCACAAGTACTGACAGATGGCACTGACAAGCGGCACAAGTACTGACAGATGGCACTGACAAGCAGCACTGGCACTGATTGGCACTGACTGGTGGCATTGATTGGCACTGACTGGTGGCACGAATTGGAAGCACTGACAGATCAGAGGGGGGGTATCACATTGAGCAGATATTGGTGCTTGTAAGATCCACTCAGTGTGTGACACTGTCATCTATTGTAACTGCCTGTAGGGAGAGAGAGGAGTTTCATAATTCTGCAGCGATATGGGGGTGGGCGGGACTGAGCAGATATCGAACATCGGCCATTATTGGGCTGTTTAAAAAAAGGGGTGGGGCCACATACGTAGCGGTACGCCCATTCCTCCTCCTATTAGCTGCTAAGCCCCGCCCACCCCAACGTTACCCTGAGATCTGACAGATCCTCTGTTTCCCTGCAAGCAGTTACAATACAGAAGGACAGTGCCACACAATGAGTGGATCTTACAAGCCCCAATATCCGCTCAATGTGATACTGTCTCAGCACGGCAATTCACAGGAGCATTTCACAGCAGCCCAGTGGGCAGACCTCGGGAGAGCATGGGGGCTACACAAACATTGCACGGGTGATTAGGGTGTGCCCAGGCACACCCCGTGCGCACGCCTATGACTGTTATGTATTTCTTGTTTTCTTGCTTGCTATATTATTGCACTGTGTTAATTACCTCTCTAGGTGCATGCAAGGGATTGCAGTTCTTAAAAGGGGGAGAATGTAGGCAGCTGTGGTGCAGGGCAGCCTAGCTGGCTGCAAGAGGAAGTGGGTTAGCAAGTGTATATACTCACTCTTCAGCTGATTTGATATGTTTATGTGTACATATGTTCAGAGCTGTTTGGCCTCTATAATTGTCTCCAGCACCATTTTGGAGAAACCTGGTGTCCTGATAGGACAAGCAAATCTTGTGAAATTTGGTCGGCCATTTTTGGGTTGATCCCTTTTTATATAGGAAAGCCCAGGCACGTTTAGGACAGAACACTGTGTGTTTGTGTGTGTGTGTGTGGGTGTGTGTATAGACAGGGACAGAAACCCCGCTTGTGAGGGAGAGTTAGGAGAAGGTAGCGAGAGTGTTTTCCGGCCTGTGAGCGATAGCTCAGGGTTCCTACGGAGTCCTATATCAGCAATCCTGGTCGTATGAAAGACTCCCCGTTGCGGGTAATAAAACCACTGTCCTCGCTGTGAGGGAGGGATAAGTGTATCAGATGCCTATATCCATCTGCTGAAGGGATACCGTTGTACCAGGTAACGTGTGAATATCAGTCTCTACAGATACGCATTGTGTGCTTGGGTTTATACTGTGTCAGTCAGTGGAAAGTGCCTACAGTGCTGACGAATACAACTAACGCTTACATTGGAACGGACTGTGCTGTGTATCTGTGCCTCCATGCTTGGAGTGAAACTACCTGCATTTCTGCCATAAATATTCTTTCTACTACCGTCTCTCCGGTAATAAACATTGCCTGGTTTATAAAGTCAGGATGTGTGATTCCCTCTGTGAAGCCGCTACACCCTACACCGGCTTACACATGCACTGGCAGACCATTCGTAGAGGGAGAATTTGTTAGAGTGTTGCCAAAGATGTTTCCAGAGAAGGCTGATTTATTTAGTACAGCGAGTCTTTCAGGACCTACAATTGCACAAAGGATTGAAGAAATGGAGGACAATTTGCATCAGCATTTTCAAATCTCCTCAAAAAAAGTTGCTATTTTTCATTGGCACTCGACGAAAAGCAATGGCGATCGTGATTCTGCACAACAAATTTTCATTTGCGGGACAAATCCATTATTTCAGTCATAGTGGAGCTTGCTACACTGAAAAACATCAAAGGAACAACAGGAGAGGATATCCATGAAAAGGATTGCCAAACTGTGAATGATTTAGAGCTGGACTGGCCTAAACTAGACAACTGATGGTCAGGGCCATCTTTTCCATTGGGCACGCTGGGCAGTTGCCCGGGGGCCCTGCTTGCCTGGGGGGCCCCACCGGCTGCCCAGTAAAAAAATTACAGAGAAGATCTGGTCCTCCACGAGTACGGGGGGTTGCTGATGTAAGGGGGGAGTGAATGCAAAAATGTAAGGGGGGCACTGATATAAAGGTTCCCCCTCCTATATTAGTGACCCCCCTTACCTTAGTGTATTTACTCTACGGAAGGTGGTCTCTGGTCACCAGAGTGCCCCCCACATCAGAGTTCCCCTTTACATCAGAGTCTGCAGGATTCCCCCTTACAATGCAAGGGGGAAATCAGTCTGCGGACCCTGATGTAAGTGGGAAAGAGAAAGCAGTGGACTCTGGTCACCAGAGCCCCCCTCCACATCAGAGTTCCCCCCTTAGATCATGATCTGCAGCGTTCCCCTTTACATAAGAGTTCCCTTTCACTGTAAGGGGGAATCCTGCAGACTCTGATGTAAGAGGAAACTCTGTGCTGCCTGGGTTATAGTAACCTGACCTTCATGTCAATGAAAACATATTATTTTTTTTTTTTTACTTTTGTTTAACTTAAACACATTGCTAATAGCACTAGCTATATGTTTATAGTTTAAATACTGACATTTGCATTGTTCGGCACTGAAAACTATAATTTTAGGTACTTTTTTTGCAGCGGCAGTAAAAAATATGGTTCTGCCAGTAGATTTTATGATTTTTGTCAGTAAATTCTCGTGCGTGATTGTGTAGGCAGGGCCCCAGTGCACTGTATTGCCCGGGGGCCTATAATGCTCTTAAGATGACACTGCTGATGGTGCTCCTAGCATAGTGGGGTCTAAGAAAGGAGTGGTTTTAATGTATTAACCAAGAGATAGACAAACACAACCATTCACATCCAATAGCTTTACACTGCCTCATCCATCAACAAGCGCTGTGTTGTAAATCACTGTAGTGGGACTCTGTCATTAATATTGTGGTATCTTGTGTTAACTTAAATGGAGCTCATGTACTAAACCACACTGTTTAAGCCCTGGTTCACACTGGTGCGATTTGACATGTCAAATTGGCGGCAATGGCACTGTCCTAATCTGTGCGACGCCGCATCTGCGGCGCTGCACCGATTTCAAAAAGTAGTTTTATGTACTACTTTTTGCGATTTTCGGCCCATGATTTACATTCAGCCGAAATCGGGATTGACAGGTGGGAGTGAAATCGTGCGAGTTCAGCTGTTCAGTGTGAACCAGGGCTCAGGAATTTCTGTCTGAGCTAAATGTTGCCTAATGATGATTTTCTGTACCACACAAAAGGGCGTTGGCTGAGTCAGGGGAGAGTTTGAAACGTTTTTATGACTTTCACAAATTTCTTATAAAAAAAAAAAGGAACCAGAGCTTAAAGATGCAGAATGGAAATGGCACCTTGCCTTTCTGGTTGAGGTAACAGAGCTACACACCAGTTTTCAATGTGCAGCTTCAAGGAAAGGGGAATCTGATCTGTGAAAGCATTTGAAGTAAAATTGCATCTCCTGAATAAGTGTTGACGGAAAAAAAAAGGTGGTTGCATTCCCAAACAAAACGTGTGGATTCACTGGAAAAGTTGCAAAAGGAGTTTCAATTTAGATTTAAAGAGCTTCAGCTCCATGAACAGGACATACAGGTGAAACTTGAAAAATTTGAATATTGTGCAAAAGTTCATTTATTTCACTAATGCAACTTTAAAAGGTGAAACTAATATGAGATAGACTCTATTAGGTAGATTCACAAAGAGTTAGGCTGGCTTAACAGTAGATAAGCCGACCTAACTCAGAATCTACGCCGACTTATGTTTAAGTGTATTCTCAAACAGAGATACGCTTAAACATATCTAAGATAGGACGGCTTGCGCATGCACAGTTTAAAAAAAACGTCAAACACTTAAGGTCAAGCCCCATTAACATAAAACACGCCCCCTTAGACACATTTGAATTAGGCGCCCTTACGCCCGCCCGCTTTAGGCTACGCCGCCGTAACTTAGCAGGCAAGTACTTTGAGAATCAAGTACTTGCCTAGCTAACTTACGGTGGCGTAGCCTAAACACGCTAAGCTACGCTGCCACAAGTTTAGTTTTATCTACCTGAATCTACCTAATTGCATGCAAAGCAAGATCTTTCAAGCCGTAATTTGTCATAATTGTGATGATTATAGCTTACAGCTTAAACCCCAAATCCACAATCTCAAAAAAATAGAATATTACATGCAATCAATAATACAAGGATTGTACATAGAACAATATCGGACCTCTGAAAAGTATAAGCATGCATATGTACTCAGTACTTGGTTTGGGGCCCTTTTGCAGCAATTACTGCCTCATTGCAGCCTGGCATAGAAGCTATCAGCCTGTGGCACTGCTGAGGTGTTATGAAAGACCAGGATGCTTTAATAGCGGGCTTCAGCTCTTCTGCATTGTTCGGTCTCATGTTTCTCATCTTTCTCTTGGCAATGCCCCATAGATTCTCTATGGGGTTCAGGTTAGGCGAGTTTGCTGGCCAATCAAGCACAGTAATCCCACGGTCATTGAACCAGGTTTTGGTGCTTTTAGCAGTGTTTGCAGGTGCCAAGTCCTGCTGGAAAATGAAGTTGGCATCCCCATAGAGCTTGTCTGCGGTGACCCTGGACTTAATGAAGCACAGTGGACCAGCAGATGATATGGCTCCCCAAATCAACACAGACCCTGGAAACTTCACACTGGACTTCAAGCATCTTGCAGTGTGTTCCTCTCCATTCTTCCTCCATACTCCGGCTCCTTGGTTTCCCAATGAGATGCAAAATTTGCTCTCATCAGAAAAGAGGACTTTGGACCACTGAGCAACAGACCAGGTGTGTTTTTCTTTAGCCTAGGTAAGATGCTTCTGACGTTTGTTCAGGAGTGGCATGACAAGAGGAATACAACATTTGAAGCCCATGTCCAGGATCCGTCTTTGTGTGGTGGCTCTTGATGCACTGACTCCAGCCTCAGTCCACTCCTTGTGAAAGTCCTCCAACACTTTTGAATGGCCTTTTCCTGACCATCCTCTCCAGGCTGCGGTCATCCCTGCTGCTTTTGCACTTTTTTCTTCTACACTTTTCCTTTCCACATAACTTTCTATTAATGTGCTTTGATACAGCACTTGAGGAACATCCAACTTATTTTGCAATTACTTTTTGAGGCTTTCCCTCCTTTATGGAGGGTGTCAATTATGGTTTTCTGAACAACTGTCAGGTCAGCAGTCTTTCCCATGATTGTGATCCTACTGAACCAGACTGAGAGACCATTTAAAGGCTCAGGTACCCTTTGCAGGTGTCATGGCTTAATTACCTGATTAGAGTGGGACACTTTGAGCCTAGAATATTGCACTTTTTCACAATATTTAAATTTTCTGAGATTGTGGATTTGGGGTTTTCATGAGCTGTAAGCCATAATCATCACAATTATGACAAATTACGGCTTGCACTATCTCCTATATTAGTTTCACATTTTAAGTTGCATTAGTAAAATAAAATAACTTTTGCACGATATTCTAAATTTGAGTTTCACCTGTATAGCTTTTCCAGAACCCATTTTCTGTTGACATTAAAATTGTTGATCTGATTTAACAAATGGAACTGGCCAAATTACAGAATTGTGGCTCTCTGAAAGATGCTTTCAAGTCAGACAGCCTTACTAAATTCTATGCATCTCTACCTTCTGACACATATCTTAATCTCATGAACCATGCACCTAAAATGGCAACCATCTTTGGCAGCACCTAAGTCTGTGGTCATGGGACTTTGAGTGAGATGAGTCACTAAATCAAGTAAAGGTACAAAAAGTATATAAGGGAGAAAAAAAATGATTGTACAGACAAGAAAAAATACATGATACAATCATAAAAAACAAATTCCATGAACTGAAATGCAGAAATTAAAAAACTTGTATGATCTCATATTGAAGATATGATGGCATAAATAAGAAAATGCATGGTAGATCTAGGTAGAGAATCAAACTTTGGTGACAAGAAGACACTTAGGTAGATTCACAAAGACTTAGGCCGGCTTATCGGTAGATAAGCCGACCTAACTCAGAATCTACGCCGACTTATGTTTAAGCGTATGCTCAAACAGAGATACGCTTAAACATATCTAAGATACGACTGCTTGCGCCGTCCTATCTTAGATTGCAATATTTTGGATGGCCGCTAGGTGGCGCTTCCATTGCAGTCGGCGTAGAATATGTAAATGAGGGGATACGCCGATTCACGAACGTACGCCTGGCCGACGCAGTACTTTTACATCGTTTACGTAAGAGATAGGCCACGTAAAGTTAGAGCTAGGTTCTAGTGGAATAGTAATGTCAAGTATGGCCACCGTTCCCGCCGCAAAATTCGAAATTTTTACGTTGTTTGCGTAAGTCGTCCGCGAATCGGGATTTACGTCGTTTACGTCCACGTCGAAATCAATAGGCCCGTACGGCGTACTTGGCCGCAATGCGCACTGGGATATGTAGGCGCCCGGCGCATGCGCAGTAGCCAAAAAACGTCAAAAACGTGAGGTCAAGCCTCATTGCCATTAACCACTTCCTTACTGGGCACTTAAACCCCTTCCTGACCAGAGGACTTTTTGCGATTCGGCACTGCGTCGCTTTAACTGACAATTGCGCGGTCGTGCGACGTGGCTCCCAAACAAAATTAACGTCCTTTTTTCCCCACAAATAGAGCTTTCTTTTGGTGGTATTTGATCACCTCTGCGGTTTTTATTTTTTGCGCTATAAACAAAAATAAAGCGACAATTTTGAAAAAAAATAAAATATTTTTACTTTGTTGCTATAATAAATAGCTCAATTTTTTTTTTTACGTTTTTTTTTAATCCTCAGTCTAGGCCGATACGTATTCTACATATTTTTAGTAAAAAACAAAAAAAAAAAATCGCAATAAGCGACTGGTTTGCGCAAAAGTTATAGCGCCTACAAAATAAGGGACAGAATTATTATTATTATTTATTTATTTTTTTACTAGAAATGGCGGCGATCTGCGATTTTTATTGGGACTGCGACGTTATGGCGGACACGTCGGACACTTTTGACACATTTTTGGCGCCATTCACATTTATACTGCAATCAGTGCTATAAATATGCACTAATTACTGTATAAATTTTTTTTTTACTAGAAATGGCGGCGATCTGCGATTTTTATTGGGACTGCAACGTTATGGCGGACACATCGGACACTTTTGACACATTTTTGGCGCCATTCACATTTATACTGCAATCAGTGCTATAAATATGCACTAATTACTGTATAAATGCTTTTTTTTTACTAGAAATGGTGGCGATCTGCGATTTTTATTGGGACTGCGACGTTATGGCGGACACATCGGACACTTTTGACACATTTTTGGCGCCATTCACATTTATACTGCAATCAGTGCTATAAATATGCACTAATTACTGTATAAATGTGACTGGCAGGGAAGGGGTTAACACTAGGGGGTGAGGAAGGGGTTAAATGTGTACCCTAATTAGTGTTCTAACTGTGGGGGAGGGGGGGTGACTGGGGGGGTGACCGATCTATGTCTCTATGTACAAGAGACACAGATCCGTCTCCTCTCTCCCCTGACAGCACCGCTGTCTGCGAGAGCCGGGAATGAGAGATGATCTCATATGTAAACATATGAGATCATCTCTCATTGGCCGCACAGATCGCCTAGGAAACGGCCGCTCCGATTGGCCGTTCACGGCGATCTGTGACTGGCTGTGTCCAAGGGACACGGCCAGTACAGAAGTTCCCCGCCGCGCGCTCGGGAGCGCGCGCGGGGAACGTGTAAAGGAGAGGCCGTAAAAACACGGCCTGTTAGAGATTGGGAGCCGCGCTGAGGCCGTACAAAGTCGTACGGCCGTCAGCAAGTGGTTAAACACGCCCCCCTCCAACCCATTTGAATTAGGCGCCCTTACGCCTGCCGCGTTTACACTACGCTGCCCTAAGTAAGGAGGGAAGTGCCTTGAGAATCATGTACTTGACTCTCTTACTTAAGGCAGCGTAGTGTAAACATGCTAGGCTACGCCGCCGCAAATTAGCGCGCCCCTACCTGAATCTACCCATTTGTATGTGTTTTGAGGATTCAGGAAAAAACACTGAAAAATAAAAAGAAGAAAAATAAAAACTGAAAAGCGTAGGTTTGGCAGTCAGAATCAGGAATATGTAAATGCAATAAAAAAATGTACAAAGAGTATAAATGGTCTAATCAATAACGGTGGCGTGGCAGATCAAAAAAGCACCAGTGACAAGCCTCCATCCTGGTATATACATGGATATGCAAAAAAACTGTGGTCATGGGACTTTGACGTTGTCATGTTTTTCCCATATATATCCGCACACACTCCTTCTGTTCATGCACTTATATTTTATATATATATATATATATAATGTTTGTGTATGTATGTATGTATATATGTGTGTGTGTGTGTGTGTGTGTGTGTGTAATATATATATAAATATACGTATTAGAACACGTCGTCATATTTTCAGAGGGATGCACATTTTTATACATGTTTTCCATTCACCTACATCAGGCATGTCCAAAGTCTGGCCTGCGTTCCAGTTTAGTATGGCCCCCCTGGTTTTTGGATATATATATCCTTTGTGGCCCCCAGGGCCACAAAATATATATACCATATTTATCGGCGCTGCATCAGAGGGGACAGGGAGGGGGGCAGGATGAGCGCCTTCAGATTACATACAGGAGAATATCCTGTTTACTCATTGGGCTGCCATTGGATGACTGTTCTGTCTATCATAGGAGGTGGGACTTCGAATTAAAGAGGCCACCGAGTAAACAGGAGATTCTCCTGTATGTAATCTGTTGGCGCTCATCCTGCCCCCTCCCTGTCCCCTCCGAGGCAGCACTGATGGCAATGGTGGGTTTGCATTCATGGCAATGGAGAGGCTGCAGATGGACATTAATTAGCCTGCATTGATGGGCACTGACCCCTTTTTTGCTTCACAGTTCTTCATTTAAAAAAATAAATAAAAAAAAAATCCTGAAACTTCCATCTTAAAGTGAAGGTGCGTGTTATACGCCGATAAATACGGTATATCCAAATAACTCACCCGAGCTCATCTCTTTACCAACCACAGCCACAAAGGCAAGAGAATTCTTGTAGGGCAGTGTATTAGTGCTTGGATGAACACACACACTTAGACCAAATCTTAATGGTTCAAAAGAATGTCAGGCAAAATGGTCGGCCCTCACGCATATTCATTTCATCAAATCTGGCCCTCTTTGAAAAAAGTTTGGACACCTCTGACCTACATCATCAAATATGGTATCTGGTCTCGTTTTCCAGCTGTTCCCAGGGCTTAATGTGCGTGCCCTCGCCTCAGCCTCGAAGCTGACACTTAATTGGATACCCTCCGTCTCTTTTCCAGCAGCCCAGCTATTATACATGTTCCATTAGCTGACATGTAAGTGTCTAGATCTCTTGTTTTGACATTTTTAATCAAATAATAAAAAAAATATAACCCCCTATTACAGAGAATCCCCATTAATGCATCATTTTTTATTACTCATATTCATAGATATCATTGACATCACACTCCTGATGAGAGGATGAATCCTTGAAACGCGTAGTTTTCTTGTCACCAACATTTGATTCACTACCTATGTAGATCTTTAATGCATTTGATCATTTATGCCATCATATATCTTCGATATGAAATCATACAATTTTTTTAATTCATGCATGTCAGTTCTTTATGTAATTAGTTTTTATGATTGTATCATGCATTTTGAAAATATTTTTTCTTGTCTGTACAATAAAAACATTTTTACTTTATACACCCAGTTCCAAATTATTATGGAAATTCTATTTTAGTGTCACAAAGATTAAATATTTTGTTTTTCAGTTTAACTCATGGATGGCATTGTGTCTCATAGATCTTTTGATCACTGAAAACATCTCGGTCACCTGTGATAATTAGATTGCCAGGGAGCCCAATTAAGGAAAAAAATACTAAAGGAGGGTATTCCACATTATTAAGAAGAGTACCATTTACAAGCAATATGGGGAAGAAAAAGGATCTCTCTTCTGCCGAAGAGAGTGAAATAGTTCAATGCCTTGAACGAGGTATGAAAACATTAGATATTTCACGAAAACTTGAGCGTGATCATCGCACTATTAAGAGATTTGTGGCTGTTTCAGAGCACAGATGGGTTTCGTTCAGATAAAGGCACATTGAGGAAGATTTCCCGGTACAGAAGAAAGAACTATGCTTTCCATAATAAAATCATCTTCATGCATGACAATGCACCATTTCATGCTGCAAAGAATACCTTTGCATCAGTGGCTGCTATGGGGATAAAAGGAGAGCACGTCATGGTGTGGCCTCCATCCTCCCCTGACCTCAATCATATTGAGAACCTATGGAGCATCCTCAAGCAAAAGATTTATGAGGGTGAGAGGCAGTTTACATCCAAACAGCAGCTCTGGGAGGCTATTCTGTCATCTTGCAAACAAATTCAAGCAGAAACTGTCAAAAAACTCACAAGTTCAATGGATACAAGACTTGTGAAGTTGCTATCAAATAAGGGGTCCTATGTTAAAATGTAACGTGACCTGTTAAAAAGTTTAAAATGTTGTTCAAAGTTTGATTGAAATTGCTTTTGATTTCAGTAAATATGCTGAAAACACAACAAATGGCAATTTTTTGTTCTTTACAACCCTATAAAGTGTTTTGAAACTTTCTGTGCGTAATAATTTGGAACCGTGCATTATACATTTTTTATTTTGAAAAAAAAAAAACGTTATTGGGAGGTTTGTTCCATAAAATTTGAATTGTACTCCAAAGTGCCGGTTCACACAGTGGAAACACGACTTCCAGCGCGACTTTGTGAGATGACTTCAACGCGACTTTGCCAGTGGTCAATCAAAGAATAAGCTCTGTGGGAGGGAGGGGTTTGCCTGAGAAAAATATTTTCTCTTCCTGTAAAGTTGTTTCAGTTAAGACAGCAATCCGACTTTGGAGGCAAATTCCATTGAAATTAATGGGTACAAGTCGCCTAGAAGTTGCCTTGAAGTAGTACAGGAACCTTTTCTGAAGTTGGAGCGACTTCAGTAGTGTACTCTAAGACGACTCTCATTCACTTAAATTTAATTTTCTCATGTCGCGCAACTTGGGGCGACACAAGTCGGATCCCAAGTCGCGGTAGTGTGAATGGGCACTTAATAGTTTATAACATGAGAATTATGCTGACTGTTTACATCAATTATTTAGGTAAATGAGAAAAATATCGGAGCTGTGGTGGCTCAACGCGATTGGCACTGCGCTGACAAGCCATTCACCTCTGCAGCTAGAGGTTCGGATCCCGGTCTCGGCTTCATGTGAATTGAGTTTGGTGGTCTCAGCCCGGCTCCCGGTGGGTGTGCTATGCAAGGTAAGCCTGTGCTTAGTACGCCCACCCCCCTCCCACAAAAACCACCACACCTACACACGCACTCTAAATTGGGTTAACACACTCACATTGACCACGCGGTCTCTAAAAGAGAGGCGAAGGACTAATGGGGCTGGTTGAGCGGGCTAATCCTCTCACTCCCTTATAGGGAGTCCCTCTGCCCCGTTGGGCTTCAAAGCGGAGCAGGTAGGGCGGGCTGTGTGGGAGGACCCCCTCACACACCCGCCATTGCCACCCGGGGCATGGAGAAAGGTGGCAGATTGCCTCTGGGGGAGGCCTGCCTACTCCCAACTCCTGCAGTCCGGCTCCTCTCTCGAGTACACGCACAAAAATACACTTAGCAAAAAAAAAAAAAAGAAAAAAAAAAAGAAAAAAAAAAAAAATGAGAAAAATATCATTGGCATAATAATTTGGAACAGGGTGTATTCTTTTTGTACGTTTTACTTGATTTAGTCCCATGACCACTGTTTTTTTGCATATCCATGTATATACTGGGATGGAGGCTTGTCACTGGTGCTGTGTCAGTTCATAAATTTTTCTTGTATCGAAGTCTGTGAACAGACTTTTTCCTGAATGAAACATCTGAAATCTCCAAACAGATCCAGACGGACTGATGCACACTTGCATCACTTGTTTGGACTAGCAGTGACAAATATAGAACCTGACATTGACCATCTCATTAGCCTAAAGCAGGTTCATACTTCCCATTGGAATACTAAGTTTATGTTGATTAACCACTTGACCCTTAAACCCCCTTCCTAACCAGACCAATTTCAGCTTTCAGCTTTTCATGCAACACTGTACCTATATGAAATTTTCGTCCTTTTTTTCACACAAATTGAGCTTTCTTTTGGTGGTGTTTGATCACCTCCTGGGTTTTTTTTTTGTGTGCTCTAAATAAGTAAGTTTTCTTCATAAATTTTGGCAAAAATGTATACTGCAACATATCTTTGGTAAAAATAACTTGGTGGATATAATTTAGTCTGTGTAAAAGTTATAGGGTCTACAAGCTATGGTGCCAATCACTGAGAATTGATCAATTTGATCACACCTGATTTACTGACAGCCCATCTCATTTTTGTGAGACCCTAACAAGCCAATAAAGTACAAATACCCCCAAATGACCCATTTTTGGAAAGTAGACATTCCAAGGTAGTTAGTAAGAGGCATAGTTCGTTTTTTTTAATTGTAATTTTTTTCCACAATTCTTTGCAAAATTTAAGATTTTTTTATTTTTTCTTCACACCAAATTGTCATAACAGGTCATTTCTCTCACATGGCATGTACATTCCACAAATGACACATCAAAATAGATTGTTACTCCTCCTCAGTATGGCGATACCACATGTGAGAGACTTTTACACAGCCTGGCCACATACAGAGGCCCAACATTGAAGTAGCAACTTCAGGTGTTCTTGGAGCATAAATTACACATCTAATCTCTCAACCACCTATTACACTTTTGAAGGCCCTGGAGCACCAGGACAATGGAAACGCTCACAAAGTGACCCCATTTTGGATAGCAAATACCCCAATGTATAATCCATGAGGCATGATGAGTCTTTTGAACGGTTCATTTTTTTCAGACGTTTTTGGAATATGTGGAAAAATTAAAAATCATTTTCTTTCTTGCACACCACGGGACACAGAGCCATTCATTACATAATGGGTTATGGGTCACCAGCAGTGATTGGACACTGGCACAACCAATTGAAGACAGTTCCCCTCCATATAACCCCTCCCATTAGGGAGTACTTCGGTTTATTTTCGCCAGTGTCTAAAGGTGTTCGATGTGTGGATGTGCTAAGGAAAGCTCTGCCAAGACCCTCTGGGGGTAAAAACGAAGCTATGCTTTTGCATCCATCCAAGACGCCAAATAAATTAAGCTGAAGCTGGATGGGATCCATGCCTCGTGCACGAGGCATCGCCTTTAATGTCTCTCTTTTGGAGGACTGGGCTCTAGGGTCCAGCACTTTCGCTATATATGCTAAAAGTCCTGGTAAGAGTTTTTTACAAGGCCCAGGGGAGAGGTCTCCTTTAAATAGGAACCCATATGCCTGAAGGTTGGCACACAAAGCCCGCCGTGATCTGTGAAGACTGGTGCTGTCTGAATTTTTTCAGCAGAAAAAAACCTGTGGCGGGGATAAAGGTAAGAGGAACATAGGGCCAGATTCACAGCAGAGATACGATGGAGTATCTCAGATACTCTGTCGTATCTCTCAGAGTATCTATGCGACTGATTCATAGAATCAGTTACGCATAGATAGCCCTTAGATCCGACAGGTGTAATTGTTTTACACTGTCGGATCTTAGGATGCAATACCGCAGTCGCCGCTGGGAGGAGTTTGCATCGTATTCCAGCGTTGGGTATGCAAATGAGGTTTTACGGCGATCCACAGCGGTTTTTCGCGTTCGGTACGTCGCCGCTAGTCTAGTTTCCTGTCGCAATTTTTTTGTCGTCGTTTTACCTGCCCTAACTTTACACAGCCCACGTATGTGCTGTATAAAGTATGGCCGTCGTTCCCGCGTCGAAATTAAATTTTTTTTTTCTTACGTAAGACGTCCGGGAATACGAAAGTACGCTACGCACGTCGCCGTTCGAAAAAATGACGTCACTTCGCGCAAAGCACGGCGGGAATTTCAAAACGGAGCATGCGCAGTAGGTCCGGCGCGGGAGCGCACCTAATTTAAATGGCACACGCCCCTTTGAATTACGTGGGCTTACGCCGGAGGCCACCGGCGTAAGTTTTCATGCAAGTGCTTGGTGAATCAGGCATTTGCGATGAAAACTTGCGGCGGTGTAACGTATCTACGATACGTTACGCCGCCGCAGTTCTATGTGAATCTGGCCCATAAATCCTAAGAACAATCTTAAGGACGTTTTTCCAATCCTTTTTTATTTTTTTTCACCACTTCAGACTCCACCATGAACTAGAGACCCGCTGTTTTTTTGCTTCAATTGTCTCTAACGGTTTCGCATCATTTGTGGTTTTCTTTTGGTGTTTTTTTTTTATAATCAAATTTAACCACTTCCTTACTGGGCACTTAAACACCCCTCCTGACCAGACCAATTTTCAGCTTTCAGCACTCTCACACTTTGAATGAGAGTTACTCAGTCATGCAACACTGTACCCAAATGATTTTTTTGTCCTTTTTTTCATACAAATAGAGCTTTCTTTTGGTGGTATTTGATCACCTCTGGGTTTTTTATTTTTTGCGCTATTAATGAAAAAAGACCGAAAATTTTGAAAAAAAAAAATGTTTTCTTAGTTTCTGTGATAAAATTTTGCAAATTATAAATTTTTCTTCATAAATTTTGGCCACAATTTATACTGCTACATGTCTGATAAAAAAAAAAAACAGAGTCTACAAGCTATAGTGCAAATCATAAAAAATTATCACATCTGATCACACCTGATGTACTGAAGGCCTATCTCATTTCTTGAGACCCTAACAAGCCAGGAAAGTACACATACCCCCCAAATAACCCCTTTTTGGAAAGTAGACATTCCAAGGTACTTAGTAAGAGGCATGGTGAGTTATTTGAAGTTGTAATTTTTTCACAGAATACTTTGCAAAATTTAAGATTTTTATTTTTCATTAAAATTTTTTCTCAAAATTGTCATTGTAATAGCTTATTTCTCTCACATGGCATGTGCATACCACAAATGACACCCCAAAATACATTCTGCTACTCCTGAGTAAAACGATACCCCATGTGTGAGACTTTTTCACTGCCTGGCCACATACAGAGGTCCAACATGCAGGGAGTGCCATCAGGGGTTTTAGGAGCATAAATTGCACATCTAACTAGTTGACTACCTATTACACTTTTGAAGGCCCTTGAACACCAGGACAATGGAATTACCCACAAAGTGACCCCATTTTGGTAAGCTAACACCCAAACGTATAATCTATGAGGCATAATGAGTCCTTTGAACAGTTTATTTTTTTCCAGCAGTGTTTGGAATATGTGGAAAAAAAAATGAAAACACATTTTTTTTACACAAAACTGTCCATTTATAAGATATTTCCAACACATAGCATTTAGATAGCAAAAATTACACCCCAAAATAAATTCTGCTACTCCTCCTGAGTACGATGATACCACATGTGTGAGACTTCTACATAGCCTGACCACATACAGAGATCCAACATGCAAGGAACCATGTCAGGTGTTCCAGAGACACATAGCATGCACATACCAAGAATTACATCCCAAAATATATTATGCTGAGCAAAGCGTAAAAAACAAAAGATTACCTGTGGTAATAGTAGTGCAGTTCTACACAGCAGGATAGCACTGGTCCAGGCAGCAGGCAGGGACTTGGTCAGCAACGGCATAGACTATTGTCCAGGCAGGGATACTGTCCCGTCAGTGTTAGTGCAGGTGGTCAGTTCATGCAACAGGCAGAGGCATGATGGTATAGGTCCTACAGGCAGCAGGTAGAAGTAGGGCCTCGTTCAGGACAGAATGGGGACAGGGGTAGAGGCTTCTCCCACCCAAATCTCTTTGAAGCCTCCGGGCAACCAGACCCTAATCTAGGATGAGAAAACAAAAAAAATTGTTTTCTTCATCCAGAAAAACTTTTCTGGAGCCCCTCACATATGTGAGACCCCTGTGTTGAATCCCACTAGTCCAGTAGCAGGGTACAAGATCAGTCCATGAGGCAGGCAAAAACATGGTCAAACAGTCCGAGGTCAGTTCCAGATCAGGTCAGTTCCAGATCAGGCAGAGGCATTACAGAATCGTTGGGCAGAAGAATAGTTGAAAAACAGTCCAGGGTCAATTCCAGATCAGGCAGAGGTATTACAAAATCGTTAGGCAGAATCGTGGTCGAAAAAGAAAACAGGGTCAGTTACAGGGCAGGCAGTGGCATAAGGGGTGTATAGGTGTGTGAAGGCAGGAACGGAGGATTACGTTTACCATACTAAACTAATAATTGGCTTTAAACGCCAAGAAACGCGCGTCGAGTCTATGCTCAGGGATGCCAAGATCAAGCTTGCCAAATTATGTGTTCTATTACCATATTGTTTACATCCACCAACTTTATTGGATAATCATGTCTACTGTATCTATATGTCAATTTATTGTGATTGCTTTTAATGGTCATGTCCTGGATTTTTGAATATTTTATATCAATGTTACTATGACTACATGTATTATGACTTTGTATGCATGATCTCTGTATTATTTATTATGATACACATTATATTATTAAGTTTATATTTGACTCCTTCAATTTCTTTTCGGATTGATCACTAAGCATTTTCCTTGACCACAGAGATTTCCCTTGATGGGACTGTGATAGATCTCCCACTGTTGATATCCTTAATCATCTTAATCATCTTACAAACCCGTCCATGCCCCATTTAAAGTCCCACAACCCAATTTCCTTTTGTTCTATATGACTACAGGGATGGAGGCACGGTCTAGGTTTTGGATTCCAAACAGATCACTTTCTCTTACTAATAATTTAGTTTAGTATGGTAACGTCGAAAACAGTCATTTACACTGAGTCTCGTCTGACTCCTTCACTCTCACACACCTTGCATCTTTTTTGACCTCGTCGGCCTGTTGCTGTGAGAGGGACCTTATCTGGGAAATGACGTTCGCAGAGTCGACTTAGAACATCTGATCGGATGTTTTGGGGTAGGTCGTTCGGGAATATCAGGGCAGTGGTGATTTCCTCCTGGTAGCCAAGGAAGGGTAGGGGGTTTTGGGTGGACTTACGATAAATTATATAGGAATTGTATATTGCCAATTGAAAAAAAATAAATAGCTACTTTTTTGTACCATTGGTACGTGCGTCTTGTGGCAAGGTATGGTTCCAACATTTGGTCGTTAAAATCGACCCCCCCATGAACGAATTGTAGTCCCGGATACATGTTGGCTTTTGGATGGTGGTGCCACGCCTTCTGCGGGTTTCCACAAACGAATTGTTGTGGATGGAAGACAACATGTATACGTCTCTTCTGTCCTTCCACTTCACTGCAAGAACCTCCTTGTTGCGCAGACTTGCCGATTCCCCTTTTCTAAGCTTCTTATTCACAAGGCTTTGAGGAAAGCCTTTCCTGTTCTTTCTTACCGTGCCACAAGCCGGGGTCGGCTTCCGATGAAGGTTGTGGAACAGGGGAAGAGAGGCCAAACCACTTTTCCACTTGTTCCCAAGTAGTCTGGGCAATTGGGGGGATGTAGCTGTGTGTCCTTCCCTTCGTAGACCAAGAAGGAATACAGGTACCCTGTGGCTCGTTCACAAAGTTTGTAAACCTTCACCCCATAGCGGGCTCTTTTGCTGGGAATAAACTGCTTTATTTTCAGTCGGCCACAAAATTTAATGAGGGACTCGTCTACACATATGTGTTGTTCCGGGGTATATATTTGGGGGAATAATTCAGAAAAATAATTTAATAAGGGGGGAATTTTGAAAAGCCTTTAAAAATTTGGGTGATAATCGTTTAAGTGGAGGAACCTTATGATCATGAAATATCGGGATCTGGGCATTGTTGCAGAAAAGATTGGCATATGATAAATGGGGCGTTTTGACCAAAAAGAATGCTTTTCATTTTTTGGGTTGAGTCCCATACAAAAGGTGAGGCCCAAAAAAATCCTGAACTCCTCCACTGTTAGGTCTCTCCAATGGAAGGGACGGGCATAAGACGATGTTGGATTGTTGGAAATTAATTGTTGGGCATATAAGTTGCACTGGGCCACAATGCTAGATAGCAGTTCCTCAGTTAAAAATAAATCAAAAAAATGAATTGGGGAAAAATTTTCCGTGTCCACCTGGACTCCTGGCTGGGCAGTGAAAGGGGGAATGTTGGCTTCTCCGGAATTTGGAGGAAGCCACTAGGGTATTTGTGGATGGCACGACAGTGCTGGTGGATGGCATGACGGTGGATGGCATGACGGTGCTGGTGGATGGCATGACGGTGCTGGTGGATGGCATGATGGTGCTGGTGGATGCCACTGCCTCCTCACCAGAGCACCTTTTGGCGGGCTGATTATCTTCCCCCTCTGAGCCTGTCTCGGTTCCACTGCTGTAGACTGTCTCGTAGTCTACATCCGAATCGGAATCCAAATGGGAATCGGAAGAAGAGAGCTCCCCGTTGCTCTCGTCAGCCGCGGAAATAATTGCATATTCCTGCTCGGCGGAAAAGAGACGTTTTGACATTGTTGCTGGCGACTTCACAGGTGTGTGGCACAGATGGGTACAGAGGCAGCACAGATGGGTACAGAGGCAGCACAGATGGGTACAGAGGTGGCACAGATGGGTACAGAGGTGGCACAGATGGGTACCGATGAGGTGGAATAGATGGGCACTGAGGCGGCAGATGGGCACTGATCACAGGTGGGCACTGGTGGGCACTGTGGCACAGGTGGTACTGGTGGGCACTGATGTGCACTGATGTGCACTGAGGCGGCAGGTGGGCACTGATCACAGGTGGGCACAGGTGGTACTGGTGGCACAGGTGGGCACTGATGTGCACTGAGGCGGCAGGTGGGCACTGATCACAGGTGGGCACAGGTGGTACTGGTGGGCACTGATACGCACTGATGTGCACTGATACACACTGATGATGTGCACTGATGCGGCACTGATCACAGGTGGGCAATGATCACAGGTGGTACTGGTGGCACAGGTGGGCGCTGATACGCACTGATGTGCACTGAGGCGGCAGGTGGGCACTGATCACAGGTGGAACTGGTGGCACAGGTGGGCACTGATGTGCACTGAGGCGGCACTGATCACAGGTGGGCACAGGTGGTACTGGTAGGCACTGATACACACTGATGTGCACTGAGGCGGCACTGATCACAGGTGGGCACAGGTGGTACTGGTGGCACAGGTGGGCACTGATACGCACTGATGTGCACTGAGGCGGCACTGATCACAGGTAGGCACTGATCACAGGTGGGCAAATGTGGGCACAGGTGGTACTGGTGGCACTGGCGGTACTGGTGGGCACTGATACGCACTGATGTGCACTGAGGTGGCACTGGTGGCACAGGTGGCACTGGTAGTATTGGTGGCACTGGGGACTGATTGGGGAATGATTGGGCACTGGGCAGTGATTAGTAACACTTTGTAACTTTTTTTCGACACTCACAGTATCTCTCTCTCCTCACACGCGATGTCTGTGTGAGGAGGGAGAGCCGGCAATGAGAGATGATCTCATATGTTTACATTTGAGATCATCTCTCATTGGCCGCATAGATCGTGCTGTAAATAGCAGCTGTGATTGGCTATTTACCGCGATCTGTAAATGGCTGTGTCCAAGGGACACGGCCAGCACAGAAGTTCCCCGAAGCGCACTTGGAAGCGCGGAAAGGGGCGGCCGTAAAAACACGGCGCCCCAGAGAAGTAGAACCACCCGGCCGTCGGGAAGTGGTTAAAGACCAAGTGACCTTTGTAAATCCATAGTGGCCACCTACAAACGTGTCTTTCCATACAACATTCCCAAAACCTCCACATTTATATCCCCCCCCCTCATGACTCCAGATCTTGTTATTTTGGAAGTTTTACCTTTCTCCCTGTTTATCCTCTTATTCCGTTACTCTGTTTTTCCGCATAGCTCCATGTTTTCTTGAAATCGTTCCAGTTTTTCCATTTATTTTTAAAACCTATTTTTTCCTCTACGACACTATCTTTCAGCTCCTCCATTCTATGTTTCCTCCACCGCATCTATCCATTCCCATATTTGTGGGCTTTCTACTTCCTGCCATTTTTTTGGAATCAACCTTTTGGCTGCGTTTTAATAAATGGGGGGTTAGTGACTTTTTATACCCTTTTATTGCCTCTTCTCCTCCATGAAATAGAACTCCCTGTGGGTCTTTTTCCATCTTTTTCCATCTTTTTTGATCTTAGGGCAGTCACACCACAGGTGGGCCATTGTTCCCCTTATTGGGCACCCTCGCCAACAATCTGCCGATTGTCCTTCTCTAAATTTGCTTACTTTGTCAGGTGTAGCATACCATCCTGAAATGCACTTATAATTCATCTCTGCAGTCCCCATGTCTATAGCAGAAGAGTGGGTCAAACTTATAATCCTTTCAGTAGTGTTTTTTCCCCTTTGTGCTCCCAACTTCCTTTCCCATTTTTGGATGAATGGGGGCGTCTCCAGCTCGTCCACCTTTAATAAGCCAGTTTTGAAATGGTACCTTTTGAACTTCCCGCAGTACAGAGCTGTTCCAACGGTGAAAGCTCCTCTCCTGTCCTTAAAGGCTGGGGAAGGCGCTGGACAAAGTGGCAAAGCTGGCGATACCGCCACTCATTCATAATCATTAAATCTTCTTTAGATTTTAACTCCTCGAGTGACATAATTCTCCTCCTTTTTTTATTATATCCCTTAATTGTACTTTGTCTTTTCTAATCCAATTCCCTCCCACAATTTTTTTTTCCGGTGCAAAAAAAATATTTTCTTTTAGATCTATAAGTGGTGAATTATAGTCCCTATCTATTTGTTTGTGCAACCTATCCCATATTCTCAGTGCATTCTGTGTTAATTTGTGAGTATTGGCAATTAGTGTTCTATACTGCCCCCCGCAGTTCCATATTGTACTTCCCAATTGTGGCTTGGGCTGTGCCTTTTCTATTTTGACCCATCTTTTTTCTTGCCTATCTTTGGCCCACTCCACTACTCATGATGATACTGCCGCATTATATTTTCTAATATCAGGGACGGCCAGCCCACCATGTTTCTTGTCCTGTTTTAGTACCGTGAAGGAGATTCTATGTTTTTTGTTTTTCCAGACATAATTCAGTAACAATGTGTTCAATACTCTGAGATACTGTTGTGGTAATGCTATTGGTATCATTTGGAATTTATACAGTATTTTCGGTACGAGGACCATCTTCAGGGCATTAATCCATCTCATCCATGAAATGGGTCTGTTTATTATTTTTTTGATTTCTCTTTTGATCTCATCTAGCAGAGGAATGTAGTTTATTTTATATATATTCTTTGTTGAATTTGCCAATTTTATACCCACATATTTCAGTTCTTTCTGCCAGGGAAAAAAACTCTTCCTTCAAGAGCTGTTCTTCTACTTTGTTAATATTAACGTTTAATATCTCAGTTCTAGTTACATTGATTTTAAAATTTGATATATCTCCATACTGTTTCAAGATTTTAATTGGGTTTTGTATTGTGGTCCTTGGATTTATGATATACAACAATATATCAGCAAAAGCTGGGAGTTTGTGTTCTTCTTCCTCTACTTTAACACCCTTAATATCAGGGTTATTTCGGACCATAGCAAGAAGGGACTCTAAGGACAAAACAAACAGGAGGGGGGACATGGGACACCCCTGTCTCGTCCCATCCTTCATTTCGAAAGAGGATGATAACGTACCATTGATTTTAATTCTAGCTGATGGTATAATGTTTTTATCCACCAGATCATCCTGGGATTTCCATCGATTCCAGTGTTTGCATCATGAGTCCTCAGTCTACCCTGTCAAATGCTTTCTCTGCATCTACTGACAGGAATAGACCTGGGGACCCGTTTTCTTCTATCTTCTGTAAGAGGAGTAGGGCTCTCACCCCGTTGTCCGTTCCCTCCCTTCCAGGGATGAATCCCACCTGATCCGGGTGGACCAGTGTAGTCATTACCCCTTTCATTCCCTCTGCTAGCATTTTCGCTAATAACTTTATGTCTGCGTTCAGCAGAGATATAGGCCTGTATCCGGAGCAAAGTGAACCGTCCTTCCCCTCTTTTGAGATAATCCTTAGGCCCCGTACACACGACCGTATCTGTCCTCTGGGATTTATCCGCGGATCAGTTCCAGCAGACAAATCCGGTCATGTGTACGGCCTAGCGGACATTTTTCGGCGGACATTTGTCCAGCCGACCGTTTTCAAGCGGATAAAAATTTCTTGGCATGCTAAAATCTATCCGCTGGAAACCTTTCCGTCTGACTTATCCGGTCGTCTGTACAGACTCACCGGATAAGTCCGACCGATCCCCATCCCTCGCATGCGTCGAAGTGATTCGACGCATGCGTGGAAGTATTTACCTTCCAGGGTCACGCACGTCGCCGCGTCATCGTCGCGGCAAAGGCGCGGCCACCTCACCGCGTATGTTTTCCGCGGGGATTTTCTGCCCATCAGATCAAAATCTGGAGCAGAAATGTCCGATGGAAACGGTCCGGCGGACCGTTTTCATGGGATATCCGCTCGTGTGTACAGGGCCTTATAGTAGCTGCTAGAGCTTCCCTGCTCATTTCATATTCGGATCCCAGCCTATTCATGTATTGACACAGTCTCGGGATCAGAATATTAAAAAAAAAAACAGGTAATTTTGCAAACAGGTACTTTTTCTTCTTTTGCTGATGGGTTTGCACTAATGGGCACTGATGGGCACGGGTAGGCGGCACTGATGAGCATGTTAATTTCCGTGATCAGCCCCAGGGGGCACGCAGGAGGCGCAAGAATAGGACGACATACATATGCGCCCAGGGGCAATTGAAGCCTGTGTTAGTCTTTCAGCTATAGCGTGGGCGGCAAGTGGTTAATGGACTTTCTGTTATGTGCAGATATTTTTGTACATGCAACTCCCTCATAGGGCCCCTTCTATTTTTATTTTTTAAGCAAGACCTCCAAGGTCACAACATATGTGAATGAATGTATAGCCAAGTTAATGATGTGTTTTAGAATTATCTCTGTGCCCTTGTAAATAAGCTAGATTTGTACATAGCCAATTACTTACACTGGCCCAATGCAGACTGCAGAAGCATGTCCTGATCCAAACTTTGCAACTGAAGATCTCTAGATCAGGGGCATGGAGACAAGTGCTAATCACAGCATTACCCAACATTTACTGCACTGGAAACGTCTCGAAACCATTATTTTACCTTAGAATTGCAAATATAAGTATTAAATTCTATTTTTAACGCTGACCGGATTATACAATTTTTGCTGTTTCACAGGTCAATGGTAAAGATCTATCACGAATTTCGCAGGAGCAGACACTTGAGACACTACGCACCACTAAAGACCCTCTCCTGATCCAAGTTCTAAGACGCAGTCCACGTATGAAGGGAGTCCTGTCAGCCTCCTCCAATGACCTTCAATATGTGGATAGTGGAACACAGACTGATATCACCTTTGACCAGATCATGACAATGGGCAAAGCACGACCCCCCAGTCCTGCCATGGTTGTTCTTGAACCGTATGTACTCTCAGAGCTGTGAGTAGACTCTACAAATTGATATTCATTTTTAAAAGAGAATTGGTTTGTGGTACAGGGCCAGCTTTAAACTTAACTCATTTGGTAAGTCAACCCAAATATCCCAGAATTCTGATTTTCTAAAAGATGAAAATCTTCACTCAAAAATGCAGTTGCAATTACTTTGCTCCAAGATTACAGTATGCAGATAAAATAAAAATAAATATGCAGGAATTTGCTTGTCACATGACTGGATAATTTAAGCAGTTTGACCCAAAAGGCTTCACTGCTGGTTTACCTTACCCGGGATGACAATGGCAGCACCCGAGAGCCAATTGAAAAATCAGCTCGGGTGCAGATACCGCTGGATTCGTGGACAAGCAAGTGTCCTAATATTAAAAGTCAGCAGCAACCAGAAACAGTTTGTCTTTTAAGCATATTTTGCAACAGATCATCATCAGATCTTTTCTTATTTTATTTTGAATTCGCTCATGTAATCTTTTCATTTTAAACATTAAGCATAACTAAAATATAATACATAATATAATAATGATAAATATAGTAACTATAGGATGTAATAAATTCCAGCTGCAGAAGTAATTTAAGGCACAGATTCTCGTAGGGAGCGCGTATTTGTGTGCGGGCGGAGCGTAACTTTGACAGGCAAGTGCAGTATTCACAAAGCACTTGCTCCTTAAGTTGCGGCGGCGTAGCATAAATTGGCCGGCGTAAGCCCGCCTATTTCAAATGTGGAAGATGTGGGCGTGTTTTATGTAAATTTATTGTGACCCCATGTAAATGACGCTTTTATCGAACGGCGCATGCGCGTGCATACTCAGTATCGCGTTGAATTTTCAAATTAAATTGCACCCGCTCAATGCCTAGTCGACGTGAACGTAACTTACGTCCAGCCCCATTCACGGACGACTTACGCAAACAACGTAAAACGTGAAAATTCAACGCTGTTCCGACGTCCATACCTAACATTGGTACGCCTCATCTACGCCTCATAGAGCAGGGGTAACTATACGCCGAAAAAAAGCCTTATGCAAACGACGTTAAAAAATGCGCTGGCCGCACGTACGTTTGAGAATCGGCGTATCTAGCTCATTACCATATTCAACATGTAAATCGACGGGAGCGCCACCTAGCGGCCAGTGTAAATATGCAACTTAGATACGACGGCGTAAGAGACTTGCGCCGGTCGGATCGAATACAAGTCTATGCGTAACTGATTCTAAGAATCAGGTGCATAGATACGACGCCTCAAACTCAGAGTTACGACGGCGTATCTGGAGATACGCCGGCGTAACTCGTACGAAAATCTGGGCCTAAGTTTCTCTTTCGTCCATGAAAGGACACAGCTTCCTTAAGTCTTGACATTTGGGTTATGTTCCGTCTATTAGGAGAGGACTAGGCAGACATGTTAGATACTTAAAAACATGTAACTATACCAAAGCTGAACAGCCCCACCCAGGGGGCGGTCCCTCTTGTCATAACGCCTCACCCTGCACTCAGCAGCTCAGTTTTTTTCTGCCTAGTGTAGGAGAAGGACCTGGCTCCCTAAGGGCCTGGAGAAGTTTTTTTTTGTTTTTAAAGATATATTTTTATTAGGTTTAAGACAAACCAACAAACAGAAAAACATACAAAAAAAAACCGCCAGACAACCTGGTCATAAACGTTAGACAATACACTCATAGAAAAATAAACTGACATCAGTGCAAAATATAAAGTAGGCACAGTGGTAAAAGCATCAGGTATAATACCTGGATATAGCAAAAGCGGAGGTCCAGACATTAGAGATCCGTGAGGCATCTGGAGAAGTTTTTACTTTTATTTTTTGTTTTTACTATTGGATCCTGAGATCTACTATCAACTGCCGGCTGGGTGACAGGCTGGATAGAATAGATCCTTGTAGTCTCCCCAGTCCAGCCATTGGGCGTAAGTAGACCCTAGCTACGCGCTGGGTCGGCCACGACATACCCCGTTTGCTCCAGGTGTGGCCGGTGAGCTATATGCTCCGGGGGCCCACATATGACTGGGATACTGCTGTCCAGTCACAGTGGGCCGTGGCCGACAGCCACTGCGTACTGCTCGGTTTGGGTCTATCAGGAACGTGTCCAGCAGCCCTCGCAGGGACGTGTAAGTACAGTTCCTCCTGTCTTGGCAGGATAAAAAAAGCTGGGCTTTCCTGGGGTGGTCGATAGGGGGTCTTTAGTCCTCCCTTTCCTCTCTCCCCGTCAATCCCTCCTCCCCAGGCTAGACTGGGTCTGCTTTGTATTTCACCGGGGGGTCCCTGGGGGGGCTCCGGTTCCTGTCTGGGGGCTACGCGGGTGCCTGGGTCCGCTCTGATGTAGGTGGTCTGCCTTTTTGGGGGTCCCTGTTTGTGTGCCCAGTGTTTGGTCCTTAATTTTTTACCTCAGAATCGTTCAGCGCCATTCTGGAAGCGCTGGCGCCATTTTCTTGTGGCCGCGATGTTTCCTATTGCTAATACAGTGGCGGACATTTTCTTGTAGCCACGTTTTTTTAATGGCCTATACCGTGGTCGGCCATTTTCTTGTAGCCTGCACTGTTTTCCTGAGGTAACCGGCAGCCATCTTCTTGGGGTTTTTCCCACATGGTTTGGCCTCTAGCGCTTTCTTATCACTAATGAACGGCGCGAACAGCAGATCACATCAGACACATGCTGAGCAGGTGTTAGAGCGGACGGCAGCGCTGAGCAGTGCCTGGTTCAGTGTACTGAGTCCTCTGGGAATACCCCTCGGTCTGTGCAGCTAGGAGGGTGGGCATTTTGTGTACCTTGACCTAGTCCCTAATTGGCTGTCAGGTGTGTGGGTCAGCATAGCGTATTGAAGATTCTCTTACTTTTCAATGTATATGGATAAGGGGCGAGTGCTATCTACTGCTAACCATCTGATCAGCCCACCTTGTCTTGTTGCTGCTTATTTAAATGTGGACTGTTTTTTATTTTGTGTAACTTTTCATTTTTTCTCCCTTTGTTTAGATACTTATCCTTTCTCAGTTGTTATTTATTATCAATCTATCCTGTACGTGATATCTGTTATGTCTATTTTGAATGTCAGTATATGTATTTGGTCTGTCTATCGCTTAGGCGCAGTTCTTGAACTGTAATTGGCGCTTTACAAATAATAAAATCAAATCAGGTCAGCGCAGGAGAAGGCGCTTGTTGGAGCACTTATCACTGCAGTGCGGGAGACCCTCAAGCTGGAGGATGCAGCTGAGGCATCTACTAAGGTGTTTCCTTATGTATCTTATTTTGATAAGTTTATAGACAAGGAATGGGAATGACTGCAGCAGGCCTTTTTGGTCCCAAAACGCATGGCGGCCTGTTACCCTTTTAAAGAGAGCCTTCTGAATAAATGGGCATCTCCTCCGGTGGTCGACCCCCCGGTATCAATGTTGAACAAGTTCACCACAATTCCAGTAGAGGGGGCCCCTGCTTTTAAGGACCCTACAAATAGGAGGTCCGAAGCAGTGACCCGGTCCATGTTCACCATGCTGGGGTCAGCCTTGCGACCAGTATTGGCTGCAGCCCTGGTGTTAGACTCGTACTGAATGAGCTAAATTGCTGCACAGTGAGTTGGAGAAGCAACAGGCTTCCCCGGTCTGTGTGGAACTGGCCAACCAGTTAGTGCATGGCCTTAAGTATGTCGATGCAGCCCTGGATACAGCTCCCTTACTTTCCAGAGCATCAGTATCTACTGTGGTACTACGTCGCCTGATTTGGCTTAAGTGTTGGTCCATCGACCAGACTTCCAAGAAAGCTCTGACTGATTTGCCTTTCGAGGGTGAGAGGCTATTTGGAGCCTCGCTGGATGACATTATTAAGAATGCCACTGGGGGTAAGAGCACGCTGCTCCCACAATCCAGACAGGGTAAGGAGCCAGGCCATAGGCCAGGGCCCTCCTTTTCCGGTCAGAAGCGTCCCTAGGTTCGCAAGCCAAACAAGCCTGCGAACAAATCTGTGTATGCATGAAGGTTTGCCCCCGTCTGACTCTTGGGTGGACCTCCCTGCTTTCCGACGAGTGGGTTTGCGAAGTGGTTTCATCAGGGTACAAGATAGTTTCTTTCTTGTCCACCAAACGGATGTTTTTTCCCCTCAAACCTTCATCTTCTTCCGGCTCGACTGGGCGCCCTATTGGGGGCGGTACAGGACCTGCTGAGACGTGGGGTAATAGTGCCAGTACCACTGCCGGAAAGGTTTTAGGGATTCTACTCCAATTTGTTTGTAGTCCCAAAGAAGGACGGGGTTCGTCCAATCCTGGACCTCAAGGCCCTCAACTCCTTTGTAAAATTACGAAGGTTCAGGATGGAATTGGTTCACTCTGTGGTCGATGCACTCCATCCGGGGGATTTTCTGGCATCCTTGGACATCAAGGACGCATACTTGCATGTCCCCATATATGTCCGACATTAAAGATTCCTGCATTTTGCAGTTGGGGTTGACCATTATGAATTTGTGGCTCTCCCTTTTGGCCTGGCATCGGCACCAAGGGTTTTCACCAAGGAGCTCGCCCCGATTCTGGCCTTGCTGAGACAGTGAGGAATCGTTATCGTGGGCTATATGGATGACCTCCTTCTGAGCGCAGCCTTTAGAGTCCGAATTAGAGGAGGATGTGGCGATTGCCAGTCAGACCCTTCAAGAATTTGGTTGGGTACTGAACCTCCAGAAGTCGGTGTTGGTGCCGACTCAGTGATTAGAGTACCTGGGCTTGATTCTGGACACCTCAGAGGCGAGAGTTTTTCTCCCGTTGAAAAAATTGCAGACTCTTCAGAGGGCGGTGAAGCTGTTGGCATCCCGCAGGTGGTCGTCGCTGCGCTTTTGTATGCGAGTCCTGGGTCTCATGGTAGCCTCCTTCGAGGCAGTACCGTATGCTCAATTCCACACTCGAGCCTTGCAGAAGGAGATCCTGTCCAAGTGGGACAAGTCTCCGTGGTCCCTGTATTGTCAAATCCGGGTGAGCCAACTAGTCAGGACTTCCTCGTTTCATGGCTGAAATCTCCGGCCCTTCAGTCCGGAAAGTCGTTTCTTCCATGTCACTGGACGGTGATCACGACGGACACCAGCCTGACTGGTTGGGGGGGAATTTGGGATGTTCAGTTGACACAGGGACGCTGGACACAGGAAGAATCCCGCCTGCCGATCAATGTACTGGAACTTTGGGTGATCAGGCAGTGCCTCTCCACATGGTCACAGAGGCTACAAGCGCATCCAGTCAGGATCCAGTTGGACAACGCCACAGCGGTGGCATCTGTCAACCTTCAAGGAGGAACAAGAAGCTTGGAGGACGCTCACATCCTGCGATGGGCATAGCGGAGCAATCCCAGGTCTATCGCCCGTATACATCCCGGGCGTAGAAAACTGGCAGGCGGACTACCTAAGTCACCAAATGCTGGACCACGGACAATGGTCGTTGCATACACTCTGCTTTTCACCTGAATGATTACATTGTGCTTCCATCCTTGTGTCCTCGGCCATCGCATCACAAGGAGGTTGTGTTACATTCCTTAGACGTGGTACGTGCTCTTCGGGTGTATCTGTCTGCCACGGCTCAATTTCAGAGGTCCGACTCACTGTTTGTGATTGGTCTGAAGAAAGGCCTGCCGGGCTCGTCGGCCTCCATTTCTCTGTTGAATTGGACAGATTGTGATTCAGGCTTATGCCCTTAAAGGGAGGGTGCCTCTCTTCCCTGTCACGGCACATTCGACCAGGGCAATTGGTGCCCTCTGGGCTTTTCCCACTTTAGACGTCTGTCTCACAGGTGTGTAAGGTGGCGACCTGGTCGTCCGTTCACACTTTCACTAAGTTTTACAAGGTGGACGTGCATGCATCTGTGGCTGCTTGCTTCGGACGCAAGGTTTTGCAGATGGCTGTTTAAGGTTGCAACTCCTCCATTGAGGAGCTCTGTTTGGGGTGAAGTTTGGTTGATTGCTGTCCCCACCCCCGTTTTTTGACACTGCTTGGGGACGTCCCAAATGTCAAGATTTGTTTTCAAAAAAGTTTTATTGAAGAATAAATCAGTGTAACACCGATAGGCACAGATAATATAAATCCACATTAGGTGTGAACTGCAATTGCAATACATACATGTTTGACATAACACATGAACACAAAATAAGTCCAAAAGCCGTACATAGACCAACCCAGGGCCCTGGGAGGAAAACAAGTATAACTGAGTGGTAAGGAAGCTTATCTTAGCAATCTGTATAGCCTATGCGGTAAAAAAAAAAACAAAGAGAAGAAAAAAAATACACTTTAAAGAAAAAAAAATAAGAAAGGAAAACCAAGGCATGAATAACCTTATCCAAACAAAAAATATCAAGGTCAGTTAATCCTGCAATCTATATAGAAACCATGGGTTCCATTTAGCGTCATAAACAGGGATCGAATCGTGCAAAGTGTGAAATATTTTTTCAGATAGCATCATCTGGTCTAACCGAGTAATAATGGAAGGGAAGGGGACCAATTGTTTTTTCCAGTGAAGGGCAATAGCCCAGAGAACTGCGACACATATAGAGTGAATCAGCCTCACCAAATGTTTAGGGGAGCCATTGATGCTCTGGAAAAACAAGCAGTGCTTAAATGTCAAAGTAATATGCTCCCCCGCCAGCTTATCAACCATCTCCCGAGCAGCCGTCCAAGTGGGCAGCAGCTTCTCACAGTCCCAAAATATGTGAAAAAAGGAGCCTTGCTGAGGGCAGCCTCTAAAGCAAGTCGGGGAAGCCTGAGGAAAGATCTTGCTAAGCCGGAGTGGAAACAGCAGTTTCTCTAACCGTCAGTGATTTAGTACATTTACACATGTTTCGCCACCCTCCAACCCAGTCCAGAGCATCCTCATCTAGACTAAGTTCCCGTTGCCAATCATTTCTGTATTTCACTAGAGCCACTTCAGATACTGACTCCAAATACCGGTAGACTATTGAAATAAGGCCTTTCTGTCTAGGGGCAGAATAACATATATCTTCAAAAAGAGAGCTCATGCTGGCGGATTGGAGGGGATAACGCAGCTGGAAAAAGTGTCTTATCTGCAGGAAGTGGTAAAACTCCCTAGTGGGCAAAGGGTAGAGTGACTGTAGATGTGAAAAGGTGACAAACTTAGAGTCTGACAGAAATTTATCCAGCTGCGTCAGGCCACAATCTCTCCATATGTCAAAAGAATCGGGGTGGTTAAAAGCCAGGGGGAATCTAGGATCACCAAGAAATGAAGCGCCCCGAGGGGCATCCGAGACCAGCTTAAACTTCACCCTATAGTCCAACCAGAGTCTCAAACTATCCTCAACTACACTATTCTTCAGTTGCAGACCGGGGCACGATCCACCAGAGGACCACAGCAGGCCCGGGAGGAAGAAAGGGGAAATGGACTCCCCTTCAAACCTGACCCAAGGGACTCTGGAGTTAGCAATGTTCCACTGAGCCTGCTGTGTAAACCGACTAGACAGATAGTATAGCCAAATCTGCGGGACACCCAGACCCCCCCTGGACGTTGGACGGTACAATATATCCCTGGAGAATCTCGGGGTCTACCTTGCCAAATAAACTTATTTAGGTGTGATTGGAAATCCAAGAGAAGGGACTTGGAGAGTCTAACTGGGAGGGAACGAAACAAGTAAAGGAGTTTGGGGAGGATCGTCATCTTCAGGGCCATAATCCTACCAAGGAAGGAAATGTGAAGGGGAGCCCAAAGTCTTAGGAGTCCCTTAAGCTTAGCAAACATCTTGGGGTAATTGGCGTGAAAGAGTTTGCGGTAATCGCCGGTCAAGGCAATGCCCAAATACGAAAGGGAGTCAACCACCCAAGAGAACGAAAATACTTGTTTAAGGTTAACTATCTCGTCTGGGGAAAAGCCAATTGGCAAAGCCACCGATTTCGAGACACTGATCGAAAGACCGGATATCCCCGCAAAGGCTGATAAAGTGGACAATAGGGGGGGCAGGGCAAGTAAGGGGTCCGTGACAAACATTAAAACGTCGTCTGCATACATGCAGAATTTATAATTAGAGGTACCTTTAGTATACCCGCGTATATCTGGATTGTTTAAAATGGCAATAGCTAGGGGTTCGAGGGCCAGCGCAAAAATAAGGGGGGAAAGTGGACAACCTTGCCTCGTCCCCCTACCTAGGGAAAAGAACTCTGAGCTGCAGCCCGGGATACGGATACGAGTTTTGGGGTTCTGGTATAGTGCCTGAAAAGCGTGAAAAAATTCACCCTGGAAACCCATACGGGTCAGAAGCGTGGACAGATAGTTCCAAGAGACACTATCGAAGGCCTTGTGTATATCAAGGCCCAATAAAAAGAGTTTGCGTGAAAATAAATTGGCATCCTGAATGATGTTAGTTGCTAGACGTATGTTGTCAGTGATAAGCCTATGGGGGGATAAAACCCGATTGATAGGGGGAGATAAGGGATGAGATCACTCCCGCTAGCCTATCTGCCATGATTCTGGAAAAAAATTTAAGGTCATTATTAATGACCGATATAGGTCTATAGTTTTGAGGGAGAGCATGGTTTTTATTGGGCTTAGGGATCAGGGACATGTTGGCGAGCAACATTTCTTCTGGGAAGCTACCGCCTTGTAAAACTAAATTAAACAATTGGACTAGCCTAGAGGAAAGGGGTTCGGCAAATTTCTTATAATATACTGACGAGAACCCGTCAGGGCCCGGGGCAGAACCCGTCTTCAGTGATTTAATAACTCCTAGGACCTCTGCAGAAGTAATAGGGACATTCAGTTTATCACATTGTGAGGAGGAAAGGGAAGGGATAGGAAGAGCTTGAAACCAGGGGTCATCCCGCGCCAAAGACTCTGAGGGCCTAGCTGCTAGTAGAGAGGAGTAAAATTGAGTGAACTCCCTCAGCACCTCCTGTGGGTGAGAGGAGGTTCGACCAGGGCCAACATCTAGCTTATAAACATGTGGAGGGCGTGTTAACTGATTCAGCTTCCTCGCAAACATGGACGAGGCCGTGTTACTATGAAGCAGGAACCACGCCCTCGACCATCTCAGAGCTTTTTCAACCTTATCTGAAAGCAAGGTGTCTAGCTCCAGACGTTTCTGTTCAATGGCTAGCCTGGTTGAATCCAAATGCAGAGAGTCAGTCTTCTTATAAAGGAGATCCAACTCAGCTGAGAGTGATAAAATTCTCTGTCTATTTTGTTTATTACGGGCAGAGGCAATTCCTATAAGTTTTCCCCGGATAACTGCCTTATGGGCAGCCCAGACTGTGGCAAAAGGGGTATCTGGGATAGCATTAAGTGTGAAATATTCAGTAACACATGTCAAGATTTAAGGAAGCTGTGTCCATCCATGGACGAAAGAGAAAATAGGATTTTTGTACTCACCGTAAAATCCTTTTCTCTAAAGTCCATGGACGAACACAGCACCCACCCCTCCTTTTTAAGTTTGTACTGCTTCTGAACGAACTGAGCTGCTGAGTGCAGGGTGAGGGACCGCCCCCCTGGGCAGGGCTGTTCAGCTTTGATATCATTAAGGATCTAACATGTCTAGTCCTCTCCTAATAGACAGAACATAACCCAAATGTCAAGATTTAAGAAAGCTGTGTCCATCCATGGACTTCAGTGAAAAGGATTTTACGGTGAGTACAAAAATCCTATTTCTCTTTTGTCCATGGACGGACACAGCTTCCTTATAATCTTGACTGTAGGGTTATGTTCCGTCTATCAGGAGAGAGGACTAGACAGACATGTTAATGGTTAAAACATGTAATCTTTAGCAAAGCTGAGAAGCCCTGCCTATAGAGAAGGACCTGGCTCCCTTTGGGCCCATGGTCCTACAGAATTTTTTTTTATCTTTTTTGATCCTGAGATCTTCTATCAACTGCCAGCTGGGTGACAGGCTGGATAATATGGATCCTGGTAATCTCCCCAGTCAGGCCATCGAGCGTGAGCAGGCCTTGGTCACGCGCTGGGTCGGCCACGACATACCCCGTTTTGCTCCAGGGGTGGCCGGTGAGCTAACGCTCTGGGGCTCGCATATGACCAGGCTACTGCTGTCTGAGTGACAGCGAGCCGTGGCCGACAGCTACGCCATACTGATCGGAAGTGGGTCTGTCAGGAATGCGCCAGCAGTCCTCGCAGGGACGGGTAAGTACTTTTCCTTCTGTCTGACAGGATGGATCAGCTGGGCTTTCCTAGGGAGGGTCGATTAGGGGGTCTTTTGTCCTCCCTTTCCTCTCCCTCCATTCCTTCCTTCCCATGCATGGGCCTGCTGTCACTGACCGTGGGTACTGGGGGTCTTTTCAGGGTCCTGGCAGGGGGCTGCAGGGGTGTCTGAGTCCACGCTCTGTGTGGGGCTTCCGCTCGGGGTCCACTATTATCTGCCTTCTCGTCCGCCTCCTTTTTTCCCCCCCTCTGCGCCATTTTCTTGTAGCCGCACTGCTTTTATGTAAAAACGGCTGGCGGACATTTTCTTGTAGCCGCACTGTGATGCAGATTTCCACAGCGGGCGGCCATTTTCTTGGAGCTTGCGCTCCTTTTTACTGGGTCGGCCGCCGGCCATCTTTTTGTGTAGGTCTTGGCCTCTAGTGCTGGAATGACTTCCTGAATGGTGCAAGCAGTGCTGATTACCTCAGAGACACCCGGACACGCACACTGTGTTTTGAGAGAGCAGGACGCGGTGCTGAGCAGTTTCTTGTCAGGGCGGTGAGTCCCCTAGTCAGTGGCAGCATACTATTGTGCTATAGTCCCTGAGACTGTCACAGAGCAGCATGGCGTCAGAAGCTGGCGTTTCTTTCCCAGACATTCCGGTGGTAGCAACCGGTGCCCCTGCACCTGTGGTTCCTGTGGACGCTTTGTCGGCGGTCCTGGAATGATTTGTTGCCAGGGTGGAAGCGGTGTGTGGGCGCAAGGGGGGTAAAAACGCCCCTCCCCCCACCTTCTTCTGGGGATAGCTCTGACTCAGACCCAGGCCTGCCTGTGCCCCAGGGCCCCGGTTCTGAGGTATCAGAAGATGCGGACCGGGACCATTCGGACATTGAGGGTGACTCCACGTCCGGGTCAGCACAGGACAAGGCACTCGTTGGAACTCTTATCGCAGTGCGCGATACTCTTAAACTGAAGGATACAACGGGAAAATCTGCAAACTGACCCGAACTGCTAAGGTGTTTCCTTATGTAACTTATTTTGATAAGTTTATAGACAAGGAATGGGAGCGACCGCAGAGGACCTTTTTGGTCCCTAAACGCATGGCGGTGCGTTACCCTTTTGAGAGCTTGCTGAAAAAATGGGCATCTCCCACGGTCGTGGACCCCCCGGTGTCTGGGTTAAACAAAATAACCACGATTCCCGTAGAGGGGACCCCTGCTTTTAAGGACCCTGCTGATAGGAGGTCTGAGGTCCTTGTTCACCATGCTGGGGTCGGCATTGCGGCCCATCTTGGCCATGGCACTAGTGTTGCTGACTTTGACAGAGTGGGCAAAGTTATTGCAGTGGGAATTGGAGGAGCATCATGCTCCCCTGGGCTGCATGGAACTAGCTGACCAGTTTGTGCATGGCCTCAAATATGTCTGCAATGCAGCCCCGGATGCAGCTCCCTTGATCTCCAGAGCCTCGGTATCGTTCCTTGGTCGTTTTGCAATGCCTGATTTGGGAAAAATGCTGGTCCATGGACCAGACTTCCAAGAAGGCCCTGGCGGATTTTCCCTTCCGGGGAGGGAGGCTATTTGGAGCCTCTCTGGATGACATCATTAAGGATGTCACAGGAAGTAAGAGCATGCTCCTCCCTCAGTAATTTTCCACGCAGAAGCAGTATTTTTGTCAATCAGGGCCCCCAGGTAGGCGTTCCCAGACCAACAAGGGACCAGCTGGTGGACAAAAGTTTCCCTGGGTTCGCAGGCCAAACAAGCCTGCAAAAAAATCTGCTACTGCATGAAGATTTGCCCCCACCCAACCTCCAGGTGATGGGTCGTCTTCGCAAGTTTACAGCTCGGTGGACCTCCCTGCTTTCCCACCAGTGGGTTTGCGAAGTGGTCTCCTCAGGTTACAAGATAGTTTCTCTCTTGTCCACCAAACAGATTTTTTTCCCTCAAACCTTCCTCTTCTTCCGGCTCGTCAGGACGCCCTAAGAGGGGCGGTACAGGACTTGCTGAAGTGCGGGGTAATAGGCTACAGGGGCGATCAAGGATGCGTACTTGCATGTCCCCGTTTTCGTCAGGCACCAGATGTTCCTGCGCTTTGCAGTGGGAGAAGATCACTATCAATTTGTGGCTCTCCCCTTTGGCTTGGCGTCTGCGCCAAGAGTTTTCACCAAGGTGCTTGCCCCGATTCTGGCTTTGCTGAGACAGCGAGAAATTGCCATCGTGGGCTACTTGGAGGATCTGCTTCTGAGAGCTGCTTCAAGCACAGAATTAGAGGAGGATGTGGCGATTGCCAGTCAGATCCTCCAGGAATTTGGCTGGCTTGAGAGAAGTGGGTAAACGCTCAAAGAGAACCAGGTAATCTGATTCCTGTGGTCCGAGCCAAGGGTGCAGGCAGTGCAATCAAAATGCAGGTTAGGATGAAGGAAAAAAGCTGGGACAGCCGCACTCCAAAAAAACTCCTCCTTTAATTAAAAATCACAAAATACATGCCACAGCAAAAAACAGCACAACAAAAGAAAAGCTGACGTTTCGCACTATGCCTTAGTGCTTCTTCATAGCTAGTGTGTAAACAGTAAAATGAGTGAATATATACCTTACAACCCAATGAGTGGGAGGGGGCTCTGGAAACAATTAAGTTAAACAGGGTCCCCTCTGAAGTTTGGGTGTGTCTCGACAGACAATCAGAGAGTGTCTCATGTGGACCATGTCTCATTCAAATTCATAGTGAATAGTGAACATTGGATAAAATGATGTGTTGACCCAATAGAGAAGTGGGGTGCAGAAAAATGTGAAAGAGAGTGTAGGAGTATGTGTAAGTGTGAAGAAATATATTTGAGTGTAAGAGAAGTGAATTAAAGTGGACAGGAAATGGAATGATATGTGTAAAACATGTATAACTTGTATAAGTAACAAATAAAATGAAATTAAGAAAACAAAAAATATGATATGAATTGAAGTGCGATAAAGTAAAGTGAAATTAATTAAAAAAGAAGAAAGAAAAACAAATAAAAAGTGAAATGGGGAAAAAAGGGGGGGAAAAAAAATGGGAAAAAAATAGGGGTGAATATGACGGTGAACCATATAAAGGACGATGCATAAACCATAAAATAATATGGTGTAATGTAGTGAACAAAAAATGCCTAAAGATTAAGCATAGTGTAAAGGTGCACCTTAATTCTAATGGTCTTATTTGTTTTATAGTATATTAACTTGTGTTTTTTATTATTTTTATGATTATTATTATATTATTTTTGTTTTTTGTATTTTTGTTGCCTGTATGTGTTTGTGTACTTACTCATTATTGAAATAATAACTGAGACACCGGGCATCTATCTGGACTGGTTAAACATTCATTGTAAGCTGAACCATTAATACAAAGACAAAAACAAAAGCAAAAAGATGTGAACATGTGTGGCCGTTTATAGAAGAGTTCTAAAATATCCTAAAAATCAGTAAATGAGTAAACATGCAGAGTAGTATGGAATGATAGTAAAAAAGAGGCACTTGAAATGTCGGGAAGTGTCAATGTGGCTATATGAGGCTAATGCCAACATGTGAACCTCAATCTAAATAGAGAAACTCTCTAGAGAATGATAGCGATCAGGGTATGGGCATGGAGTGTGTGTCAGGTTGCATAGCGGAATCGATATATTGGTATTACAATATTTTAATACTTTAATGTTAGACTGGAAAAGGAAAAGTAAAACCAAAAGGAAACCAAAAGGTTAGTGAAGGGTTAATGAAAAACTCCCTAGGCAGTAGGTAAACATGTGTTGACATCGAAAATACGCTATCTGATTCTCTGTCTTGACACATCCAATTACAGAAAAAGCCACATTTGAGGCCACCACATCTCGCCGACAACAAAGACATCGCCATACATGTCGCGATGACTGTGCGATCTACATGAATTAAATACTTAAATGTGTATTTACAGGGAACAAATAAAATTTGATAAAACGGAGAAGCCGAACATTGCTGTTGACAGCTGTATATTCAAAAAACAGTTAATACAGTAATAAGAACAAAAAACTCACAATATGCATATGAAATGTCCCGATAAACATGTTAAGATAACGAGCAATATCGTATGAATGGCTGGGAAGCCAGCAGAACTGTAATCGTGGGACATATCTTGCAATGTATGTTGGTTGGTTCTCTAATGAAACCCAAAAAGAAAGAAAGAAGAGAGTATAGGATACTGAGATCTTGTTGAAAAGGGTGCCAAGAGCCTAGGTGTTTTACAAAGAAGGAGATACTGTATTTATGGATCCTGTAAAAATCGGGGAAAAAACATCCAGGGTGCTTGTAAGAAAATAAGGTTAGGAAAAAAGGGAAGATGAAAAGAGAGGGGGGGAGGGGGAAGGAATAAGGAGAAAAATGGGAAAATGTGCGCAAGGAATAGCGAAAAAAAAAAAAAAAAGGTGGAAGTGGAAAAAAAAAAAGGTGGAAGTGGAGAAAAAATAATAATTTTTGAAATGAAAATGAGAAAAAATAAAAGTAAATGTAAAAATAAACATAGGGCAGGGACAACCGGCAGATCGAGGGAGCTTAATGTATGTTTAGGACCGGGCTCATATAGAATAAAGTATGATAAGCCTCTTAAATACCTAGAGTGAGGTCCCATACACACGAGAGGATTTATCCGCAGATACGGTCCAGCGGACCGTATCCGCGGATAAATCCTCTCGAGGATTTCAGAGGATTTCTATGCGATGGCGTGTACACACCATCGCATTGAAATCCGCGCTGAAATCCTCTGCCGATGACGTGTCGCGCCGTCGCCGCTATTATGACGCGGCGACGGGCGCGACGCTGTCATATAAGGAATTCCACGCATGCGTCAAATCATTACGACGCGTGCGGGGAATCCCTTTAGACGGATGGATCCGGTAAGTCTGTACAGACGAGCGGATCCATCCGTTGGAATGGATTCCAGCAGATGGATTTGTTGTGCATGTCAGCAAATATCCATCTGCTGGAAATCCATCCCAGGGGAGATTTCTCTGCGGATAAATATCCGTTGGCGTGTACACACCATAGGATCTATCCGCAGAAACCCATTTGATGGGATTTATCTGCGGATAGATTCTATGGTGTGTATGGGGCCTGAGATATACAGTGAGATGGGATACATAGGAATCGCATGCATACATAAGATAAGATGGATGTGCTGGTACTTGGGCATATACATAATCTGAATGTGTAATTAGAACGCTTCAAAAACCAAAAATCTACAACATGTGTTGTAAAGACATGTATGGGAGAGCGTGAAGATGGTATAATGTAAAATCCATGTTGGAGAAATATCGGTTATCAGCGAAATAGTTCTGTATGTATATATATATAGTGCACTCAAGAACCGGACACGTCTAGAGTAAAAAAATGGGGGGGGGGGGAATTAGGAGACACAAAATCAGAGAAAAATCTCCAAGGAGATGTGATGAGCTGTGTAATATGTAATTGTGGCAGTAATGGACAATGGTGCAAACGTGAAACTGGATACTGATACTGATCAGTCATAAAAATGGGACACATCCCACTCACAATTCATTCCAGACGGAATTCTGGTTTGGAAAGATCCAGAACACTTCACGTTTGCACAATGACCGGAACTTGTCGCCTCCCCTGATGGGGGTTTTGACCTGTTCTACACCCTGTATAACAAGACTGGTGATGTCCTTAAAGTGTATGTTGTTCCAATGTCGTGCCACATTGGTGTTTTTATTGGTGGAGATATCATAAAGATGGTCCATGAGGCGATCTCTAAGCCTACGAATTGTACGTCCCACATACTGTATATTACACAGTGTGCAGGAAATGACATACACAATGTGTTTGGTGTTGCAATTCATGAAACTCTTAATCTCAAATTCTCTATGATTGCTACATGAAATGACGTGTTGGCCTGTTTTGATGAAGCCGCAATAGATGCAGCTTTTAATACCACACTTGAAGGTGCCCTTAAAGCTCAGCCAGCCATGATGGGTGATTTTGCTATTAAATAAGCTGGGTGAAAGGGAGCTTCCAAGCGTGGGTGCCCTTCGAGACACTGTTTTAATGCCCTTGAGTAGTATGGCACTATAGGCTGGGTCACTATACAGTATGGGCAGATACTTCATCACTGTGTTTTTGATTTTCTGAAACTCTAGACTGAATGGAGTAGAGAAAACTGGAGTATTATTGGAGAATTTGGAAGCTGTTCTCTTGGAACTTTGTAGCAAATTATCTCTGGGAACAGAGCTGGCAGCCAGCAGGGCTTTAGTAATGATGTGTTCAGGGTACCCTCTATCTTTAACCACTTGGTTTCCAGCCCATAGTCAAAAGACGTCCTGTTTTTAAAGATGGATAACTCAGTAACGGCATCAGCTGCTGCCACAACTGAGGTATCCATCTTTAGTGCCGACGGTCCTGTACACGATAACGGCGGTCTCCGCGGCGGATTCGCCGCAAGATCGCCGTTATCGGTGGCGGGAGAGGGGCCCCCCACCCTCCCACCGCTGTCCCGCGCCCTCCGCCGCTTACCGGAGCCGTCGGTAGCGGCGGAGGGGATCGCGACCATCCGGCAGCTGAGCGGGGACGAGACTGAAGGAAAAATCTCCTTCGCCCGTCCCCCATAGCTCTGTTGGGCGGAAGTGACGTCAAAACGTCAGTCCCGCCCAGCCTCTTAAAGAGACATTTTTTTTTTGTCATTTGAAAAAATGACATTTCCAAATTTTTTTTTTTTTTTGCATTTAACTACTTGCCGACCGCCCACCGTCGTTATACGTCCACACTTTAGAGATGAATATCTCGGTAACGGCAGCAGCTGCTGCCACAATCGAGATATTCATCTCTTCTGTGGGCGGCCGTGTTAACGATAATGGCGGTCTCCGCGGCGGATTCGCCGCGAGATCGCCGTTATCGGTGGTGGGAGAGGGCCCATCCCCCCCTCCCGCCGCTCTCCCGCGCCCTCCGCCACTTACCGTAGCCGTCGGTAGCGGCGGAAGGAGATCGCGAACATCCGGCAGCTGAGCGCGGACGAGACTGAAGGAAAAATCTCCTTCGCCCGTCCCCATAGCTCCGCTGGGCGGAAGTGATGTCAAAACGTCAGTCCCGCCCAGCGTCTTAAAGAAACATTTTTTTTTTTTTGTCATTTGAAAAAATGACATTTCCAAATTTTTTTTGCATTTAAGCCCAAATATGAGATCTGAGGTCTTTTTGACCCCAGATCTCATATTTAAGAGGACCTGTCATGCTTTTTTCTATTACAAGGGATGTTTACATTCCTTGTAATAGGAATAAAAGTTATAATTTTTTTATTTTTTTTATTTCAGTGTTAAAAATTGTAAAATAACTAAAAATAAATGCGAAAAGCAAAAGAAATTTTTTTTAAAGCGCCCCGTCCCGACGAGCTCGCGCGTAGAAGCGAACGTATACACGAGTAGCGCCGACATATGAAAACGGTATTCAAACCACACAAGTCAGGTATCGCCGCGATCGTTAGAGCGAGAGCAATAATTTTAGCCTTAGGACTACTCTGTAACTCAAAAAATGCAACCTGTAGAATTTTTTAAACGTCGCTTATCAAGATTTTTAAGGGTAAAAGTTTGACGCCATGCCACGAGTGGGCGCAATTTTTAAGCGTGACATGTTGGATATCATTTTACTCGGCGTAACATTATCTTTCACAATATATAAAAAAATTGGGCCAAATTTATTGTTGTCTTATTTTTTAATTTAAAAAAGTGCATTTTTTCCAAGTGCGCTTGTAAGACCGCTGCGCAAATACGGTGTGACAAAAAGTATTGCAATGACTGCCATTTTATTCTCTAGGGTGTTAGAAAAAAATATATATATAATGTTTGGGGGTTTTAAGTAATATTTTAGCAAAAAAAACTGTTTTAGTCTCGTAAACACTGAATCTGAAAAACAGGCTCAGTAACAAAGTGGTTAAACCTGCTTGCCATATTATGGGCCTCCTCGTTAAAGGTTTCAGGTGCACTGCAAAGTCTCCTGAGTCTGAGGAACTGGCCATACGGGACCCCCCTGATGGTGTGTCTCGGATGGGCAGAATCTGCTCTTAGAATGGCATTGCCCGCTGTTGGTTTTCTGTAGAGGCTAGTAACTACTGTATTGCCCGCACCTGTCAACTTAACATCCAGAAAGTTTATGGATTTGGAATTTAATTCACCGGTAAACTTTAAATTCAGAGAGTTATTGTTGAAATAATCAAGCCAAAGTGTGAGATCTGCCTCGCTGTCTGAAGTGATAAACAGGAGGTCATCAATGTAGCGACCATAGAACACCGTATCAGTCCTGCGGGGGCTATCATGTCCAAAGATGCGGGACCTCTCCCACCAGCCCATGAATAGGTTGGCGAGCGAGGAAGAAAACTTGGCTCCCATGGAGCTTTGGAGATAATAGCCCCCGTCAAACATGAAAAAATTGTGGGTAAGTAAATATTCCAAAACAAGTAAAATGAAATCTTGAAGTACCAGGGACATTTTAGCCGATTCCCTCAGGAAAGTAGCCACAGCTCTGATACCAAGATGATGAGGAATGCTGGAGTATAAACTTGTCACATCACAGCTGACCCAACGATAGCTGTCATGCCATTGAAATTGGTTGAGTTTGGTCAGAAGCTGTGTTGTGTCCTTGAGGTAACCGGGTAAATCCACCACTAATGGTTGTAGTTGCCCATCAAGCCATTCCCCAAGACGCTCGTTAAGAGAGCCTATACCAGCCACAATGGGTCTCCCCAAAAGGGGATCTAGCACCTTGTGGATCTTGGGTAGGTGATGGAATACCGGCATGATGGGACAATCTGGAATAAAAATATCTCTCTCATGAACAGAAAAGATCCCAACTGATGTGCCTCTATCCAAAAGGCATGTAAGGGCCTTGGTGAAAGCTGCAGTGGGGTCTGATTTGAGTGCCTGGTATGTGTCTGTGTCAGACAATTGGCGAAGTGCCTCATTCTTATAGACATCAGCATTTAAAATTACCACAGTCCCCCCCTTATCCGCATTCTTGATGACTATGTCTCTGTCTGATTCAAGGTCATTCAAGGCTTTTCTTTCCATGTCCGTAAGATTGTTGTGGGGATAGGGTCTCCTATGGCAGTCACGGGCAAGGTGGGTTAAATCTTTTTCTATCAATTTCTGAAAGAGGTCTAGTTCCTTACCCCTGGAGTCCACCGGGTAGAAGTTGGACCTGAGTTTGAAAGACACAGTGTTACCCGTGTTGGTAGGGTCCACAGGGCTAGGATCTGACTGTATGGCAAGTTCAGTTAGATCATATAGAGCACATACTTCTCTAAATAAAATGGGAGAAAGAGGAGACTCACCCACATCCGTGTCTTCACAAAGACTGTCACCGGAGTTGTCTGAAGATTCAAAGTAGAATTTTTTAAGTGTGAGACTGCGGGAAAACTTGTTGATGTCCAAGAGTGTAGAAAACAAATCAAAATGCTTAGTGGGGCAGAAATTAAGTCCTTTAGAGAGTAATCTGGATTCGCCAACACTCAAAACCCTATTTGAGATATTAAGGACGTTGCTCACTGTTTCTTCTTCCGTAAGGTGTAGATGGGATTTGTGGTTCCTTTTTCCTCCTCTTCGGGTCTTTTTGTAGTGGTCTTTTTGTAGTGGCTGGCTGAGCTTTAAGGGCACCTTCAAGTGTGGTATTAAAAGCTGCATCTATTGCGGCTTCAACCAAACTGGCCAACACGTCATTTCATGTAGCAATCATAGAGAATTTGAGATTAAGAGTTTCATGAATTGCAACACCAAACACATTGTGTATGTCATTTCCTGCACACTGTGTAATATACAGTATGTGGGACGTACAATTCGTAGGCTTAGAGATCGCCTCAGGGACCATCTTTATGATATCTCCACCAATAAAAACACCAATGTGGCACGACATTGGAACAACATACACTTTAAGGACATCACCAGTCTTGTTATACAGGGTGTAGAACAGGTCAAAACCCCCATCAGGGGAGGCGACAAGTTCCGGTCATTGTGCAAACGTGAAGTGTTCTGGATCTTTTCACTCCAAACCAGAATTCCGTCTGGAATGAATTGTGAGTGGGATGTGTCCCATTTTTATGACTGATCAGTATCAGTATCCAGTTTCACGTTTGCACCATTGTCCATTACTGCCACAATTACATATTACACAGCTCATCACATCTCCTTGGAGATTTTTCTCTGATTTTGTGTCTCCTAATTCCCCCCCCCCTTTTTTTTACTCTAGACGTGTCCGGTTCTTGAGTGCACTATATATATACATACAGAACTATTTCGCTGATAACCGATATTTCTCCGACATGGATTTTACATTATACCATCTTCACGCTCTCCCATACATGTCTTTACAACACATGTGGTAGATTTTTGGTTTTTGAAGCGTTCTAATTACACATTCAGATTATGTATATACCCAAGTACCAGCACATCCATCTTATCTTATGTATGCATGCGATTCCTATGTATCCCATCTCACTGTATATCTCACTCTAGGTATTTAGGAGGCTTATCATACTTCATTCTATATGAGCCCGGTCCTAAACATACATTAAGCTCCCTCGATCTGCCGGTTGTCCCTGCCCTATGTTTATTTTTACATTTACTTTTATTTTTTCTCATTTTCATTTCAAAAATTATTATTTTTTTTTTTTTTCTCCACTTCCACTTCCCCCTCTCTTTTCATCTTGCCTTTTTTCCTAACCTTATTTTCTTACAAGCACCCTGGATGTTTTTTCCCCGATTTTTACAGGATCCATAAATACAGTATCTCCTTCTTTGTAAGAGGATTACAAAACACCTAGGCTCTTGGCACCCTTTTCAACAAGATCTCAGTATCCTATACTCCTTTCTTTCTTTTTGGGTTTCATTAGAGAACCAACCAACATACATTGCAAGATATGTCCCACGATTACAGTTCTGCTGGCTTCCCAGCCATTCATACGATATTGCTCGTTATCTTAACATGTTTATCGGGACATTTCATATGCATATTGTGAGTTTTTTGTTCTTATTACTGTATTAACTGTTTTTTGTATATACAGCTGTCAACAGCAATGTTCGGCTTCTCCGTTTTATCGAATTGTATTTGTTCCCTGTAAATACACATTTAAGTATTTAATTCATGTAGATCGCACAGTCATCGCGACATGTATGGCGATGTCTTTGTTGTCGGCGAGATGTGGTGGCCTCAAATGTGGCTTTTTCTGTAATTGGATGTGTCAAGACAGAGAATCAGATAGCGTATTTTCGATGTCAACACATGTTTACCTACTGCCTAGGGAGTTTTTCATTAACCCTTCACTAACCTTTTGGTTTCCTTTTGGTTTTACTTTTCCTTTTCCAGTCTAACATTAAAGTATTAAAATATTGTAATACCAATATATCGATTCCGCTATGCAACCTGACACACACTCCATGCCCATACCCTGATCGCTATCATTCTCTAGAGAGTTTCTCTATTTAGATTGAGGTTCACATGTTGGCAATTGTATTTTTCATTAGCCTCATATAGCCACATTGACACTTCCCGACATTTCAAGTGCTTCTTTTTTACTATCATTCCATACTACTCTGCATGTTTACTCATTTACTGACTTTTAGGATATTTTAGAACTCTTCTATAAACGGCCACACATGTTCACATCTTTTTGCTTTTGTTTTTGTCTTTGTATTAATGGTTCAGCTTACAATGAATGTTTAACCAGTCCAGATAGATGCCCGGTGTCTCAGTTATTATTTCAATAATGAGTAAGTACACAAACACATACAGGCAACAAAAATACAAAAAACAAAAATAATATAATAATAATCATAAAAATAATAAAAAACACAAGTTAATATACTATAAAACAAATAAGACCATTAGAATTAAGGTGCACCTTTACACTATGCTCAATCTTTAGGCATTTTTTGTTCACTACATTACACCATATTATTTTATGGTTTATGCATCGTCCTTTATATGGTTCACCGTCATATTCACCCCTATTTTTTTCCCCCTTTTTTCCCCATTTCACTTTTTATTTGTTTTTCTTTCTTCTTTTTTAATTAATTTCACTTTACTTTATCGCACTTCAATTCATATCATATTTTTTGTTTTCTTAATTTCATTTTATTTGTTACTTATACAAGTTATACATGTTTTACACATATCATTCCATTTCCTGTCCACTTTAATTCACTTCTCTTACACTCAAATATATTTCTTCACACTTACACATACTCCTACACTCTCTTTCACGTTTTTCTGCACCCCACTTCTCTATTGGGTCAACACATCATTTTATCCAATGTTCACTATTCACTATGAATTTGCATGAGACATGGTCCACATGAGACACTCTCTGATTGTCTGTCGAGACACACCCAAACTTCAGAGGGGACCCTGTTTAACTTAATTGTTTCCAGAGCCCCCTCCCACTCATTGGGTTGTAAGGTATATATTCACTCATTTTACTGTTTACACACTAGCTATGAAGAAGCACTAAGGCATAGTGCGAAACGTCAGCTTTTCTTTTGTTGTGCTGTTTTTTGCTGTGGCATGTATTTTGTGATTTTTAATTAAAGGAGGAGTTTTTTTGGAGTGCGGCTGTCCCAGCTTTTTTCCTTCATCCTAACCTGAATTTGGCTGGCTGCTGAACTTCCAGAAGTCAGTACAGGTTCCGACTCGGTGCCTAGAATATCTGGGTTTGATTCTGGACTCCTCAAAGGCGAGGGTTTTTCTCCCTTTGGAAAAGTTGCAGACTCTTCGGACTGCGGTGAAGCTGTTGGCATCCCGCAAATGGTCTTCGCTATGCTTTTGCATGTGAGTCTTGGGTCTAATGGTAGCCTCCTTCGAGGCGGTACCATATGCTTAATTCCACACTCGAGTCTTGCAGATCTCCGTTGTCCTTGGATTGTCAAATCCGTGTGAGCCAACAGGTCAGGGCTTCCCTGGTCTGGTGGTTAAGCTCCCTGGCTTTTCAGTCTGGAAAGTCTCCCCTTTCGCTGGACGGTGATCATGATGGACGCCAGTCTGACCGGTTGGGGGGGAGTTTGGGGTGTTCAGTCGACACAGGGTCGCTGAACACTGGAACTCCGGGCGATCAGGCAGTGCCTCTCCACATGGTCACAGAGGCTACAGGGGCATCCGATCAGGATACAGTCGGACAATGTCATGACGGTGGTGTATGTCAACCATCCAGGAGGAAGAAGAAGCTCGGCGGCAGCTTCAGAAGTCGCTCACATCTTGCGGTGGGCAGAGAGGAGCGTACCGGCTCTATCGGCCGTATACATTCCGGGGGTAAACAACTGGCAAGTTGACTACCTCAGTCGCCAGATGCTGGACCAGGGAGAATGGTCACTACACCCGGATGTATTTCACCTCCTTTGCCTGAGATGGGGGGAGCCAAACTGTAGATCTCCTGGCTTCTCGACTCAATTGCAAGGTGTTTAGGTTCGTGGCCAGGTCAAAAGATCCTTGGGCGGAAGTGACAGATGCGTTAGTAGCCCCGTAGGGACAGTATCGGCTGATTTATGCCTTTCCCCCGCTGAAACTGCTTTCTCGTCTGCTTCACAGAGCGGAGGCCGTAGGGATCCCGATGATCCTAATTGCCCCACATTGGCCTTGGCGTTCCTGGTACGCCGACCTGGTAAAACTAGTGGCAGAAGCTCCTTGGCGACTGCCATGATGAGAAGACCTTCTGTCTCAAGGTTCCATTCTTCATCCTGCTTTACAGTCACTGGCTTTATTGGTGTAGCTGTTGAAAGCCAGGTGCTGAAAGACCGAGGCCTTTCGGGTTCTGTAATTTCTACTATGCTGAGGGCACGAAGTCTTCTTCTCGGAAGATTTACCAACGTGCATGGAAGGATTATATCTCTGTGTACAGAGTTGGGATCCTGCTGTTTTTTCAGCATGGCGTGGATCAGAAACTTGCCTTAGGCACCATTAAGGGGCAGATTTCAGCCTTGGCTGTTTTCTTTCAATGACCCTTGGCGTCTCACTCACTAGTAAGCACTTTTGTTCAAGGGGTTCGACATGTGGCTCCTTCGGTTCAACCACCACTACCTCCGTGGGATTTGAATCTGGTGCTCTCGGCCCTTCAGAAACCCCCTTTTGAGAACATCAGAGAGATTCCTCTCCTGACACTCTCCCAGAATGTTGCCTTTCTAGTGGCCATTACATCTGTCAGACGGGTTTCTGAGTTGGCAGCCTTGTCTTGCAATTCGTTTCTTCCGAAGGTGGTTTTGGCTTTTCATCTAAATAAGGACATTGTACTTTCATCCTTGTGTCCTCGGCCGACGGATCCCAAGGAGGCTGCGTTACATTCCCTAGACGTGGTACGTGCTCTGCGGGTGTATCTGTCTGCTACGGCTCCTTTTTTAGAGGTCAGACTCACTGTTTGTATCGGTGTCTGGTCCAAAGAAAGGCCTGGCGATTTCGTCGGCCACCATTTCTCGGTGCATTAGACAGATCGTGATTCAGTGGGCGCCTGAAAGGGTGGGCGCCTCCCTTTCCTGTCATGGCGCATTCGCCTGTCTTACAGGTGTGCGAGGTGACGACCTGGTCGTCCGTTTACACTTTCACTAAGTTTTACAAGGTTAATGTAAGTGCATCTTCGGATGCTTGTTTCGGCCCCAAAGTTTTGCAGGCGGCTGTTTTTTAAGGCTTCAACTCCTCCGATGAGGAGCACTGGTGTGTTGGGATGAAGTTTTGACTTTTGATTGCTATTCCCACCCCTCTTTTCTTGCTTGGGGACGTCCCTACAGTCAAGAGTATAAGGAAGCTGTGTCCGCCCATGGACAAAAGAGAAAGTAGGATTTTTTTACTCACCGTAAAATCCTTTCTTTGAAATCCATGGACGGAAACCGCACCCACCCCTCCTTTTTAGGTTTGTACTGCTTTTTGACAAACTGAGCTGCTCACTGAATTGAGAGGGGTTATGACCAGAGGGACCGCCCCCTGGGTGGGACTGTTAAGCTTTGCTAAAGATTACATGTTTTAACCATTAACATGTCTGCCTAGTCCTCTTCTGATAGACCAGTGGTTCTCAACCTTACTAGTGCCATGACCCCTTGATAAAATTTCTCAAGTTGTGGGGACCCCTAACAGTAAAATTATTTTCGGAGCGTGGGTTGTCAGCACCCAAGGCAAGTAATTTGCGCCCCTAACCCACGGACATTTAGGGCTCCCTGAGTCCCTCCCACTCATACAGTATTATAACCCCTTCTGGTACATTTTAGGATGTGCCACTGTTTCTCTTTGTTCTCCTTTCTTTCCCTTTTATCTCTCGCTATCCTAATTTCTTGTTTTGTCCCCCCTCCCTCTCTCTAGCCGTCTTTTTTGTTCTTTCTCTTATTCTTTCTCTCCTTTTTCTTTGTTCGACTCTCTCTTTTTCTCTCCCTACCATGTATTCTCTATTTTATTCTTTCTCTTACTCCTTGGTGAAGGGGGAATGGGACGAGTGGCAGTTCTGGTGGGGGGTGGGATCAGGGGCAGTGCTGGGCAGAGTTGGAATGAGTGGCAGTGCTGGGGGGGCGGGATTTCTGATCAGCCAACTTAGGTGTTCTTGATCAAGGCCATCTGCTTATCTGAGAATAGTCGTGGGGACTTATAATGGCAACTATAATTACAGGTAGTGTTACTCACTGTGTCTCCGACTTCAGTGACACCTATGCTGAAATCAGGAGATGGGGTCTCCTCCAGCTTTTCCCACTTCACATTCCTCACCAGTCAGCTGACCTCTAGTCTCTGCCCCCCAGCCATGCCTTGAACTGAATGGGTGGCTGCAGCCTTTAGGAACAGCCCTGCTGGGTGGCTGCGAAAAGGCTGGGAGAGCAGTGCAGGCATCAGGAACAGCCCAGGATTTAGTGACCCCTGGCAAATTGTCATTTGACCCCCAAGGGGGTCATGACCCCCAGGTTGAGAACCACTGTGATAGACGGAACATAACCCCTACAGTCAAGAGTATAAGGAAGCTGTGTCTGTCCATGGACTTCAGAGAAAAGGATTTTACGGTGAGTACAAAAATCCATTTTGTTTCCCCCACTTTGATGCAGTTCGTCTGAATTTTGACCACCATGAATGACCTGAAAATTCAGACTACTCCTGTTCCATTTTCTGCAAATTTTCTTGTTCATGTTTAAACAATATTTCTGCATTTTGGAGTTATTAAAGCTAATAATAAACCTTTGTCTTTTTTAATTACATTTGCCCTATCTTGTAATTTATGGGAAGAACACTTATATTTTTCATAATCATTTTTGTTAAATTCATTCTCAATACTTATTGCTATGATGTAAGCATTGAATCAAGTTATCTGTATGCGTACAAGAGGAGAAGAAAGTTTTAACCCTTTCTGTGTCTGTCATTCAGGCTTCCGGACCCTTTTTGGACACCGGGCATCTGAATTACAGCGGTGGGACAGTTTTTTTTTAAGTAAAAAGGTGGACTCGGAGCGCAGAGCATTGCTCTCAGAGCCCACCCAGGTGTGTTAGAAAAGAAAATTAATATTTGCTTTTCTAACACTGAACTGCCTCTCCATCAATCAGGAAGAGTGGGTCTAATTCCCAGACTGAAGGCAGAGGCGATCCAATTGGACGCCTAGCGTAATGGATGAAGAGACACAGGGAATCACCGGCTGCCTGACCCTCCACCAAGATGGGGTAAGCACCGGGCAGACAGCAGGTGGGGTCACAGAAGCTGCATTTTATGGGGCACAAGGGGGCTGCATGTGATGGGGCACAAGGGGGCTGCATGTGATGGGGCACAAGGGGGCTGCATGTGATGGGGCACAAGGGGGCTGCATGTGATGGGGCACAAGTGGCTGCATTAGACAAAGTTCTCTTTTTCAGTATTTTTCAGTTTGTTTGCATCCCCCCCCCAAAAAAATGTGCACCAGTTGCCACTGCCTTCTACCTATATTTTATCAAATTTATATTACTACTATTATATGAACAAAGAAGAATGATCTGGAGAATACACGGTGACCCACCTCAATCCCTATTTGTACATGTAAAAACAGGAGATGATCATGGGACATTAAATGAGGTAGGTTACAAACTAAAAACAACTTGGATACAATTAATGGTTTAATTTAGATTCATGTTATACAAAAATGTATTAAAAAGATATGCAAAAAAAGTTCAGACAATTACAGTAAAAATGGTCATCGGAGGGGGCGTGACCGGAAGCCGACCTGGATGGCAGCTTGATTCTCCTGCTCTCTCACAGCCCGCGCTGAAAAGGCACTTTTGGGGACTTTAAATCATCATTTCATGGGCAGATCCAGGTATACCCGCTTCACGAAACCCCGGGGATCCTCTCAACCCCCGCCAAGCACCGCCGCAGACCTCTGGTCCTTCTTTATGTCGCAGGACGCGCCGCCTGACGGAGCTACCAAGATGGGGCCGGATCCCTCCACAGCGAGCTCTCAGCCACCTGCGCGGCTCTCCCGGCCAGCCTGCTCCGGGTCCCTGTCTCCCGAGGGACTCCTGATGACAACACCAGGCTCCACAGACCCTCCATCCACCCTGGGAGCGGTGAGTTCCCCCAGCCCCGGTCACCCTGTCCTCTCTGGAGCCTCACCGCATGGAGCGCAGGCCCCCATTACAGGCCCCCTTTAACCCCCCGCACTATACACAGTGCTCTGAAGCATTTCCTCAGCTGCTGAGGACAATGTCGGACCCCTGCCTACCTGACATTGAACCGTGCTCCCCCACCCCCTCGGTCTCCTCAGTGGAATTTCCTGCCCTGCCAGCGCCAATGTACCCTGCAGATCGAGTACTACAGGAGCCTATGGAGATCCATGAGGCCTTCAGCCCCTATGCACCGGACCCCCCCCCCCCTAAAGTACAGAGACTGTCGCAGACACAGTCCTCCTGCTCTCCTGAAGTGCGGCCTGCACCGATCACTTATGCCCAGAAAGCAGGCTCCTGCAACCTATTCCTCTGACCAGGGCCCATGCTCGTCCACCCAGGCCTCGACGTGAAACGATCCGAGGCATTCTCCCACGGAGCTGGCGTACCTGGCCCATGGCTATGCCACCCCACACTCTGAGCCACAGCCACTACCACCCCACCCTTCATCTTCTGGGCACCCACCGATACCGACCTACGCTCATCCTGTCCCCCCACAATGGCACTCCTATCTGCAGGCTATCCCTACTAAAGAGGACTTTAAACACCTGATTGAGGAAGTTAAGCCGGCATGCCGCTCAGAAATTCAGGTGCTCCAATCAAGCATGAAGCACTTGACGGATCGAGTAGAAATGGCAGAAGAACTCCAGGAAACCAAGCTAGCAGTCCACAGAGTTCAACTTCAGGGTGCTGACCACCGCACCTTGTTGCGGGATATGCAGCGCCACGTGGAGGACCTGGACAACAGGGGGCTCAGAAACAGGCTGTGAGGGGTCCCGGAAACTGAGGGTCCGGAGGATCTTCAGGACACGTTACAGTGTTTAATAATCTTCTGGGGGAGCCACCTAAAGCCCGCATTGAAATGGACAGAGCACATAGGGCCCTGCGCCCAAAAAATACCGCCTCTAAACCAAGAGACATAATTTGCAGGATTAGTTCCTACCCTTTGAAGGAAGAGATCATGCGCCAGGCTCGCTTGGCGAGGAAAGTGATGTTTCAAGATGTACCCGTGCAACTGTACCCGGATCTCTCATGGATCACTCTACAAAAGCCCAGACTTTTACAACCCTTGTTGCGTGCCCCGCAAGACGAACATATAATCTATCGGTGGGGTTTCCCCTTTAGCCTCACAGCCAAACACCAGGGCAAGTCGGCCATCTTGAGGTACCCGGAGGATCTCGACGCCTTCTGCGATGTGCTGGGGATTCCTGTCCCCCAACTCCGAGTGGGACCTTGTAGCCACGCCACCTGCTCCGCCAGTGGTCTGGCAGAAAGTGCCCTCATCTAACTGCCCCCGGAGTAAGGAGCCCCCCCCGCAAGTCACCCCATCATAGGGGCACCTGAGAGCTGAAATTTGAAAAGCCCTACTTTCGAGAACCTAATTTTCTATATTTTTTTTCGTCTGAACAGTCCATTTTTTTCCGTCCTACTGTGACTGTTGATCCTGCCCTGGACATTCTCTTTTTGTACTTGGTCCCCCCTATTGTGCCCTTAGCTCCAGTTCTAGTTTGCACATTGGGCGTGTCTCTGCCGAGACTTGAGAGTTTAGGAGCTTTTTGCTCGTCCCGCCCCCTGGTTTACTGAATGTGTATTTGTATTTATCCACGTTTTGTATTCCTAGTTTTTTTTTGATGACCACCCTAGGGCTCCCGGGCACCTGTTCGGCGCATTCTTCTGGGATGTGACCGGATGGGTCTTTGGGAAACCGTACTGACCTAGGCCTTTTTGTCTCTCAAGAGGTCTGGTGCAAATTTTAGTTCGGATTGCTCGTTGCCTTGTTGTGTGTTCTAACGTCTTTTTTTCTCTTTCAGTCTTCTTACCCCCCCTCCCCCCGATCGTCGGATGGCTCACCATGGAGTTTGCGGAATTCGCCTCGAATACCTCCCGGGGGGCCCCCACCCTTGACCTCTGATCTTCGTCCGCTCCACATTGCATCAGGTAAGACGCTCCCCCCTTCCCTCTACCCAATCCCAAGATACTGTCCCTGAACGTACATGGTCTAAACTCTGATGGGAAAAGGCATCTGGCACTAAGGGAATTTAGACAGTCGGGCGCAGACATCATTAATGTCCAGGAAACGCACTTTGACGGCGGGGGGTTCTTCGCGTTCGCCTCCAAAAAATTCCCACAAATTTACACTTCGGGCCCTCATAAACGAGCTGGGGTCGCAATACTTCTCAAACGCGGATCCCGTTCACTTGCTCTAGCTACTATAGCGATCCCCTGGGACACTTTGTTATTCTTAGGGGCCTGTGGCAGACACGGGAGGTTACTTTTTGTGCACTTTACGCCCCGAATGTCCAGCAACATAGATTCCTGACTAGGTTGTTCACCCGTCTCTTTAACTCAGACCATGGGCTCCTAGTGGTGGGGGGGACTTTAATCTGACCCAATCTGCAACTGCTGATCGCCACGTGGTGGGCCCCCGGGCGCTGTCGGCTCGAGCCCTTAGAGACTCAAAGATTTTCCGCCAAATCACTAGACGATATGCTCTGTTCGACGCCTGGAGGGCCCTTCACCCGGGGGATCGGCAGTATACTTTTTACTCGGCCCCCCATAGAGCTCATTCCCGCATCGACTATTTTTTCACTAACAGCACTACACTCCGAGTGACGCGTGAAGCACAGATTCTCCCAATATCGTGGTCAGATCACGCCCCTGTCCTACTAACACTGGACCTGGGTTCCCCCATCCATAGGCCCTACAACTGGAAACTAAATGCCTTCCTCCTCCAGCACTTGCCATCCAAGACGGAACTTACTTCCACTCTCCAACTTTATTTTGCGGAGGACAACACCACTGACGTTTCCACTTCTACGCTCTGGGAGGCCCATAAGGCAGTCCTTCGAGGTAAATGTATGGCACTGTCCGCCGCTCTGAGAAAGGACGCGCAGGCCACTAAACAGAGAACCGAAAGGGAGCTGGAGGTTCTGGAGCACCGCCTGCAGCTATCCCCCTCCATTGCCCTCCTTAAGAAAATCACAAATCTCTGAGTGATCCTGAGGGACCTAGCTCTTGGCTGTGTAAAAAAGGCCCTGGTCAGATTGCGACAAGTCTACTATGACAAAGGCAACAAGGCCCATTCCCTGCTAGCGAAGAAGCTACGTGACACACACCTTGCGACGACACCTCACCAAATTAAAGACAGCTCGGGCTGCCTACAGTCCCACCCCAGAGACGTAGCACATACGTGTTCGGAACTCTACATGAAACTTTACAACAACCCTGACATCCCCGGTAACCCTCTTCCCCGGACATCTCCCTTAGCATGAGACAATACTTAGAGCAAAGTGGTGTCGCCCGACTCCAGCCCTCCGACCTGTCATCCCTCAATATGCTGATCTCCAAGGAAGAGATTAAGACTATTAAATCCCTGCCCTCTCGCAAGTCCCTAGGCCCGGATGGCCTGCCCTATGATAATTACAAAGCCTTCCTACCCCTCTTACTCCCCCACATGTGCAAACTCTTTAATGCCTTCCTCCGAGCCCCCCCAGTCCCGACAGACATGCAACGCTCCTTTATTACTCTGATCCCCAAGCCAGACAAGGATCCCATCCTCTGCGCCAACTACAGACCCATCGTCCTGCTGAATTCGGACCTGAAAATCTTTACAAAATTACTCTCCATTCGTTTGAACGGGGTTCTCCCCTCCATCATCCACAAGGACCAAGTGGGCTTTGTACCACTTAGGGAGGCGGGCGATAACACTCGAAAGGTGATTGATCTGGTGGATGTGGCGAAAAGGGAAAATGCGGCGTCCCTGCTTCTTAGCCTGGACGCCGAGAAGGCCTTTGACCGGCTTGGGTGGCCCTTCATGTTCGCTACGCTACACCACGTGGGGATTCGGGGCCCATTTCTGAATGCGATTCACCATCTCTATTCCGTCCCCTCGTCCCGGGTTAAGACACCCTTTGCCCTCTCACCCTCTTTTCCCATTACCAACGGCACCCGACAGGGGTGTCCACTCTCGCCCCTTCTATTCGCACTTTGTGTTGAACCCTTAGCAGCCACCATTCGAGGCAACCTGTCCATTCGGGGGGTGACAGTCCGGGGCAGGGAATTCAAAATCTCTCTGTTCGCGGACGACATCATCCTTTCCCTGACGCAGCCTAGGATCTCCCTCCCAAATCTCCACGCAGAGTTAACGCGGTATGGAGCTCTGTCAGGCTACAAAATTAACACCTCTAAGTCAGAGGCCCTCCCAATTAATATCCCCAGCATGGAAGTTGATAACCTACGGGCCAACTTCCCCTACCAATGGAAAACAACTTCCCTGAAATACCTGGGGATACATATCACCCCAAGCTTCACTACCCTGTACCAGGAAAACGTCCCCCCCCTATTCCGTTCAATCTGATCCCTGCTGTTGCAGTGGAAAAAACACCATATTTTCCTGCTTGGCCGGATCGCTTCAATTAAGATGACGATTCTCCCGAAGCTCCTTTACCTTTTCCAAACGTTGCCCATCCCTGTCCCCTACAAACACCTGAGAACACTTCAGGCTGACCTACTTAAATTTACATGGAATTACAAAAGACATAGGGTACCCCAATAGGTACTAATGGCAGCACGTTCAGACGGAGGCCTTGCATTTCCTAACCTGGTCAAGTACTACCAGGCCACACAACTGCGCGCAGTGGCCTCTTGGTTTATCCTACGGTCCTACAACAAGTGGACGGAGATCGAGAAATTGTGGTTAGCCCTGACTCTCCCTAATAACCTGCTTTGGAGCGCGGACGCGGAGGTTCCCCCTGACCGTTTGCTGGGCTCTGTGTCTAAGCTTCGATGACTATGGCATTGACTGTCGCGACCGCGTGGACTCTCAGCGGAGCGTTTACTCCTGACTTCATTCATGTACAATCCCAAGGTGCCAGATAGCCTCACCCACCAAATGTCTCATCCGTGGACGTCACGGAACCTATTTCACTTTGAGAATCTAGTGGATCCCCTGCCACGCAGACTCCTGCCCTTCTTTAACCTCCAGGCTAAATTTGATCTCCCTAAGACAGTATTCTACAGTTACTTGCAAATTTGCCACTACGCCCTGTCCATAACACCTAATCTGCAATTCTCCCCTCCAACCCCTTTTGAAAGACTGGTCCTGGCCGGATCGACCCAGAAAGGTCTAATCTTTGATATATATAAAATACTAAATGCCTATCCCCTGGAATCCCTAGGCAAACACTCCTACATGCTACGATGGGAAAAAGCCCTTAACGAGGAAATACCCCTGGAGCAATGGCGGACTATTTGGTCCCAAACAGCTAAGAGCTCACTCTGCACTTTATACAAAGAAAACACATATAAAATCCTTCTCTTTTGGTATATGACTCCTGATGTGCTCCATGCCATATATCCCGCTAGTTCTGATCGCTGTTGGCGATGCCAAGGAGACAGGGGCTCCCTCTTTCACATCTACTGGATGCAGCAACTGCTGAACCACCTCCTAGACATTCAGGTCCCCATATCCCCCAAATTTTTCCTTTTGGTCTTATCCCCCTTGAGGATCTCCACACCCTGCAAAAAGTTGTTACGCCACGTCCTCACAGCTGCCCGCTGTCTGGTCGCCCTGAATTGGGAAAACCGCTCCCCCCTACCCCTGAGGCTTTACACGCCAGGATCAAGGATGTGGAGCTGATGGAGAGAATGACTGCCAGGATACAGGACAGACTGGAGACCCACGACATTGTCTGGGAACCAGGGCGCCTTCGGGAGGACCCACCATGACTAGGTAACTGAGCCAATCCGACGATCTTCTCCCCCTCCCCCTCTCCCTAACCCCCCCCTTCCTTTTTTTTTCTTTTTTTCCTTTTTCTCTTTTTTCTCTCTCTCTTTTTCCATCCTTTCTTTTTCTCTCCCTCCTATTGGGAGTACCTTCCTGACCCTTCCGTGTTTAAAGTTTTGCAACATGGCATTCTCAACCTCAGTTATGAGCCGGTAATTATATAGGACCGTGCAGACGGTCCATATTTGTTACTATCTACACTGATGCAGCAGGAAGCAAAAAAGGAAGCAGACCTGTGCCTTGTCTATCTATATCTCCTCATGCTGTATCATGTGGTTTTGTATATTGTAAGAAATGTACTCCTTCTTTTTTTTATCTTCAATAAAAAGTTATTTGACAAAAAAAAAATGGTCATCAGAAAATCCATATATGATGAAACACCACACATATGGTGCTATTCATGAGGTATCATAATAGGGTACACAGTTGGTCTGTGAATGAGCGGATATATCATGGCATCTGTGGAGCTGTACAGGTTTCGTGGATCACACTAGGGTCCACTCAAAAAAAAGACTCAAACCATATAACTGGGTGCTAAAACAACAAACGGGAAAAAAGGGGGAAAGCACACGTGAAAGGACTAAGGAAGTGAAAAAAAATGTCCAGGGTAATACCTGTAATTAAAAAATTTGTGCTGGTTGTAGATCCCAGTAACCACCTTCAGAAGGGACAGTGTGCAAAATGAGGTCCCGGCTAAATACCCCCATAGCCATGGGTAGACCCTGCCAATGCCATACGGAGGCACGTTTTTTTTTTTTATATATATTTGAGATTTGTAAGGGGTTAGCTCAGTAGCAGCGGTGTGTGACCCCCCTGGGTGGGTTCACTACACACGGAACGATACAGAAAAACAGCCGAAGACGGTTGAAAACAAAGAATTTGGTTTATTCTTCCATCTTGCTGGAAACAAGTGCAAGCATCCAAACAGCATAAACAAAATCAAACATAAAATAAACCCTGGCCACTTGGGGAATCTACCTTCACCACACAGGAACCTATCTATAGAGTCTGGCACAGCTTACTGCTGGTCCGACACTGCTGGTCCTACAGCAGAAAAACAAATAGTCTTTTTGATTTTTATCACACAGAAAAATAAACAGCACCTCACCTCTTCAGAAGTATTTCTGCTCACTGCTCTCCTTCACTCAAAAAGCCTCAGGATGCAGCAATCAGTAGTAATCCTCTGGATTACTTATAGAGGCCTTAATTGCCTCATTCTGAACAGCTGAAGTTTTTTAACGCCCTTAAATCTTTCTGGCTGCTTCTGCAGCCGACACCTGATACAAATTTGGTATATTGTCTAAACAAGGCAGAAATGTATCTCCCGTCTGTGACAACACCCACAGATTTACCTGACTTCCTGTCACATACCCCCCCTCTTGTTTCAACCCTAGGGTTGGGACACAGGTTGCCAGGCAGGCATGTACTCAGGACAACCCATCTGCATTCCCCATTTTAGCACCGGGGTGATGCGTTACCACAAAACTAAATTCCTGGATGGCCAGGAACCACCTATTTATTCTCCTATTGGTCTCTTTGTTCTGTGCCATCCACTTCAATGAGGCATCATCTGTCACCAGTTCAAACTGTCTACCCACGAGGTAGTACCGGAGAGAATCCAAAGCCCATTTCACCGCCAAACACTCTTTCTCAATGGTGGCATAATTCTTCTCATGGGCCTTCAACTTTCGGCTGAGGTACATAACAGGGTGTTCCTCCCCCTTGATAATCTGGGACAGTACAGCTCCTAAACCCACATTTGACGCATCTGTCTGAACCACAAAGTCCCGTGAAAAATCAGGGGAATTTAAAACTGGCTGACTACATAAAGCCTGTTTTAAAGCCTGAAAAGCTGTTTCTGCTTCGGGAGTCCATTTGGTCATGACCGACTCCTTCCCTTTGGTCAAATTGGTCAGGGGAGTAGCCTGTGAGGCAAAATGGGGGATAAAGCGGTGATAATACCCCGCGATCCCCAAAAATGCACGAACCTGTTACTTGTTGGTGGGACGTGGCCAATCCTGAATAGCCCAAACTTTGGTTATTTGGGGCTTGATTAGACCTCTTCCAATGGTATACCCCATACTTCGCCTCTTCTAGCCCAAGGGTACATTTTTTTTGGATTAGCTGTAAACCCGGCTTTCCAGATGGAATCCAACACAGCCTGAACTTTTGGCAAGTGTGATTCCCAATCCTCACTGTGGATGACAACGTCATCAAGGTATGCAGCAGCATAGGCTCGATGAGGCCGAAGGGTCTTATCCATGGTGCGTTGAAATGTGGCGGAAGCATTCTGTAACCCAAAAGGCATCCTCCGATATTGGAAAGATCCGTCTGGAGTTACAAATGCTGTTTTTTTTTCCTGGCCGACTCCGAGAGAGGAATTTGGTTTGGGCACTAAGACAATGGGACTGGACCAATCACTATTTGACTCTTCTATCACCCCCAGCTCAAGCATTTTTTTTACTTCCTGGCTAATTGCCTCGCCGGGCTTCTGGAATTCTATAAGACTTCAACTTGACCTTATCCCCTGGTGTGGTGATAATGTCATGTTCAACTCCGGAGATCCAACCTGGCAGGTCTGAAAACGTGTCCTTATTACGGAGCACAAATTCTTTAACCTCCTGTTGCTGAGTTTTGGATAGAGTCTCCGCTATCCCAACTTCAGGGACAGCCAGGTTAAATGGAGCAGAAAATCGGGTAGTCTTAGCAACCAAGGACTCTCTATCCTTCCATGGTTTCAGCAAGTTCACGTGAGAGAGCTGCTCAGGTTTTCGTCTTCCGGGTTGGCTAATTTTATAATTCACCACCCCCATTTTCTCAAACACTTTATAGGGACCCTGCCATTTGGCTAGGAATTTACTTTCGACCGTGGGGACCAACACCCTATCACCAGGTGCAAAGGAACAGACCTGGGCCCCACGATTGTAAATCCTTTGTTGAGCCAATTGGGCTTGGGCTAAATGTTCTTTCACAATCGGCATCACTTGGGCAATTCTATCTTGCATTTGGGCCACATGTTCAATCACACTTCGATGAGGGGAACTCTCACTCCCATGTTTCCCTGGCAATGTCCAGTAGGCCCCGGGGGTGCCTCCCATACAGTAGCTCAAACGGAGAGAACCCTGTGGACGATTGGGGAACCTCTCTTATGGCAAACATCAGATAAGGGAGCAGATAATCCCAATTCTTTCCGTCTTTATCCACCACCTTCCTCAACATTTGTTTTAAGGTTTTATTAAACCTTTCCACTAACCCGTCTGTTTGAGGATGATATACTGATGTACGTAATTGGGTCACTTTCAGGAGTTTACAAAGTTCTTTGGTCACCCTAGACATAAACGGGGTGCCCTGGTCAGTTAGGACTGCCTTAGGAAGACCCACACGGCTTAAAACCTGACATAACTCTTTGGCAATGGTTTTAGCAGAGGTGTTTCGGAGAGGAATCGCTTCTGCGTAACGGGTGGCATAGTCCATTATTACCAAGATATGCTGGTGCCCTCTAGTGGACTTCAGTAAGGGGCCAACCAAGTCCATGGCGATCATCCTAAAAGGGACCTCGATAATGGGCAGGGGTACCAAAGGACTGCGGAAATGTGGCATGGGTGCAGTAATCTGACACACTGGACAGGAAGAGCAGTACAATTCCACTTCCTTAGTGATCCCAGGCCAATAAAACCTCTGGGTGATCCTCTCCCGATTTTTTTCTGCTCCCAAATGTCCCCCAAGAATGTGCCCATGGGCCAGTTCCAAAACCATCTTGCGGTATGGTTTAGGCACTACCAGTTGCTCAATGGTGTCCTCTATCCTTTGTGACACTCGATATAACAGGTCCCTTTCAATAATGAAGTAAGGGAGGGCAACCCTCTCATCAGAGTTAACTAACTCCCAATCTATCTTCACTACATTCTCCCGGGCTCTTAGCAAGGTGGGGTCCCTTGCTCAGTGACAACATTTTCTCTGTGCACCTCGAGGTCATCAAACCCTATCGGCCGCTGTTCCTCTTCTGAGGTAGCAGGCTCCTCCCTAGGGACTGGTGTTTCCCCTGCTAAGACCGAGAATGGAAACTCAGGAGAATCCTCACAGTTAGAGGTTTCTGGAGTAGATGTTTTAGGCTCCGAAGAACCACCTACTGGGGAATCTGGGCAGTCCCAGAGTTTCCAGAATTTTGGGAAATCCCTTCCCACAATGGCATCATGTGGCAGTTTGGGAACTAAACCCACCTGGTGACATAAGTTACCGAGGGCGGTTTCAAAGGAAACCGTAGTCACCGGATATTCTCGAGTGTCCCCATGTACACAAACGACAGCCATTTTCCTAGGATGTAAGGTTTTTCCCACCACTAGATCACTTTTCACTAAGGTGACCAGGCTACCTGAATCCAACAATACTACAACATCTTTACCATCTAAGCACATTCTATATAAAGGTTTCTCATTTCTCTTTACTGCAGTGCATGTGGTTGCAAAAAGGGACTGTCGTCTTTCTGTCAGAAAGTCGCACTGCATGGGTTCATCACCCGCTGGGCAAACCGCTGCTACATGTCCCTCTTCCCGACAACGGTAACAAATCAACCTTCTGGTCCTCTCCTGTGGGATGGGTCTTCCAGGCCGCTCTCGCCAAACAAATTCTCTGTTAGGTACCTTTCGACCAGGTCTACAAGTTTGTCTGCGGTTTCCGGACCACCATGGTTCACCCATTTTTGCAGGGTGTTAGGAAGAGACCTAAGAAATTTGTCCATGACTACTCGCTCCAAAATTTTTGGTCCGGACAGAGTTTCTGGCTGCAACCATTTCTTAGCCAAATGAATGAGGTCATACATCTGCGACCGAGGTGGCTTCCTCAGCTGATAACCCGCTGAGCACGGACATCCAGGGTTACACCAAAACGTACCAATATTTCTTCTTTTAACCGATCATAGTTTTTCGTGTCTGCCAGCTCCAAATCAAAATATGCCTTTTGGGCTACTCCAGATAATAGGGGGGCCACTAGTCAAGCCCACTGTTCTTTAGGCCAACTCTCTCTTTCCGCTGCTCTATCAAACGTGGTCAGAAACATCTCAGGGTCCTCATCTGCAGTCATCTTTGGCAATAAGTGTCTTACCCTAAAAGTCGGTATGTTACTGGCCTGACTCCCAGACTCGGTCTGCTGTCTCTGAAGCTGTTTCACGATGGCCTCCATTTGCTGCTGGTGTCTCTGTTCAAGCCTGCAATGCTCTCTCGGTGAGCTGCAAGGCTCTCTTGGTAAACCTGTTGTTGAGCTGCAATGCTCTCTTGGTGAGCCTGTTGTTGAGCTGCGTTAGCCTGTTGTTGAGCTGCCATGCTCTCTTGGTGAGCCTGTTGTTGAGCTGCGTGAGCCTGTTGTTGAGCTGCAAGGCTCCACTGCAAACCTACATTGGTTTGCTGTTGATTTGCATTTGCTAAAGCCAGCTGTTTCAGTATCTCCTCCATTTTGGGTTTACTTTAACTGCCCGCGGCACTCCACCATGTGTAAGGGGTTAGCTCGGTAGCGGGGGTGTGTGACCCCCTGGATGGGTTCACTACACATGGAACGATACAGAGAAACAGCCGAAGACGGTTGAAAACAAAGAATTTGGTTTATTTTTCCATCTTGCTGGAAACAAGTGCAAGCATCCAAACAGCATAAACAAAATCAAACATAAACTAAACCCTGGCCACTTGGGGCATCTACCTTCACCACACAGGAACCTATCTATGGAGTCTGGCACAGCCTACTGCTGGGCCGACACTGCTGGTCCTACAGCAGAAAAACAAATGGTCTTTTTGATTTTTATCACACAGAAAAATCAACAGCACCTCACCTCTTCAGAAGTATTTCTGCTCACTGCTCTCCTTCACTCAAAAAGCCTCAGGATGCAGCAGTCAGTAGTAATCCTCTGGATTACTTATAGAGGCCTTAATTGCCTCATTCTGAACAGCTGAAGTTTTTCAACACCCTTAAATCTTTCTGGCTGCTTCTGCAGCCGACACCTGATAATAGTTGGTATATTGTCTAAACAAGGCAGAAATGTATCTCCCGTCTGTGACAACACCCACAGATTTACCTGCCTTCCTGTCACAGATTGTTATATTTTTACTTGTATTCATAGACCGCTTGTCGCATCAAACTCCAGATGAGTGGACCCTAGTGCGATCCATGAAACGCATAGAGCTCCATAGATGCTACGATAGATGCTACGATATATCTGCTCATTCACAGACCATATGTGTCGTGTCTCATCATATATTTCTGATAAGTGCCGTATTTATCGGCATGTAACACGCACCTTAACCACTTAAGGACTGAGCCTCTTTCTGGGATTTGGTATTTACAAGTTAAAAACATATTTTTTCTACTTGGAACCCCCGAAACATTATATTTTCATTTTTTCTAACACCCTAGGTCTAGGGCTACAATAATTGCTCTCACTCTGATGATTGCGCCGATCCCTCACATGTGTGTTTTGAACACCGTTTTCATATGCGAGCGCTGCTCGCGTATGTGTTCGCTTTTGTGCGCAAGCTCGTCTGGACGGGGTGTTTTAAAAAAAAAAAATATTTTTTTCATTATTTCTTTTTCTTTTTTTTTTCTTTAAGAACATTGGGTATGGAGACTGGTGGGGGCCATCTTTCCCTCACTTGTCTCCAGGCCACTGACGTGAGAGGATCCAATCGCCTCTGCCGCTGTTGACGGCTCCAGTAAGCAGCGGAGGGCACCAGAGAGCGGCGGGAGGGGGGGTATGAAATATGGCTTTTCTGTTAAGACTCTTCTGTCTTTTTAGATGAATTGTGAGACAAAATTTGTGAATTGGCTTGAATCAAACCGTGTTATTTATTGTACACACAATAGAAATATAAGTACAATAGTTGTGCATTAATACAAAGCTCCAAATAATGTCAAAGATATGAGATAAAAGTATTTGCTTCAAAATATAATTTTAGGACATGTGCTTCAAAGTAATCAAAGATGGCTGATTAACCCTTTGTGTGCTGAAGAGAAGCTGAAGAAAGTCGGTGTGCTGTGGTTAGATGTGATGTAGATGGCAAGCAGAAAAGAGAGCGTCCAGTCTTCAGCTACAGAATTATATAAGAAACTCAATATTTTGTTTTGAAATCACCCCCTAAAAATAACCACTTCCCATTTACTCCCTTAATCACCTCCCATTCACACCCCGCAAGGGTGGGGGCAAAATAGTAGAAATATGAGATTCAATATCTGGAACAGCAAACGGTCACCAAACACTTCATTTCTAATTTGCTTATATCATTTTTTCATTCTTAAAGTGGATGTAAACCCTTCAATTTGATAGTTACAAAAACAGTTAACATTCCCGACATGCCGGAAATGCTAGCTGTCACATTTGTTTGTGCTCTCAACCAAACTGCCAAACCATCCAATGGTTGGTTTCATAACAGGTCACATGTACAGCATCATGGCAGTTGCAGATTAAACAGAGGTCAAGATGGCCGCTTCCTTGGCTGAAAATGATAGGAGGGTTTACTTCCACTTTAACATTAAACATAATTGATATATAATGCATAACATAATAATACAAATAATGGCCCGGATTCAGATACATTGGAGTATCCATCGGCGGGGCGTAACGTATTTCAGATACGTTACGCCGCTGTAAATTAGGGCGCAAGTTCCGTATTCAGAAAGAACTTGCACCCTAAGTTACGGCGGCGTAACGTATGAGGTCCGGCGTAAGCCCGCCTAATTCAAATCTGGTTGATGTGGGCGTGTTTTATTTAAATTCATGTGACCCCGCGTATTTTACGTTTTTTTACAAACGGCGCATGCGCCGTTCGTGAAAGAATCCCAGTGCGCATGCTCGAAATTACGCCGCAAATCGTCATTGTTTTAGACGTGAACGTAACTTATGTACAGCCCTATTCGCGAACGACTTACGCAAACGACGTAAAATTTTTAAAATTCGACGCGGGAACGATGTCCATACTTAACATAGGATGCCCCTCATATAGCAGGGGTAAGTTTACGCCGGAAAAAGCCTAACGTAAACGGCGTAAAAAAATGCGCCGGGCGGACGTACGCTTCTGAATCGGCGTATCTACCTAATTTGCATATTCAACGCGGAAATCTACAGAAGCGCCACCTAGCGGCCAGCGTAAATATGCAGCCTAAGATACGACGGTGTAAGAGCCTTACGCCGGCCGTATCTTAGTAAAATTCTGGCGTATCTTGCTTTCTGAATACAGAAAGAAGATACGCTGGTGCTTCGTAGCACTTACACGGCGTATCAATAGAATCTGAATCCGGCCAATAACTTTAGGATGCGATAAAATACTTCCTGCTGCAGAAGTAATTGAAGTTTTTCCCCAAATTGTTATACTAGTTCTGAATTTTTTCAACCAATTATTACCTGCAAACTCTGACAATTGATGAGCCATTTTTAGTAAATTTCCTAGTTCATGTTTAAACAATATCTCTGCATTCTGATGTTCTTTTACTAAAGACATTAACAAACCTGTATCCTTTTGGAATTACATTTGCCCATTCCCCCCAAGGGAATTATTTTATCTGAGATATATTGTATTTTGAATAAGGGCACTTATATTTCTCATAAGCATATTTGTTTAATTTGTTCTTAACCCATTAAAATGTATTGCCGCCAAGTCTCCTTCTATACAGTACAAGCCTTGATTTACATTTTCTGTATTTGTACAAGAGGAGAAGAAAGTTTTAACCCTTTCTGTATCTGTCATGATTTGAAAACAAACCTTTTTTATCTACAAGAGTAATTTAGAAGTAGTGTCAACTTTTTTTATTCTTGCTGAACATATATGAAAAACATGTATGATTATGATAACAAGAATGAAATATACCTTTGTCTTGATTAGGTAAACAAATAACTTTAGATTGGAATTGTAAACATGATGATAGATCTAATTGTTCTAATTCAAAATGATCCCTGTTAAAAGCGAAATCTGTATACTGCAATTTATATAATAATTGAGTATCGCTAACTGGTAATCCCAAAACAGTAATTGGAACCAATATTTGTTCTTTCCCTGCTATTGGAACCATAGAAGAACTATAACATACACACTGATTACATCCTATCCATTTATTTACCCATAAATCAGTATGTTTTATTGCATGTACATATTCTCTGGGTAAATTATGTAAAATGCCAAGAGGAGTTATTCCACCCTGAAATGCTTGCACAATTATCTTAAAAATAGTGGAATATTCTGGCTGGATTTCTAAACATGCTCTGGCTATATGAGAATGTTCTTCACTTGTCATTAAATTGAGAGTAATATTCTGAAGATGTAATATGGATGGACCCATTACATTAGCTGTTTTTAATAACCATATCTTCTAATATCTGATTTAAATTTCTTTGTATCTTAATACCTTTACGTCCCACCAAACCAGCTGTCACAGTATTTTAAGAAGGAATTGGTACTATTGAAAGTATAACAAATAGTATGGATATTAACACTTTAAAGCCTGATCTTGAAGATCAGGCTTTAAGATCTATCTGTTTGTTATTCTACCACAGTAATACTAATTTTAACTCTTATTTGAGCAAATCTCCTTATTATTTTAAAATCCTATAATTCTTACAATGTCCCCTTTTTCATCTCCAATTATATTTAAATGTTCTGGATCTAATATTTTAACAAAAATGTGTAACAGGTAATAATACTGTTCTACTGGATACAGTAATTTTCCAGACCTTATCATATCATTAACATCTACAGACCAAATTTTTGTATGGTTACCTTTTACAAATACTGACCTGAAAACCCTTTCCATTATAACACATTCAAAGGTCCTGGTTATATTATTCAATACAGGGAGTGCAGAATTATTAGGCAAATGAGTATTTTGACCACATCATCCTCTTTATGCATGTTGTCTTACTCCAAGCTGTATAGGCTCGAAAGCCTACTACCAATTAAGCATATTAGGTGATGTGCATCTCTGTAATGAGAAGGTGTGTGGTCTAATGGCATCAACACCCTATATCAGGTGTGCATAATTATTAGTCAACTTCCTTTCCTTTGGCAAAATGGGTCAAAAGAAGGACTTGACAGGCTCAGAAAAGTAAAAAATAGTGAGATATCTTGCAGAGGGATGCAGCACTCTTAAAATTGCAAAGCTTCTGAAGCGTGATCATCGAACAATCAAGCGTTTCATTCAAAATAGTCAACAGGGTCGCAAGAAGCGTGTGGAAAAACCATGGCGCAAAATAACTGCCCATGAACTGAGAAAAGTCAAGCGTGCAGCTGCCAAGATGCCACTTGCCACCAGTTTGGCCATATTTCAGAGCTGCAACATCACTGGAGTGCCCAAAAGCACAAGGTGTGCAATACTCAGAGACATGGCCAAGGTAAGAAAGGCTGAAAAACGACCACCACTGAACAAGACACACAAGCTGAAACGTCAAGACTGGGCCAAGAAATATCTCAAGACTGATTTTTCTAAGGTTTTATGGACTGATGAAATGAGAGTGAGTTCTGATGGGCCAGATGGATGGGCCCGTGGCTGGATTGGTAAAGGGCAGAGAGCTCCAGTCCGACTCAGACGCCAGCAAGGTGGAGGTGGAGTACTGGTTTGGGCTGGTATCATCAAAGATGAGCTTGCGGGGCCTTTTCGGGTTGAGGATGGAGTCAAGCTCAACTCCCAGTCCTACTGCCAGTTTCTGGAAGACACCTTCTTCAAGCAGTGGTACAGGAAGAAGTCTGCATCCTTCAAGAAAAACATGATTTTCATGCAGGACAATGCTCCATCACACGCGTCCAAGTACTCCACAGCGTGGCTGGCAAGAAAGGGTATAAAAGAAGAAAAACTAATGACATGGCCTCCTTGTTCACCTGATCTGAACCCCATTGAGAACCTGTGGTCCATCATCAAATGTGAGATTTACAAGGAGGGAAAACAGTACACCTCTCTGAACAGTGTCTGGGAGGCTGTGGTTGCTGCTGCACGCAATGTTGATGGTGAACAGATCAAAACACTGACAGAATCCATGGATGGCAGGCTTTTGAGTGTCCTTGCAAAGAAAGGTGGCTATATTGGTCACTGATTTGTTTTTGTTTTGTTTTTGAATGTCAGAAATGTATATTTGTGAATGTTGAGATGTTATATTGGTTTCACTGGTAAAAATAAATAATTGAAATGGGTATATATTTTTTTTTTGTTAAGTTGCCTAATAATTATGCACAGTAATAGTCACCTGAACACACAGATATCCCCCTAAAATAGCTAAAACTAAAAACAAACTAAAAACTACTTCCAAAAATATTCAGCTTTGATATTAATGAGTTTTTTGGGTTCATTGAGAACATGGTTGTTGTTCAATAATAAAATTAATCCTCAAAAATACAACTTGCCTAATAATTCTGCACTCCCTGTATATATGATCCCTGAATTTTAACAACTGTTTTCGATTCTGTTTTAACTTTGACTTCAACATTATTACTATGAATAAAATACAATTGCATACAACAAGTAATTCCATGTCCTGCACATACAAATCCAAACAAATCTTCAGCTGTATTGATATTAGTGTATCTAAATGTATCCCTTTTGTCATCTGTATTAATATCATTGTCTTTATCATTTTGGTCTTCTGTATTGATATCAAGATCTTTAGCACTTTTTTCATCTGTATTAATATCAAAATATCTTGCTCACTGTTATCTACAGTGATATCGGTGTCTACATCTCTTTTTTTGTTTCTGAATAATGTAATGTCTTTGTTGTGAAAATCTTCGATTCTGTTAACCTCTGCATGGCTGGAACAGTTTGTGATATATTTTACCACTGAGAAGATTGTCACTAGAGAAAAGATGAGTCCTGTGATAAGTCTTTTCTCTTTAAAACATTTCTCTTTTCTTTTGTTGTAATTTTTCCTTCTTTGGTCAGATTTTTAAAAAAATCATTATAGAATACTGTTGCGGAAGATGCTGTGCTTTTGACACTCATCAGAACAAATGGTACAGCATCAACCCAAGTATTTTCTCTGTCCAACAACATTTTTGCAATTTTAGATTTAATAGTCCGATTCATTCTTTCCACAATCCTTGCAGACTGTGGATGATAAGGTACATGAAATCTCTGATCTATTTTACACATTGCCTGCATAATTTTACCTGTATAATGGGATCCTCTGTCACTACTCAGATTTGCTGGTATTCCCCACACTGGAAAAACAGGATTCACTAGCATCCTAGCAGTTGTTAAAGCATCATCTTTGTGAACTGGTAAAATCTCGATCCACTTTGAAAAAACATCAACCAAAACTAAAGCAAATCTGATGCTGCGTACACACGATCATTTTTCGGGGTGTAAAAACAAAGTTTTTCAGGCTCTAGAAAAAAAAAACGACGCTTTTTTCAACTTGATCATTAAAACGGCCTTGCTTACACACGATCATGAAAAAAAAATGCTCTAGCAAAGCGTGGTGACGTATAACACGTACGGTGGCACTATAAAGGGGAAGTTCCATTTGGATGATGCCACCCGTTGGGCTGCTTTAGATGATTTTGTGTTAGTAAAAGACGATTCACACTTTTCTGTCTGTTACAGCATGATGAATGTGCTATCTCCATTACAAACGGTAGTTTTACCAGAACAAGTGCTCCCACCTCATAACTTGCTTCTGAGCATGCGCAAATTTTTCACGTCGTTAAAGCACACATGACCATTTTTTTACAACCCGAAAAACTACAACGTTAAAAACATTGCAATTTTTTTTTACTTTTTTTGGCTGTTTTTTAAGAACCCAAAAAATGCTCTGAAGCCCACACACGATCGTTTTTAATGACATTAAACTAAAACGTAATTTTTAACAACATGAAAAATGATCGTGTGTACGCAGCATGAGTAAATTTTTACCTGATGGTAATGGTCCAATATAATCTATTTGTATAGTAGACCAAGGTCCATCTGCTGGAGGAATTCTTTGTAAAGGAGGTTACTGACCCTTTGGTCTAGGATTCACTTGTGCACAAATCAAACAAGATTTAATGTCTGCTGTCTCTTCCATTTTTTATAATAAAACTTTACTTTAAGAATTTCAAGCAATTTTTGCTTAACAATGTGACCTAAACTTTTATGATTGAATTTTGTGAATTCCACCTGAAGGTGTTGAGCTATAACAGGACGCATAAACCCATCTAAGTCATGACACAAAATCCCATTTTCACAAACAAAGGAAGATTTCAGGTCACCTGGAGAAGAAAGGACGCACCCCTTTTCTGTTCGTCTGCAAATGAGGGAATTTGTGTGCCTGTATTCCTAACAACATTAACTGGGACCAATTCAGGCTGAATCACTAATTCACCATGCAAAGCTGCTTTCTTTGCTAGTGTGTCTGCTGTTCGATTGCCTACAGTTAGCTCACTATTGTCTTTTTTATGTGATGGAATCTTTACAATAGCATATGCAAGAGGCTTTTTCTCTGCAAGTTCAAAAACTGATTCAAGTGTCTCTTTCTGCACAAGGGTCTTATTAGATAAATCTACAAAACCTCTATGTTTCCAAATGGGTAGATAGTAAGAGAACGAACAACATATGAACTGTCACTATAGACCACTAAAGGACTTCTATTCTCTTCCTTGTCAATTGTCAGTACTGTTATTACTTCAAGTTTTTCTCTTTGAGCAGAAAAATGTCTTGGTAACTTGCATTGTATGGCAAGATTACGCTCTGGATACCAAATTGAATACCCACAGTAGTAATTACCCGACATACAAAATATCTCTAGCCATCAACAAATACAGGTTCATCAATCTTCTCTGCCTCTCTAAGGAAAAGAGGAGATTGAGTCTCCTGAACTTCACACAAACATTCATGTTCTAGTCCATTGTATTCCATCAACTGAGGAAGGATATACTTGGCTCTGTCACCTAAACAAATACAGGTTGAACACCATGCCAACAACCATTGAGAAAATCTTTGGAATATTCTTCTCAAAAAGGAACTTCAAAGTATTATGTGGGGTCTGTAAACTGATTTTGTTGAATCCTACAATATGCTCTGTTGCTTTTACTGCATAATACACACCCACTAATTGTCGGACACAGTCATCAAAAGCCTTCTCAACAGAAGTAATCAAACAAGATAAATACCCAAGGCTTCTCCAATCTTCGCCCTGTTTTTGAAGCAAAACAGCTGAGATGGCAGTTTCTAAAGCATGCACTTGCAAAGCAAATGGTGCTTTTTTATCCACAGTAGCTAGTGCAGGAGCTGACTGCGAATAATTTTTCAACAATTTAAAAGCTTTTTGCTGAACTTCTGTCCAAGGACCAAATTCATTCTCCTCTTTATGTTTTAACAAATATAGCGGTTTCGCCTTCTCTGCCAATGACTCGATAAAATCTCTGGAGAAATTTACCAAACCCAAAAATTGTCTTAACTCTTTGAATGATTTCGGTACAGGTAAAGAAGCAATAGCCTCAATACGTTCCTGTAAAGGCTGTTTCTTTCCTGGATCAATCAAAATTCCTAGAAATTTTACTTCACTTTTCATGAGCTGAACTTTGCTTGTATTCAATTTGAGACCTTCTAATTTCAGAATTGCCAGCAATTCTGCTAGAAAAATTAAGTGCTCTTCTTCAATTTTGCTTGACAAAAGTATTTCATCAACATATTGAATTAAAGGGGTTGCAAAGGTAAAAAAAAAAATCCCTAAATCGCTTGCTTTACCTTAGTGCAGTCCACCTTCACTTACCTCATCCTTCGATTTTGCTTTTGAGAAATCCTCACTTTCTGTTCTGTCTGTAACTCCACACAGTAATGCAAGGCTTTCTCCCTGGTGTGGAGTGTCGTGCCCGCCCCCTCCCTGGGACTACAGGAGAGTCAGGATGCCCACTAACACACAGCTCCTTTCTCTATCTGCAACGTAGAGAGCACCCTCACTCTCCTGTAGTCCGAGGGAGAAGGCGAGCACGACACTCCACACTAGGGAGACAGCCTCGCATTACTGTGTGGAGTTACAGACAGAGTAACAGAAAGTGAGGATTTCTCAGAAGAAATAAAGACATTTAAAAGCAAAATTGAAGGACGAGGTAAGTGAAGGAGGGCTGCACTAAGGTAAAGGAAGCTATTTAGGAAAAACATTTTTTACCTTTTACAACCCCTTTAAGCAATCTGGTCTAGAGAATTTTTATAAAACATTCCCCAACGCCTGATGAAATATAGTCAGTGAACTATGGTAACCTTGTGGAAATCTAGTGAAAACATATGAAACATTCCTGTGAATGAATGAAAATTTGTATTGATAGCTTTTCGCCAAAGCTATGCTAAAAAATCCATTAAAAATGTCAAATACAGAAAAAACGTTAAATTGTGACATGTCTGGCGTTTCCACTACAATAGGCAAACATTCTTTAGCAGTCTTGGGTCAATCAAAAGTCTGTATGCACTAGGGTCATCTCGTTTTTACCACTACCCATAAAGGATTATTTGTCACAGAATTGGCTTTCCTGATGATTCCCTGTTGCAAAAACCCTTCAATAATCATTGAAACAGGTTCATCAGATTGTGGTGGTAATTTGTATGGCTTGACAAATAGATGGACTTTCCCCTCAATGAAAATCTGAATACCTTTTAAACAAACCAACCTCATTCTTTTTCTGACTCTAAAGTTTTTTGTGTGACTGTACCACCTGTTTTAACTTCAAATTATCTCCTGTATCAGGCCATTTGAAATCTGAGTCAACTGCTTCTGTCATACAAATGCTGCCTATTTCACAATAATCTTTTGGGTCAATTTCCACAGGCTTACGATTAGCTGAACCTTTCCAAATCACTGCATTGCCTAAATCAATTAGCTAACCTTTTTTAGACAGAATATCTGAACCGATTTATATTCTCTGTTCCCTGGCAAAACCACATGTCCCATTTCAGTTTACAAACAACCTGGGATTTAAAAGATTTTTTTTACACATTTTAGCCTGAGAATCGCCTGTTCCATTAAACCCAGTGATTGTACAAATTGCTGCATCTGATAAAACAGGTAATTTCAAACCGGTCACGCTAATTTAAGTGCCTGTGTCTAGAAGAGTTCTCACTTTTTGTCCATTCATTTTAGCCTTTAAAATAGGACGACCGCTCTTGTCTAGAAATATGGGAGCTACGTAATCTAGACTGTGAGATACTAATTATTTTTCCTCGATTTGTCATAGGGAAGCCAATAATGGCTGTCTCCCATTGACTTCACTGGTTGACTGTGCATTCATATTCATACCAATCTCTCTTGGCTCTTTCCTCAGAGGAGTGTAAGGTGAAAAAGTCTTGACTTCTTCTGCTGAAGGTGGGGATCTCAATCCATTTTCTTTCCCAATGTTTTTCAGCTCTATGTCTCTCACATTTTTCCTACACTGTGACTTATAATGACCTGCTCGTTGACAATAAAAACAAGTAAATGGCTTTCTAGAATCAAACTCTTACCTTGTCATTCCTCAAGGTGGCAGCATCATCTGCTTTCATTTTAATCTGGGAATCATTTTTTAAGATTGCTATTTTCAATGACGACTATCTTGGATTTTAAATTGCTTTGTAATAACTGTCTTCTCACTTTATCAATAACTGAGGTTGCCTCATCTAAATCGTTTTGACTAGCCAACACCATTGATGCTGGAATTAATTAAGTACATTTTTGCACAAATGCCGATTATTAATGCCCAACTCACTTCCTCCAAAGCATATACCAACTTGAAAGCCTTACCAAATTTCTCTCTAAAATATTGTTGCTTTTAAAGCATCCAAAATTTCAGCTGTTGGTGTTTCCTCCCCAGTAACACATAGTAATAACTGGCGCAATCTCTCAGACGCATCACTGTGAACTTCAGCTCCGTTATTATCAAGGTATGGCGATTTAATTAAGCGCATTGCTGTGAAATTAGGAACCCATAGACAAAATATTCTATTCCTTTGTTAATCACTCAAGTTGAACCTATCACAGAAAGTCTCAAATACATTGTGAAACGCATCAGCTCTTAAATCATAATGCGGAATATCTTTCAGAATTTTCATCAACTGATCATGTATTTGCAACTTAAGTTTAGACGCTTTAATAGCTTTTGTTTCCGAATTTCCCCTTCAGAAGGATCATCTAATTCTATAGGAGAATGAAAGATAACCTTGTCGTTTCTGACTGCTTTTTGACATTCCCCTTTGTAATTACCGAGATATGTTTGTTTTTTTGAAGTTGTAACATTCTGCATTTCCATTTCATTCTCTAAATGTTCAATATAGGTACAAAAAGTTTCACAATTTGAACAACTAGGTTTAATAGGTACAGTCTCATGTGTTTACGTAATATCTGTAACATGTTCATTCCCAGATTTGTTCACTACACAAATCAAATGTGTTTCTGGTACATCATAAACCATTGAATTAAAAACTGTAACTAGCTTTATTAAATTACGTAATTTTTTCTTTGTTTTAGCTAATGAGAATCTAGCCTTATCAATTTCAACATTTGCCTGTAAACATTGTTCATACATATGATTTCCATAATACCGTGTCAGAGACTTGCTTCGGTAAACCTTTAAATTCCAATCTACTTTCATTAGCTAAACAATCAACAGATTCCATGATTTCTACTCACTGACTAGGACTTTTTCCTTTTTATGCGCTCTGAGCTGATTTCCACACGAAATTCTCATATCTTCACAATTGTCAATCGATCGATTTTTTTTTTTTCTTCTAGGTTCTTATCAATCTTTCCGAAGTTTCTTTCCATACTCACTTTTCCCCTCTTTTCAATGAGGAAAGTGGTAAAAAAAATCATTCAAATTGATACTGGCTGGAATTCGCCAATGTAAAATAAGGCTTTTCTGTTAAGACTCTTCTGTCTTTTTAGATGAATTGTGAGACAAAGTTTGTGAATCAGCTTGAATGAAACCGTGTTATTTATTGTACACACAATTTTTTTTAAATAAGTACAATAGATGTACATTAACACACAGCTCCAAATACGGTTAAAGATATGAGATAAAAGTATTTGCTTCAAAATATAAGTTTAGGACATGTGCTTCAAAATAATCAAGATGGCTGATAAACCCTTTGAAGCTGAATAAAGTCTGTGTGCTGTGGTTAGATGTGATGTTGATGGCAAGCAGAAACAAGAGCATGCAGTCTTTAGCTACAGCCTTCTATAAGAAACTGAATTCTTTGTTTGAAATTGCACCCAAAAAATAACCACTCACCAAGGGTGGGGGCAAAAGAGTAGAAATATGAGATTCAACATCTGGAACTGCAAACAGTCACCCAACACAGAAATAGGCGAGGGGCCTAAGAAGTAGAAATCTAAAGCAGCATGTTTAACAGGCACAGGAAGTGGAGGATGCTATTCAGACTGCCTTAGAATGCATCTTCCAAACAGAACATCAGTTAACATATATGAAATACATTTATGAAACTATGAAAACTTAGAATATCAATAAATATGTCTTGACAGTTTCTTAAATTTGAGAACTCAGTTCAAATGTCACACCTGTTAATTATTACCTAAAAGATCCCATACATACTTATAATTATAGGGAATTTATACTCTGAATATTGTATAATAAAGCCAAATTAAATTTTAGATATTAAGAATATAAAATTTCCTCCTGAAATATTAATAATAATATTTTCAATTCAATCCATTCAAACACATTCATATCACAAACACTCTGACTTTGATCCAATAATTCCAAATGTTTTGTCATTTGTAACGGAGTTTGCAACTCCAGAACCCATTTTCCTTTTAAGCTTATTTTGCAACATATCATTACCTCTCTTAATATCATTTCTAATTTGCTTATATAATTTTTTCATTCTAAAAATTAAACATAATTGATATATAATGCATAACATAATAATAATTATAGGATGTGATAAAATATTTCCTGCTGCAGAAATAATTGAATTTTTTCCCCAAATTGATATACGAGTTCTGATTTTTTTCCACAAATTATTACCTGCGAACTCTGATCATTGATGAGCTATTTTTTGTAAATCTCCTAGTTCATGTTTAAACAATATCTCTGCATTCTAAAGTTCTTTTGCTAAAGCCATTAACAAACCTTTATCCTTTTTTAATTACATTTGCCCATTCCCCCTAAGGGAATTCTTATATCTGAGATATATTGTATTTGTCACAGCTGTTAATTATTAACTCAAAGATCCCATACATACTTATAATTATAGGGAATTCATACTCTGAATATTGTATAATAAAGCCAAATAAAATGTTAGATATTAAGAATATGGAGATAACTAGGAGAGCGCATTGCTATGGCTATGATGGTGGCAGATCACCACCCAATTGCAGATTTCCCAGCGTTAAATATAAAGGGGGAGCATTGGTCACTGACTCATCACTCATCATGCAGGAGTTTATCGAGTTCTTTTCAACCTTGTACTCCCCTATCCCACAATATGACCCGTAGCATTGGATTCGCTGCTGGCAACGTTGCCCCTCCCGAGACTGTCTGAGGAAAATTGTAATGTACTAGAGGCCAAAATTACAGTCAAGGAGGTGCAGGCAGCAATTTTTGCCTTCCCACCCAACAAGGCCCCAGGACTGGATGGTTTTCCCGCGGATTTGTACAAATCCAATGTGGAACAGCTAGCTACTAGATTCAACTGGTTACTAGATTACTGAATAGACAATTCCTCCCTACTGGAATCTATGTTGGAGGCGTATATTATCCTCTTGCTGAAATCGGGGGAAGGACCCGACTGAGTGTGCATCATACCGCCCCATTGCCCTTTTAAATACGGATCTGAATATCCTAACTAAACTGTTGGCAACCAGACTAGCTAAGGTTATCCCGACCATAGTCAACATAGTTCAGATGGTTTGATGCTGGGGAAATCGACTAACAGGAACTTAAGGAGACTCTTTACTCACCGCCTACTAACCCAGAGACCAGAATAGTAGTGTCTATCGACATAGAAAAAGCCTTTGACTCCGTTGACTGGATGTTCATGTTTAAGGTTCTAAAAGTTATGGGATTCGGGCCGCAATTTAGGAAATGTATTTCTATGCTATATAGGAACCCCAAAGTGGCCGTTGGACTGGGATCGGTGGTGTCTGATATTTTTTTGCGGTGGGCAGGGTTGTTCGTTGTCCCCTTTTTTGTTTCTCCTGGGGATGGAGCCCCTGGCCATTGCACTGAGATCTTCCGGGAACATACAGGCCATAAAAGTGGGTACAATTCATGAGACGCTGGCTTTTTACGCAGATGACATGCTCCTGTTTCTCAATGACCAGGATGACTCGCGGTCACTGGCATTTTTGAGAGAATTTGCCAAATTTTCGGGGTTAAGAGTGAAGTGGAGTAAGTCATCGATCCTCCCATTGGATATCAAAGCCAAAGAAAAAGCAGATCCGGATTTGCCATTGCAATGGGTCGTCACTCAAATATCTCAGGGTGAAAATCACAGAAAAGGTGCGTGATGTCCCTGGATCTACTTGCGTTGCTGACCTTTTTTAAACAGTGCAAGCCTGGGCCAAGCTGCAGCTGTCCTTGCTAGGATAAATTGGCTGGTCAAAATTAAGGTCTTTCGGGTAAACTTATACTTCTTACGACATGCATCGGTGTGGATACCAAAGTCATATTTCAAGCAGATAGACAAAATTGTTATCTCTTTCATATGGGCACCTAGACCCCACAGGATACAGGAGCCTGGCTATCAGGGAGGCCTAGCATTACCGGACTAGCATAAATACTACCTGGCTGGTCAAATGGTATTTGCCCACAGGTGGTAATTGATGGATGATTATGACACAGCCACAGTGCTGGAGGCGGCCCATCTGGGGTCCTATGAAAGCTTGTGCCTAGCTCTGTTTAGGGGTCCTAAATCTGACTTGCCTATGACGCAGACAAAGAAGGCCACTATTAGGGTGTGGGGAGTGGCGGTGAAATTGGCGTGTCCCAGCTATAGGGATTTTTCCATCTACCCCATTATGGATGAATCACAAGTTGCCCCATTTTTTAACCTACCGGATCCCATGATTTGGGCGGTCAAGGGTATTAAACCTTTTTTGCCATTTTCAACTCAGGCATGCCTACCAGACAGTTTGGAGAGTTGAGGGTAGAATCCCTGCCCTTTGCTCTTGAATCTCTGTTGTCGGCGGAGGACTTGGCTAAACCCCTCTCGATAACATCCAAAGAATTCTTCAAAACAACACCAGCCAACTGCAGCAATAGATGGGAGACCAAAGTTCCTGACATTCAATGAGAGGATTGGGATGACCTTTGCACTCAGTCCTTTAAACACCTAGTGTCAGCAGGGGACTAATTCAATTAAAATTTCTACATAGGTGCAACTATAAGCCGGCTAGGCTCTCTAAAATATATGGTAATGGCTTGGCGGAATGCTGGAGTTGTTCATTCTCTCCGGGAAATGCTGACCATATATTCTGGCAATGCCCTCACAGCCACTGTTTTTGGGAGGAGATCACCTCCTGTATTTCTGATTTTCTGGCAGTACCAATACCTTTGAGGGTGTGCTTGTTGGGACTGGTGGAGGAGGTAGTTCCAACAAGAGCACTGAGAATATTACTTCCTATCCTATTGTTTTATGGTAAAAAAAGCCATACTGCTTAAATGGAAAGATGCAAGAGCCCCATATGCAATATTTTGGAAAGGGTTGGTAAACTCAATGTTGCCTTATTATAAAACCACATATAGGGCTAGGGGATGTAGAAAACACCTTGACAGTGTGGAAGGCCTGGTATGACTCAGACAGCACGGTGGGCTAAGGTTAAACATCCTGGGGTATCTCATCATTCCGAGGAGATGCTGAGGTCTTGTGATACAGGAAACAAGTAGGGGAGATATAGTATAGTCTATATCATGGGTCTTCAAACTACGGCCCTCCAGTTGTTCAGGAACTACAATTCTCATCATGCCTAGTCATGTCTGTGAATATCAGTGTGTTACAATGCCTCATGGGATGTTTAGTTCTACAACAGCTGGAGGGCCCTAGTTTGAGGATCCTTGGTCTATATTGTCTAGATAACCACACAGTAACTGAATCCTAGTATGCGGAAGACTTATTCAATGGTGATTAGAAGATGGACTGACCACTTGGACAAGGAATAATAATGTTGGTGCGCAAAGCACAACAAGCCCGTACTACTGAGCTGTGACAAGGTGGTGGGAGGGAAAAAGGGGGGTTACCAAGTGATAGTAGACTGTTAGTCAGGATAGGAATGTTGGGCCCTGCGTGGCTGCTGTTTTTCGGGTGACTATCATGTTGACATAACCCAGTTGTATGTCTTATTGAAAAAAATGTTTAATAAAAAGAAAAAAAAAAGATATATTAAGAATATAACAGTGGGGCCCTCTTCCACCACCGATAAGTGATCTTGCGGAATATCTATCACAGAGACCACTTTTATTTGAAAGAGGACTGCCCACTCTTGAAGAGGGTAGGGGGTTATGGTAGCTAGCTGCTACCATAACAACTGTATTCCTCTTCAAAGTAGCAACGTTTAACGACGGCGGGCGGTCTGTAAGTGGTTAATTTTAAGAGGGAAGTTTCAGGAAAAAAATTACATTGTAAATTAAAGGATTTTGAATCAAAATAAGGGTCAGTGCCCTTTATTGCAGCCTTGCCCATCATTGCAGCCTGATCAGTGCCCTTTATTGCAGCCTTGCCCATCATTGCAGCCTGATCAGTGCCCATCTGCAGCCTTGCCCCTCTTTGCAGCCTGATCAGTGCCTATCTGCAGCCTTGCCCATCATTGCAGCATGATCAGTGCCCATCTGCAGTCTAACCCCTTATTGCAGAATGATCAGTGTGCATCTGCAGCCTTGTTGCTGAAATATACAGAGCCGGATCTCCTGTGTATTTGGCTCGGCTCACAGTTCCACCCAGTCCCGCTCCTTGGCCTGGCTCCTACGATGGACAGACTGGTCCAATGGTGGGCCGTCAATGCTAAGAGGCGGGACTGGGCGTGGCTGCGAGTGGAGCCGAGTACACAGGAGATTTGGCTCTGTCTATTTCAGCGGTGCTCGTTCCCTCCTTCCCCCTCCGAGGCAGCCGTTTGGCATATAACACACACACATGCTTTTCCCCCTGATTTTAAGGGGGAAAGAGTGTGTGTTATATGCCAAAAAATGTTTGTTTTTTACTGTAAATGTCTGTACGATTTTTTGCATATCTTTTTAATGTATGTTTGTATACCATGAATTTATAATAAACCACTATTGAATCCAAGTTGTGTGTAGTTGGTGACTTACCTAATTTAAATTCCATCACCATTTCCTGTTTTTACATGTACTATTATTACATGCCTTCAAGATCTAAAATGTAATATATTATGGAAATTCTTCCTCTATTTTACCTTGTGACATAATACATGCTAGATTCATTACTTGTGTATCTATATTTCTAACAATAGGGGTTTCTATTTTGCGCTCCAAATATATCTTGGGTATGGGATAGTACCCTTGCCAATCTCTCTATATGTTTATTCATATTCTAACTTCAGAAGTACTCCTACCTAGCATTTACACCATACATTCACAGGTGTACAAATATTTAAATGTTTAAATTTAAACGGTGGACGGATGTGGGCCCTACTCATCACCGGAATAATTACCACGGTCGCAAGCCGCATATTGTGGGGAGCACACCTAAGCTCCCATATAACACAAGGTACCTGGGAAAAGGAAGAGAAGATGAACTCATCCAATTGGAAGGAACTGAAGGCAGTACTACTAGCACTTAGATCCTTCAGAGAGAATTGAGCGGTCATCACTTGTAGGTCAGGTCCGACAATTCATCAGTAATCGCCTACATCAACAAGCAGGGGGGAACAAGAAGCGGAGCCCTGCGGACTTAAGCATAGGAAATCCTAAACTGGGGAGAGAAAAATGTTAGTCTCCTTGTCAGCAGTACAGTTAAAAGGAGAGTTGAATAAAGTGTCGGATTTCCTCAGCAGAAAGAAGTTGAGAGAAGGCGACTGGATATTAAATCAGGATGTATTCAAACAAATCACACAAAAATGAGGAACACCTCAGGTAGACTTATTTGCCTCAAAAGAAAGCAGAAAAGTTCTTCTCCCTGAAAAAAGAAGATGGAGCACTTGGGGTAGACATGGTAGCATAGAAGTGGTCATTCAACAAATGTTATCCCTTAACCCCAACAGCGCTCCTACCAGCAGCGATAAGGAAATTTCGTACAGAAAACAGGTGACCATGGTTTTCTATGCTCAAAGAACTTGCGGTAGAACCCCTGTGGTTACTACCAATCCAGAAGGACCTACTCTCCCAGGCCCCAGTGTATTGTCCCCAAGTAAAAAGGTGGAACCTGGCCACCTGGTTTCTGAGGAGCAGTTGCTGAGAGCAAAAGGGTTCCCAAACCGTTTGATACACTGCTAAAAAGCAGGAAAGTTGAAACTCGCACCATCTGCCAGAAGGTATGGAAATGTTTTAACAGATGGTGTACAGAGAATTCCTTCAAAACACAAAGTTCAGTGGCCGACAAGAAAAGTTCGAAATTCCGACCGTGTGTAGGCCCCATCTGACTTTTTTTCTGTCGGAATTTCCAAGCTGGTTCTCAATTTTTTCTTCGGGAAAAGTTCTTGTTGGAAATTCCGATCGTCTATATGCAATTCCAACGAGCAAAAATCCTATGCATGCTCGGAATCATTGAACTTAATTTTTCTTGGCTCGTCATAGTGTTGTATGTCACCGCGTTCTTGATGGTCAGAATTTTGTGCCAAAATCCTGGTAAAAAAAAATCCACAATTTTCTAGTCGGAATTTCCGATTGTGTGTACACGGCATTAGAGTTTCTGCAGATAAAGGGCTAAGTGTTAACACACTGAAGAGTCAGGTTTAAGCACTGTCTGTATATCAGGAAAGCAAACAAGCTTCCAATCAATGGATAATTAGACTCTTTAAAGAGACCGATCCAGGGTCCACCTTTTCCAAAATGGGACCTGTCATTAGTGCTACAAACTATGACAGCAGACCCTTTTGAACCACAGGAAAATTGCAGCTTGAAGATGCTGATACTTAAAGCAGTCTTCTTGGTAGCAATTACCACAGCCAGAAGGGTCTGTGAGATAGAGACCCTGTCAATCAGAAACCTTTTTTTTTACATTTTCCCAGATCGCATATGACATCCAGCAGGATAACAGCTGCCACGCGCCCTTGGGGGCGCGCATCGCTCTAATCGGTGGTCCGATGGAGGCTCTTTACCACGTGATCAGCCATGTCCAATCACGGCTGATCACAATGTAAACAGGAAGAGCCATTGATTGGCTTTTCTTCACTCGCGTCTGACAGATGTGAGTAGAGAAGAGCCGATCGGCGGCTCTCCTGACGGGGGGTCTGTGCCGATTATGAGCGCAGCCCCCCCTCAGATCCATCCTAGGACCACCATCATGCCAACCAGGACTACCAAGATGGCCATCCACACTGGACCACCAGTTATGCCTCCCTAGACCACCAGGGAAATGCAAATCTGCCCAGGCAGCTGCCAATCAATGCCCACTCACAATGGCCATCTTCCCCTTAGTCGTCTCCATACCAAGCAAGAGAAAGGACCCAATTGCCTCCACAGCTGCCGACGGCTCCAGTAAGTGGCTGAGGGCACGGGAGAGCGGAGGGAGAGGGGTCCTCTACCTCCGCCGATGAAAGTGATCTTGCTGCGAATCCACTGCAGAGACCACTATTATCAGAAACTGGACCGCCCGCTGAAGAAGAGAATACAGGCTAGCTGCCATAACAAAGAGATCCTTCTTCAGTGCAGACATATATCGGCATGCAGCGGTTCAGAAGTGGTTAATCTCCTCAAGAGAGAATAGATTCAGTTCCTCTAATCTTTCCTCATAGCTGAGCTCCTCCATGCCTATTATAAGTTTGGTTGACCTTCTCTGCACTTTCTCTAGTTCCATGATATCCTATTTAAGAACGGGTGCCCAAAACTCAACTGCATATTCCAGATGTCTTAATGATGTGCACAGGGGCAAAATTCTCTCTCTCTCTCTCTCTCTCTCTCTCTCTCTCTCTCTTTTCTCTCTCTCTCTCTCTTTTTCTCTGCAGTCCATGCCTCTTTTAATACAAGAAAAGTCTCTGCTCGCTTTGGAAACCGCAGCTTGGCATTGTATGCTATTATTAAGCCTATGATCTACCAAAACACACAGATCCCTCTCCACTATGGATTCCCCCAGTTGTACTCCACCTAATATGTATGATGCATGCATATTCTTAGCCCCAAAGTGCATAACTTTACGTTTATCAACATTAAACCACATAGTTGCACAATGAGGTCGGCCTGTAAGTTGAAGACATGTTGTAAAGATGTTATTCCATTGCATAGCTTGGCGTAATCTGCAAAGGGTAAAATTGTACTTTTAATTAGGGATGAGCCCGATGTTCGAGTCGAAGGTAACATCGGGTGTTCACTTGTTCACCTGTTCACTGAATAGCGAACAATTTGGGGTGTTCGTGGCAAGTTCGAAAGCAGTAGAACACCCTTTAACCACTTAAGACTCTGACCATTAGGCTGCCTGAAGACCAGAGATTTTTTTGCGATTCAGCACTGCGCTCTTTTAACTGGTAATTGCGCAGTCATGCAATGTTGTACCCAAGTCAAATTTGCGTCCTTTTTCCCCACAAATAGAGCTTTCTTTTGATGGTATTTGATTGCCTCTGCTATTTTTATTTTTTGCGATATAAACGGAAAAAGACCGAAAATTTTGAAAAAATTAGATTTTCTACTTTTTGTTATAGGAGAAACCAATAAACTCAATTTAAGTCATACATTTAGGCCAAAATGTATTCAGCCACATGTCTTTGGTAAAAAAAAAATGTCAATAAGCTGACGTGGGAGACTTGGTTGTATGAAGAGCACACCGCCATTCTGCCTTTGCTCATAAGCACACACTTCATCTTATTGAAATAATCCATCTTTAAGCTAAAAGTTTTACTCACCATTCATTCGGTCTGCCATTCATTCAAGTCAAGAGACATCAACCCCAACTGTTCTCATCGCTCCCAGCAATCACTCGTCGCCAACGCCCACACAGCGTGCTTTTATTATAACAAAAGTTTTCACAAACACCAGCTGATTGGTCACATGTTGTGACCTCCTCCATTGGAAGTGAGCATGGGGGCTTCCACACAGCAAATGCCCATATATGGATTTGACAACATATGATAACCATTCCGACAGGGATATTTAGATACATACAAATACATGAATACAATAACGATACAGTAATAATACAATAACAACAAACACAGTTCCTGATGAGGGGAGCTTATCAGGTGTATGCTCAGGTCACAATACAATGTTGATCAGGCACCGAGAGATGACAAGAGCATATATGCGCTAAACCGACAATGCGTTTGCAGAGTGGACGCATCCCCACAGGCAAATTTCTGTTCATCACACAGGGGCCCTTTCGCCGGTCCGACATCCCCACTCCGCAAACACCCTTCTCCAAATCAGGAAGTTTATCTCAACCAGTCTCAGTCCGCCCCAGTCAGCTCTTTAGAGCGGGTTGCGGGAGAACTAACACTGGGTGACACTATGACAATACATATTAAATACATCTTGAAATTTCCACAACAGCTCCTCCCTTTTTGTCATATGCTCCCAGTTGTCCCTAAAATCTTCATAGTCTCCTTACACCTGGAAATTAATCAGTCCTTACAGTCCATAAAAAGGAAAACACGGCTTGACATGTAGACTCTGTTCTTCAGGAGCATGACTTGTAAGGAGGACACAACTTGGTGAGCTGTAGTAATCGCTGATCGGTCTGTAATCCTCTGTGTCTTGTACGTGGGTCTGGCTTCGGGGCGTCTCATCAAGGAAAATGTGGTCATCTGCTCGGGCTCTGGTCACGCGTCCAATCAGGCAACAGGAGCACTCATCATGACATAGAACGATTAGAAATAAAAACGACATGAGTATATATATTCCCACTTCCGTTAACCACAATCCGCTGTAAAATAAAAATTAAATCCCCAAAGTTTCCCAGACCCTTCAAAGTACTCCCAACCTTCACTTAGCTATAGCCCTGGCTTTGCCTTGCAGGCATCTAAACCTTATCCATATGGGCCTGAACTCTGTCACCAATATCCCCAATCCAGGTATAACAATCTTTACGTATGAATTCCCAGAAACCCCCCTTGGACTGTGGGAACCTTGTTGAAGCTTCAACAGTTACATGAAACATTCCTTCCTCAATGGATGAGAATTGTTCAATCGTGTCATAAGCTCAAGTCCCCCCTTGTACATGTAGGAAACCATGCCCAGACCTGGTCGGGGTTGGTGAACAATTCCCTTCTAGCTGTCCCTGCCATTCTTAATTTCTCTTGCGCCATCAGATCCTTGAGATCGGCCGCAACATAAGATGCTGGGACAGCTTCACCATCACGCATGAACCTCTTGCATTGGGGGAAATTACCTTGTAAGCTGTAGATCTGCATAAACACCAAACTAAAGTTACACACTTGTGGGCTACCTCGTTGTCCCGATACCCAAACCGACAAGAGGCAGAGCTATAAAAACGGTAACCAATTTTACCCTCTAGAAATGTATCAATAAATTCCATTGACAAGTGTCTGTTTGGAGTCTTCACTAGTTTGTCAAAACTCCTCATACCAATAACATCATAAATAGCATGTACCACTGTCATCGCTGGGGACTAAAGCTCGGTGGAGACTCGGAACAGACCCCGCAATCGGTACTGTTCACTTTCTTAGTTAGTCAAAGAATACACTTTAAATATTAACTTGGGATGCTTTCATCGTTGCCCTTGCTAAAATTTACTAAACAACAAAATACAAATAAACAAAGATACTACTCAATTCATTTTTTGTGGTTGAGCCGCTTCTTGCAGTGGCTGGCGTGGTCTCATCCCTCAAGCTTCTTTATAATGACCCAGTCACCTGGTTGGAAAGAATAAAAACTGATTACCATGTCAGGATCCAGGAGGGACTCCTGAACCCTGTTAAGTTCATGTTTCAGTGATCGCACCCACCCCATCACCTGAGAATGGAAGCGACAGCTGATGAGGAAAGTACGACCCTGGTTTTGGTTCACCTCCAAACAAACCTCATGACAATAACCCAGAAATCGGGACTGTGGTCACTGCCTAACCTGTGCGTGGCTTACCATCGCTTACCATCGCCTGTAATACCTGGAACCATTGACAGGTTCTTAGCATCTGGGATGGGAACCTACTTCACCAGACTGCTGCTTGCCGATTTAAATTCTATCAAAGAAAGACAGTCTTGGCACAAACTTGGTTAGAATTGGAAAGGTTAGTGTTATTAGTTTGAATAACTGTCATTCTTACATTTATTTATCCCCCCCCATTTTCTTCCTCATTATAGACTGAAGGAAGAAATGCGTGGTGCAGGAAAAAAGAAACAAACAATGAAATTAGCCTATGATACTTTTACCTCCTTAGACTCATAAACTCCTTGGACCTGAAAAGTACTTATAAGCAAAAATCATTACTCTATCCTTCATATTTAATCTGCAAATAATGGAAAACAAAAAAGACATTCCTGTACATTGGTAATTTGTCAAACAAAACCCTCTGTAACCCTTATTTTTCCCATTCCTACAAAAATACAACAGCCCGACGCGTCGGAGGATCGCCACGGTAAGGTCGAACATATTCACCTTACTACATACAACATTCAGATACAAATGTGGGGGAGATGCTTCATAGTTTCCAAAACCAAAAATTAAAAACCATAACAGCCAGAATTCTACCTTCACTCTTTCAGCAATAGAATAAAATACAATGGGAAGAACATGAGAGCAGCTCGAGAACCTTGCATGGACCAGCCATACAAAGTTCAAACAAACAGGCATGCGAATTTTAACTATAGTTCCTCCTCTTGAGGATCACAAAGAGTGTACTACACCTCCATCAACACACTCATTACAGATTTCTGAAGCCACAGCTTAACTGCATCCACTCCAGAGGGATACCCAAATAGTATCCTTGGACCACCAATGTCAATCTTTTAAGGGGTCTAAAGGCCTTTGCCCCCAAAACTAGGCTTTGTGCACCGTGTAACCGTCTGACTGTGGGAAGCCTCCATTCCTTCCCTTGCATAGACCTCTTTGTGTCCATGGCGATTCGTATCGGCTTATCGTCTTAACCCTGCGTCCAGGATAAACCATTGCACCCATTTTGGGGAGCACCGCCCGGTGCCTTCTACGGTGGATTGACGGACAACTAGTCTGGACCAGTCCCCCAACTAGAAACCCTAACAGAGGCATCAACTCTATGGCTTGTTGTCCCAACACTTTTGGCACAGAACTACAGAGTAACTATGCCAAAGGATTCGTCAACAACCACAGATCAACCCCCAAATTAGGCCTCTACCCTTCACAGTGTATGCATACACAAGGTTTTTCCGCTATACACCCATACACTGCGTCGCCAGACTAAACTACACAGAACACTTATGCCCGTTTACCACCTGCAGAACAATGTGGCTCCAAATCACCTCCCCAAACAGGACAGACTGCACTACACACACACAAAGGAATTGGAGCAGCTCCCCCTCTAGGATGATCCACAGAGCAAACGACACAAAATCCTTAAACTGAGTCTTAAAATGGCCGACAAAAAGCCAGGCCACAACAAAATGGCGCCATTAACCCATGCAATTGTTCCCTCCAAAACCAGCACAAACTTCCCTACTAACCAAAATATCTCCACAAAAACTGACATACATGGGACATCACATGAACATTTAAAAACATTTTAAGAACAATCTTCAGACATTTTAGGCTACTTCAAAATCGAACCGTTTGCCAACTAAACGGCACATTCAAAAAATGTTAGTTATATGAAACACAACATAAAAAATACACTCTTGTCCCTACCCAAGTTCATATACATACTGTGGAATCAAGCCATCGCACAGACATACAAACAGTGATTCTAGCATGCATGATCTTTTCATCTCCAAACAAAGAACTCCTCCATGCCACTGTTAACAGAGAGCAACCAACTTTCATCATTGCAAATGATGGGACAGCCATGCTGGCTGCCCATCCCCCCCACTAAAGCACATGGCACACCAAACAATCATTTACTTGTCGCCCCTCCCCCATTCAGGCACATGGGAGCAGCTACACACCCTCCAAGATTCATGCAATTTACTTTTTCCATACACCATAAACTTGTAGTCAAGAGATACACAGAGACCCACCACAAACACTGGTCTCCATTTCTCATTCAGTTACACTGTTACAGCACGCAGCCTCCCCACACAAACGTTCCACACACAGGAACAAGACATTGAGAAATACAAAAAGCTCAGGAGCGCACATTGCAGGCTAAATAATCCCACATCTATACTGCCAAAACATCCGCCATATACAGTTTCCATATGCCTCATAGCTGGCCACCCCTCCCCCATTTAAACCACATGGGGAATGGCCATCTTACACAAAGGTTATTTTTTTTTCAAGCCGCTTTAATCTCACTCATGGGGACACAAGTCCTGCATCAGACAAACAATTCACATACACACGGTCTCAATCAGCACACAATCAAAATCACACATACACATCCAATCGAATTCAGACATCCACACAAACACAATCTAACTTCCAGTCCATGCGGACAGATCACACACACACACACACAGGCACACAACATCTCTCATACAACAGATGCTCACACAGGCACAAACAATCGAACTTCAAGCATTATTTCAAAAAGACGAAAACTTTTTTCTTTTGCAGAGCCCCCCCCATGCATCGGAACGTAGCTTGACCTGATGCTTAAAGGGGGCCCCATCTACTCCTACGGTCCTGACCCGCCATCTGACGTGGCAGAATTGGTTGTATGCAGAGCACACCGCCATTCTGCTTGTGCTCGTAAGCACACACTTCATCTTATTGAAATGATCCATCTTTAAGCTAAAAGTTTTACTCACCATTCATTCGGTCTGCCATTCATTCAAGTCAAGAGACATCAACGCCAACTGTTCTCATCATAGCTCCCAGCAATCACTCGTCGCCGACACCCACACAGCATGCTTTTATTATAACAAAAGTTTTCACACACAGCAGCTGATTGGTCACCTGCTGTGACCTCCTCCATCGGAAGTGATGTCACAACATGTGACCTCCTCCATGGGAAGTCAGGACACAACATGTGGGCTCCACACAACAAATGCCCATATATGGATTTGTCAACATATGATAACCCTTCTGACAGGGATATTTAGATACAAATACATGAATACAATAATAATACAATAATGATACAATAACAATGAACCCACTTCCTGATGAGGGGAGCTTATCTGCAGTTGTATGCTCACGTCACAATACAATGTTGATCAGGCACCGAGAGATGACAAGAGCATATATGCGCTAAACCGACAATGCGTTTGCAGAGTGGACGAATCCCCACGGGTGAATTATGTGCATCACACAGGGGCCCTTTCGCTGCCCGACATCCCAACTCCGCAAACACCATTCTCCAAATCAGGAAGTTTATCTCAACCAGTCTCAGTCCGCCCCAGTCAGCTCTTTAGAGCGGTTTGCGGGAGAACTAACACTGGGTGACACTATGACAATACATATTAAATACATCTTGAAATTTCCACAACAAAGCGTATATTGGTTTGCGAAAAAGTTATAGCGTCTTCAAACTAGGATAAATTTTCTGGAATTTACACAGCTTTTAGTTTGACTGCCTATCTCATTTCTTGAGGTGCTAAAATGGCAGGGCAGCACAAAACATCCCCAAATGACCCCATTTTGGAAAGTAGACACCTCAAGCTATTTGCTGAGTCCATGAAATATTTTATATTTTGCCACAAGTTACGGGAAGATTACAAACTTTTTTTGCACAAAGTTGACACTAAATGATATATTGCTCACACATGCCATAGGAAGTAAGGAGGTACCACATGCGGGACTTTTTGGGAGCCTAGCCGCATACAGGGCCCCAAAAAACAAGCACTGCCTTCAACATTTCTAAGGGTGTAAATTGATGGGCCCTATGATCCAATTCGATCCGCCCTGACGGAAGGGGGCAGATCCCTTTCTATTTAATTTTTTTAGGTAGGCGAGAGTAAAGTTTTCCATTCAGGTATCGCTGGCTGTTGCTGTCCAAGGCAGAGTGCATTTGGGATCACTCCGCCTGTGACAAGAGTTGGCGCTATACAGGAAGCATCGGCTTATGTGGCTCTGCTCCACAGCCACTTGCTTCCTCTACCAGAGGCTTTATTCACAAAACTGCTGCTCTGGGATGGTGGGTCAGCAAACCGTGATCTTGGCTTGCTAATTTGCCATCCCAGAGCAGGGGGTCGAGGGCCACATCAGAGTGCTCCACGGGCCACATGTGCCCCCGGGCCACTGGTTGGGCACCCCTGCTGTAGACTTTACCTTACACATTAGCCGTGTGTGGGGACGCTTTTGCAAAATCCAAGTATACTATATCCACAACCATAAAAATAAATCAGATTTGTTTGACAACTTCTGTCTTTCATGAATCCATGCTGTCTGTTGCTTAAAATATTTTTTTCCAGCAAGAACTCATTTATGTGGTCTTTATTAAACCCTCCAGTAGCTTTCTGTCTTTAGAAGTAAAAGGAGTTGTAAATAAAACATTTTTTTTTCTGAAATTACTGTTTACAGGGTATAGAGACATAATAGTTAACTGATTCCTTTTTAAAAACAATTAAAAATAGATAAAAATCAATCATATAATGTACCTGTAGTTTCTAGTTTTGTTTTTGCATGTTTCCTGCTTCTCTGCTGTACAGAGCCACAGAGCCAATACAGGGCAGTGGTGGTTTGGAAAACGAAACTGATTGGTGCTGTGGGGTTTTAGACACACAGTAATCACACCTCCTTGATTAGTGAGATTAGAGAGAAAGCTCCCAGTTCTGTGGTTATCAGGAAACAGACAACCAGGAAGTGTGGAGATCAGAGAAGAATTACAGCAACTTGAGAGCAAAAACGAACAATGAGGACAAGAAAACAGCACTGCATTAAGGTAAAGGAAGCTATTAAGATAAAACGATTTCCTTTACAAACCCTTTAAACTAACAGGTCTAGACTTTGATCCTTTTTTAAATAGGCACCACATTGGCACCTATGTCAATCCAGTGTTACTATTCCAGTCATTATCAAGTCCCTAAAAATTAGAAACATTGGCTTTGAAGAGACACAGCTTAAATCTTTTGGGATCCGTGTGTGGATGCCATCTGGTCCTAGTTGATTCTGTCTACATATTTCTGAACCACATACATTTTGAGCCATTGTGGATCATTTGGGGCTGTCAATATCATCACATTATGGACTTGAGCTCCCCCATGTTCCTTTGTATACACAGAGCTGAAGAAAGTATTTTATAAATTTGTCTTCTCTTTGTCCCTAGTCACACACTCCAGATTATTTTGTAAATAGCCTACATGCTCAGACCTGACCTTTTTACAAATTAATACATTTTAAGAATTGTTTGGGGTTTGTCCTATCTTTTGCAATCTGTCGTTCATTTAGAATTTTGGTCTTGAGGCGTTTTCATGATTGTCCCTTGGCTGGTCACTTTGGTGTCCAATTAGACTCTTGATTTAGTACTACCTATGTTCTGGTGGCTAGACCAGATGAACTCATGTACTGTCTGTACCCGGAGTAAGACCGCAAGAAGCAGAGCTTTGGGTTTGCTTAGACCTTTGCCAGTCTCTGATACGCAATGGAAGATTATATCAATAGATTTCATAGTGGAACTTCCTCCTCCTGCGGGATGCACAGTGATTTTCGTGTTGGTTGACCGATTATCCAAAATGGCCCATTTTCTACCTTTAAAGAACACCCTTTGCCATGGAAACTGCTCTGTTTGTAAAAAAAAAAAAATCGGGAGACTGCAAACATAGTTTCTGATCGAGGAGTTCAATTCACTTCACATTTCTGGAGGGCCTTATGTGAGGTTCTGAAGTTTGAATTGTCCTTCTCTTCAGTTTACACCCTGAAACCAACAAACAAACAAACGGAAAGGACTAACCAGACACTTGAACAGAGTGCGTTCAATGTTTTACATCATTTGTCCAGGATGACTGGGTTTCACTGCTACCATTGGCGGAATTTGCCTACAATAACACCAGTCATTCAGCTACAGGACAGTACCCTTTGTTTGCCAATTACCGCTTTCATCCGTCCTTTCTGCCAGACTTTTTATTCCAGAATCTACAGTCTAGTTGTTTAGAACACAATAATAAATTGCTACAGGAGGCAATAACTAAAGCATATGCTGATAGCAAGATAGCGTTTGACAAAAAAAGGGGGGGACAGTCTCCAGTTGGGTGACCAAATACGGCCATCTATGGAAAACCTCAAGTTGCCAGTGAAGAGGAAACTTTGAGGTATTGTATGAATTATCTTTACCAGACTCATTTAGGATCCACCCAGTATTTAATGTTTAACTTTTAAAGCCTGTAGTGCTACATCTTTTTCCAGATAGCGTCTCTGTTCCACCTGAACCTGTGCTTGTGAATGAAGATGAGGAATACTTGGTAGAAACTATGCTTGACTGCAGGAAGAGAAGGAACCAGCTGCAGTACCTGATTAAATGGAAAGGTCCTATGAAAAGGAAAATGGTATGTAGAGAATTCCTGAGAGCCCCAAACCGAATGTCCATGCTAAGGGGCTTAATCGTGACTCCTACTGTGCCCACCCAGAGAAGGAAATCCAGTTGGGGATCAGGAGGTTGCCCGTAGGGGAGGGGGCAATGTCAGGAAGGCACTAGCCATAGTACAGAAGCTTTAAGATGTATACTGGTGCGCAGATGTTCGGATGTCCGTTTTTTTTGTGTGGAAATGCGCACCCGCTACAAATGTTGACGCCAATGAGACTATTTAAACTGCAACAGTTCTATTAGCCAATGCTGTCTAATGATCTACAGCTACTATCCTTGTCCTTGTTTTACTTCTGGTATTAACCCGGCTTGCCCTGACCGTGGCCTGTCTCTGGATTTGCCCTGCCTCCTGCTCCTCTGCCTGGTTCTATGTTGCTGAACTCTGCTTGTATCCTGGCCATTTTCTGTCTGCCATCCATGCCTGTATCTGTTGCTGACCTGGCTTGTCTGACCTTCCAGTTATCCAGCTGTCCTGCTCTGCATGCTCCCTGAGCCCTGCTGGTCCTTCACCTGCTGAGTGCTGCCAGTCCTTCCACACCTGCTACCTACCAGCTGCCTGTCAAGCACCTGGCACCTGCTGACTGCCCAGTCCTGGGTTGGCTGTCTCTGCTGTTCCAATGGTCTGACCTGTTTCTGGCAATGCACCTTCTACCCACTCGCATGGCTGATGGAACATCTTACAGGCACTCATAGCTTGCCGCGCTCTCACGGCCACTGTCGTAACATCAGTGACCACAGAGCCAGAGCTGTTTAAGAGGTCTCCCTCTACATGTCAGATGCTGCCATAAAGACATGACACCATTTCTAAGTGTGACACTGCAGGCAAAGCAGTATTGGCTTAGTTAATCTGTTTCACTACAGAGTCTGAGCTGTCCAAAATCCCCCAACCAGCCAATTGCTGAAATTGAGCTGCCAGAAAATACATTCTGGAATCGGAACAGTCAGTTCTCCCCTGTTCTTACGATATTGTAGGATTAGTAGACTCGCTCTAGCTTGTTGCTTTTATCAAATGAAGTCTCGGAATAGTGTCTATGCGCAAAAGCCATTTTTTAGTAAGTCAAACGGGAGAGTTTTTAAAAATATACAGTTTTGTTTAAAATTATTCAACCCCCAATGCTGTAAAGGGTTTTAGGGAATCTAGTGTACATTTGTAATTGTATTCAGAATGAAATCCTACAAGGACTTCTTAAAGAGCCATATGCAACTAAAATGACATCAATTGGTTTTGTAATACAGTAGTCAATGTTTCTTTTGTGAATTCTTCATTTACACAATTATTCAACCCCTTAAAGACTACCACTCTGAAGAACAGAGGTTCATTGAAGTGTTTTCAATCAGGTATTGAAAACACCTGTGGATGTCAGGGAGCAGCAATAAAGCCTAATAAGCACCAATTAGGCAGCTTTAAAATGACTGTGATACTCAGCTCCTTCTAGACATTTACTGGTGTGGTTACAAACATGGCGAAGTCAAGAGAATGGTCCAGGAAGACAAGAGAAGAGGTGATTACTCTTCACAGGAAGGGCAATGGTTATAAGAAGATTGCAAAGATGTTAAACATACCAAGAGACACCATAGGAAGCATCATTCGCAAATTCAAGGTAAAGGGCACTGTTGAAACGCTACCTGGTCGTGGCAGAAAGAAGATGCTGACTTCGACTGCTGTGCGCTACCTGAAGCGTAGAGTGGAGAAAAGTCCCCGTGTGACTGCTGAGGAACTGAGAAAAGATTTATCAGATGTGGGTACTGAAGTTTCTGCTCAGACAATACGGTGCACACTGTGTAATGAAGGCCTCCATGCCAGAACTCCCAGGCGCACCCCCTTGCTGTCACCAAAGAATAAGAAGAGTCGACTGCAGTATACTAAAAGTCATGTGGACAAACCACAGAAGTTTTGGGATTGTGTTCTGTGGACTGATGAAACAAAATTAGAACTGTTTGGGCCCATGGATCAACGCTATGTTTGGAGGAGGAAGAACAAGGCCTAAAAAGAACACCTTGCCTACTGTGAAGCATGGCGGGGGGTCAATCATGCTTTGGGACTGTTTTGCTTCTGCAGGTACAGGGAAGCTTCAGCGTGTGCAAGATACCATGAATTCTCTTCAGTACCAGGAGATATTGGATGACAATGTGATGCAGTCCGTCACAAACCTGAGGCTTGGGAGACATTAGAACTTTCAACAGGACAATGATCCCAAGCATACCTCCAAGTCCACTAGAGCATGGTTGCAGATTAAAGGCTGGAACATTTTGGAGTGGCCATCGCAGTCGCCAGACTTAAATCCGATTGAGAACCTCTGGTGTGACTTAAAGAAAGCAGTTGCAGTGCACAAGCCTAAGAATGTGACTGAACTGGAGGCTTTTGCCCATGACGAATGGGCGAAGATACCCGTAGATTGCTGCAAAACACTTGTGTCAAGCTATGCTTCATGTTTAAAAGCTGTTATAACTGTAAAAGGATGTTGTACTAAGTACTAAGATTGAATGTCACTTGGGGGTTGAATAAAACTGATAATGATGTGAGCACAGAAAAGACATTTGTGGTTATTTCATTATAAATGTTATGTTATATTTGTCTGACCTACACGTGCCTCTTTGATTTAATTGTAAGCAGGATGACTGAATGATCAAAATCAATGTCAAACTGGCCAAAACAATTAATTTCAGTGGGGGTTGAATAATTTTGAATACAACTGTATACAATTCATTCATTCATTCATTCATTCAACTGTATACAGTAAGAGCTGTGGTGCCCAAACCATTTTGATTAAATTGACTCTCCCCACCACAGAAAGGGGAGGTTTACTCCAGCTAGTACATTTTAGTTTGTGTCTGTCCAACAGGGGGGCTAAATTTGAGTTCAGGTGTGGTCTTGGGTCAGGAGAAACTATTACCCCAAGGTATCTAAAGGAGGTAGCCAATGGAGGGCTGCAGAGCGATCATTATTTATATGGAGTCAAGCGCTGAGGATAAAGTATACACACCCAGTTAATATATTTATCCCCAGTCCAAATCTGGATAGTCCTCCCAGAGGTAAGGCCACTCAACACTATTGAAAGCCTTGGCAGCGTCCAAGGTAACAATGGTTCTACCACCCGGGTTGTCCACCAGCATTTGCATATTCGGAAAAATGTGCCTAATATTACTTGGTCGATCTAGAGGGAATGAATCCCGAGTGATCCATGTGTAACAATTTGTCGAAGGAGCACTTCCCCATACCTCTTTTACACCTCAGAAGAGAACCCATTGAGCTGGGGAAAAGGAAAATCCCTCTAGACCAGTGGTCTCCAAACTGCAGCTCGGGGGCCAGACGTGGCCCTTTGCTTGCTTTTATCTGGCCCTTGGGGCACTATTTCATCCACCGACACCAACAATGGGGCATAATCACTGACCCCAATGAAGGAGAACATTTCCCCCCAATGACACCAACAATGGGGCACAATTCCTCCCAATGATACCAAAGATGGACCATTGTTTTTTTTCCATTGACATCGAGACCTTTTCTACTACCAATGGCCATAGTCCGGCCCCACAAAAGTCTTAAAGACAATACAATGGCCCTTTGTTTAGAAAGTTTGGAGACCCCTGCTCTAGACAGTCCATTAATTAAGTGGGTGTGGTAGAAATGTTGGAGGCATATAGCTCAGTGTAGAACAGTGTTGAACTGATGGCAGGTATTTAACCACTTAAGCCCCGGACCAATACGCTGTCTAAAGACCCAAGGTGTTTTTACAATTTGGCAATGCGCTGCTTTAACTGGTAATTGCGCGGTCATGCAATGTTTTACCGAAACGAAACTTGCGTCCTTTTCTTCCCACAAATAGAGCTTTCTTTTGATGGTATTTGATTGCCTGTGCGATTTTTATTTTGTGCGATATAGACCGTAAATTTTGAAAAAAAATTATTTTTCTTATAACAAAAAGTAAAAAATATCGAATAAACTAAATTTTAGTCAAACATTTAGGCCAAAATGTATTCAGCCACATGTCTTTAGTAAAAAAAATCGCAATAAGCGTATATTTATTGGTTTTCGCAAAAGTTATAGCGTCTACAAACTAGGGTACATTTTCTGGAATTTACACAGCTTTTATTTTATGACTGCCTATCTCATTTCTTGAGGTGCTAAAATGGCAGGGCAGTACTAAACCCCCCCAAATGACCCCATTTTGGAAAGTAGACACCCCAAGTAAACTGCTGAGAGGCATGTTGAGTCCATTGAATATTTTTTTTTTGTCCCAAGTGATTGAATAATGACGAAAAAAAAAATGTTTACAAAAAGTTGTCACTAAATGATATATTGCTCACACATGCCATGGTTATATGTGGAATTGCACCCCAAAATACATTCTGCTGCTTCTCCTGAGTACGGGGATACCACATGTGTGGGACTTTTTGGGAGCCTAGCCGCATACGGGGCCCCAAAACCAAGCACCGCCTTCAGCATTTCTAAGGGCACAAATTTTTGATTTCACTCCTCACTACCTATCAAGGTTTCGAAGGCCATAAAATGCCAAAATAGCAAAAAAAAAAAACAAATGACCCCATTTTGGAAAGTAGACACCCCAAGCTATTTGCTGAGAGGCATGTCGAGTCCATGGAATATTTTATATTTTGACACAAGTTGCGGGAATATGACAAACTGATTTTTTTTTGCACAAAGTTGTCACTAAATGATATATTGCTCACACATGCCATAGTTATATGTGGAATTGCACCCCAAAATACATTCTGCTGCTTCTCCTGAGTACGGGGATACCACATGTATGGGACTTTTTGTGAGCCTAGCCGCATACGGGGCTCCGAAAACAAAGCACCGCCTTCAAGATTTCTAAGGGCATACATTTTTGATTTCACTCCTCACTACCTATCACAGTTTTGAAGGCCATAAAATGCCAAGATGTCACACAACCCCCCCCAAATGACCCCATTTTGGAAAGAAGACACCCCAAGCTATTTGCTGAGAGGCATGTTGAGTCCATGTAATATTTAATTTTATGGCCCCAAGTGATTGAATAATGACCAAAAAAAATTTTTTTTTACAAAACGTTGTCACTAAATGATATATTTCTCACATATGCCATGGGCATATGTGGAATTACACCCCAAAATACATTCTGCTGCTTCTCCTGAGTACGGGGATACCACATGTGTGGGACTTTTTGGGAGCCTAGCCGCGTATGGGACCCCAAAAACCAAGCACCGCCTTCAAGATTTCTAAGGGCATACATTTTTGATTTCACTCCTCACTACCTATCACAGTTTCGAAGGCCATAAAATGCCAAAACAGCACAAAACCCCCCCAAATGACCCCATTTTGGAAAGTAGACACCCCAAGCTATTTGCTGAGAGGGATGTTGAGTCCATGGAATATTACATTTTTTTGCCCCAAGTCACTGAATAATGACCAAAAAAAAAATTACAAAACGTTGTCACTAAATGATATATTTCTCACACATGCCACGGTTATATGTGGAATTGCACCCCAAAATACATTCTGCTGCTTCTCCTGAGTACGGGGATACCACATGTGTGGGACTTTTTGGGAGCCTAGCCGCGTACGGGGCCCCGAAAACCAAGCACTGCCTTCAAGATTTGTGTGAGTGAAATCAAAAATTTATGTCCTTAGAAATCCTGAAGGCGGTGCTTGGTTTTCGGGGTCTCATACGCGGCTAGGCTCCCAAAAAGTCCCACACATTTGGTATCCCCGTACTCAGGAGAAGCAGCAGAATGTATTTTGGGGTGCAATTCCACCTATAACCGTGGCATGTGTGAGAAATATATCATTTAGTGACAATGTTTTGTACATTTTTTTATTTTTATTTTTTTTGGTCATGATTCAATCACTTGGGGCAAAAAATTAAATATTCCATGGACTCAACATGCCTCTCAGCAAATAGCTTGGGGTCAAAATGGGGTCATTTGGGGGGGTTTTATGCTATTTTGGCATTTTATGGCCTTCGAAACTGTGATAGGTAGTGAGGAGTGAAATCAAAAATTTGCGCCCTTAGAAATGCTGAAGGCGGTGCTTGGTTTTCGGGGTCCCGTATGCGGCTCCCAAAAAGTCCCAAACATGTGGTATCCCCGTACTCAGGAGAAGCAGCAGAATGTATTTTAGGGTGCAACTCCACATATAACCATGGCATGTGTGAGCAATATATCATTTAGTGACAAATTTTTCTTTTTTTTTTGTCATTATTCAATCACTTTGGACAAAAAAAAAAAAAATCAATGGACTCGGCATGCCTCTCAGCAGTTTCCTTGGGGTGTCTTCTTTCCAAAATGGGGTCATTTGGGTTTTTTTTGTGCTATTTTGGCATTTTATGGCCTTCGAAACTGTGATAGGTAGTGAGGAGTGAAATCAAAAATTTACACCCTTAGAAAGCCTGAAGGCGGTGATTGGTTTTTGGGGTCCCGTACGCGGCTAGGCTCCCAAAAAGTCTCACACATGTGGTATCCCCGTACTCAGGAGAAGCAGCAGAATGTATTTTGGGGTGTAATTCCACATATGCCCATGGCATGTTTGAGCAATATATCATTTAGTGACAACTTTGCGCAAAAAAAAAAAAAAAATATATATATATATTTCCCGCAACTTGGGTCAAAATCTAAAATATTCCATGGACTTGAGATGCCTCTCAGCAAATAGCTTGGGGTGTCTACTTTCCAAAATGGGGTCATTTGTGGGGGTTTTGAATTGTCCTGGCATTTTATGCACAACAATTAGAAGCTTATGTCACACATCACCCACTCTTCTAACCACTTGAAGAAAAAGCCCTTTCTGACACTTTGTTTACATAAAAACATATTATTTTTTTGCAAGAAAGTTAAGTTGAACCCCCAAACATTATATATTTTTTTAAAGCAAAGGCCCTACAGATTAAAATGGTGGGTGTTGCAAAAAAAATTTCCACACAGTATTTGCGCAGCGTTTTTTCAAACACATTTTTTGGGGAAAAAATACACTTTTTTTTATTTTAAAGCACTAAAACACACTATATTGCCCAAATTATTGATGAAATAAAAATTATGATCTTAGGCCGAGTACATGGATACCAAACACGACATACTTTAAAATTGCGCACAAACGCGCAGTGGCGACAAACTACATACATTTTTAAAAGCCTTTTCAGGTTACCACATTAGATTTACAGAGTAGGTCTACTGCTAAAATTACTGTCCTCGATCTGCCCTTCGCGGTGATACCTCACATGCATGGTGCAATTGCTGTTTACATATGACTCCAGACCGACGCTTGCGTTCGCCTTTGCGCAAAAGCAGGGGGGGACAGGGATGCTTTTTTTTATTTTTTTTTTATATATATTTATTTCGCTTTTTTTATTTTATTTATTAACTGTTCCTTCCATTTCTTTTTTTTTTTTTTTTTTTACCATTTTTATTGTTATCTCAGGGAATGTAAATATCCCTTATGATAGCAATAGTTAGTGACAGGTACTCTTTTTTTTTTTTTTTTTTTAAATGGGGTCTATTAGACCCTGGATCTTTCCTCTGCCCTCAAAGCATCTGACCACACCAAGATTGGTGTGATAAAATGCTTTCCCATATTCTCAATGGCGCCGTTTATATCCGGAGGGGGGGGGACATTCCCTCCCACTGAATGTAGAAGCAGTCTAGAGGCTAATTAGCCACTAGGACTGCTTTTACATGAAAGCCGACCGCTGGCTGAAAAGAATGATACCAAGATGATGCCTAAACCCGCAGGCATCATTCTGGTATAACCATTCAAAGTCCAGCAACATACCAGTACGTTGATGGTTCTTGTTGGACATGTATTGTAATCTTTTTTTTTCATGCAGCCTGTTGGCTGAACGAAAAAAAGATTGATCGGTGGGTATGCCCACCATTAGAATACCTCCCTTCATCCACCCACTTCTAATGATGGGCATACATGCACCATTTATATATGCCGAAGCATGGGGGCATCCTCCCGCAAAAAAGTTATGCCGCGTACGGTCGGACTTTTCTATGTCGCGTACACACGGTCGGACTTTTCTATGCCGTGTACACATGGTCAGACTTTTCTACGGGAAAGCCTCCGTAGGAATGTCAACCGTACGTACGCGGCATTAGGAGCAAAATCGCTCCTCCGCCCCTAATGCCCCCATGCTTCGGCATATATGCTCTTTTTTGAACTGTGGTGGTGAAATCACCTCCTACAGCATTGGAGTCGCGGCTTTATATATATCGTGGGAGCAAACGCTGTTGCTGTCACGCTAAATAAATCCGCACTGCAACTGAATGGCGTACCTGCTAAGCAAATGATGGTTAACATTAAAACAAAGTAACATTCCAGTATAACAGTAAGATCATACCATACCTGCAAAGCAAATACCTATAAAAAAAACATAGTAAAAAATAAAACATTTTTTAACGCAACCTGTGCCTAAAATATATATATGCCGAAGCATGGGGGCATCCTCCCGCAAAAAAGTTATGCCGCATACGGTCGGACTTTTCTATGCCGTGTACACATGGTCAGACTTTTCCACGGGAAAGCCTCCGTAGGAATGTCAACCGTATGTACGCTGCATTAGGAGCAAAATCGCTCCTCCGCCCCTGCTGCCCCCATGCTTCGGCATATATGCTCTTTTTTTTAACTGTGGTGGTAAAAACACCTCCTACAGCACTGGAGTCGCGGCTTTATATATCGTGGGAGCAAACGCTGTTGCTGTCAAGATAAATAAGTCCGCGCAACAGCTGAATGGCGTACCTTAAAACAGTAAAGTAAATTGCATACCTGAAAAGCAAGCATGAAAAAACATAATAAAACTTTGCAGAATAGAATACAGTAAAAAATAGAAGAACAATAGAGAGAGAATAGAGAGGGAGAGAACAATAAAACGACAACTATTTTTTTGTTTTTTATTTTTTCCTTTTTAATACTTTTTTTTGTAACTGTTCAACTTTTTGGTTCCAGGTTTGGGTCTCTCAAAATGCGATGGCATCTTGGGAGACCCTGTGTAAGTGTACTTAGCCTGTGTAATGTTTTGCCCTACACTAATAATTAACTCGTGTGTGGAAGCGTTCAAAACATTCCCCAATACAAAGACCAGGATTGTCAGGACAGCGGGGACAAAAATAACGGGTGTCACGCCTAAATCTGCGCTTTCTACAGACACGACATTTTCTTTGGGGGGCTCGTTGGGTAGGGGTACTCTCGAGGGCATACGAAAAATGCCTCTCATGCAGTCGGCTTACTGCATTTGGTAGGGGATGGTGAGGTACAGTATCGCCTGGATACAGGAGTTCTGTGATGATCTCCTTCTGGAATGCAAGAAAGGATCCATTCTGTCCTGAAGCTTTGTATAAGACAAAATCATTCAGTAGAGCCAATTGAAATAAATGTAGAGACACTTTTTTGTACCAGCGTCTCGTCTTACGGACAATATGATACGGCGCCATCAACTGGTCGTTGAGGTCCACCCCTCCCATGTTTTGGTTATATTCGTGGATACAGAGGGGTTTCTCCACAACACCAGTCGCAGTACAAATTTGTACTGTGGTGTCTGCGTGAAGGGTGGTAAGAACGAAAACATTCTTATTGTCCCGCCACTTCACAGCGAGCAAATTATTACTTCTGAAGCAGGCTCTCGCCCCCAGGCTAAGACGGGAATCTACAAGCCTCTGGGGGAAGCCCCGGCGATTAGGTCGCACAGTGCCACATGCTCCAATCTGATGATCGAACAGGTGACTAAAAAGTGGCACGCTGCTGTAATAATTGTCCACGTATAAGTGGTACCCCTTTCCGAATAAGGGTGACACCGAGTCCCACACGATCTTGCTAGGGCTCCCCATGTAATCTGGGCATCCTTCCGGCTCTACCTCACTATCTTTGCCCTCATAAACCCTAAAGCTCCATGTGTAGCCTGTTGCCCTGTCACAGAGCTTATAGAGCTTGACCCCGTATCTGGCACGCTTGTTGGGAAGGTACTGCTTGAAAGACAAGCGGCCAGAAAATTTAATCAGGGACTCGTCAACGCATACAACCTGTTGGGGATTAAACAAGGCTGCAAAACGTTTGTTGAAATGATTTATGAGGGGCCGAATTTTGTAGAGCCGGTCAAATTCAGGGTCTCCACGTGGACGACAAAGTGCATTGTCACTGAAATGCAGAAACCGCAGGATTGCCTCGTATCGTTTCCTGGCCATGTGAGCAGAGAACACGAGCATATGGTCGATGGGATGTGTGGACCAATACATCCGCAACTCCGGAAATTGGTGTAGGCCCATGTTGAGGGTAAGGCCCAGAAAGGTTTTAAATTCGGAAACCTCAAGAGGTTTCCATTCTTTGGCAAGGAGGGTCTGGGGATTAGCGACGATGTAGGTACCAGCATATAAATTACTCTGGTCCACAATAGATCTATAGAGATCTTCCGTGAAAAACAGCGAATAGAAATCAAGTGCCATAAAATTTGCTGTATCCACCTGAATACCGGGTTGGCCAGTGAATGGGGGAAGTACGGGTGCTGCAGAAGTGGTGGGGACCCAATCAGGATAGGCGAATTCTGCAGGAAGGGCACGACGGGCCTGTCTTTGTCTTCTTCTTGGTGGCAGCGGGACACTACTTGCCACCTCGCCAGCTTGAACTGCACTTATGGGACTCGCCACGTCACCACGTGATACTGCAGTGCTGGATGAACGACCAGGGTGTACTAGGCTGCTGGTGCTTGCCAATCCACCAGAAGGAATGGTGGCGCTAGTACTGGCTCTCTGCTCCATACAAGGGTCCTGCGGTTCTTGCTGCTCAACAACATCAGAACGGGGTCGGGTACGCCTGGCCTTAGCAGGGACCACTACTCCGTTGTCCGAGCTATCTGACATGGAGCCGCTGTCGTAAACAGGATCGTATTCTGAGCCAGATTCTGTCAGATACGTGACCTCCTCTTCTTCACTATCTGACATGCACAGAATCCTGACGGCCTCTTCACCAGTGTACATTCGCTTTGCCATTTTGGGCTCTAAATTTAGTCGTACACTGGTGATGATTCACAGGTAAAAAAAGCACCTGACTATAGAAAGGAAAATGTAGAAAACGCTTCCAAAAAAACTGTTAGCGATCGCAGGGATCAGGCCTGTCTCCACGAACGCTGCAGTTGTGTGTTGTGTTTTTGAAGTGACGGTGATCGATCGATACTGCACTTGGGTGGGTTGGGCAGAGGGGGAAAACACAGGTGCTAGCGGGTATCTGGGCTGATTCCGCTAACAATGCGTTTTTAGGTACCCTAAACTGCTGGGTACGCTAGTATAGATCTGATCAGATCAGGTATCGATCCGTTCAGATACTATACCACTAAGGGGGGTGTATGCTTTGCGAATGGGTGTAAGCGGTACTGGCACTAACCTAACACTGCCTGGGGCGACGCAGACCCTGACTGACGCTAAAATTTAATTTATATCACCCGCCGGGCGATCAGGGGGTTAAACCTTTATTGGGTTATATACAGCGGGTGCCCTGATGCTATAAACAGCAAACTAACTAACCAGCGTCAACCGTAACACTTATACGGTGATCACTGGTGAAAGGGTTAACTAGGGGGCAATCGGGGGTTAAAAACTTTATTTATGGGGGTACCTAACGCTATAGAACTTGGCGGCGAACGTCAAAAAAAACTAACTGCCTAGCGGCAACAGTGACACTAATACAGCGATCAGAAAATCGATCGCTTAGTGACACTGGCAAAAGGGGGTGAAAGGGTTAACTAGGGCGGTGATCAAGGGGTTAAACCTTTATTAGGGGGGTTAGGGGGCTACCCTGGACCTAAAGGGGGCTAAAACTAACTGCCCTGACACTTTTTTCTGTAACACTGACACTAAATGCAGAAATCAGAAAATAAATGATCCCTGCATTCAGTGACAATGTAACAGTGGACTGGGGGGGTGATCGGCAGTGACTTGGGGGGGTTAAATGTGCCTAATGTACAGGTGTCAGTGTGCTGTTAGGTGCAACTTACGTTTGTGATGTCTTCTCTCCGCAGCGGTGGTCGATATGACCACCACGAGGAGAGATCACACACTTCCCTCTTCCTGTGTTTACACTAAACACAGGAAGAGGAGGGGGGAGTTCAGGCATTGGCTCAGAGCGATCGCAGAGGGGGAGCTGAAAACGGACAGCCGCCCCCTCATCCCGGATCGCTTCTGGAGCCTACCGAACCGCCGCATGTACCGGGGGGGGGGGGTCCAATCGGACCCCCGACCGGCGTCTAGGCAGGGACGTACAGGTACGCCAAAGTGCCTGTACGTGCCATTCTGCCGACGTAAATGTACAGGCGGCGGTCCGGAACCGGTTAACAGCCACATGGGAGGTGTAATTATTACTTGTAACAGACCGTATAGCATGTATAAAAGACACCATATGTTGAGCTTTGACTACTAAAGCCAGAAGTTAGCCAGTATTTTTTATGGGTACAAGAAGGATTTTGTTTTAATTAATCATGCCCCTTTCTCACCTCTTACTTTGTATGCAATTCAGCCACATCCACTGTTTGCCATGGCCCAAAAGGAGCTCCAGGTCTTCTACAATACTAGCTATTGTATAGTTCAGTGTTTCTCAACTCCAGTTCTCAAGGCACCCAAACAGGTCATGTTTTCAGGTTTTCCCTCTGAGATGAAATGACTGTGGTAATTACTAAGGCAGTGAAACAGATAGAAAACTGGCTAAAAGACAGAATTCAGAGAGTAGTGGTTAATGATTCTTACTCTGAATGGTCTAAGGTTATCAGTGGTGTACCCAAAGGTTCAGTGTTGGGACCCTTACGTTTTAATATCTTTTTAAATTATATTGGGTCTGGGATCAAAAGTAACATAGAAATGCAAAATGTCTTTGCAGATGACACAATTTGCAATGGTGGTGGAACCCTCCTACACATAGATACTACATTTAGACATAATTTATGTTTAACTCTGTACATGAAGTGGCATGTTTGGGATCTGAACCCAGAAACGCAGTGCTGGTAGGTGGAAATGCTAACCTCTAAGCAACTGTACTGACACATGTGGAACCCTTCTACACATAAATACTGCATTTCTTTGGACATATAGGTGGTGGCATTTGCAAATTCTTGATTTATTCTGTGATATTTAGTGGTTATTGGTGTGTGTAAAATAGTTACCCTCTGAATTTTGGGAATGCAATTTTGATTTCTGATGTTGGTACATATATCACATTTTTTGGGCTCAAATTATGATCCTTTGTAAATAATAAACACACAATTGTGACTCATTTTAATTTTTCCGCTGGTTATTGGTAACCCTTAATTACAGAGGCACAACACCTCTTTTGATTGGCTCCGTGCTGAGGTTCTCATGCAGTAAGACTTGCTTCCAGAAGGTAGCCAAGGTCCTGTGCATCTCTTCACTCTCCTTCCTGCCGGAGGAGTACCGCGATTTTAGCGATGTCTTTGACAAAAGTCAAGCCAGTAGTTTTCCTCCACACCAGTCGTGTGATCGTATGATTGTGCAATTGACCTTCAACCTGGTGCCATACCTCCTTTGTGGCCGGGTTTACCCTTCGTCGGTCTTAGAGGATAAGGCCATGGAGGAGTATGTTGCAGACGCACTTTCTTGAGGTTTCATCTACAAATACTCGTCTTCTGTTGGTGCTGGTTTCTTTGTGAAGAAGAGTGGTGAACCGAGACCTTGTATTGATTATAGGGGTCTCAATCGTTTCACGATTAATTGTAAATTGTGGGGGTGGGGGCGCTAGATAAATAATTAATATGAATTTAGTGAGTGATATAACAAAAACTAACTATATTAGTTACCGTGTTGGTAACTAATATAGTTAGTTTTTGTTATATCACTCACCTGTTGCCTGATACGATAATAAGTGAACAATACATAAATGTAAATTAAACAATCCCTATCCTTATGCAGTGAAGCATGATATATAAATTGCAGTACACAATAACTGAAATAGTGCAACGTATGATCATTACTCAAGTAGTGAACATATAAATGCAAAGTGCTATTAACTAATCTGGAAACTCAAAATAAATTGCATACAGTGCTTCATGCAAAAATAAAGTCCATCAAGTATTCAATCTGTTCATCCTGTATGTGCAAATCCATAGAATGTAGAGATCCACAATTAATTCCTATCCGATTCCGTTGATTACGGAGTTATTTGACCGACTCACGGAGCAACAGGTTTTACAAAGCTTGATTTTGAGAGGGGCATACAATCTTGTGAGGATTAAGGAGTGGGACAAGTGGAAAACTGTTTTAATACTAGAACAGGCCCTCCCGTGCATACTCAGGAGGAATAGCAGAATGTGTTTTGGGGTATGATTTGTGGTATGCATAGGCATACGTGTGTGAGAAATAACCTGCTAATATGAACATTGCTGTGTGTGAGAAATAACCTGCTAATATGAACATTTTGTGAAAAAAATCTTGATTTTGCAATGAAAAGTGGGAAAAATGCATCATGCCTCTTTCTAAATACATTGGAATGTCTACTTTCCTAAAAGGGGTCATTTGGGGGGGTATTTGTACTTTCTCTGCATGTTAGGGTCTCAAGAAATTAGATAGGCCATCAGTACTTCAGGTGTGATACATTTTCAGAGATTGGCACCATAGCTTGTGAACTCTATAACTATCACAAACACCAAATAATATAGACCAATTTGGGTTATTTTTTATCAAAGATATGTAGCAGTATAAATTTTGGCCAAACTTTATGAAGAATAATTACTAATTTGCTAAATTTTATAACTGAAACAAAGAAAAGTGCATTTTTTTTACTGAATTTTCAGTTTTTTTCTTTTTATAGCTCAAACAATAAAAACCGAGTGGTGATTAAATACCACCAAAAGAAAGCTGTATTTGTGGGAAAAAAGGACAAACATTTCGTATGGGTACAGTGTTGCATGACTGAGCAAATATCATTCAAAATGTGAGAGCACCGAAAGCTGAAAATTGGTCTGGTTAGGAAGGGTTTAAGTGCCCAGTGGTTAAGAACATTGGGCGGAAGTGACGTTTGACGTTTCTTCCTCCAATCAATGCTATGGAGCCAAGTGGGGATCATCTTTCCCTCACTCGGCAGCCATACATGCTACCCGCGACAGATGACCGGAGCGTGGGTGGAGGGGGGCCCTCTTCCGCCACTGATAAAAGTGATCTTGTGACGAATTTGCTGCAGAGACCACTTTTATCTGAAAGAGGACTGCCCGCGGAAGAAGAGAAAACCGGGGGTTATGGTAGCTAGCTGCTGCCATAACAACGATATTCCTCTTCAAATTGCTGACGTATAATTAAGGCAGGCGGTCCGTAGATGGTTAAAGTGGAATTCCAGCTTACACCTAATTAGCCTTAAAACTGTCCCCTTCTGACACCCATTCTAATTAACCTGTGTAAGAAAGATGTATATACTTGCCTATTTTCAGGCCACTCCAGTCCAGTCATGTGATCCCCTATGTAAGCCAGTAGTGGCTGCCGAGATGAGGAGAGAAAACTCCAACAATGGGGTTGTTTACTAAAAATGGAGAGTGCAAAATATGGTTTAGCTCTGCCAAAAAAGCAGTCGGCTTCCATTTTTTTTTTCAAAACTTTGAAGTTAGGAACTGAGTTAGGTAAACCCAGGAGTCACCTATCCATTGTCAACGTTCCCTCTTCTCCCCTACAGCTGCCACTGGCTGACACAAGCGATCACATGACCAGACCAATATAAAAACAATTGGGCTAACTTTCAGCGACGTCTCCAGCTTTCATATTTAGGGGGGGCAAATGGGGGGACAGGGACAAAAGTAGGGGGGCAACTATAAAATGCAATTTTATATATATATATATATATATATATATATATATATATATATATATATATATATATATATATATATATCCTGGGGCCCTTTACTTTGATCCCACAACGGGCCCTACATGTTCCTACATGTTACATGTTCTGCAGTGAGCTCCCTTCCTACTATACTGGGGCCCCCCAGGGTGGCAGAAAACAAGAGATATATGTCACCAGCACACCAAGAAAATATAAGGGTCCAAAGCAGTGGGAGAACTGTCATTGTTGCAAAGGTTGTCTTGCCACCGGGCCCTGGTGTTCTGCCACAGTGGGGATCCTTAGCTGTCCTTTCCCTGCTATTTTACAGCGCTGGTATGGAATCTGTCTCCTTGGCAGCGGCGGCAGACTATTAGGACCTAGTGCTGGTGACATTATGGGTGCATGCAGGGGAAGGCTGGCACTATTGTTTATATAGAGCTGAGCCCCCAGCTGGTCACCTAGCAGCAGTAATGCTGTATAACCTTCTCTGTTGACATGCTGATCGGCATGTGATCCAGGTGATGCTCCCAGTCAGATCTAATAAACACAGTATTTATTAGCATCAAGAGTACAACCATATAAATATAATCAACCGTATGATCAGCAGCCATGTGGGCTCTATGCCTGTAAAGTGTGGGCTTTGATCAATAAAATCACTGATATTTATGACTAGGATTTGACTAAGAGCATCACCTGGATTGCATCCCGATCAGCATGTCAGAGAAGGGTCCACTGCTGCTAAGCAACCTGCAGGGAGCTCAACTGTCTACAACCAATAGAGATGGGCTCGGGTGTGTTTGAAATCCCACATGCCCGATGCCGCCAGGAAGCCGACACTCCACAGTGCTAATCAATGTATGGGCTGCCTAAGAGCCAAGACCAGCCATAGACAGTTTAAATCTCAGCTGGTTCAGCAGAAACTGGCTGAGATTTGAACCATTAATGAGCAGATTCTCTTATAATTATCACTAGTGGTTGCTGTATAGCCACTGGTGATAATCACTGTTTGTCGGGAGAATATAATTGCTGGGCAGGAGGGATATTCCCCTGTCACCACTGTCTGTTGATGGGGGAATCATGCAAGTTTTTTTCCTGCAATCTGTGGATGCAGGAAAGAAATTTGCACCGTATATTATCTGCCTAACTGAAAGTGAAAGTAAATTGTGAATGTTTTGAAAGAACAGGAGAGGGGGAGGGAAACAGATGGGGGGGAGAGAAGGGATGGAGATAATGTAGTTCAGTGATTACAGTGTACTGCAGTCTGCAGTGCACACACTTAAACACGGTCCAGGCTAGAATATCTGGTTGTGTGAGCGCTTGCATTATGCAGTGTCGGCGAGCAGAGGGAGGCGGAGGAATCCCCTGCAGAGCTGACTGGGGACGCTCTCCCTCTCGGGGAGCAAAATACAAAAATTGCATTGGGGGGGCACATGGTGGGGCACAGCATGATGTTGGGGGGGTCAGGTCCCCCTTCTGCCCCCCCTAGGGACGCCAGTAACTTTACTGTCGTCTTATTTTTTTTTTATTAAAAAGTGTTTTTTTTTCAAAAAAAAAGTGCTGAGCAAATACGGTGTGACAAAAAGTATTGCAATGACCGATTTTTTATTCTCTAGGGTGTTGGGGGAAATAATGTATAATGTTTGGGGGCTCTAAATACATTTTCTAGCAAAAAAAATGTTTTTAACTTATAAACACTGGGGCAGATGCACAAAAGAATTACGCCAGCGTATCTTCAAATTTTGCATGTCGTATCTTTGTTTTTTATCTACAAAACAAGATACGACGGCATCTCGGATCTTAGATGCCGTCGGATCTTAGATGCAATTTTTCAGCGGCCGCTAGGTAGCGTTTCCGTCGAATTCCGCGTCGAGTATGCAAATGAGCTAGTTACGGCGATCCACGAACATACGTCTGGCCGGCGCATTTTTTTACGTCGTTTGCGTTCGGCTTTTTCCGGTGTATAGTTAAAGCTGCTCGTTTCGTTTGCGTAAGTCGTTCACGAATAGGAATTTGCGTAGAATGACGTCACCGTCGTGAGCATTGGCTTGATCCGGGTTAATTTCGAGCATGCGCACTGGGATACCCCCACGGACGGCACATTTGCAGTTAAAAAAAAACATTGTTTACGTCGGGTCATGACGTGTTTACATAAAACACGCCCCCCATCACAGAGATTTGAATGCCGCGCCATTACGTCGCCAAAGATACACTACGCCGCCGTAACTTACCGTGAAAATTCTTTGAGGATTCGAAAAAAAAAAATTACCATGGCGTAGTGTATCTTAGATACGCTGCGCCCGGCAGGGAGATGCGCCGCTGTACGTGAATCTGGCCCCACTGAGTCTGAAAAACAGGCTAAGCCTTAAAGGGGTTGTAAAGGTTATTTTTTTATTTTACTAGCTTAAAGGAACCTTCTTATAAAATAATAAAAAAAACTATACAACCCCTTTAAGTGGTAGCCAACATGTTAATTTATTTATTGGCTTCTTATATCTTGTGAGATATGGAGTAGATCACAGGAACATAGACACAACACAGCCCTTAAGTTTCAACTCCACCCAAAACTTGTTTTAGCCTTGCATATAGTAGGAAATATTTAGAAACTCTGGAGGAGTTTTATTGCTGCCTAGATCCCCATTATTTACTGTAGATTTCCCTACACTTTTTGTGTCAGAGCTATGTTTGGAATGCTTTTTTTGAAGGTGGAGCACCTTGAGAATCGGTGTAACATATGTGTGTGTGTGTGTGTATAGATAGATATACAGTCAGGTCCATAAATATTGGGACAGCGACACAATTCTAATCGTTTTGGCTCTATACACCACCACAATGGATTTGAAATGAAACGAACAAGATGTGCTTTAACTGCAGACTTTCAGCTTTAATTTGATTGTATTTACATCCGGTTCAGGTGAACGGTGTAGGAATTACAACACTTTATATATGTGCCTCCCACTTTATAAGCCAAAAGTAATAAGCCAAAAGTAATGGGACAATTGGCTGCTCAGGTGTGTGTTATTCCACATTATCCCATTTACAAGGAGCAGATAAAAGGTCCAGAGTTCATTTCAAGTGTGCTATTTGCATTTGGAATCTGTTGCTGTCAACTCTCAATATGAGCTCAATAAAAGCTGTCACTATAAGTGAAGCAAGCCATCATTAGGCTGAAAAAACAAAACAAACTCATCAGAGAGATAGAAAAAACATTAGGTGTGGCCAAATCAAATCAACTGTTTGGAACATCCTTAAAAAGAAAGCACGCATCGATGAGCTCAGCAACACCAAAAGACCCGGAAGACCACGGAAAACAACTGTGGTGGATGACCGAAGAACACCCTTCACAACAGTTGGCCAGATCAAGAACACTCTCCAGGAAGTAGGTGTATGTGTGTCAAAGTCAACAATCAAGAGAAGACTTCACCAGAGGGTTGACCACAATATGTAAACCATTGGTGAGCCTCAAAAACAGGAATTCCAGATTAGAGTTTGCCAAACAACATCTAAAAAAGCCTTCACAGTTCTGGAACAACATCCTATGGACAGATGAGACCAAGATCAACTTGTACCAGAGTGATGGGAAGAGGAGAGTATGGAGAAGGAAAGGAACTGCTCATGATCCAAAGCATACCACCTCATCAGTAAAGCATGGTGGTGTTAGTGTCATGGCGTGGGCATGTATGGCTGCCAATGGAACTGGTTCTCTTGTATTTATTGATGACGTGACTACTGACAAAAGCAGCAGGATGAATTCTGAAGTGTTTCGGGCAATATTATCTGCTCATATTGAGCTAAATGCTTCAGAACTCATTGGACAGCGCTTCACAGTGCAGATGGACAATGACCCGACGCATACTGCAAAAGCAACCATCAAGTTTTTTACGGGAAAGAAGTGGAATGTTATGCAATGGCCAAGTCAATCACCTGACCTGAATCCGATTGAGCATGCATTTCACTTGCTGAAGACAAAACTGAAGGGAAAATGCCCCAAGAACAAGCAGGAGCTGAAGACAGTTGCAGTAGAGGCCTTGCTGAGCATCACCAGGGATGAAACCCAGCGTCTGGTGATGTCTATGCATTCCAGACTTCAGGCTGTAATTGACTGCAAAGGATTTGCAACCAAGTATTAAAAAGTGAAAGTTTGATTTATGATTGTTAATCTGTCCCATTACTTTTGGTCCCTTAAAAAGTGGGAGGCACATGTACAAACTGTTATAATTCCTACACCGTTCACCTGATTTGGATGTAAATACCCTCAAATTAAAGCTGAAAGTCGGCAGTTAAAGCACATCTTGTTCGTTTCATTTTAAATCGATGTCCCAATATTTATGGACCTGACTGTATGTGTGTGTGTGTGTGTGTATATTATATATTTATATATAATATGTCTCTATCTAGCTTCACTCCAGAGTGACATTTGCAAACTGCTGTTACGTGTACTGATCTGTTTGGAGGGCACATAGCAGAGATCAAAACTGCTTGCAAAGTTTTCCTATTTTGCCATCTATCTGAACAGCTTTACATTTCCTTTAGTAGGATTATGACATTGTTTCGTGTTTGACACACAACAGTTATTTCAAAATAAATTTGTATTATGCTTAATCTTATAGCCCTCCAATTGGAAATGAGTTCTATGAACCAGGGGAATATATGGATGGCATGCAGCCAGATGTGGAGCGTGCTGATGAACTGGAGTATGAAGTGAGTTTCTTTTTTTACTCTAATAATTTGATGTATACTTCTTATTCTGTTTACTGTTTAATGTTTTGTGTGTATGATCTTTGCTAATGTTTGTCATTTTCTGTTTCTCCTCCATGAAAAGTGCCATGCATTAAATATTTTAAAAACTTGTTTTACATTTTTCTTTCTCTAACTGTAGCTGTATGTGTCACTTCCTTTAGACTCTCCTAAACAGATATGTCAATGATCTCATATCGGACATGCTTCTTGTTTCTTAAAAAAGAAGTTTCACCATATTCCTTAAACTTTCCCCCAGTCAGGACAAAGTACAAATGTACCACTTTGTCCCATTTTGATCATGGCTGTAGATGCTGAGCTAGCATTGGCAAGAGAGCACCCTCCTTCTCCCACTGCTGTTCAACCTCACTGCTCACAAGGAGATTAATATATAATTAGTACCAGTGGCGGCTGGTGAATTTTTAGAATGGGGGGGGGGCGCCATACTCCGCCCCTCCTTGTTGACCACTCCCTCTTCCCATAAGCCACACCCCTTATATAATCCACCCACTCCGACCCTGTATTCCACTAGTGTCAGGAGTATTTAGCAAGAAAAAAATCAATGCAATGAAAAATTACGAAATTTCTACATTGCTTTAAACAGCTTTACAATACCATGATCTAACAGCATACGTGACAGAATCAAAGACTGCAAATACTGCAGAGTGTATAGTGGTGGGTGGTATGTGTAGGAGAGGGGTGCGGAGTGTATGGCGGTACATGTAGGAGAGGGGTGCGGAGTGTATGGCGGTACATGTAGGAGAGGGGTGAGGAGTGTATGGCGGTACATGTAGGAGAGGGGGGCGGAGTGTATGGCGGTACATGTAGGAGAGGGGTGAGGAGTGTATGGCGGTACATGTAGGAGAGGGGTGCGGAGTGTATGGCGGTACATGTAGGAGAGGAGTGAGGAGTGTATGGCGGTACATGTAGGAGAGGGGTGAGGAGTGTATGGCGGTACATGTAGGAGAGGGGTACGGAGTGTATGGCGGTACATGTAGGAGAGGGGTGAGGAGTGTATGGCGGTACATGTAGGAGAGGGGTGAGGAGTGTATGGCGGTACATGTAGGAGAGGGGTGAGGAGTGTATGGCGGTACATGTAGGAGAGGGGTGAGGAGTGTATGGCGGTACATGTAGGAGAGGGGTGATGAGTGTATGGCGGTACATGTAGGATAGGGGTGCAGGGCACATTACATGGGGAGGGGTGCAAGGCACATTACATGGGGAGGGGTGCAAGGCACATTACATGGGGAGGGGTGCAGGGCACATTACATGGGGAGGGGTGCAGGGCACATTATATAGGGCACAAGGTAAAAAGGCAGCTGCTGGACAGTGTAGAGTTAAGTGTACATCCCATTGGAATAAAGCTGATCAGCTGTGCCTTTGTTGGGGGAGAGCAGATAATATATATTGGGCTAAGCAGATGGAATGCTGGGATTGCAGGGAGATAACTGGTCTGATAAGAGGCAAAGTACAAGAGAAAAAGGCTGCAGGGAGACTAGCTCAGTGGGACTGAAAAGATAACAACATCGTGCAGCTTCGCAGAGACAGAGGGGAGATATGACAGGGAGAGCCAGTAGATAACAATCTGGAGGGGGGGGGAGAGGGGTGAACACAAACGGAGCCATGCTGCAAGAGAGTGACATGAGAGGAGAAATTAACTCTCGGCTGGAGAGAGAGAGAACCTCCGATCCCCACACTCACCTTCAGCTTCAGGCTCAGGTTCGGCACTGTCAGCTCCAGTGCCCATCCACGCCATTAGTGATCTGATTCCTGCCTCCACACTATACCTGGCTGAGCGTCCCATAGACCTGCTGACATCACTTCCGGTTTTGACTGCCTGGGATAACCAGAAGTGATTACTAGGTATGCAAAGCAGTAGCTCCCGGACCGGATGCAGTTTTGCGCAATGGAAAGCGCCCACAAAGCAGGTTCAAAGCCTGCAAATGAAATGCCTCGTCTGCAATGCCATGATTGCATTGACGTGGCATTTCCCATACTGCACTTGTCCGGCGCTCAAACATAGTGACATAGTGCACTTAAGGACTTTTTTTTTCTATTTTTTTTTCTTAAAGGGCCATTAAAATAAATATATGTTTTTTTTTTTTTTACTGCCTGGGAGGGGGGGGGGGCGGCGCCCATGCGCCCCCCATGGATGGGCCGCCACTGATTAGTACACTGTTGTCTCAGTCAGCAGGCACTCAGCACTGTCAATACTCATTCAGAGGAAGTATAGAGAAAAAAGGAGTCGCGCTTATTAAACCAATTGTGAAAAACCTGTGAGGTATGAACCAATAGACAAAAAATATATTGCGCATACCAAAAAATAATAAGTGTGTATCAGCTGCGTCTCAGAATGCCATTTAGCATTAAACAAACATAAAATACAAAAGGAGTCGCGCTATGTAATTAATAAATTGCATATGAAAAATAATAAGTGAATAAAAATGTGCAAATATAAAGGAAGAGTGGACCCAAATGGTCAGAAAAAATCACAAAAAAAACTGGGGTCCACAAATATTAGTGAAAAAGGAGGGAATAAACCCAATCAAACCCCGTCAGTCATCACAACGTTGTGGATTATTCCTAAACACTTTGGGATTTTTTCTTATCACTTTATTTGGGACTTTGTACAATTCTTTTAAAGATATTTTTTTTTTTTGATTGGGTTTATTCCCTCCTTTTTCACTAATATTTGTGGACCCCAGTGTTTTTTGTGATTTTTTTCTGACCATTTGGGTCCACTCTTCCTTTATATTTGCACATTTTTTTTCACTTATTTTTCATATGCAATTTATTAATTACATAGCGCGACTCCTTTTGTATTTTAGGTATGAACCAATCCCTTTAAGAGCGAATTGGTTAAATCACTAGTGACAAATAACAAGATCCCTATTTAAGGAGGATCAATGTGAAAATGAATCAATACACTTATTGATCAAAACCTGTATAGTGTGAACCAATCCCTTGAGGCATGGGTGCTCAACCTGTGGCTCTCCAGCTGTTGCAAAACTACAATTCCCATAATGCCTCAGCCTTTGGGAGACATGCTTGTACCTGTCAGCGGCTTGCAATGCCTCATGGGAATTGTAGTTCCGCAACAGCTGGAGAGCCACAGGTTGAGCACCCATGCCTTGAGGGAAAGGGGTTAGATAACTTGTGACAGATATAAGATCCCTGTTGGGAAGGATCAATGTGAAATTCTTCAATACACTTATTTGGTCAAAATAAATCTATATAGGAAAAATGTGCAAAAACAGTCCATTCCATAAAAAAATTGTATGAAATAAAATGAAATTAGTCCCAGATAGTGGAAGAGGTGATGAATCCCAAGTGTGACTTAGACAAATCCACAGTATGGTGAATGATGACAGACGGTGAGCCCTCCACCAACAGGTAACACTGACTCTTACCAGAAGGACAGTATAAACCAGCAATAAGAATAAAAGCCTCTTTCTCCTCCTTCAACAGAAATGGGTATGAGCATCCATCCACCCTCACTCAGCGCCACAGCAATGAAAGCCAATGAGCAAAACGATTCGGAATTCCAAAGTATGTAAAAGGAATCAAAAGCAGCTCATAGCGTATTACTGTATAAACGGTTTATTCAAATAAAAGGAAGATTGCGCACTTACATCAATCGGCATATAAAAAAAGCGTGGAAAACAGCCGGCCGGACTGTAAGGTGAAGCGTGTGCTTGAGACTTCCGGGTCCTCACATGTGCAACGCAGTGACGAAACGTCGGGAGGCGGCGCTCTGGCGTCACCTTTGGAATTCCGAATCGTTTTGCTCATTGGCTTTCATTGCTGTGGCGCTGAGTGAGGGTGGATGGATGCTCATACCCATTTCTGTTGAAGGAGGAGAAAGAGGCTTTTATTCTTATTGCTGGTTTATACTGTCCTTCTGGTAAGAGTAAGTGTTACCTGTTGGTGGAGGGCTCACCGTCTGTCATCATTCACCATACTGTGGATTTGTCTAAGTCACACTTGGGATTCATCACATCTTCCACTATCTGGGACTAATTTCATTTTATTTCATACAATTTTTTTATGGAATGGACTGTTTTTGCACATTTTTCCTATATAGATTTATTTTGACCAAATAAGTGTATTGAAGAATTTCACATTGATCCTTCCCAACAGGGATCTTATATCTGTCACAAGTGATCTAACCCCTTTCCCTCAAGGGATTGGTTCACACTATACAGGTTTTGATCAATAAGTGTATTGATTAATTTTCACATTGATCCTCCTTAAATAGGGATCTTGTTATTTGTCACTAGTGATTTAACCAATTCGCTCTTAAAGGGATTGGTTCATACCTCACAGGTTTTTCACAATTGGTTTAATAAGCGCGACTCCTTTTTTCTCTATATGTTCATTTGATGTTGTATGACATCTTTGAGACGCAGCTGGTACACATTTATTGTTAATTTGGTATGCGCAATATTTTTCTTTATTTTGTCATTCAGAGGAAGGCCTGTAGTAGAAGCGTAACTAGAACCTTCAGGGCCCCGGTGCAAGAAACCATGAAGGGTCCCCCTGATTCCCGGACAGGGTCCCTTCTAATGGGCCTGGGACCCCCAAAGCCCACTGGCGGAAAGGCCAGGGCTCGGTCGCAAGTGTGACCTTTCTGACTTTGGTAGTCAGTCGTTTTTTTATTATTTTTACAGTGTTTTTTTTTTTAACAATATTATTATTATTTTTTTTACATTTTGTTTAGGAGCCCCATGGGGGGGTTTGGTAAGATATCAGGGGTCTAAACAGACCTCTGATGTTCCCAATTTCCTTTCTCTGCAACCTCAGCTGCACAGAATATTCCTTTTCATTCACAAACTGAAGCATAGTAAAGATAGTTTACAATGCCTTGGTTATGAATGAACAGAGTCAGTGATCTGTACCGATCACTGACTCTGTTCATTCATAACCAAGGCATTGTAAACTGAGTCAGTGATCGGTATCCATTCAGACAAGGAAGGTTAATTACATATTTACCAGCCCTTTCCCTGCTCTCCATCCTGACAAATCCCCCAGCAATGCTGCAGGAGGGCCAGGACAGAGGACAGGGGCCCAGGGACAGCAGAAAGAAGCTATATAGGAGGAACGGAGGGGGAGGCGTATAGAGGAATCAAGCTCTCAATTTTTCTACATGGAGAAAATTGAGGGGATAGGTTCCTCTATATGTCGCTCTTCCTCTATGGGGGCATGGGCCCCCATAGAACATGGGGCCAGATCGTAACTGTGACCCCTGTAGTTACGCCCCTGGTGGCAGTGCTGTGTGGGGGATGGAACACAGCTCTGCTAGGATGGATGGGATCAGTGGCAGTGCTGGTGATGATGAGATCAGTGGGTGAGATCACTGGCAGATGCTGTGGGGGTGCGTGGGATCACTGGCAGATGCTGGGGAGGGGGGATGTTGGGATCACTGTCAGATGCTGGGGGGGCGTGGGATCAGTGTGACAATGGTAATAGGATGGGAGCAGTGCTGTGTGGGGAAATGGGGGAAGTGGCAGTGCTGGAGGGTGATAGGATCAGTAGCATCGTTGGTGTGGGTTGGGGTCTATGTTACTCACTTTCACTCTGTGTCAGCTTAGGACTCTATGCTCCATGTTCTGGCTCACGTCACATGCCTCCAGTAGGGATGAGCTGAACACCCCCCGGTTCAGTTTGCACCAGAACATGCCAACAGGCCAAAAAAATATTTCGAACACGTGAACACCGTTAAAGTCTATGGGAAACGAACATGAAAAATCAAAAGTGTTAATTTTAAGGGTTAATATGCAAGTTATTGTCCTAAAAAGTGTTTGGGGAACCTAGGTTTTTTGGGGAAATTTGGGCTATCAATGCAAAAAAAAGTTTTAAATCTGATGTTTTTTCAGGAGCAGCGATTTTAATAATGCTTAAAGTGAAACAATAAAAGTGAAATATTCCTTTAAATTGTGTACCTCGGGGGTGTCTATAGTATGCCTGTAAAGTAGCGCATGTTTCCCGTGTTTAGAACTGTCCCTGCACAAAATGTCATTTCTGAAGGAAAAAAAGTAATTTAAAGGGTTTGTAAAGGTAAAAAATGTTTCCCTAAATAGCTTCCTTTACATTAGTGCAGTCCTCCTTCACTTACCTCATCCTTCAATTTTGCTTTTAAATGTCCTTATTTCTTCTGAGAAATCCTCACTTCCTGTTTTTCTGTCTGTAACTCCACACAGTAATGCAAGGCTTTCTCCCTGGTGTGGAGAAAGCCTCTTGAGGGGGGAGGGGGCGAGCAGGAGAGTCAGGACACCCACTAACACACAGCTCCTTTCTCTATCTGCAAAGTAGAGAGCGTCCTGACTCTCCTGCTCGCCCGCTCCCCCCTCAAGAGGCTTTCTCCACACCAGGGAGAAAGCCTCGCATTACTGTAGTTTTGGTAAAGTTGAATAAAGACTCTGGTCTATCCAGTTCAATCTGAGAATGTGTATGCAAGACTACTTACTGCGTTTCACATCCCTGTACATTGTGTTTGCTAAGAAACACTTTGTGATAGTGAGAGGCCCTGACATGGTGCGAATTTGTGTATAAAGGACAATGGGATTCTCAAAGGTGCAATTTGAGAGGCTCTTGCATGTTTCTAGTGAACAGAGACAGCTGTGTTGTATGGTTTTCTCCAGATTTGATAGTTCTGGATCAGGGCTGGGAACTTGAAGGTTCCTAAGTGTTTTTGGTGGAGCAGAACCTTTAATCCAGTGCCTAGGCCAGTGATGGTGAACTCTGGCACCTCAGATGTTTTGGAACTACATTTCCCAAGATGCTCAACTACACTGCAGAGTGCATGAGCATCATGGGAAATGTAGTTCCAAAACATCTGGGCTGCCAAGGTTTGCCATCACTGGTCTAGGCTTTGCTTGGCTTTTGCAGGCTGTGTAAGTGCACAGGTATGCAGGATCAATATACCACAGAGGTGTGCTCCTCTCCAGAGGTCAAGGCAATCCAACATGCAAAAACGAAAATGTGAGGGAGGGACATTTGCCCATTAGGGATGAGCTCCAGCGTGTCACAGCCAGGGAGACATTTCCCGATCTCTGCAGCCGAGCATCGGGACAATATCTCCCTGGCTGTGGTTAGCGCATCGCCGTGCAGACTTCCTGGCGGGCTCTGCATGTGTACGATGCAAACACGCTGGAGCTCATCCCTATTACCCACTTGAACTTCCTTTTTACTTGGAGCTCTGCCTATCTATTAAAGCCCCGGCCCCCTGGCTCTATCGGCAAGCTGTATTGTCTAAGACACACAGGCACCCTTCAATGCTTTCCCCTTCCAATGCAATTCTACACATTACATTATTCACACTTTTGCTTTGTTGCCCTCTGCTGGCCTTTTCTAAATCAGCAACACAATTCCGTCCCCAGCCTATAATAATAGCACATTAAAACATGTAATAGCACATTAAATCAAGTTTTTTTTTTTTCTTTTCCTAATACTTAATGTTTGAAATATATAATTAGGTAATATGTGCAATAGCAATACAGCCAACAGAGTTTACATTTTTTTGTTTATATTTTAAATTTGCACTTCTGTTTGTCAAAAAGCAATATTTGTGCTCTTTTATGAAACATGGTTTTATTTATAAAGACATTATATAATGACTAAATCCATGCCTTTAGTGCATGTTTAAACCTTAATGCCCCTTTCACACTTGTACGACTTGTCCCAAGATTTGGGACTGCAAAGTAGCATGACAAGTCGTTCCCTATGATTTCCAATGACAACCATTCATATTACAATAGAAAAATAGCTGCGCAACTGATGTGAATACTAGAGTAGTGTTAGTACAAAGTAAAATATAACAAATCTTTCGTCCATACATAAGATGTTACATTGATAATGAGAAAAATAAAACATGTGAAAGTCTATTGTTCAAACAACAAAAAGTGCATCTGATAGTGATTTGATAGTAGAAAATTCCTTTTCCCATTCAAGCAGATAGTGACCTCAAAAATGCATGAACCTCAGAAAAGTGCATGGATAGACAGGACACCTCCACCTCTCAATCACACTGTCCCTTACCAGAAGGGAAGATCCCAACTAGAGATCTTCTGACAGCAGACGGCTTACTCCCCAGCCAGAGGGTTACGTGGCAGGATATCCAAGAGCCAAAAACTTCTCCCACAGTGGATCGGTAACCAAAGTAGATAGAAACCAATATGGAGAAGAAAAAAAGCTACATAGTGTGAACCCATATAACGATTTATTAAAAAGATTAAAATCACACTTACAAGAATGTAGATTAAAATTCGCAGTGAAATTATAGCCGGCCGGCTAGCACAACCCGTTCACTCCGGGACACAGTATGCGGTTTCTAGACATCAGCACGCCGCCACCCTACGCCGTTTCGTCTACTAAGACTTCGTCCTGGGGCACGAGCGGCGTACTGACTCACCGCAATTTATACCTAACAAACAACAAATGGTACCACCCCCATCTGAGCTCCCAGCATCCCTGAGGCTCTGATGGCCATCTTGGATAAGGGATATGGTAATAGCCTGTTCCTTTCTTCTCCTATCGATCTAACTGCAAATTCAAAGCAATCAAATAAGATAAAAAGAAGGAACATTTTAAAAACCAAAGTTACTCACAGTAGTTGAGATAATGAAATCACTTGGTTCCAGGATATATAATCACTCCTGTCAACCAGCCCATACTGCGCTCTGTGTGGCATGCTGTGCTCTGTGAGGTCTCCCACCCCCCACATCAGCTTCCACTTACTGTATTGCATAATCCGATTTGTCAGATGGATCCCATTATTCTGAGCGCGTCAGCGCCGAACTGTAAACAGCCGATCACATGACAGGGAAGCACGCAGTCAGACACTGTCATAGTGTGTACATCCTAGGAGGAGTCAAATGCTCTCTTGGATTTATACTTTTATACTTTTTTATTCATTATATATTTTTTGGTGGTTTTGAAGTACACACCATGGATGTTTTTGAATATAGGGCCTCAAAAACTTTCAACGCAGATGGGGTATTTGAAACCTATAAAAGTACAGAAAACGATTTGGGGGGACTTTTTATACGCCTCAAAAACTTAACCATCTCAGAGATCCATACCCAATGGGATATAGCTTTCCTGAATACCTATATTAAACTTAATATGGTACCAAGAAGTTTGAGGTGGGAAGTCTGTCCCCAAAAGGGGGAAGTAGAACTTGAAAACTGGTTTCGGTATTTTAATGATGCCGGGGTCAGCTTTTTACGTTTTCTGGTCGAAAAAAAGCAAAATAAGTTGACCAAATTAGATGAAGAAGTAAAAGTCCTTAAAGAGAGTCTCATCCCTTTTACACAAGGGGAGGAGTACAAGGACCATAGTGTCAATCTATTAAAAATTTTGGACAAAGAGGAGAAGGAGCAGAAAATTAAGAAAAGGAAAAAATATAATAGGGACTATGGGGACTATCATGCTAATGGTGTCTTCAGTTGGCAAAATAAATTAGCAGAGGAGGAATTGAGTAAGCAGGACTCAAGAATGGAAGTCATCACACAAGGGGAAAACATCCCGGAAAGAAACCCTGGGGGGATTCAACACTTTCCCCTGAAAGCAACCACACAGAAAGTCCCTAAGAAAAGTCAAAATAAAAATACTAAAGGGAAGAAAGGGAGACGTGAGTCTCACCAATCACCACATAGGCAAGGAACATCCTCTCAACAGGGATACCCATATGGAGGTGATAATCAATATTATGGACCCAATGGAAGCCGTGGATATGGCCCCCAACCATACAACCACAATGTTGGATATAGGGAATCTCCAAATCGTGGAAGACATGGGGAAAGGGGTCCATCAAGGAACCCATATCAAGAAAAACCTCAAACCCAGGCCCCACGCTATCAAGACCAGGGTCCCCACCCTCAAAGTAGGGACAACTTTGAATATGGCAATCGTTTTTTTAGATTACACTGGGAAAAATTGGATGTTGATAGTTATCAATACTCAGTAATCATACTCAACTGACATGAGAAAAAATTATGGATATACCAGGACCAGTCTGGGAGCTCAGATAAAGTTCACAATCACATAATTTAAACTATTGTCAATAAATGCGTTTACATCTATATCGATGTTTAACCCATAAGGTGTATAGCACCGTACCCTATGTATCCATGCCATTTCCATCCTGGATATTTGCCTGACTAGTGAATCTCCTCTCCAATGAGGGCTATAGCGATCTATCCCCAAAAAGATGGTATTGGTAGGGTCACGATGGTGATGAAGGTCATAGTGTCTTGAAACAGAATGATCCTTATAGCCACTCCTGATATTTGAAATATGTTCCCCTAGGCGTACCTGCATCGCCCTTTTGGTCCTCCCTATGTATTGGAGCCCACATGGGCATTCCAACAAATAGACCACGCCTGTAGAGCTGCAAGTAACAAAAGATTCTATTTGATGTTCTTTCTGTGTACTAGTTGATCTGAAAGATTCAGTTTTTTTACTCCTGATTCTATTAAGGGAACATAACTGGCATTTGCGGCACTGATGGTATCCCTTCAATTCCCTTTGGAAGAAGGATACTTTTTTTGGGGGTGGATCTACTACATTTGGTGCCACCCGACATCGAAGGGAAGGTACACCTCTAAAAATCACCTCTGGCTTGGCTGGTAAAAACGTACTGATGACCCGATCATTTGCCAAAAGATGCCAATGTTTACGAAAAATGTTATTGATCAAGAAATGTTGGGAAGAGTAAGTGGTAATAAAGGGAATAATTAGTCGATCTCTTATGTTTGGGACCATCCTTCACTAATGAAGTTCTTTCTAATTCTGCTACTTCCCTTTGAGTTACCTCCAGGGATTCTTGATTGTATCCCTTTTCCAGCATTCTATTTAAAATATCAGACTGAGTTTGGTAATCCGTGATCTCTGTACAATTTCGCCTCATATGTATAAATTGGCTCTTTGGTACTGATTGGAGCCAAGATTGCTTGTGACAACTTTCCAACGGAATATAGGCATTACGATCGGTTTTCTTAAAGTATGAGATCGTTTTGAAATTAGTGCCATTCTTGATGATGGTAAGATCTAGAAAGTTAACACTTTGTTGGCTAGCTTCATACGTGAAGTGAATTCCCCTATTGTTATGGTTGATGAAACGGAAGAACTCTTCTAGCTGTACGGCAGAGCCATCCCATAGGAGGAGGACGTCATCAATATATCTTGCCCACAAAGCAAGACAAGGGTTGGAATCCCTATGGATGACGTCCTCCTCCCACTTAGCCATAAATAGATTAGCTAAGCTGGGGGCATATTTGGCCCCCATGGCTACGCCTCGCTGTTGCTTATAAAAATTGGAACTAAACCAAAAGTAGTTATGATCAGCTGCGTACTCCAACAGGTCCATAATGAAAGCTTGTTGTTCCTCAGGTATAGTGGAAACATGTGTAAATAATACTTAACCGCTGATAAACCCAGGTCATGTGGTATAATTGTGTAAAGGGACGTGACATCCGCTGTTACTAACCAGGTATTAACATTACACGATTTTTGGGACAGTAAGTTCAATACGTGTTTGGTGTCCTTAAGGTATGATGGTACCTGTTGGACAAGTGGTTGGAGGAAGTAGTCTATGTACTTTCCCACCCCGGACGTAATGGAATCTATAGCACTTACAATGGGACGTCCCAGGGGGCAAGTCAGACTCTTGTGGATTTTGGGCAGGCAATATAGTATGGGAATTCTTGGAACCTTTGGGATTAGAAAAAGTTGTTCCTTTTCATTTAGAATGCCCATCTGGCCACCCTTATGAATCAGTTCCTCTAATCTCCGCTTATATTGGATAATAGGATTTCCTACCAGAGGAACATAGGTGTCCTGATCGCTGACTATTTTATTCAGCTCCTGTAAATAGTCTTTGCGATCCAGTACCACTATACCACCGCCCTTATCCGCAGGGCAGATGACTAGTTCTTTGTTTTTACACAATGTTTCAAGTCCTTCCTCCAAGTTTTTATTCATTTTAGATTTGGATATTTTGATTTTATCCAAATCACGTAGAACTACATAGTGAAAGACCCTTAGAGAGGGGGCCATAACACCCGAAGGGTTAAATGTTGAAGCGTTTGATAGTCCAGAATGATGATATTCCTGTTGTATGCTAGCAAAGTATCTCTTTATATTTACTTTACGGACGTATTTGTGTACGTCCATATACGTTTCAAATTTATTTAAAGCACGAGGGGGGGCAAATTTCAAACCTTTGCTCAATATTGAAATTGATTTGGTCAGAGTTTGAGTACTAAGGTTGAAAATGCCCTCTTCTGTTAGATCCTTGATTTTTTTAGCTGACTGGATTCTCCTCCCCCCTCTTGTTCCTCTTTGTTTTCTATAGGCCTTTTTTTGCCCTGACTGGGTCTGGGAAAACCCCAGTGATATGGTTCAGGGTTCATTTCGCTTGACCTGTTGGAATGGTCTCTACTTGGCCACACTAAATCTTGATCTCTAGGGTCAAAATCCACATGTCTTGGACTTTCATACCCTGAGCCATCTATTTCTCTCAAGGGAAAAAACCGATTGCCATATTCAAAGTTGTCCCTACTTTGAGGGTGGGGACCCTGGTCTTGATAGCGTGGGGCCTGGGTTTGAGGTTTTTCTTGATATGGGTTTCTTGATGGACCCCTTTCCCCATGTCTTCCACGATTTGGAGATTCCCTATATCCAACATTGTGGTTGTATGGTTGGGGGCCATATCCACGGCTTCCATTGGGTCCATAATATTGATTAATCACCTCCATATGGGTATCCCTGTTGAGAGGATGTTCCTTGCCTATGTGGTGATTGGTGAGACTCACGTCTCCCTTTCTTCCCTTTAGTATTTTTATATTTTCTTATGGACTTTCTGTGTGGTTGCTTTCAGGGGAAAGTGTTGAATCCCCCCAGGGTTTCTTTCCGGGATGTTTTCCCCTTGTGTGATGGCTTCCATTCTTGAGTCCTGCTTACTCAATTCCTCCTCTGCTAATTTCTTTTGCCAACAGAAGACACTATTAGCTTGATAGTCCCCATAGTCCCTATTATATTTTTTCCTTTTCTTAATGTTCTGCTCCTTCTCCTCTTTGTCCAAATTTTTTAATAGATTGACACTATGGTCCTTGTACTCCTCCCCTTGTATAAAAGGGATGAGACTCTCTTTAAGGACTTTTATTTCTTCATCTAATTTGGTCAACTTATTTTGCTTTTTTTCGACCAAAAAATGTAAAAAGCTGACCCCGGCATCATTAAAGTACCGAAACCAGTTTTCAAGTTCTACTTCCCCCTTTTGGGGAAAGACTTCCCACCTCAAACTTCTTGGTACCATATTAAGTTTAATATAGGTATTCGGGAAAGCTATATCCCATTGGGTATGGATCTCTGAGATGGTTAAGTTTTTGAGGCGTATAAAAAGTCCCCCCAAATCGTTTTCTGTACTTTTATAGGTTTCAAATACCCCATCTGCGCTGAAAGTTTTTGAGGCCCTATATTCAAAAACATCCATGGTGTGTACTTCAAAACCACCAAAAAATATATAATGAATAAAAAAGTATAAAAGTATAAATCCAAGAGAGCATTTGACTCCTCCTAGGATGTACACACTATGACAGTGTCTGACTGCGTGCTTCCCTGTCATGTGATCGGCTGTTTACAGTTCGGCGCTGACGCGTTCAGAATAATGGGATCCATCTGACAAATCGGATTATGCAATACAGTAAGTGGAAGCTGATGTGGGGGGTGGGAGACCTCACAGAGCACAGCATGCCACACAGAGCGCAGTATGGGCTGGTTGACAGGAGTGATTATATATCCTGGAACCAAGTAATTTCATTATCTCAACTACTGTGAGTAACTTTGGTTTTTGAAATGTTCTTTCTTTTTATCTTATTTGATTGCTTTGAATTTGCGGTTAGATCGATAGGAGAAGAAAGGAACAGGCTTTTACCATATGTTTGAACATATCCCTTATCCAAGATGGCCATCAGAGCCTCAGGGATGCTGGGAGCTCAGATGGGGGCGGTACCATTTGTTGTTTGTTAGGTATAAATTGCGGTGAGTCAGTACGCCGCTCGTGCCCCAGGACGAAGTCTTAGTAGACAAAACGGCGTAGGGTGGCGGCGTGCTGACGTCTAGAAACCGCATACTGTGTCCCGGAGTGAACGGGTTGTGCTAGCCGGCCGGCTATAATTTCACTGCGAATTTTAATCTACATTCTTGTAAGTGTGATTTTAATCTTTTTAATAAATCGTTATATGGGTTCACACTATGTAGCTTTTTTTCTTCTCCATATTGGTTTCTATCTACTTTGGTTACCGATCCACTGTGGGAGAAGTTTTTGGCTCTTGGATATCCTGCCACGTAACCCTCTGGCTGGGGAGTAAGCCGTCTGCTGTCAGAAGATCTCTAGTTGGGATCTTCCCTTCTGGTAAGGGACAGTGTGATTGAGAGGTGGAGGTGTCCTGTCTATCCATGCACTTTTCTGAGGTTCATGCATTTTTGATGTCACTATCTGCTTGAATGGGAAAAGGAATTTTCTACTATCAAATCACTATCAGATGCACTTTTTGTTGTTTGAACAATAGACTTTCACATGTTTTATTTTTCTCACTATCAATGTAACATCTTATGTATGGACGAAAGATTTGTTATATTTTACTTTGTACTAACACTACTCTAGTATTCACATCAGTTGCGCAGCTATTTTTCTATTGTACTATTTTGTTTGTGGGTATCTCACATGTGAAGCTGCTTGCATTTATATATTCATCATCCACTTAGACAGCGCGGTATCTTCACATTTTTTCAACCATTCATATTAGTATGACTTCAAGTCGTTCCGACTTCAAAGAAGTCCCTGCACTACTTTGGTCCGATTTTGATGCCAATTATACAGGCATTCCTTGAAATCGCGGGAAAATCATGGCCGAGAAAAGGGCCTAAAGTGGAGTTCCAGGCTTTTTATGTTTTATTAAAAGTCAGCAGCTACAAAAAGTGTAGCTGCTGACTTTTAATAAACAGACACTTACCTTTTCCACGATCCAGCGATTCGGCCGCCCGGAGCATCGCTCCTCTCCGCCGGCACTTCCATTTCCACTCTGGTTGATGGAGCGTGTGATGAGGCTGAAGCATTATGGGTGGAACTGCATACAGATGTGCGTAGTTCAAAATTAATCATTGGAGTTTGTTATAAACCACCCAATGTTAATGAGGAGGTGGAGACTCAGCTCCTTGCACAGATGGAAAGGGCTGCAAGGTCTGGGACGGTGATAATAATGGGGGATTTTAACTACCCAGAAATTGACTGGATTAATGGCACTTCTGGGACAGTTAAAGGACAAAAATTTAAAAACCTATTGCAGGACAATTTTATGGTGCAGTTTATTGAGGCCCCAACTAGGAATGATGCTCTGTTGGACCTGATAATCTCAAACCATGCAGAGCTTATTACTAATGTTCAGATAAAGGAACACCTGGGTAGCAGTGATCATAACATGATTTCATTTAATGTTAACTATAAGCAAGAAATACATACAGGAAATATTAAAACACTAAATTTTAAGAGAGCAAATTTTCCAAGGATGAGGGCTGCTCTCCAGGACTTGGACTGGGAGGGACTATTGGCACATATGAACACAGAACAGAAATGGGAATTCTTCAAAAAGACTGTGTGGAACCTCACTGCAAAGTATGTTCCCATGGGCAATAAGTTTAAAAGGCTAAAAATAAAACCTATGTGGCTCACGGTCAAAGTTAAAAAAGCTATAAACTATAAGAAAGTAGCTTTTAAAAAATATAAAAATGAAGGAACACTAGTGTTGTTTAAATGTTACAAAGAATATAACAGGATATGCAAAAAGGAAATCAAGGATGCAAAAATTCAAAACGAACGACAGATTGCAAAAGATAGTAGGACAAACCCCAAAAAATTCTTTAAATATATTAATAGTAAAAAGGTGAAGTCTGAGCATGTAGGCCCCTTACAAAATAATCTAGAGTGGGTGACTGGGGACAAAGAGAAGGCAAATTTATTAAATGTTTTCTTCAGCTCTGTGTATACAATGGAGCATGGGGGAGCTCATGTCCAAAATGGGGGTGGGAGTGACACAGCCCCAAATCCACAATGGCTCAAAAGTGATATGGTCCAGAAATATTTAGACAGAATAAAGGTGGATAAAGCACCTGGACCTGATGGCATCCATCCACGGATCCTAGGTGAGTTGAGCTCTGTCATTTCAAAGCCACTGTATCTAATATTTAGGGACTCATTAAAGACAGGAATAGTACCACTGGATTGGCGCAGGGCCAATGTGGTGCCCATTTTTAAAAAGGGAACAAAGTCTTTACCAAGTAACTATAGACCTGTTAGTTTAACTTCTATAGTTGGGAAGATACTGGAACGTTTAATAAAAGACCACATGGATGAGTTCTTGCTGGAAAAAAACTATTTAAGCAGCAGTCAACATGGATTCATGAAAGACAGAAGTTGTCAGACAAACCTGATTTCCTTTTATGAAGAGGTAAGTAAAACCCTGGACAGAGGCGTGGCTGTGGACGTGATATATTTGGATTTTGCAAAAGCGTTCGATACAGTTCCGCACACACAGCTCATGTGTAAGGTAAGGTCTACAGGATTGGATATATCAGTTTGTAAATGGATAGAAAACTGGCTGAAAGCCAGAATTCAGAGAGTCGTGGTTAATGATTCTTACTCTGAATGGTCCAATGTTATCAGTGGTGTACCCGGAGGTTCAGTGCTGGGACCCTTACTTTTCAATATATTTATAAATGATATTGGGTCTGAGATCAAAAGTAACATTTCTGTCTTTGCAGATGACACCAAGCTATGCAGTGGAATAACGTCCTTACAGGATGTCTCCAATTTACAAGCCGACCTCAATGCTCTGTCTGATTGGGCGACTAAGTGGCAGATGAGGTTTAATGTAGATAAATGTAAAGTTATGCACTTGGGGGCTAAGAATATGCATGCATCATACATACTAGGGGGAGTACAACTGGGGGGGTCTGTAGTGGAGAAAGATCTGGGGGTTTTAGTTGATCATAAGCTCAATAATGGCATGCAATGCCAAGCTGCGGTTTCCAAAGCGAGCAAAGTCCTTTCTTGTATTAAGAGAGGTATGGACTCCAGAGACAGAGATATAATTTTGCCCCTGTACAAATCATTAGTAAGACCTCATCTGGAATATGCAGTTCAGTTTTGGGCACCAGTTCTCAAAAAGGATATAGGAGAACTGGAGAAAGTGCAGAGAAGAGCAACCAAATTGATAAGAGGCATGGAGGAGCTCAGCTATGAGGAAAGATTAGAGGAACTAGATTTATTCACTCTTGAGAAGAGGAGAATAAGGGGGGATATGATCAACATGTACAAATATATAAGAGGTCCATACAGTGAACTTGGTGTTGAGTTATTCACTTTACGGTCATCACTGAGGACAAGGGGGCACTCTTTACGTCTAGAGGAAAAGAGATTTCACCTCCAAATACGGAAAGGTTTTTTCACAGTAAGAGCTGTGAAAATGTGGAACAGACTCCCTCCAGAGGTGGTTCTGGCCAGATCAGTAGATTGCTTTAAGAAAGGTCTGGATTCTTTCCTAAATGTACAGAATATAACTGAGTACTAAGATTTGTAGGTAAAGTTGATCCAGGGTAAATCCGATTGCCTCTCGGGGGATCAGGAAGGAATTTTTTCCCCTGCTGTAGCAAATTGGATCATGCTCCGCTGGGGTTTTTTGCCTTCCTCTGGATCAACTGTGGGTATGAAGTTGGGTGTATAGGATTTTACTGTGTTTTTTTATTTTGTTTTTTGTGGTTGAACTGGATGGACTTGTGTCTTTTTTCAACCTGACTAACTATGTAACTAACTATGTAACTCTGACAGCTTTCGGCTTCACGGCTGGGCACGCACTGCACATGCATGAGTCTTCTGGGACCTGTCACGTGTCCCAGGAGACGGCCTAGAGGGACGGGCCGCCTAGGTGGAGAGGAGGAGTCACTTAGGCGGCCCGAAGGAGGAAGTGGGACAGGAAGTCCCACTCCTAACAAAGCCCCCACTCCCCCCCCATAAAATTGCATTTGTCATGTAAGGCCCCGTACTCACGACCAAACATGTCTGCTGAAACTGGTCCGCGGACCAGTTTCAGCAGACATGTTTGGCCGTGTGTAGGCACGAGCGGACCATTTTCGGGCGGATCGGACAGGTTTCCAGCGGACAACGGTTTCCTGGACTTGCTTTAAAACAGTCCGCTGGAAACCTGTCCCCCCGACATGTACGGTCGTCTGTACAGACCTACCGTACGTGTCCGGCCGCCCGCCATCCCTCGCATGCGTTGAATGACTTCGACGCATGCGTGGAAGCATTTTAAAGGCAGGCCGCCCACGTCGCCGCGTCATTGTCGCGGCGACACCGCGGACACGCCCCGCGTATTGTTTACGCGCGGACTTCTGTTCGATGGTGTGTACAGCCATCGAACAGAAGTCCCCGGGCAGACATGTTAGATGAAAACGGTCTGCGGACCGGTTTCATCGGACATGTCTGCTCGTGAGTACTCGGCCTAAGGGGGCGAGGAGTGCTTAAAGCGGAAGTTCCACTTTTGGGTGGAACTCCGCTTTAAAGTGGTTGTAAAGTCTAAAAAATGTTAACTTAATGCAATCCTTGCATTAAGGTAAACATTTTTTTGGTGTCAGCATTCCCCCTCATTCGATCCAGTGGCGTGCACGTCTGCAAATCTTTTCTTCCCTCACTTCCGGGTCTCGCTGGCTCCCAGTGCTCTCAATCAAGGCCAGTGACGAGGGAGTGGGGGATGGTGCCGAGTCCCACTGTCTGTGTGAATTAGGGCCGAAACAATCGATTATAAAAATAAATCGATTAATCAGCCAGCAGATTAGTTGGCCTGCATACAGAATGCATTATTTGTTTACATATCAGGAAGTACAGCTCAGTACACTGTCCATACATGTCAGTAAGTGACTGAGAACTTGTGAATGTGTGAGGAGCAATGCCCCATGGGATATATAGTCCTGGGCAGGAAGTGAGTGGTTCTAAAGTCAGTAGTTTTTTTTTACCTTGCTAAAGGGGGTACTCTATATTACACTTTGCAGCTTGCTATTGGGCAACTCTGAAGGCAGGAGGAGCCAGAAGCGTCAGTGGGGGGCCCCAGAAGAAAAATTACTTTTAAAGACTGTGTGCAGTAGGGCTGCAACTAACGATTATTTTCATAATCGATTAGTTGTCCGATTATTGTTTCGATTAATCGGACAATAGCCTTAAAAAAAGAAAAAAATTAATTTTTTGGGCCAATTTGTTGTTGGGCAGATTACAAAACACAAATTGCCGCAAAAACACATTACATGCTTTTTTGCAGCTTCTCCATTGAAGTATATTGAACAAAAAAAAAACAAAATAGCACCATTTTTGCGTTAAAAAGTCCTTGCCCTTTCCAAATAATCAGCAGCTGAAAAAAAATCATGGATGTGAATGTGTCCCATAGGAAAACATGTAAATGAACTGTAGTGTGTTTCTGAAAAATGCACCAAAAAACAGAGGTGTGAACCCAGGCCTGAGATGTTTAGTAACATAATGGGGTTAAAAAACTAAAATAAGTACAAAAAGAGCAAATAATCTGTGGAACAGTGAAAGTAATATTTACAGTAGCGATTTTCTTTTTTGTACTATAAAGGGCTAATTTTAGTTTTTTTTAACCCCATTATGTTCCTGGACGATTAATAGATTATGAAAACTGTAATTGATTAATTTCATAATCGATTAGTTGTCGATTAATTGATTAGTTGTTTCGGCCCTAGTGTGCAGGGAAGATCAGCATCTGAACCTAGAGAAGGTGGAGACTGAAAGAATGTAGGTAATATAAGGCATTGCAATTACATTTAAAGTAAACTTTTACCAGTAATTGTGCATTCTACATAAAATGATAATTTCATGAAAAAATAAGTTCCAGCTTTTAGTACTAATTTTAATATAAAAGATTTATATCTCCCCCCAAAAAAAAGCACATAAAAAAAGCAAAATGAAAATCGCCGCAAAATTGCGTGTGCAAAACTCACAGCAAAAAGCACTGCAGAAACGGATCAAAAGCAAACTGCATAGGTGTGAACCAAGGCTTATGCTGGCCATACGCGTATTAATTTTCGGACGAGAATATTCATACGAAAAATCTTTGTACATTCGTGAATGAAAGAATGTAGTTTAAAAATGTCACTTGCTTTTAACATCTAGTTTTAAAACTAATGTAATTTCTGAACGAAAACCACATACACTGTCTGAAAATTCCTTTGACCAAGAAGTTTTCTATTCTGTTCTTTCAAATTTTCCTGTTAGTGTGGTCGAAAACGAACATCAATTTGACTAATGAAAATGGAAACTCAAACAAGCATTCTTGAATTTACCCCCTTCCTTACCAGAGCACTTTTTGCGAAGACGTTGTTCCCAAACAAAATTGACGTCCTTTTTTCCCACAAATAGAGCTTTCTTTTGGTGGTATTTGATCACCTCTGCGTTTTTTATTTTTTATAAACAAAAATAGAGCGACAATTTTGAAAAAAATTCAATGTTTTTTACTTTTTGCTATAATAAATATCCCTAAAAAATATATTAAAAAAATGTTTTTCATCAGTTTAGGCCGATAAGTATTCTTCTACATATTTTTGCTAAAAAAATCACAATAAGCGTATATTGATTGGTTTGCGCAAAAGTTATAGCGTCTACAAAATAGGGGATCGTTTGATTGCATTTTTATTTATTTTTATTTTTTACTAGTAATGGTGGCAAACTGCGATTTTTATTGTGACCGTGAAATTGCGACGGACATATCGGACACTTTTGACACATTTTTGGGACCATTCACATTTATACAACGATTTAGTGCTATAAAACTGCACTGATTACTGTATAAATGTGACTGGCAGGGAAGGGGTTAACAATAGGGCCGCTGAAGGGGTTAATATGTTCCCTAGTGTGTGATTCTAACTGTAGGGGGAGGGGACTCACAAGGGGAGGAGACCGATTTGTGTTCCTCTGTACTGGGAACACAGCATCGTTCTCACCGATGACAGGACATGAATCCACGGTTCTGCCGTGATTGCGGGCAATCGCGGTTGCCCAGCGGACATCGCAACTGTCGGGCACGTGCACTGGGTCCCGCGCGATGCTGCGTGCACGCCACCTAGATGGCCGGGAAGCCCAGGATGTCATATGACGTCCACCCAGAATGGGAGATCCCATCTGTGGACGTCATATGACAATGGGCAGGTAGGGAAGTGGTTAAAATTACATTTTTTTATTATATTACAGTTCTCTCTGAAAATCAGCAAAGTGGTCTTTTAATTTTTTTTTTTGTCTCTTTAAATAGAAAATTTGATCTCTGGGTCTGATGATGTTTATCAGATTCAACCTCTTATAGTATATACAGTATATCTATCCCGTTTTTGTTCTTAGAGTGGATTAAAGATTTTGATCCCTAACCATATAGTTGGTTATTTATATTTACACCTGCATAGAGATATTTAAGAATCTAATTGCCTATTTTTTTTTACTTTTACATATTAACTAATTTATAAACCACATTTTTTTTATGTTATTATCCAATTAATCAATACAATAATCGCCCAACTAATAGATTATGAAAATAATCATTAGTTGAAGCCCTAATGTCAATGGACGCAGCGGCAAGACACTAGTGTGAGCACACACGAGTGCCCCCATGGGAAGCCGCTTTCCATGGGGGCACTGGACAGAGGGGAAGGGGCTTGGAGCATGCTGGCGGGGGACCCGAAAAGTCAGGTCGCAATGATGGATGAAAGCCATGATTGTCAAAAAAATTTAATTGCCCTGCAGCTGATTGGCTGGCGTTATTGTAGGCAAATTCCGCTAATGGTAATAGCAATACCCAATCATCCTGTGTGAATGACGTAAAACATTTAATGTACAGTTTTAGTGTCTGGGTGGTCCTGTTTATTTGCCCATTGATTTGTGGATGATATGTAGAGGAGAAGGACATTTACGTTTTCAAGATCTCACATAAAGCCTTCCAAAATCTCAAAGTAAATTGCACCCCACGATCTGAGACAATATTTGCAGGCACCTCATGAAGTCTCAACTTGAGCTGTTTCCATAGTAAAATGTGTGTTTTTTTTTTTTAGAGGCAGAAAGTGGGCTATTTTGGACCACCACAAAAATGGTTGTGCGCCCTTCAGACAGAGGAAATTCTACTATATATTCCATTTGGAAAAAGGAAATACCCCAATGGATAGTGTGGGTAGGAAACCGTAACAGGATAACATGAAAGAGTAAGGAAGTATAAAAATAAGGATTTTTTTGGTATATGAAAATATAAAAATTTAAAAGCAATCATGGAAACAGAGCATGATCTAAGAGAAATATAGCTGCTCAATTGCTGCAATACACAATGCGTTTATAGACAAAAAGTCAATTACAGACTGATAGCAACAATGAGGGCTCTTTCACACGGGCGGCCCTGTCATCTGCCGGCTCATTACTGATCCGCCCCGTGTGAAAGGGGCCTAATCCTACCTGTTTCGGAAAGGCATAACAGGCATTTAATTCCTATTATCATATGTGTGCTTTCTTCTTCAGGGATTGGATGCAAGCTTGCTGATACATTTCTATGGGGGAAGGTATATACATATGAATAAACAACAAAAGTAGTAAAGAAGAATTAGACAGAGGCGGGATCTGTCAACAAAGTGTATACACAACTTCAGGCACTCCGCCTGTTTCCAGGTGGATGGTGTGATGCATTATTTTGACACATATCTTCGACATACTTAAGTCCTTTTGGGATTGGTTATCACCCTGAAGCCACTTCTATTTTCACTAAATTGGGGGGATCCGCGCTTAGGATAGGAGAATATTAAGCTGCTGCCTCCCTGACAGGTCTCAAAGAAACCAGAAGTTATAAATAGATGGGTTATAGGGTGATGGCGCTGCTTATGTTTGTTTAGTAGATGTATACACTATGTCCTGTGTATAATAAAATATCACATATGTAGGGGAGCTCCAAATGTTAGGAGAGGCCAATGGGAGTGGGTCTCCTAGACCTGCGTATCCGTTTAACCAAACGTCCAGGTGCTACCCCCTAATATTGCTTATAATCAACACTGGTGACCCAATGATTTATTGGTTGTTCCAGGGGAGTTGATAACCGTGTTCCAAAGGAGTGTATGGACAGCCAATAAATTATATTTCAATCCTGTGTACCTATATCTGCTACAAATAGGTGTATCCTAAAAAGGTGTCTCAAGTGAATCCTAGGTGTAACCTCAAAGTGATAGTACGTGCTGTGACACACACTTCCAGTGTTCCGTGAGAACCAAGTTGAAATATATATATATAAGGCACTAGAGATATATTGATAGTGAAGTGTCCCCTTGGACACTAGTTGTGATGTTCAGGGTTGGCACCCTAAAACAGCTGTGAATACAGGGTGACAAACACACTGAGTATATATTAAGTATTATTGCAGTGGGCCTGAATGTAGATTAACTACATCAAGCGCAATAATGGAAGTGAAAATAAAAAATAAAAATAAAAAGTAACACTGCAAAGTGATATAAACTACTGGCGATTAGTGTCAGATAGGAAATCAAATTATTATACAAAACAAGACAATAATTAATTGTGATTAAGTACCATCCCTCGAGAGGGTGCACAAAGAAAAATTTTAAAAATTGATATATAAGTTGGATGTTGTTTGAAAGTGAAAAAAACAACAGCAGTAAAAAGTGAACATGTGAGGAGTGAAGTTGAACGTCCAGGTTCAGTAATATAAAATAAACAAACAACCCTCAGTGGGTAATGGTGCTTAATTGTTAAGAAGATCTCTCAATTGAACGTGAACTCAAAGACCAAACTAATGTTCAGTTTGGAAACAATGTGTCACTGGTGCCAAAAGTACATATTAAAGAAAAAGCAAAAGTGGTGACTTCATGTGACTGTCTTCTTGATGGATTTTATTGTGACTTATGTGCTCCCCCTGTTGGGTCCCCACTCACCAGACGTTGGCACCCCAAGGGGCAAAAGGCAATGGTGGTGGTACCTCGGTGTTAGTTGTTGGTTTTTGTTTCCAAACGGCAGGAAATTTCTTTGCCACCTCTCCAGAGGGGGAGGGAAGGAAATCCAAGCAGCTTCCAGGTGTCCCAAGGATAGTAATCAAAAAGGAAAGAAAAAAATCCACATAGCGTGACACTGCGTTGTGCAATAGAAAAAGATCACTCGTCTTTATTTAAAAATGTTGTAACCACGTACAATTCTGCTAATAATGTGGTGGTTTGAACAGCTTCACCAGTAATCCCAAATCCCCGTGGGATTTAGCAGAAAAGTGGTTTCTTAAAAAACATTCACAGGGTATATTTAACAAGGGAAAGAAAAAAAGGGGTATATATAAAAAAATGAATAAAATTAAAAATAAAAATAAAAAGTCCATTAAGACAAAATGCAGATAAAAATGAAAGTTGGCTGCAATGGCATATTGGGCCCTGTTATCCGGTCCTACTCACGAGCTGTTAAGCGGAGCCTGTGTCACACGGTAACGCTGTGCAGTCAGCAGCAAGCGTTCGTGGCTTCCCGTTCAGGCAAAACGCGGCTCGGAGGACTAGGATACAGTCAGCTGGTGGGCCGTGCGTACGTGTGTGCTTGCGTCTGGGTCACCTGACGCGTTTCGTCGTATGACGTTATCAAAGGCGATTTGATAACGTCATACGACGAAACGCGTCAGGTGACCCAGACGCAAGCACACACGTACGCACGGCCCACCAGCTGACTGTATCCTAGTCCTCCGAGCCGCGATTTGCCTGAACGGGAAGCCACGAACGCTTGCTGCTGACTGCACAGCGTTACCGTGTGACACAGGCTCCGCTTAACAGCTCGTGAGTAGGACCGGATAACAGGGCCCAATATGCCATTGCAGCCAACTTTCATTTTTATCTGCATTTTGTCTTAATGGACTTTTGATTTTTATTTTTAATTTTATTCATTTTTTTATATATACCCCTTTTTTTCTTTCCCTTGTTAAATATACCCTGTGAATGTTTTTTAAGAAACCACTTTTCTGCTAAATCCCACGGGGATTTGGGATTACTGGTGAAGCTGTTCAAACCACCACATTATTAGCAGAATTGTACGTGGTTACAACATTTTTAAATAAAGACGAGTGATCTTTTTCTATTGCACAACGCAGTGTCACGCTATGTGGATTTTTTTCTTTCCTTTTTGATTACTATCCTTGGGACACCTGGAAGCTGCTTGGATTTCCTTCCCTCCCCCTCTGGAGAGGTGGCAAAGAAATTTCCTGCCGTTTGGAAACAAAAACCAACAACTAACACCGAGGTACCACCACCATTGCCTTTTGCCCCTTGGGGTGCCAACGTCTGGTGAGTGGGGACCCAACAGGGGGAGCACATAAGTCACAATAAAATCCATCAAGAAGACAGTCACATGAAGTCACCACTTTTGCTTTTTCTTTAATATGTACTTTTGGCACCAGTGACACATTGTTTCCAAACTGAACATTAGTTTGGTCTTTGAGTTCACGTTCAATTGAGAGATCTTCTTAACAATTAAGCACCATTACCCACTGAGGGTTGTTTGTTTATTTTATATTACTGAACCTGGACGTTCAACTTCACTCCTCACATGTTCACTTTTTACTGCTGTTGTTTTGTTCACTTTCAAACAACATCCAACTTATATATCAATTTTTAACATTTTTCTTTGTGCACCCTCTCGAGGGATGGTACTTAATCACAATTAATTATTGTCTTGTTTTGTATAATAATTTGATTTCCTATCTGACACTAATCGCCAGTAGTTTATATCACTTTGCAGTGTTACTTTTTATTTTTATTTTTTATTTTCACTTCCATTATTGCGCTTGATGTAGTTAATCTACATTCAGGCCCACTGCAATAATACTTAATATATACTCAGTGTGTTTGTCACCCTGTATTCACAGCTGTTTTAGGGTGCCAACCCTGAACATCACAACTAGTGTCCAAGGGGACACTTCACTATCAATATATCTCTAGTGCCTTATATATATATATTTCAACTTGGTTCTCACGGAACACTGGAAGTGTGTGCCACAGCACGTACTATCACTTTGAGGTTACACCTAGGATTCACTTGAGACACCTTTTTAGGATACACCTATTTGTAGCAGATATAGGTACACAGGATTGAAATATAATTTATTGGCTGTCCATACACTCCTTTGTAACACGGTTATCAACTCCCCTGGAACAACCAATAAATCATTGGGTCACCAGTGTTGATTATAAGCAATATTAGGGGGTAGCACCTGGACGTTTGGTTAAACGATACGCAGGTCTAGGAGACCCACTCCCATTGGCCTCTCCTAACATTTGGAGCTCCCCTACATATGTGATATTTTATTATACACAGGACATAGTGTATACATCTACTAAACAAACATAAGCAGCACCATCACCCTATAACCGATCTATTTATAACTTCTATTTTCACAGCTATTTAACACTGGCAGGTGCAACCCATCATTGCTGCACAGCCAGGAGGGTCGTTTGTATTACATCTACCTGAGAGAAACACTGTAAAGGTGAGAGAATAATACTATATTTTCCTTCCTTGTATACATTGCCGAGTGCCTCTCCTTGATCCAATCCTTATTCCTGGGAATGTCTTTCTGTTCTGTCAGGTTGGGAATTCATTTTTATTATACTTTTTAATAGTTTTCCCCTTGTTTTCTGTTTGTTAGGTCTCCACTCTCTCCTGTTTGGCTCCTGTGAGCCCTGACTTGCCAGTCCATGCCAGGGGCAAAGTCTCTGCCAACCTCAAATACAGATCCGGAGAATTACCCCTCTTTACTATAAGTGTAGCAAGTCTTTTATAATTGGGGAACAAATCTGTTTGTCCCTATACCACTCTATTTTTTAAGTGGTTACCAAGTATTCTCTTGGCCCTTCTTACGTATGACACCATTCACCTGCAACAATGCTGTGCATCATTCATCGTTAGGGACATATGATTTGTGAGTATCTAATTACATCAATCTAGCATATATGTCTGCCTTTCTGAAATCAATGGTTATATGGGCAAAATTCTTCTTTACTACTTTTGTTGTTTACTCATATGTATATACCTTCACCCATAGAAATGTATCAGCAAGCTTGCATCCAAACCCCAAAGAAGGAAGCACACATATGATGCTTTTCCGAAACATGTAGGATTGTTGTTGCTATCACAGTCTGTTATTGACTTTTTGTTTATAATTGCATTGTGTATTGCAGCAATTGAGCAGCTGTATTTCTCTTAGATCGTGCTTTGTTTCCATGATTGCTTTTAATGTTTATATTTTCATATACCAATAAAATCCTTCTTTTTATACTTCCTTATGCTTTCATGTGTAGTGCCTGTGTACTTTCAAGTACCGGTGCTATTCTAAATTTAAGGGGAATGAGAGAGTTAGTTAGCTCTCATCCAGTTGATTTGTTCAAATTGGGTCTCTGCTTTAGCTGGGCTGTACTGTGGGCTCATTCTGTTGTGGCTGGGGTGTTATATCACCCCGGAGTGACAGGTGGTGCCAGTGGAGTTCAGGCTAGGGTGCCTCTTGCCAGCAGCCAATGAGGAGGGAGTTTCCCTCGCGGGGCATGCTGGGGGAGGGTACTTCTGGAGCAGACGCCAGGAGGCGGGGTTTTTGTTCCTGGTGTGGCACCCACCTTCAGGGTGACCACACATCACAGCTCCCCGGCGAGATGGCCTACCAGGCCGGGGTGCGCGTGCCACGAGGTGTTCCTGGTTCCGGGACCATGTCGGCCCGGACATTTAAAGCTGTGGCGGGGCCCCAGTATTCGACTGGGTCCCCAATTCTGAGAAGATCCCAATCAAGATAGCTGTTCGGTGGGGTGTCCGCCTGAGGAGAGCCAAGAGAGGCTGGCGATCCAACAGGGCCTAGACCAGTGATGGCGAACCTCGGCACCCCAGATGTTTTGGAACTACATTTCCCATGATGCTCAAATACACTGCAGAGTGCAAGAGCATCATGGGAAATGTAGTTCCAAAACATCTGGGGTGCCAAGGTTCGCCATCACTGGCCTAGACAATCCATCGGGGATCAAGGTAACCGGACACTGAGGCCTTGTACACACGAGAGGATATCTGCTGGAAACGGTCCGCCGGACCGTTTCCAGCGGATAAATCCTCTGGCGTATTTGGATCTGATGGCTGTACACACCATCAGATCGAAATCCCCGCGGAATACATCCGTGGTGACGTGGCCGACCCTGGAAGGTAAATACTTCCACGCATGCGTCGAATCATTACGTCGCATGCGAGGCATGGGAGTGGACGGACTGATCCGGTGAGTCTGTACAGACGACCGGATCAGTCCGCTGGACTGGATTCCAGCGAATAGATTTATTAGCATGCTAAGAAATTTTTATCCGCTGGGAATCCGTCGGCTGGATTTTTATCCGCCTGAAAATGTCCGCTAGGCCGTACACACGACCGGATCTATCTGCTGGAACTGATCCGCGGATCAATCCCAGCGGATCGATCCGGTCGTGTGTACGGGGCCTAAGAGGTTGAATGTCAGCAACCTGTCAGTCGGTAACCTGAGGAAAATACTACCTGAAGGTGATTCTAACACAAATTCTACCAAGGAGGATTGTCTCCATGATCTAAGTTCTAGGGAGGGTCTGTGGCAGAGATTTTTTCCCTCAAAGTTCCAAGTGATACTCTGGCTGCCAGGTCGGTGTGAGCGGCCTGTCCAGGTACACTATACCCACTCCGGCTGGAGTGGTGACGAAAGTAAAGTATCGTTGGAAGCAGGACTCTGTTAAGCCTCAATCTGCTGTTTCTTCTCCTCATCCTTCTTTGCTATCTACCTCAAGTTTTACTGTTTACCGTGTTGGGTAAAATAAAAGCACAAGAAAAGACATCTGCTGTGTGGACATTCCATTTGCTAAGGCTCTCATCGTCTACCCTAGACAATCACAGAGGTAACGCGCCATCCCAATCTATAACCAGCGGCTCCTTCGGGGGTGAGCGCTACACATGTAATCCTGTTACTGTTTCCTACCCACACTATACCTTGGGGCATTTCCTTTTTCCAAATATTTTTGGGATGTGGTAGGAACCTTCAGGATTAGTCTTGAATTAATATTTTTTCACTATAAAGTCCATAGACAACATCCTCCATGGTCTATCAGGAACTTGCAGGGGTTTGAGCAGACCCCAGGCTCCACTTCTAGCAGTCTTGCGTTTACATATTCCTTGCCGTTCTTCTCCGAGTCTGGCCACCAGAATGCGTGCCGCACTAGATCAAAAGTCTTGTGGACTCCGAAGTGGCCTGTCAAGGGATGGTCATGGCAAAGCCTCAACATCGCTACTCGCACATTTTCTGGCATAAACACTTTGGCCCGGATTCACGTAGCACTTACGATGGCGTATCTCGAGATACGCCGCGTAAGTGTCAATGTGCGCCGTCGTATCTATGCGCCTGACTTTGAAAGCAAGATACGCCTGTAAATAGGCTTCATCCGACCGACATAAGTTTCCTACGCCGTCGTATCGTGGGTGCATATTTACGCTGGCCGCAAGGGGCGCTCCCATTGATTTACGATTCGAATATGCAAATGAGTGAGATATGCTGATTCACGAACGTACTTGCGCCCGGCGCATTAATATACGCGGTTTACGTAAGTCGTAGGTCCGGCTTAAAGTTAAGCCTCATAAAGCAGGTGTAAGTCATGTTAACCACTTGCTTACTGGGCACCTATACCCCCTTCGTGCCCAGCCGAAATTTCAGCTTCCGGCACTGCGTCGCTTTAACTGACATTTGCGCGGTCGTGCGACGTGGCTCCCAAACAAAATTGACGTCCTTTTTTCCCCACAAACAGAGCTTTATTTTGGTTATTTTGATCACCTCTGCATTTTTTTTTTGCGCTATAAACAAAAAAAGAGCGACAATTTAAAAAAATATATATATATATTTTGCTTGTTGCTATAATAAATATCCCAATTTTTTTTTAAAAAAAACTTTTTTTTTCTCAGTTAAGGCCAATACGTATTTTTTGACGTATTTTTGTAAAAAAAAAAAAAATCGCAATAAGCGACTGGTTTGCGCAAAAGTTATAGCGCCTACAAAATGGGGGATAGATTTATGATTTTTTTTTTTTACTTGTAATGGCGGCGATTTGCGTTTTTTTTTTTTTGTCAGGGCTGCGATATTGCGGCGGACGTATCAGACACTTTTGACACAATTTTGGGACCATTCACATTTATACAGCGATCAGTGCTATAAAAATGCACTAATTACTGTATAAATGTGACTGGCAGTGAAGGGGTTAACACAAGGGGGTGAGGAAGGGGTTAAATGTATTCCCTGGGTGTGTTCTTACTGTGTGGGGGCGGGGACTGACTGGGGGAGGTGACCGATGCTGTGTCCCTATGTAAAGGGACACAAATCGGTCTCCTCTCTCCCTGACAGCACGTGGAGCTCTGTGTTTACACACAGAGCTCCACATCCTGCTGTGTTATCGACGATCGTGTGAGTCTGGCGGACATCGCGGCCGCCAGGCACTCGCATCGGCTCCCGAACGATGTGCCGGGCACATTGTTTCCCCGCTGCGCACCCCCAGCGGCACGCACAGGGAACAACAACAGGGACGTCCACCCGGCACTTGAGAGCCGCGCTGTGGACGTCTTTCGACCATAGCGCGGATCTCAAGTGGTTAAGGTATGGACCAGGTAACAGCCGTCGTATTTTACGTCGTTTACGTAGTAGTACGTGAATAGGGCTGGGCGTAGGTTACGTTCACGTCGTAGACAGTGATTTGACGTATCTTAGACGTTCGTTCCGATGTGATTCTGAGCATGCGCATTGGGAAGCGTCCACGTCCGTTCGCTCGGCCCATCATTTGCATGGGGTCACGGTTCATTTAAATGGATCATGCCCACTTCCACCTACTTTGAATTAGGCGGGTTTACGCCTACGAATTTACGTTACACCGGCGCAACGTTGGGAGCATTTCATTTGTGAATACTGTGCTCGCGGCTCTGCGCAGCGTAGCGTATATTTGATACACTACGCCCGCATAAAGATGCGCCGAGGTATGTGAATCTGGGCCATTATCTTCCCACCATAACAATCCTTCCATAGGCATTAATGTGAATCTAGTAAGTCAGGGAACCCCAACAGACGCTCGCTTAATTTGAGAAAGAAGTTTGCAGCAACAAGGAATTACCTGCAGACAGGATGGTATCTGGCATAGGTGTGTTTTTTGGGTCATAGTACTTATGGAAAAGCGCACCTGTCTTGACATTCTTTGATCCGGGGGGGTAGGTAATATGGAACACAAATCTCGAGAAAAACTGAGCCGATCGAGCTTGGTGTTGCTTAAGGCATTTGGCATTCCTTAGGTATTTGAGATTTTTGTGATCAGTGTAAACTAGTATGGGATGTGCATCCCCTTGCAGCAAATACCTCCATTCTTCCTGGGCAGCTATGATGGCAAGCAGCTCTTAATCTACCCCATCAAAGCTTCTCTCTCCCAGAGAGAGAGCTTGCGTGAAAAAGCCACAGAATGCATTCGGTCCTTGAGACCCTAGCGTTGTGAGATTACTGCCTCTACTGCGGTTTCTGATGCATCCAATTTCAGTATATTAGGCAAAGATGGATCTAGATCAATGAGGGCAATGATGGCAGGTGGCTTGGCATTTTCCAATCCCTTTTCTTTCTGAAGAACCCCTGTGTGGGAAACTTTGTTGTGTGGATTTTCTGCTTCCATTGAATAAAAATGGGCTGTCACATTTTTAAACCAATGTGATGACTAACATGGACTCACTTGGCAAATGCACCTACCACAAAAATATTTTTGTCAGCTGTATGCTTTCAGTCCAGGGTCCAGTTGCTTGGTCAGTTGCGTGATGGGGGCAATAATGGCAGCAAATCCTTTGATAAATCTCCCATATAAGTTTGCAGATCCCACAAAGTGCCTGCACTGTGGGTTCTAGTAAATCAACAATGACAGAGACCTTTTGGGGAGCCTCCGGTGTGGGTCAAGGGACACAGAGTATATCTGGACGACATTCTGATTTTTCTATTACGAAAATATCCAGAAAGTCTCTGACAATATCATTATTATTATTATTATTATAGTGCTTAATCACTTCAATACAGGGCACTTATACACCCTCCCGCCCAGACCAATTTTCAGTGCTGTTGCACTTTGAATGACAATTGCGCGTTCATTTTGTACCCTGTACCCAAACAACATTTTTATCATTTTGTTCCCACAAATAGATCTTTCTTTTGATGGTATTTGATCACCTCTGGGATTTTTATTTTCTGCAAAAAAAAAGACCGATTTTTTTTGAAAAAATACTTTTTTTTGTTTCAGTTAGAAAACATTGTAAATAAGTACGTTTCTCCTTTACTGATGGGCACTGATGGTACGGCACTGACGGGCACTGATGGTACGGCACTGATGGGCACTGATGGTACTGCACTGATGGGTACCAATGAGGTGGCATTGATAGGCACTGATGGGCACTAATATGCGGCACGGATAGGCGGCACGGATAGGCGGCATGAATGGGCAAGGATAGGCGGCATGGATGGGCAAGGATAGGCGGCATGGATGGGCAAGGATAGGCGGCATGGATGGGCAAGGATAGGCGGCATGGATGGGCACTGATAAGCAACACGGATGGGCACTGATAGGCAGCATGGATGGGCACTGATAGGTGTCACGCATGGGCGTGGATGGGAACTGATAGGTGGCACGGATGGGCATGCATGGGCACTGATAGGTGGCACTGATGTACTGTAATGTGTTGTACTAATTGATGCCAATCAGTGCCAAACAATAATGCCTGCCAATCAGTGATGCCCATTGTGGGCACTGATTGGCATCCATTGTGGGCACTGATTGGCATGCATTATTCATCTCTAATTGGCATCCCTGGTGGTCTAGGGGGGCATAACTGGTGGGCATCCCTGGTGGTCTGGTGGTCCAGTGTGGGCATCCTCGGGGGGGGCTGTGATGATAATCGATCAGCACAAACCCTCCCTGTCAGAGGAGCAGCCGATCGGCTCTCCTCTACTCGCGTCTGAGAGACGCAAGTGAGGAAAAGCCGGTCACCGGCTTTTCCTGTTTACATCGTGATCAGCCGTGATTGGACACGGCTGATGACCTGGTAAACAGTCTCCGTCAGAGACTCTTTACCTAGGTCAGTGTTGCGGGGTGTCAGACTGACACCCCGCAACAACGATCGCCGCGATGCGCAGCGGCTCAATATCCTGAAGACATCATATGACGTCCAGTCAGGATATTGAAACCACTTTGCCGCCGTCATTTTGCTATATGGCGGACGGGAAGTGGTTAAAGGTGTCAGGAGTGTTGCACAGACCAAAGGTCATTATCGGATATTTGAAGTGGCCGGATCTGGTATGGAAAGCCGTCTTCCACTCATCCCCTTTGTGAATATACACCAGATTGTAGGCACCTCGCAGATCCAATTTGGTAAAGATGGTTGTAGATCCCAGTCTTTAAAACTGTTCGGGTACAAGGGCAAGAGGGTAATGTGTTTTTATTTCTTATGCGTGAGGTGAGAGAAAATCTACTTCAATACAATGAGAAAAAAATGAATAATCGTGTACCTCTAGTAACCAAAAACCTTTTATTCTTGCGAGACATCTTCTTTAAGAGTCTTTAATCGAGCCTTAAATCGAGGTAGACTGACCATCCGGTTAGACAAACACATCTAGGAAGATTCAAATTGGTATGACAAAAACAGAAATGCAAAATGGAGCAGTACCTCATTTCTAAACCATGAGTGCTTTGATACTTCTTCACCTCACAACCTTGGAAGGGTGAAATAATGAAAACCCCCAGTATGACACTTTCTCTTCACCCATAGAAAAATTTCCACAGCGTTCATAGACCCTCTTTAGGGCTGCCAACCCGCTATGACTTTTTTTAATTGAAAAAACATAGATAATTTAGTGACGGAGCACATTTTTTTATTGAGATCCTGAAATTTCACATTGAGGAAGCAATGTGACACCTTGATGAAGTTGGGGGTAACTTAATGCGCAAACCACACTAGCAGTTAATAAAAAAAAAAAAAATAATCTACAGCAGCAGCCACAACTAAATAGTGTTCACACACTTGAGCATAAATGATAAGTAGGGTTTGGGGCGCTTACTAATGGTGAATAATATATAAATCAAGTATTGACCTAAAATAAATAATAAAAAACTTCCTATAAATCACAAAATATTAATAAATTCCGTGCAATAGTGCCCGGTTTTCCCAGCCTCTCACCTCCAGGTGGCTTAAAATCAGCCTTATATGTAATCCCACTGGCAGCAGCTTCTCTCTCATAATGCGTGTAACAGCATTGCAGATCACTTTAACTCCACAAAAGGTAGCGCTCAGGCAGCATTCAAGCCCCTCTTCCCTTGAACCATTGGCTCCCCCTAAAGGGAAGTGAGCCGCCGGTGACATCATCTCCGCTCTCGGCCGGGAGTGGAGAAGCGAATGTGTCTGATGCCTGTGTCCTTAATCTGAAATGTGAGTGTTTACTACGTGTTTATTAAGTCTGCTTACGTTTTTACACTATTGTGAGCGTATTCCTTCCTATATGTACCCTGCGGGGAGCCATTGGTCCTAGAGAAGAGGGGCTTGAATGCTGCCTAAGCGCTACCTTTTGTGGAGTTAAAGTGATCTTCAACGCTGTTACACGCATTGTAAGAGAGAAGCTGCTGCCAGTGGGATTACATATAAGGCTGATTTTAAGCCACCTGGAGGTGAGAGGCTGGGGAAACCGGGCACTTGGAGTGGAGCACTTTTTTGATTTGGCTTTAAGCACTGCACTTTGGAAAATCTTGTGGACATTTATTTTTGGTCTTTGGCTGCATGTTTGGAGTCTGGCCCGGATTGCTATTTCTTGCACAAAGTATTTTTTTGCACAAAGATGTTCATTATTACACATTGCATGAAGACCTTTATTCACTTTATCATTATTAATTTTGAACTTATTGAACATACTTGAATTTCTAGTGCTGTCTTTGCATTTTCTCAAAGATTCTTATTAATCAGCATTTATGCTGTTTTTTTGATAGGATATGTTATGCACTCATTGCACGGAATTGCATGGATATTATTAATATTTTGTGATTTATAGGACGTTTTTTATTATTTATTTTAGGTCAAATGTGACGCCTTCTCACTGCCTGTTTTAACCAAATTTTTGCCAACAAATGTGAGACAATTGCGTGCATTGCATGCTGTTGCGGGGCATTTGTGGCACTTCAACATTTGCTTAAGTTTGTCATGTTCGCCGGGCTTGCCTCCCGCCAATCACTACATGTCAGGTAAACTTTGCCATGGGCGTGAAGAGAAGCATTGCAATTGCAACATGTAAGCACCTGTCTGCGTCTAAATGAAGCCTAAAGCCTCATACACATGCTTTGATTTTCGTACGACAGAACGTCCAGTTTTTGTGGCATGCCAGTCTCCTGTCGAAATTGAAGAGGTTACTAAAAATGAGAATTTTCAACGTTAGAAGTGACGTTACGTTTTTAATAGTTTTGTATGTATTCTTTCGTTGCTAAGCATGCGTAATTTTGCTCTTACAATTTATTTTGGACGAAAATCAGATGTTCAGTTCACATCCGCCAATTTTTTTTTATAGCTTTTGTCTGATGAAAAAGTGAAATGGTAAGATTTGCGGCCGATCGGTCGTCGTAAAACAATTGACGTCCGAAAATCAAAGCGTGTATGCAGGCCTTAAGACAATTGATATTTAAACAGTAAACAATATTTAAAAATGAACAGTAATAACAATACTCCATAATAAGTAATCTGCCTGGCTTTACAATTAAAAACTCAAAACCGAGTGACTATATGTTAGCATGACTAGGATTGTGAACCCTGGGATAAAACAAAAATAAGTTCTGCGGCATGCATAGAGTGCCATGGCAAACAAATGGCATGGATAGTTTTTGCCTAACAGTCAGAGGAACTTAATGGGGGAATAATAAACAGAATCTGTGTCTAGTCGCTATATACACTGCACACATATAACACAGTCCTTGTACCTTGTAACAACATTTTCCTAATTATTGTACCACAACTGACAGCCTCACAGACACCGATAAACCTCAGGACTAAGGATCATTTTCAATAAATAAAAGCAGCATTAAACCCAAAAGAAAACATTTATTATACTGCAGCTTACTAATTCTGATGTGATAGTAAGCTGCAATATAATAGACTTTTAGTTTTGTGTTTAATACCGCTTTAAACATTTCCATTACATGTGCTTTTATGCACACAAAAAGGATGTCATTTTGTCTGACTGAGCCTAACCTAAAGTGGTCGTAAACCTGATTTTTTTTTTTTTTTTTTAATGAAAATTTCTACCTGGTACAGTAGAGGATGTCAAGTCATCTGTGCCCAGTCTTGCCACAAAGAGTTAATTCAGCGCTGAGCAATTTTTTAGTAAGATAAATAATGACACATCCCCCACTGCTGTGACTGATGTCTGATTACGTTATCTCATGCACCCCATGAGAGCATAGAGTGTGTTATGATTCCAGCTTCACACTCCCCCTGCTTTCTTCTCCAGCTCTCCTAGGATTGGCTGCTCCACACCTCAGCATGATTGGTCATGAGTTTGTGAGTATTGACTGGATGTTACTCATTATGGGGCATGATCAGTGTGACTAAGGAGGATATTTATGGTACAGTCAGCTCCCAGAGCCAGCAGAAAGAGTAGGAATAGTGTAGGCTAGGATAGTCTAGAGGTGGAGGGGGGAGGGGGTCTTCTGACATGAAGACTCCGCCCACCAAGCTCTGTCAAAGAGACCCACCCACCGATTCCAGAGTGTTTTTTTAGGGCTCTTACTGCTGAAGAGTGGGTGACATTTGCAAGGTAGGGATACATGCAGGAGGCTTGCATGTACAGTGCCTTGAGAAAATATTCATACCCCTTTAAAATTTTCAACATTTTATCACGTTGCAACCAAAAATGTAAATGTATTTTTTGGGGATTTTATGTGATAGACAAACACAAAGTGGCGCATCATTGTGAAGTGGAAGGAAAATGATAAATGATTTTCCAAATAAATATGTGAAAAGTGTGGCTTGCATTTGTATTCAGCCCACCCCCCCCCGAGTCAATACTTTGTAGAACCACCTTTCACTGCAATTACAGCTGCAAGTCTTTTTGGGGATGTCTCTACCAGATTTGCACATCTAGAGAGTGAAATTTTCGCCCATTCTTCTTTGCAAAATAGCTCAAGCTCTGTCAGATTGGATGGAGAGCGTGTCTGTGAAAAGCAATTTTCAAGTCTTACCACAGATTCTCAATTGGAGTTCTAGACTTTGACTGGACCATTCTAACTTTGATTTAAATCATTCCATTGTAGCTCTGGCTGTATGTTTAGGGTCGTTGTCCTTCTGGAAGGTGAATCTCCACCCCAGTCTCAAGTCTTTTGCAGATTCTAACAGGTTTTCTTCTAAGATTGTCCTGTATTTGGCTTCATCCATCTTCCCATCAACTCTGACCAGCTTCCCTGTCCCTGCTGAAGAAAAGCATCCCCACGACATGATGCTGCCACCACCATGTTTTACGGTGGGGATGGTGTATTCATGGTGATGTGCAGTGTTGGTTTTTCCGCCACACATAGGCTCGGATTCACGTAGAATGGCGTATCTTTGTGCGGGCGTAACGTATCCTATTTACGTTACGCCTCCGCAACATTTACAGGCAAGTGTCGTATTCTCAAATGAAAAATGCGATGGCGTAGCGTAAATAGGCCTGCATAAGCCCGCCTAATTCAAATGTGGTAGATGTGGGCGTGTGTTATGTTAATTTTATGTGACCCCACGTAAATTACGCTTTTTACGAACGGCGCATTGCGCCGTCCGTGATAATATCCCAGTGCGCATGCTCCAAATTAACCCGCAAGAAGCCAATGCTTTCGACGTAAATGTAAATGATGCCCAGCCCTATTCGCGAACAATTTACGCAAACGATGTAAAAAATTTAAAATTCGCCGCGAGAACGACGTCCATACTTGGCATTGGTACGCCGCATGTACGCCTCCATATAGCAGGGGTAACTTTACGCCGGGAAAAGCCTAACGGCGTATCTGTACTGGGTTGGCCGGGCGTATGTTCATGAATTCGCGTATCTAGCTGATTTACATATTTCTAGGCGTAAATCAGTGAACACGCCCCTAGCGGCCAGCGTAAATATGCAGTTAAGATCCGACGGCGTAAGAGACTTATGCCAGTCGGATCTAATACAAATCTATGCGTAACTGATTCTAAGAATCAGGCGCATAGATACGACGGCTCAGACGCATATCTGGAGATACGCCGTCGTATCTCCTTTGAGAATCTGGGCCATAGTGTTTGTTTTTAGGCTAAAAAGTTAAAGTGAGTGAGTAACTTATATAGCGCTACAAATGCGAACTAAATCGCCTGTAACCAATGTGGTTGTCCAGCCATGCTTCAGAATAGATGAGTCTTACGTTTTTTTCTGAAGGCCCGATGATTTTCCTCCAACCGAATGTCTGCGGGTAGAGCGTTCCATAACCGAGGTCCTTGGATAGGGAATCTTCGCTCTCCTTTCGTTTTGTAGTGAGATTTGGGGATGTGGAGGAGGTTCCGATTAGTTTAACCAGAGGGCCAGATTTGGGGTGAAGTGTTTTATTTTATCACATAGTTATTGAGGCGCGTTTCCTTGCGTGCATTTGTTGGTGAGGCAGAGGGTCTTGAATGTCCCCCGGTCCTTTACGGCTAGCCAGTGGAGGGTCCTCATGGCCGTCGAGATTGGTTCCCAAAGTTTTTTTACCCGCTACCAGTCTGGCTGCAGTGTTCTGGACAACTTGTAGACTAGCAATCTGGTATTTCGTTAGTCCTAGGTAGAGGGAGTTTGCATAGTCGAGTCTGGAATTAATTAGTGTTCCAACTACTACTGCTGTGTCTTCTTCCGTGATGAAGGGGATGAGTCTGCGCAGCAAGCGGAGAAGATAGTGAGATCCGCTGACCACCGATCCTATTTTGTGCGTCCATAGACATGTCTGAGTCCAAAGATAACAAGACTTTTTACTGCTAGGGGTGATGGTTTGTCCAAAGATGGTGGGAGGAACCCAAGTCGTCCTAGAATTTGTCTTCTGGTTTGCGTGGAGAAGGAGCAGTTCTGTTTTGGATCCATTGAGTTTGAGGGAGCTATCAATGTCAGGCATTTTTTCAATCTATGATATTGGTCTTTTTTTGTTGGTGATGCAGAGGTAAAGTTGAGTGTCGTCCGCGTAAGAGTGATAGAGCAGGTCTTGTTGGTGATGATTGAGAGGAGTGGGCGGAGGTAGATGTTGAAGAGCACTGGCGACGGGGGTGATCCTTGTGGGACTCCGCATGTCACGGTGCAGGCTTCTGACGTGAAGGCTCCTAGTTTCACTGTCTGAGAACGATTATCCAGGAATGATGCGGACCATGGTAGATCCGAAAATGCGACTCCGCCTACTTCTGTGAGACGCGCAAGAAGAATTTTGTGGTCTACTGTGTCGAAAGCTGCACTTAGGTCCAGCAGCACCAGGAGCCCTAATTCTCCTTCGTCCGCTGCTTCGAGAGGGTCATCCCATATTTTGAGAAGTGCCGTTTCAGTCCTGTGTCCTGGGCGGAAACCTGATTGTAGTGGGTCCAGGAGTTTGTGGGAGTCCAGATGGAGTTGCAGCTGTTGTACTACTGCTTTCTCCATGATCTTGGAGATGGTGCTCAGGCTTGTTATTGGTCTGCAGCAGTTTAGGTCTTTGGGGTCAAGGTTGGGTTTCTTTTAAGAGGGGTTTGATTATGCCTTGCTTGAGCGAAGTTGGAACGATGCCTTCTTTAAATGGTTGGTTTATGAGATGTGTTATGGTGGGTGCCTCTATATTGGCACATTCTTTCAAAAGTTTTGTGGCAATGATGTCGTTTGGTGCCGTAGTGTCTCAGAGATTTTTGATGATGCTTTTGGTGGTGTCGATGGTGATTGGTAGCAGAGTGAATTGCGACGATTGAGGAATATTTATTTTGAAAAAAATGTCTTGCTTTGGCTGGATGAGGTCAATTTGTTTCTTTTGCAGAATTATTTCACAAATGTTTTCGATCTGACCAGAGCACCTTCTTCCACATGTTTGCTGTGTTCCCCACATGGCTTTTGCAAACTGCAAATGGGACTTCCTATGTCTTTCTTGCAACAATGACTTTCTTCTTGCCACTCTTCCATAAAGGCCAGATTTGTGGAGTGCACAACTAATAGTTGTCCTGTGGACAGATTCTTCCACCTGAGCTGTCGATTTCTGCAGAGTTACCATGGGCCTCTTGGCTGCTTCTCTGATTAATGCTCTCCTGTCAGTTTAGGTGGACGGCCATGTCTTGGTAAGTTTGCAGTTGTGCCATACTTTTTACATTTTTGAATGATGAATTGAACAGTGCTCCGTGAGATGTTCAAAGCTTGATATTTTTTTATAACCTTACCCTGCTTTAACCATTTAGGGCCCGGAAGGATTTGCCCCCTTAATGACCAGAGCACTTTTTACAATTTGTCAATGCGCTGCTTGAATTGGTAATTGCAATGCTATACCCAAACAAAATTTGCGTCATTTTTTTCCCCACAAATGGTTTTCTTTTGGTGATATTTGATCACCTCCTGGGATTTTTATTTTTTTGTGATGTATACGTAAAAAGAATGACATTTTGTAAAAAAATATATATATTTTCTACTTTTTGTTATTAAAAAAAATAATCCAATAAACTCAATTTTAGTCATACTCTTAGGTCAAAATGTATTCAGCCTTGGGTAAAAAAAATTCAATAAGCATATACTTATCGGTTTGGGCAAAAGTTATAGTGTCTACAAACTATGGTACGTTTTTTGGAATTTACGCAGTTTTTAGTATGACTGTCCATTTCTTGAGGTGCTACAATGGCAGGTCAGTACACCCCCCCCCCCCCCCCCCCCCACCAAGTGACACCATTTTGAAAAGTAGACAAAGGCTGTGGGCCTTTTATTCTAAGAGCAAAGAATTAAGATGAAACCACCTAAACTGGCACACATACATAATTTATTTTTATTCAGCCATTGGGCCGAATTAAAAAAAAAACCCCACTAAGGCTGGGTCCACACTAGTGCAAATATTGGATGTTGGTTTCGCCGCATCCAATTCGCATGTCAGGAGGCTGTGGCTGGTTCTCTATGGAGCTGGTTTGCTGTGGTGTAGATTGTGCATCTTCTGGTCCGTTTTCAGACCTGAATTGGAGACCAGGGATGCACCGGACCCCTGCTGTGAGCTGCTTCGCACAGCCGTGTGAACCCAGCCTAACAGATTCATCCATCCACACTAGAAAGGTGGATGCATAAATCCTATTTACCGAGACATATTTAGACAGAATACAGAATACATTGATCGACGCTGCAGCTGATTGGCTGCAACCCGCTGGTCTAACAAGGTTTTTCAGCAGTGCCATTTTACAGAACGTCTCACTTCACCAGCTGTAGGCTGTCAACAAGGGTGTAGAGAAGGCCATGAAGTAGATCTCTCGGGGTCCCATTAGTCTTGTTGTGGTGCCGAGTCTCAGTCCTGCCGCTACATAAATAGACACATTGTTTTTTGAAAATGTGACCACAGGATGGCAATGATCCCGTGAGATATAAATAAATAACACAAACAACGTTAGAAATGCAGGGAAAGTGCTACATTGTGTCCTATAGTTGGATGGTTCACTAATTATTCAGATGTACTTTTTAATGCAATGGAACATTGAGTGTATTAAATATTACCGAGTGAAACCAAAACTGAGACTGGAATTTGTGTGGCTCTATCCTAACATATTGGGAGGTGGGGGTAGCTCATAAGAAGATTTCCATTTGTGAGGTCTTACTTCTCCCACTGCAACCAAAAAAAAAAAAACAAGTGGTGAGATATATAGAATATATCTAAAAAAAAGGGGGGGAATTGTCTCACTACACTAGTTGCAAGATTGGATGAAGAGCTTTGTTATGACACACTAAAGTACACATTATCTTAAAAAGAAGAAAAGTAAAGAGTTTTCGTTGGATTACATGTGATGTCCAATTTATATTCTTCCATCCCACACACCCTTGCCTTACAGGCTGTGTCTTTCTTTTTAAGGAGGTCAGGATGTTTTTCTCCAATGCTACAGGAGTTCATTGTGATGTGCTTGGAATATTTACTTACCCATAACTTTTTTATGTTTGACAGGGACTACTATCTCCAAAAATGCAGAGCCTCTATGGACGCCAAATTCTCACTGTCTCTGGCAAACCTCTATATGGGGTGGTGGGAAAAGCTCCGCATTTTTGGACCTGGTGGTCCCCGCCGGAACGATACCATGTTCTACTGTAAGTATATTGATGACCTCCTGTTTTTTGTCTCCGATCCATGTATAGATCTTAAGGAGTGGCTCATATTTATGAATGATAACAAGTTAAATTTGAACTTTACAGGAGCCCTCCAGGCCAAAACTATTGAGTTTTTAGATGTTAGGTTGACGGGTGACAACAATGTAGTCGTCTCGAACCTTTATAGAAAACCAAGTGCTGGTAATACCCTTTTACGAGCTGACTCCAGCCATCCGGGTCATACCATTAACAGTATTCCGGTTGGCCAATTTCTAAGGTTGAGGAGACTTTGCAGTAAGGAATCGGACTTTGATTTGGAAGCAGTACAAATGTCAACTAGGTTTAAAGAAAGAGGTTATTCAAGATCAGTTATTAACAGGGGATTAACAATACTATATACGTAACATGGTGGGATTCATTATCACAGCGAGGGAATTTAAAACCCAGTCTTTTACCTAAATGTCAATTAGTTCACTATGCCTTTTAGATCCTATTTCCATTCCAGGTCCAGTCATTATTCACTCAGAACCATTGTTATGACATATTATGCATTCTTTGGGATCTTTGGACAGTCAACTCTTTTTTCCTGTAATATAATTTCCTGGGTGTTGTCGTATAAGACAGGACAGGCATTCAGCTTCGCCCATTGTAATGGAAGTGTTTGCATTGCAACCATTTGGTTCAGCCACAAGTTTAACCATTTACTTACTTTGGATACTGAAGCATTTTCCTTTTTTCTTGCAGAATTTTATTGTCTGCCTAAATCTAAAATGTAAAATCTAATAATAGAGTACGATGGAATGTGAAAGGGGTTCTGTTCTTGTTGTATGCCCATATGCCATGTATACTTTACATTTTGGCTTTTCTACATCTTATATAATATTAGTATACACCTTCATTGGTACTTTTTGTGAAATATTAAGAGATATGAAACATCATGAATGATCCTATTACAGGAATTGAAGAAAAGGGGGAGTAACATAGCATTTGTACAGGAGACACATTTCAGAAAGGGGGGGGGCTCCCTTTTCTCAGAAATAGTCTTTTCGACGGTATACCATGCGACGAACAAGGTGGCAAAGAAGGGGGGAGTATCCATTATAATCTCAAATAATACCACGTGGTCACTGATAGACTCTTTGGATACCGGGGGGCAGTATTTAGCATTAAAAGGGACGATAGAGGGCTTAATAATAACGCTGGCCACTTTTTACACCCCCAACACACAACAGGATCTGTTCTTGAGGAAGTTTCTGGATAAACTAGTAGGCTTTCAGGAAGGACAGTTGATCATGGGAGGGGATTTGAATATTCCCCTTGATCATACTGTGGATACATCATCTGGAGGCTCGTCAGTTGCGGGGGGAACCCAGGAGCGAACACAGCAGTTGCTGCAACAAGCGAGATTAATAGACATATGGAGATTAATGCATCCAGGGGAGTGAGATTATTCTTTTTACTCTGTCCCGCATAAGATATATTCCCGGATAGATTATTTTTTTATTCCACATAATCAGCTTCACGCAGTTAAGGAGGTTAGCATAGGGGAAATTACATGGACAGATCACACCCCAATCCTTTTGCAATATACATTAGGGGACTCTCGGCCTCCAGGACCTGGGCCCTGGAGACTGAACGAGAGCCTACTACAGGATGACGTGGTATTGGAAGATGTACGGAAGGAATTAAAATGGTACTTTGAGACAAACGATACCCCAGATTGTAATTTAGGGGTGATGTGGGAGGCCCATAAGGCAGTGATAAGGGGGGTCTTGATGAAACACAGGGCAAGGATAAAGAGGGAAAGGGAATTAAATGTAACAACCCTTATTACAGAGATTTCGCGTTTAGAAAGAAAACACAAAGAGAGCCCCAGTCCAGAGTTAGAAAGGGACCTCCTGGCGGCACGTAGACAAATTACTGAACTGCTCCTATATAGAGCGAAAAGGGCAATACAGATAGGCAGAAGGCAGAATTACGAATTCGGTAACAAATGTGGTAAGCAACTGGCTAGCTCGTTAAGGGAACAACAAACAAGGACCTATATTCCAATGATTCTGGGAACAGGAGGGGATAAACTCGCTCTACCTAGAGAGATAGCACAGAAATTTGGGTATTTCAATAGTACTTTGTACAATTTTCAGACAAGTTCCCAGGATCATGTGGCAATGGGAAATTATATAGCAACTTCAGGTATTCCGAGTTTAACGTCAGAGATGAGCCAAGACATGGAAAAGCCTATTACCATAGAAGAGATACAGGAGGCAGTTAAAAATGGGAAAGGAGGGAAATCGCCGGGCCCAGACGGGTTTACTACTCAATATTACAGACTTCTTCTCTCGGACTTGGGCCCATTTATGGCAAAAATGTTTAACGGGTTAGGAGACACAGGTATCTTTCACACTGAATCACTAAAAGCGGTGATAGCGGTTATACCCAAGGAGGGAAAGGATCCTTCCCAGTGCGGGAGTTACAGACCAATATCACTGTTGAATGAAGACCTGAAGCTCTTCGCTAAAATTTTGGCAAGGCAGGTACAGCAGTACATACCCGGGCTTGTCCACAAAGATCAGGTGGGATTTGTGCAGATGCCTGAAGCTCGGGACAATACGGTCAAGACTTTAAATTTGATCCATTTGGCTGGAACTTCCCGAACCCCGTGTGTCTTTCTCGGAACGGATGCTTTTGACTGGATAAATTGGCAATTCATGTTCATGGTATTGAGACACATGGAGTTCGGTAATAAGATGTTACAGTGGATCGCAAGTAACTATACCCACCCGACGGCCCAGGTCAGAGTGAATGAAATACTGTCACCACCTTTTAAGTTGTCAAATGGGACAAGACAGGGGTGTCCGCTATCCCCTCTTTTATTTGCGTTATCCGTGGAACCCTTACTAAGTAGGATTCGATTGAATCCAGATATTAAGGGGGTGTCTCTGGGAGGTACAGAATATAAGATCTCAGCATATGCGGATGACATGATGTATAGTCTGACCAGCCCGATGGAATCCCTTCCTAACTTGTTACAAGAACTGAAGATTTATGGAGATTTGTCAAATTTCAAGATAAATTATGACAAATCAGAAGCGATGGGAGTGGCGCTCCTGGAGAAAGAATTGAAGATACTGAAATTTAAGTATAAATTTAAATGGTCTTACTCATCTTTTACATATCTGGGCACCTCCATCCCGGCGGACCTAACACAAGTCTTTAAACTTAATTTTGCACCATTATTGGCGAAAGCATGGGTCCTCCTGGATGGATGGCAGAAAGGGTTCCATTCGTGGTTTTGCAAATCTAACATTAATTAAAATAAATATACTACCAAAATTTCTGTATCTCTTCCAGACACTCCCTATTGCAATACCGAAATTCTTTTTCAAGCAAACACAATCCCACTTCAATAGGTTTATATGGGCAAATAAATGTCCAAGAATCAAGGGTCGTATATTATCTTTAGCCAAACGAGATGGAGGATTGTCGGCCCCAGATATCTATAGATATTATCAGGCGGCACTACTGAGCTGGCTGATTGATTGGAGTAGACATACTGGAGAAAAAATATGGCTGGGGCTAGAGCAAGCCCAATGTGTCAGCATGCTGCAACGGGCGGCATGGTGTTACAGGGACTTGCCGACAGATATTAAAAAGCACCCGCTGATAGGCCCTACTCTCCAAATGGCACACAGGCTATTTGTGAAGGGGAAACTGTCAACAGTGGACTCACCGCTTTTCCCAATCTTGGGGAACCCGCAGTTCGAACCAGGACTGTTGAAGGGATCTTTTAGTGGACTAATAGAACAGGGGCTGTTTCAAGCATCTCATTTTCTGAAGGAGGGAACATGGTATACTATGCAGGAGATGTTATCGGGTGTGTTGCCCTACCAATTGGATTTTTGGAGGGCACTACAGCTGCGACATTTCTTGGATACTTTGAAGTCCCCAGCCAGATACGAGCGCAGACTGACAATGTTTGAAAGGTATTGTAGTGGGAGTGGGATGCTTAGGCACTCTCTCTCAAGAATTGGTGAGCTATTGAACACACCTGCAGAGGACTCTCAAATGCTCTTTTTTAACAAATGGGAGGTTGAGCTGGAAAGACCCTTTACAGAACAGCAAAAGAATAAAATACTCTGGAACATATTTGAATCGTCTGTGAGTGTGAAGACACAAGAGACGAACTTCAAGATTTTATCTCCGTGGTATCGTACTCCGGTAGTACTAAATAGGTGTTACCCAGATATGTCAGACAGATGTTGGAGGTGTGGGAGAAAAGGAGGAACTTTAATGCACATCTTTTGGGCCTGTCCTAAGATTTTAAGTTTTTGGACAAAAGTCTGGGAAATAGTGCAAAAATTCAGTGAGGAGGAATTACCAGAGGAGTGGCCCTTTTACCTGCTGCAGGATACGGAGATTTCGGTTAGGCGGTATAGGAAATCTGTAGCTTGTCATCTTTTAAATGCAGCACGTGCTTGTATCCCAGGGATGTGGAAACAGTCTCAGCCACCAACTGTAAGGATGTGGCTTAATCGAGTGGAAGCTTTGAATAGAATGGAGGACTTGGTTTGGACTTCAAGGCAGAAGCAGAAGGTTTATTTGGCTACGTGGGCGGAGTGGAATGTGTTTAGGTATTCGGAGGAGGGGAAGGTTTTGATAGACACGAATTGGCCAGCGGCGGGGGGTGCTATGGGGGGGGGATTCTGTTTCAGGATTGGGGGGGAGGGACTGGAGGAGAGGGGGCTTATTGGCCCATAGGAGTGCAGAAACGGAATCCAAAGATTTAAAGGGGGTATTAGTTGAGTAGACTCTGGGTCACTGAGGACGGGAAAGAAGAGTTATGATGTGATAAGAAATATACAAAATGTTTCTTTTTTTTTTTGTTTGTTTTGGAGATGACACTGTGAATTATTTGCAATATGTGCTGATACCTTTGGTTGTATTATGTGAGTGCCTCCCTAGTTTATGTTACTTAGTCTGCTTAAAAAAAAAAAAAAAAGAAGATTTAAAGAAAGAACATGAAGATGATTTTTCAGTAGATTATGAGATGTAGATAGCCTATGGCATGGTGTCACGTTCGGTACCATTACCATCTTTACCAAAATGTCATTTTAACATAATATTATAGTTTTATTATCTGTGTTTTCATGCATTTCTTGTATTTTATTGGATCTTTCTTTTCCTGGTGTTATACATGTACCTTCTATGTTTTATGATTTATTACATATATGCCATTACCTATTGGTTAATGCAATACAAGATTTTATGTTATCATATGTGTTCACCATAGGAAAGTATTTCCTACACTCACGCTTGGAGAGATATACAGGGAGTGCAGAATTATTAGGCAAATTAGTATTTTGACCACATCATCCTCTTTATGCATGTTGTCTTACTCCAAGCTGTATAGGCTTGAAAGCCTACTACCAATTAAGCATATTAGGTGATGTGCATCTCTGTAATGAGAAGAGGTGTGGTCTAATGACATCAACCCCCTATATCAGGTGTGCATAATTATTAGGCAACTTCCTTTCCTTTGGCAAAATGGGTCAAAAGAAAGACTTGACAGGCTCAGAAAAGTCAAAAATAGTGAGATATCTTGCAGAGGGATGCAGCACTCTTAAAATTGCAAAGCTTCTGAAGCGTGATCATCGAACAATCAAGCGTTTCATTCAAAAAAGTCAACAGGGTCGCAAGAAGCGTGTGGAAAAACCAAGGCGCAAAATAAGTGCCCATGAACTGAGAAAAGTCAAGCGTGCAGCTGCCAAGATGCCACTTGCCACCAGTTTGGCCATATTTCAGTGCTGCAACATCACTGGAGTGCCCAAAAGCACAAGGTGTGCAATACTCAGAGACATGGCCAAGGTAAGAAAGGCTGAAAGACGACCACCACTGAACAAGACACACAAGCTGAAACGTCAAGACTGGGCCAAGAAATATCTCAAGACTGATTTTTCTAAGGTTTTATGGACTGATGAAATGAGAGTGAGTCTTGATGGGCCAGATGGATGGGCCCGTGGCTGGATTGGTAAAGGGCAGAGAGCTCCAGTCCGACTCAGACGCCAGCAAGGTGGAGGTGGAGTACTGGTTTGGGCTGGTATCATCAAAGATGAGCTTGTGGGGCCTTTTCGGGTTGAGGATGGAGTCAAGCTCAACTCCCAGTCCTACTGCCAGTTTCTGGAAGACACCTTCTTCAAGCAGTGGTACAGGAAGAAGTCTGCATCCTTGAAGAAAAACATGATTTTCATGCAGGACAATGCTCCATCACACGCGTCCAAGTACTCCACAGCGTGGCTGGCAAGAAAGGGTATAAAAGAAGAAAAACTAATGACATGGCCTCCTTGTTCACCTGATCTGAACCCCATTGAGAACCTGTGGTCCATCATCAAATGTGAGATTTACAAGGAGGGAAAACGGTACACCTCTCTGAACAGTGTCTGGGAGGCTGTGGTTGCTGCTGCACGCAATGTTGATGGTGAACAGATCAAAACACTGACAGAATCCATGGATGGCAGGCTTTTGAGTGTCCTTGCAAAGAAAGGTGGCTATATTGGTCACTGATTTGTTTTTGTTTTGTTTTTGAATGTCAGAAATGTATATTTGTGAATGTTGAGATGTTATATTGGTTTCACTGGTAAAAATAAATAATTTAAATGGGTATATATTTGTTTTTTTGTTACTGTGCATAATTATTAGGCAACTTAATAGTCACCTGCACACACAGATACCCCCCTAAAATAGCTAAAACTAAAAACAAACTAAAAACTACTTCCAAAAATATTCAGCTTTGATATTAATGAGTTTTTTGGGTTCATTGAGAACATGGTGGTTGTTCAATAATAAAATGAATCCTCAAAAATACAACTTGCCTAATAATTCTGCACTCCCTGTATACAGTATACGTCGTTCATATTTACTTATATTTCCATCACACTATGGCCCGGATTCACAAAGCACTTACGCCGACGTATCTCGAGATACGCCGTGTAAGTGTAACTATGCACCGTCGTATCTGTGCGCCGTGCCCACAATCTGAGATACGCAAAAAATAGGCTTCCTACGACCGACGTAACTTGCCTACGCCGTCGTATCGGTGGGTGCATTTTCCGCTCCCATTGATTTTCTATGCACATATGCAAATGAGGGAAATACACTGATTACGAACGTAGTTGCGCCTGGCGCATAATATACGCGGTTTGCGTAAGTCGTACGTCCGGCGTAAAGTTATTCCCCATATAGGAGGCGCAACTCATGCAAAGGTATGGACCAGGGAACAGAGCCATCGTATTTTACGTTGTTTACGTAGTACGTGAATATGGCTAGGCGTAGGTTATGTTCACGTCGTAGGCAGTGATTCGTCTTATCTTAGGGAGTAGTTCCGACGTGATTCTGAGCATGCGCACAGGGATGCGGCCACGGGAGGGTGCATGTGCCGTTCATTTTAAAGTACTTCTATGGCGCTTGCCCCCATCATTTGCATGGGGTCACGCCTCATCAGCATGGCTCACGCCCACTTCCACCTACGTGGCTTGCGCCGAGGAAACCCAGCGTATGTTTAAGAGCGAGTGGGAGCGAGTGGGAGCAAGTGCTTTGTGAATCCAGTGCTTGCCTCTGTGCGCTGCGTCGGCGTAGCGTATATTGGATACGCTACGCCCGCATAAATATGCGCCGATGTATGTGAATCCGGGCCTATGTGTAGAAGCTGCTATATTTTACACGTCTATGCATATATATATATATATACATCCATATACACAGACAACACCTAAACTAAACAATTAGTTTCACTATGATTATCATTATTTTTGTTTCTTTCTTTTATTGGTTATTGGTACTTTTTCACATGTGAAGTGCATTTTATCCTTGGGACATATTGCCATATTTAGGGTCACAACCAGAATTTTATTCCATCTGGTTTCGACTTTTCCATCTTATAGTTTTTCAGTACACTTGGTTTAAATATTCTGTGGCTTCATTGGTCCCATCGATGGTTGCACCCCATGTGTGAAAAATCAAGACTTAATTATGTGTTCAATTGATTCATGTTCACCTTTTGTTTGATTGGTGGAAGATTTTACACACCTCCTTTTTAAACACAATTTTTGTCATTGTTCAGCTATGAATAAGCATCCCATGATGTGAAAAGTGTTAGCCATTCTTTTCCTGTTGTCCATCTTTTATTTTGACTGTACAGCTTTGCATTATTTTTGATTTCATTCAATAAAGATGTCATTCAACGGAGTGCAGCAGTCCAAAATACTTTCTTATCGCTTGGCTTAAAGGGATGTGACTCAAAGGGTGTGTGGTTAGAGTCTGAGATGAACGAGGGATGGAGGGGAGAAACAAAGGGAGAAAGCGAGCAAAAGAAAGAAAGGGATGAAGGGACAACAGACCCAGATCCTACACCACAATAGAACTATGTGTATTTCAGAAAGTTTAACAATCAGCAGATAAAGATACTTCAAACACCTGGTATTTTAAGCATCCCGGCACCAAGGTTGTTATGGTGTCAGGATGATTGAAGTGCATTATTACTACTATTACATTGTAATATAAACTGAAATAGTCCCTCCTTACATCGGGTGTCCCCCACTGGAGCCCTCCCCCCTTTCGTCAGGTATCCTCCACTGGAGTCCCTCCTTACATCAGGTATCCCCCACTGTAACCCCCCCTTACATCAGGTATCCCCCAGCAGCAGAGACTCTCTCCGCCGCCATTACAGAACAGAGTGGAGGAGCCAGCTGGGTGGCTGCCAATAGAAATTGAGCTGTGGCACCACCCCTTCCCACATCAGGTCACAGACAGATGGCAGCGGGCAGGAGGTGGGTGGTGCCACAGCTCAAATTCTATTGGCAGCCACCCAGCCTCCTCTTGTTTGTTTGGTCTTCAGGAAAATGGCGGCCGGTAGAGACATTGTGGACCTCCTAGCGGCAGCAAACAATCGGGGAAAAGAAGGATTTCCCGAGAATCCCAAAAGTCGGGAAAAGTCAAAATCCTGGGAATGTCCCGGTACATTCGGGACAATTGGTAAGTGTGCTCACAGTTCTCATCATGTTGCCTGTTCATTCCATCTAGCATCTGCTCAGAGAGGTCCCCATGGTGTGAGATGGGCCCTTTCTATTCAGTCATCACTCTCCTTCCTCTCCTCCACCTTGCTGTAGGCTCCGTTCACAGATCTCCCAGGTTTCTGGCCTTCTATGGCATCCTCACTCTGCTCAGTGGTCCAGACATTTTGGATCCTGCATAGCAGCACTACTCCGTTTCCACCAATATGGGGAACTTGTTATATTTGCTTATGTGTATTTCTGTGTTGCTAGTGTCTTCCTCTGTTGCAGGAAGTGGAATTATGTAAAACCAACCATCAAGATAAGCTTGGTCTAACAGTTTGTTACCGCACAGATGATGAAGAAGATCTGGGAATTTATGTAGGAGAGGTATGCAGCTCTAAATTTCCTTCAGCACTTCCATTAAATAAGAACAGTCTCACTTTTATGCTTCTGGGTTGTTCCTTTCTTCAGGCATTTATTATGACGGTTAACTTTTAAACTCACCATTATTTTTGACAACAATCTTACCATAAGAGTATATATGTGTTTAATATATTTTGGGTTTACCTTGTTTAGACATTTAAAAAGCCTTAGGACTGCTGCTGGGTGCTGCCATCTTGCTTGTGATGGCAGCTCCAGCTGAGTCAGCTGGCTCATGTGAAAATGTAGTTTTCTCATTTACTCCTCTCCTGGCTGCTGGGTAAATGGTTATGCAGGGATGTGAGGGACAGAAAAGCAGTAATTAGTGTAGCAAAGTAGGTTGTAAGCTTATAGGAATAAACAAAATGTGTTGTGCCGTCATCCCAAATATATAGAAGTCCAATTTTTTTTAAAGTCCTCTGTGAGGTAAATTATTTAATAAGTCACACCAAAATATTGCCCCAACCACCATGTAAACACACAGCCAAAAGTTCAGACTCCAGGCATAGGGAGGTCTAACAGCACTTAAAGGACACATTGCAAATGTATGGATGATGGTTGTGGGGGTCTGCAGGCAGGGGGCTTATCAGAATCTGAAAGCCCCCTTTAACAAGGGGGGCCCCCAGATCCAACCCCCCCCCCCCGTGTGAATGAGTAGAGGTACATAGTACCCCAAAAAAATTGAAAAGTAAATAAAAACACAACACACATTTTTGACAAGTCCTTTAATATAAAGAATAAAAAAAAGTCCCCCGCTGTAGAACCATCCATCTTCAATAACAATGCTAGCGGCCACCTCTGACCTGAAAAAAGAGGAAAAGAAAAAAAAAATCTTAAGTCCCGACGAAGGCTACCATTTAAGAGCTTTCATATAGAGAAGATGGAGAATTCTTCGAGATTTTTTTTTCTTCTTTTTTTTGGTCAGCGGTGGTGGTGGGTGGCATGATTGATTTGGGTCAGTGGTGGTGGTGGGTGGCGTGATTGATCATTTTAGATATTTTGAAAAAAGGACTTTTTACATCTTTTTGGTGAATGAGTGGGGTATGTACCCCCTTGTTAAAGGTGGCATTCCAGATTCTGGTAAGCCCCCCACCCGCAGGCCTCCACAATCACCGACCAGGGCTGTGGAGACAAGGTGCTTTGGGGTGGGGAGGGCCAAAGTACCACCCCCTATGGTTGAGGGCATGTGGCCTGGTATGGTTCAGAAAGGGGAGCCACTCGCTCCCCCCCCCACCTTCCTGGCCTGCCAGGCTGCATGCTAGATCAAGGGCCTGGTATGGATTTTGTGGGGGCACACTTTTTTTTGGCTTGGGGTTCCCCTTAAATTCCATACCAGTCCCAAAGGGCCTAGTATGGATTGAAGGGGAGGACCCCCACACTGTTTTTCCCCACATTATTGTATTGCTGTCAATGTTTTTTGACGGCTGTTGACTAATCCGTTGTTAAGGACACAGCTTGGTTAAGGACGTGGCTGGTTTCCTGGCCTGCTCCTATTAACGACTAGCTATTCACTGGCTGTTAAGGACACCGGCAGCCCCACTCATTAACGCTCTAGCTGCTAAATGTAGCTTACACACTAGGCTAAACACTGCTAAATGCCAGTGAAACTGCTAAAACAGCGTTTTTTGTACAGGGTTTCCAAAGCAGTGTTTAGCTTCTTAGTGTGCATGAAGTCTTAAAATTAACTAAAACCTGAAGTTGGCCCTTAATTTCTTAGCTTGTTGAGACGTCAGCTGTCATCAGACATTTATCTCTGCTGGTTACTAGGTTTAAAGGAACAGTTATGTAATACAATAAAATGTGAAGTTATATTTTGGGAACATTTTCTCTTTAACAGGTGAACCCAAACAGCATTGCTGCAAGAGATGGCCGAATTAGAGAAGGAGACAGAATTCTTCAGGTAGGTCACTGATGTAGTTAGTCTATTAACCTCCCTGGCGGTATGATTATTTCAGATTTTAGGTGCTGAAAGTGGTACCATTATTTTGCAAGGAAATTTGGCGTTTTACATTGTAGGCCTGGAATTCTTAGGAACAACTCACTTAAATCTTTCCGAACAAGAGTCTAGTAGACATCTCGGGTATGAAAAAGTTTGAAAAACAAAATCATAAATTATAATATAATAAATAATTATGAATGATTATAACAAATAATAATATAATTATAATAAAAATTATTCAATAATGTAATCAACTGAAAATCACTGAAATTTGCTCAGTTGCAGAATTGTCGCTGTCATTCCTTTTATTTTTTTATGACGAATTTCCCCACAAATCGCTATCGCTCAATTCTGAAAGTGTTTATAATTTATTATCGCTGTTTTCTAGCTGGTCTAAAATCACTTTTGACATAAAGGGACACTTTTTTTGGTTGCTATGGACAATCTACAGTTTGCAGGCAGAAAGAACAGTTTTTATTATATAAAAGTGCATGTAGGACACTGGCAGACCACTAGGGACAAAGGGGGTGTGTATTTTTTACATACAGTACTATAATCTGTAAGATTACAGTATACTGTATGAATTTGTGTTTATTTACTTTTTTGAATTTAGCGCCGTTTTCCGCCCCTGTGCGTCGTAACGTCGCAGGGAACGGAGCTCGGTGGCACACAGGGACACTGTGAATCGAGCGAGGAAACACCGCTCAATAACACAGTGCGGCGGCATTGCAGCATCCAGGATCCAGGGACAAGGTAAGTAAACCATGCCTGTGGCTGCTGCGAGGCGATCCCGAGTCTGGCTCGGGGTTACCGCTTTTGGTGCTGAAATTCCACCCCGAGCCAGACTTGGGAATAGCGCCAGGGGGGTTAAATGGTTATGTGTTCTGAGAAGGATTTAGCCCTCGTTCACATTGGAGTCGGGTTTGAAATTGTGCAGTTTCAAAACCGCATTTCATTGCGAGTTGAGACATGCGGGTTCATGCACAGATGTCTGTTGAAATTGCCCCCAAAGTCACCAAAAGTAGTGCAGGAACTACTTTTGGAAATCGGTGTGGCACCGCAAAGTCTGCGACGCACCGATTCAGACGTGCCATTGCCGGCAATAGGCTCCAAATTGACATGCGATTAGACATGTCCAATCGTATGTCAAATCAGCCTAATGTGAGTGGGGGCTTATCAAGCATCAATCAGTTGCAAATTAGGCTGCCTCTTATTAAAGGATTTGCAATATAAGTTTTCTATCTGTGACTCCTACAACTGCCATCCTAGAGAGGTGGACAAATATGACGCTGTAAAAAATTAGCACAATGTAAAAAAAACACTTTTAATTCTGGATATGTGGGAACATGTAAAGCTCCTCCATAGTGGTAATGCTCACACAGGGGCTTTCACCAGGCAAGATCATTGTTGTGTGGAAAGAAGGAAGCATGCATGGTTTTGACTTATGACATTCAGATGTTGCTCAGAAATCTTTGAGTGCTGCAGCAGCAATGGGTTGGGTTTTCATAGGATGAGGATACTTGCCTACAAACAGAAAATTAACCTGCAAGACCAGTTAAATGCCAAGATGCCATTATAATTGCCATAATAATCTGTTTAAAGCAGCATTTAACTATTTATCTAATATTATAGAAGACACCTTGAGCTACAATAAACTGGGATGCTTCAGACAATACATTTTTTATTTCATTGCATTCATGCTTTGTCTTGAAGATTTTGTATAGGAGTATCTTTTACGAAAGATCTTGCCATTTTCAAGTTTTATGATTACTGGGTTCCCCTTTTTAGATTAATGGCATGGATGTCCAAAACAAAGAGGAGGCAGTGGCCATACTAACACAGGAGGAAAACACCAACATCTCCTTGCTAGTTGCTCGTCCAGAGAATGAGGTGAGATCCTAAATACATTAAAATCGAAGACTTGTCTGCTGACGAATAAAAGCTGAACCATGTAAAAAACAGAGCTATTTAATTTAATTTAATTTTTAATATATATATATATATATATATATATATATATATATATATATATTTATGCATTGCTGGAATAGAATGAGTTGTACCTAGTGCCACAATTGACGTGGAATGTTAGACCAGACTGTCTGCATTTTATTGCCAGCTATGTTTGGGAGGGTTTCTCCCACTTCATCACTCTACTGCAAAAATTGTTGCTGTTGTTGAGCAAGAGAAAGCAAAGGGAGTTCTCCCTGACAAAGACACATTTATAACTTGGCAGCTGTTCTAATGTTTTCACATTATACCCCCAAAAAATCAAGTTGCTTCTAGAGATCTAAGTTCTAATGATTGTATAATATTTAGCTATACTTGAAGAATAAAGATGTCCTTGTTGATAACATTGAACTTTATCTGTTCATGCGTGATTATTTGGCCTTTGTGGTTTTTGATTTGACTTTTCTTGTGTATTGAGTCTAATCAGGGCACCCAGAGGTGAATAAGGCAATGTGGCAAATTATAGGTCTAGCAAAACTGTGGTAACAGTGGCAGGGGCTTAAAACTTAACCCTATACAGTATAATATGTCAGTCCTTGTACCGCAAGATCTCATGCTCGTGGACACATGAGGTTTTGTAAGACATAAATAGGAGCATAGTTCTTTTATTAGTAAGCCCAGATGTCCCATACGGCTGCCCATAGAAATAAATGTCCAGTGATGGCAGGTGCTGTATATTTTGGGGGTGGGGCGGCAAACAAGACACCTGTCACTGCCACACCCCCGGTTAGTCGCTCGTCTGTCCCCCCAGTAGCCCCACACCTACCCCATCTAGCAGCTTTGGCTCCTTCCTGTGTCTCCTCGGCAGCTTTACCCTGCATCTCTGGCTTCACGGCTGCTTCCTGCTTGGCGGCTTCTCTCCTCCTTCCCTCGGCAGCCAATGCAATCGCTTCTCCTCTTGGCCAGTCGAGTCTTAAGACCCACTTCTTGATTGGCCAGGAGGAGAATCAGGAAGACAATAGCGAATATTAATTCGCTATTGACACACAACTGGGTGGGGCACTGCGCCCCAAACCCACCCTTTTTTGAAGCAAATTAGATCCTCGGGCTCTAATCATGTGCTTCATAAAAAAAAACGATGCGTCCGGCGCCCTGCATTTATATTAGGGGCTGGATGGAGGGCAGCACCCCTAATTAATGGGCCGCTACTGTAAGTGCCTTTCTGAGCAGCAAAGTAAAAGTGGACTTTACTTCTTGAGGCTGGGTTCACACCTCAGACAGATGCGGCTTGGAGCAGGGGTCCAGTGCGTCCCTGTTCTCCATTTCAGGGATGAACCAGGGCCAAATATTTGCCTGAATTCGGCCCTGAAACTGAACCCAAGACGCACAGCATTCCTGTGCAAGCCGCTCCACAGCCGCAAAGGAGATATGTGAACTGGCTCCATAGAGAGACGGTCACAATCTCCTGTCATGCAAGTTGGATGTGGGGAAACCTGCATCAAATTTGCATAGGTGTGAACCCAGCCTTACTAAACAATTTGCTCTCTGTTGCTGACATCTGTTACTTCAGACAAAGCAGGCAGAGTTTGACTAGGGCTTTAAAGAGGAAGTAAACTCTGATGGATTTTACTGCCTCTTTTTTCCCCTGCAAAGTAAATGCATACTAGCCCATTATGTTGCACTTACCTGCAAACAAAGCCCTGAAATGTCCCTGCTGGTGGCCGCATCCATCTTCACCCCTCTTCTTATGGGGTGCCGTGGACTGGCTCGGTGACTGGCCGGAGTCGCGTGACGTCACTCTGGCACTGTCCCTTTAGAAATTGCACGATTGTGCCCTATCTTCACTATGCATGCGGCAATGACTTTGGCGCAAGCATATATGGTAAATATCCTAAATTGTCTAGATATCCCTGCCCTGGATAAGGAGGACTGGGTGGACTGCTTAGAACATGGCCCCAAATTGGTAATCTCTGTATGGGACAAGTTGATGCAAAGCAAATTTCTTCACAGGGTGCATTTTACCCTGGTCTGTATGGATATTTCCTGATAGGGATCCTCACTATCCCCGGTGTGGGACACAGTTGGGTACATGCCTTCATATGTTTTGGGATTGCCCTGCTCTATCGACCTTCTGGTCAGGGATTTTTGATCACCTAAATACAAACCTTGAATTGTCTGTTCCGGTGTCCCCTGAACTAGCTCTGTTGGGTATTCATGAGGGTGAGCAACGTTTTTACCATAGTAAACTGCTAATTTCATACCTTTGTTTTTATGCCAATAAGGAAATCCTTTGTAAATGGACTTCCCCTACTCCTCCTACCGTGGCATCATGTGAAAATAGAGTCAATGCAGCTTTACCCCTTTACAAGTTATTGTACATTAGCTGTGGCTGCCCCTAGAAGTTTGATAAGGCCTGGCTGCCCTGGACTACTTTCAAGGGCCCCTATTATTAATCTACATACCTGCCTCTCCTGCTTGAAGATTGAGAATTGAATTGTTGGGGCTGTCTGTGCTCCTTTTCCTATTTCATTCCCCCTCCCTCCCCCCCTACCTGGGTCTAGCCCCTATAACTGGTACTTTCTCCTTGCATGATTTCAGTTTTTTTTTTTTTTTTTTTACCTCACTGTTCTACAGTTGATTGGACAACGACCATACCACATATGAGGTCTTTATTTTATTGTACTGTTGCACTGTCAATTGTATACTGCATTGTATTGTATATTTTCCTTCAATAAAGCAGTCCTGATTGTTAAAAAAATATCCTAAACTGTGCAGGTTTAGGAGATATTTACAGTACCTACAGCTAAGCCTTATTATAGGCTTGCATACTAGCCCATTATGTTGCACTTACCTGCAAACAAAGCCCTGAAATGTCCCTGCTGGTGGCCGCATCCATCTTCACCCCTCTTCCTATGGGGTGCCGTGGACTGGCTCGGTGACTGGCCGGAGTCGCGTGACGTCACTCCGGCACTGTCCCTTTAGAAATTGCACGATTGTGCCCTATCTTCACTATGCATGCGGCAATGACTTTGGCGCAAGCATATATGGTAAATATCTTAAATTGTCTAGATATCCCTGCCCTGTATAAGGAGGACTGGGTGGACTGCTTAGAACATGGCCCCAAATTGGTAATCTCTGTAGGGGACAAGTTGATGCAAAGCAAATTTCTTCACAGGGTGCATTTTACCCCGGTCTGTATGGATATTTCCTGATAGGGATCCTCACTATCCCCGGTGTGGGACACAGTTGGGTACATGCCTTCATATGTTTTGGGATTGCCCTGCTCTATCGACCTTCTGGTCAGGGATTTTTGATCACCTAAATACAAGCCTTGAATTGTCTGTTCCGGTGTCCCCTGAACTAGCTCTGTTGGGTATTCATGAGGGTGAGCAACGTTTTTACCATAGTAAACTGCTAATTTCATACCTTTGTTTTTATGCCAAGAAGGAAATCCTTTGTAAATGGACTTCCCCTACTCCTCCTACCGTGGCATCATGGGAAAATAGAGTCAATGCTGCTTTACCCCTCTACAAGTTATTGTACATTAGCCGTGGCTGCCCCTAGAAGTTTGATAAGGCCTGGCTGCCCTGGACTACTTTCAAGGGCCCCTATTATTAATCTACATACCCGCCTCTCCTGCTTGAAGATTGAGAATTGAATTGTTGGGGCTGTCTGTGCTCCTTTTCCTATTTCATTCCCCCTCCCTCCCCCCCTACCTGGGTCTAGGCCCTATAACTGGTACTTTCTCCTTGCATGATTTCAGTTTTTTTTTTTTTTTTACCTCACTGTTCTACAGTTGATTGGACAACGACCATACCACATATGATGTCTTGATTTTATTGTACTGTTGCACTGTCAATTGTATACTGCATTGTATTGTATATTTTCCTTCAATAAAGCAGTCCTGATTGTTAAAAAAATATCCTAAACTGTGCAGGTTTAGGAGATATTTACAGTACCTACAGCTAAGCCTTATTATAGGCTTGCCTGAAGGTAAAAGTGGTGTAACTAGGTTTACAACCACTTTAAAGGTCCCTTTTAAATATGCAGTGTTAACACTTGCAAAAAGTTTTATGAAGATTTCAATAATTATATTAATTGAGAAAACATGATATCCCTTTAATTTATATGATGTATCTTTAAATCTGCTAGACTCGTCACATTTATTTTCTATGGTTCATCCTAGATGGGCAGGAGATGGAAAGATAGCGACAGAGAGGATTTCTTGGATGATTTAGTATCTGAAAATGAAGAGGAACTACAAACACAAAGAGTGACATCTCCGCTTCAGCAGCAGGTACCTATCAGCTTCGAACCCTGCCTAGCATCAAAACTCTGTGGTGTTTCATTAAAAACTAATTTGTTATGCCTACTGCCTCCTTTGTATTTTCACGATTTTAACCACTTCCATACAGGGCACTTACGCACCTTCCCGCCCAAGCCAATTTTCAGCTTTCAGCACTGTCGCACTTTGAATGGTAATTGCGCGGTCATGCTACACTGTACCCAAACAAAATTGGCGTCCTTTTTTCCCCACAAATAGAGCTTTCTTTTGGTGATATTTGATCACCTCTGCGATTTTTTTTTTTTTGCACAACAACTAAAAAAAGACTGAAAATTTTGAAAAAAAATTACGTTTTTATTTTTTTCTGTACATTTTTTGTAAATAAGTAAGTTTTCTCTTTCAATTACGGGCACTGATATGGCGGCACTGATGGGCACAGATGAGATGGCACTGATGGACATCGATGAGGTAGTACTGACGGGCACAGATGAGGTGGCACTGATTGGCGGCGCTGGTATGCGGCACTGATGGGCACTCATAGGCGGCACTGATGGGCACACATAGGTGGCACTGATGGGCGGCACTGATGGGCACACATGTGGTAAGATACCGCATAGCATTTTTCAAAAAGTTTTTGGCATTCACTAAAAAATGCTACTAAAATACCACATAAGTTATTTTATGAAGTCATGCGGTATTTTATTGGTGAAAGCCTGCAGTAATTTACCACCTGTGACATCTATAACAAACATTGTAAATCGCTGGATTTTAAGGAGCGAGTGAACGCCGGCATCCTTAACAACTAGTAACTGTCGTGGCTACTAGAGAGCGTGCGGCCGCCGCATCCTTAACCAATTGTTGACAGCTGAATGTAAAAAAAAAAAATTACAGCAATGAAAAATGTATAAAAAAAAATGATGTGGGCCCCCCTTCCCCCAATCCATACCAGGCCCTTTGGGCCTATGCCAATTTATTTAAAAAAATAGTGTGGGTTCTCGGCCCTTCCCCAAATCAATACCAGACTTATCCTAGCATGCAGCCTGGCAGGTCAGAAAAGGGGGGCCAATACCTTTAAACAATTTCCCTTTAGATTTACGAAAACTATATAATATGGGGTCAAACCTAAACACTTTCAATTTGTATGCAGTCAGGCAGGTCCTTGCACTACAAAGCTTAAAGATAAATCTAAAGGAAATTGAACAAGAAAACTGTATAATGTATGGCCAGCTTTAGGAAGTATATGGGTGTAATCATGTTAGACCCACAGACCTGCGTGCACTCGCAGACCCACAGACCTGCGAGCACTCGCAGACCAACAGACCTGTGTGCACTCGCAGACCAGCGTGCACTCGCAGACCAACAGACCTGCGTGCACTCGCAGGCCAACAGACCTGCGTGCACTCACAGACCAGTGTGCACTCGCAGACCAGCGTTCACTCGCAGACCAGCGTTCACTCGCAGACCAGCGTTCACTCGCAGACCCGCAGACCAGCGTGCACTCGCAGACCCGCAAACCAGCGCGCACTCGCAGACCCGCAGACCAGCGCGCGCCCACAATTCACAAGTACTAACGACCCCTGTTTGGAACCTCCTGTTTTAAACTCTTGATTTTAATTCACCACTTCCACTTGGACAGAGTTCCAGCAAGTTCAAGATGAGCAGGCTCTAAATAAGCTTGACAGGGCTTTATATAGGCCTCAAGCACCTGTGACCAATTAACCACTCCCCTTAATTAGTAGGCTGAAGGAAAAAAAAAAAAAGGCTGTTTAAAAAGTGCCAGAAGGAGCTGTGGTGGCTCAACGCAATTGGCACTGCGCTGACAAGCCATTCACCTCTGCAGCTAGGGGTTCGGATCCCAGTCTCGGCTACATGTGAATTGAGTTTGGTGGTCTCAGCCCGGCTCCCGGTGGGTGTGCTATGCGAGGTAAGCCTGCGCTTAGTACGCCCACCCCCCTCCCACAAAAAACACCACACTTACACGCACTCGAAATTGGGTTAACATGCATGCACTTTGACCACGCGGTCTCTAAAAAAAAGAGAGGCGAAGGACTAACGGGGCTGGTTGAGCGGGCTAGATCCTCTCACTCCCTTATAGGGAGTCCCTCTGCCCCGTTGGGCTTCAAAGCGGAGCAGGTAGGGCAGGCTGTGTGGGAGGACCCCCTCACACACCTGCCATTGCCACCCGGGGCATGGAGAAAGGTGGCAGATTGCCTCTGGGGGAGGCCTGCCTACTCCCAACTCCTGCATGTAGTGATCATGTTTAGTGTCCAACACAGAACCATAAGATCCAATGTACTGAAGTCAGAGAGTAAATTAGGTTGTTCCGCAGCAACTCACACCAGGTTCTCCAGAGAACGCATTTAATAACATACAAAGTCCACAGACGATACAAGAATCCAACAGAGTATAATTCAGAATCCCATCTTCTCCTAGACCTGTGCAATGTTCATCATAGAGTATACATGTTCTGATCCCTTCTAGATCTGTGCCTTCACATGTCCATGCAGAGAATACGTGGGGGTATATTCTCTAACTGGTAACCAGAAATTCCCAACATTATATATTGTTTCTTTTGAATAGCTGACCAATTTGATTGGTTGTCTCTTAATTGAAAGACAGCAGGACATATTTACCTGCCACTCTTAAAAGACAGGATGTGACTTCAGCCGAAGTCACTAATTAGTATGCATCCTTGCATACTAATAAGCCCCCCCCCTCTAATAAGTAATTAGATTGCATGTGATCTGAATAATGGTTCGATATGTAAAAACGGCTCCATCCTGTCTCTGTCTTTTTTTGACAATAGACAAACCTCTTTTGACTTGCAACATGTAATCACAGGCCTGATGTGTAAACTAGACTTATCATTTAATCTAATTCAACTGATTGAGTAGTGGTTTGAGACTCTTCCTGTCTCTTTGAATCACAGGTTTGAAATCCGGCCTGTATATATGTTAGACTCATATAATATAGATATATATATATATATACATATATATATATATATATATATATATATATGTATAAATATACACATACATATCCATATATTACAACATATACTACTACATATTCCCCCACTTGGATCGGTTCTAACTACTAGAACTGATCCATAAATCAAGCATTATGGTTTGAGGTACTGGATGCTTTACAATGGCTCATATGAAATATTAAGTTCAGACTGGTTACATCTCTCTTCACCAACCTCTAAAATATTCCCATGAAACAGTTATTAGATAATATAACTTTAGACCATGACTGGAAAAGGATTCAATAAACATTCGTGGCCAGTATAGCTGTTAGGCCTCATTTCAAAGATTGCTCCTTGTTTTGTAAATCACATCACGATCTTGAATATTGTGCAAAAACGAGCTGATGTCACAGTCCATTCTGACTTCACATCTCTCACCATCTCACTGAAAGTAAAGCTTGGTATGTTTTGGGAGGTCCAATCCACATAAGTCCAGGATTCTCATCTCCAGGCTCAAAGTTTTAATTTTTAAAGATGCTTTTACACAAACACCAGCAATTCCTGAAATTCTTCCATCTTCCATCTTTGTAGTAAGAAGAACCATTATTGTATCAGCAGTCCCTTTCAAGGTCAAAAAGGTTTGGATCCGGACCAGCAGTAACAATTCTGTGCTGCAAACTATTTTCTTGCACTTGACACCTTCAATCCTTCAAACCTTCAATATTCTGAATTTGTTGATTGCCAGCAGCAATTTGCTTTCGTAACGTGCTGTAGGCCGAACCCTTGTTGCCTTTAATAGAGCTGTTTTGTATCATTCAGTCCATAATTCCACAGAATGGTATACCAACATATATATGCCGATCCGGGTCACGGCACCAATGTAGTGATCAGGTATATGTGCCCAGTACTCCGGTCAGATAATTAATATCTTAGATGTTTAGTATAATGACCATAAATTACGTTGTTTCGCAGCAACTCACACCAGGTTCTCCAGAGAACGCATTTAATGGATCTTCCAATAACATACAAAGTCCACAGACGATACAAGAATCCAACAGAGTATAATTCAGAATCCCATCTTTTCCTAGACCTGTGCAATGTTCATCATAGAGTGACAAGACAAGACTAGATTTCTTGAATGCCAGCTTAAGTCCTTCAAATATTGGACTCACACTGGAAGGGGGGGGGGTCAACCAAATGTTCCCATTGAATGAATATCCCACCGAGTCTAATTAACATTAATAAACACTTCCTTATGTAAGGAAGTACCAGGCCACACACCTAGGTCGTCTTAGATAAGATTAACACATCAAAGAGTCCTTTTGATACGTGTCGTTTGACCACTAACCCCTTTGATGTGTAACCTTGAATGCCTGTATGTAAACCTATATATACTGTGCCTTTCATATACCACAATATTTTACAATACCTACATATCTATATTAATATTACAACACTGCAGTCCGGCTCCTCTCTCGAGTACACGCACAAAATACACTTAAAAAAAAAAGTGCCAGAAAAAAAGGTGTTAAAGCTGCGAGGAAAAAGACCCAACAAGAACCTAAAATGCAACCCAGCAGTCAAAAGCAAAAGTTGTTCACTCTCCACTGTCTAGCCTCCAACCAACAAGACTTGTTGATTTACTTCTGTGCTTTGGGTCGTTGTCCTGTTGCAACACCCATCTTCTGTTGAGCTTCAGCTGGTGGATAGATGGCCTTAAGTTCTCCTGCAAAATGTCTTGATAAGCTTGAGAATTTATTTTTCCTTCGATGATAGCAATCCATCCAGGCCCTGACACAGCAAAGCAGCCCCAAACCATGATGCCCCCACCCCCATACTTCACAGTTGGGATGAGGTTTTGATGTTGGTGTGCGGTGCCTCTTTTTCTCCACACATAGTGTTGTGTGTTTCTTCCAAACAACTCCACTTTGGTTTCATCTGTCCACATAATATTTTGCCAGTACTGCTGTGGAACATCCAGGTGCTCTTGTGCAAACTGTAAATGTGCAGCAATGTTTTTTTGCCAGCAGTGGCTTCCTCTGTGGTATCCTCCCATGAAATGTATTCTTATTTAGTGTTTTACGTATCGTAAATTCGCTACCAGGGATGTTAGCATATGCCAGAGACTTTTGTAAGTCTTTAGCTGACACTCTAGGATTCTTCTTCACCTCATTGAGCAGTCTGCGCTGTGCTCTTGCAGTCATCTTTACAGGACGACCACTCCTAGGGAGAGTAGCAGCAGTGCTGAACTTTCTCCATTTATAGACAATTTGTCTTATCGTGGACTGATGAACAGCAAGGCTTTTGGAGATACTTTTATAACCCTTTCCAGCTTCATGCAAGTCAACAATTCTTAATCGTAGGTCTTCTGAGAGCTCTTTTGTGCGAGTCACCATTCACATCAGGCAATGCTTCTTGTGAAAAGCAAACCCAGAACTGGTGTGTGTTTTTTATAGGGCAGGGCAGGCACCAACACCTCCAATCTCATCTCATCTCATTGATTGGACTCCAGTTGGCTGACACCTCACTCCAATTAGCTCTTGGAGATGTCATTAGTCTAGGGATTCACATACTGAATTCTTCTCTTTTTGGCAAACTTCCCAGGTGGTGGTTGTATGTAATCAGACTTAAGGTGAAGTAGATGGTTGGGAGTTAAAGGTTCCAAATTTGTTGGATCATTGATGTTGTCAACTGTAATGCCACGTACACACGATTGGTTTGTCTGATGAACCGATCGTGTGTGGGCCCCATCGTTTTTTTTCACATCGGTGAAAAAACTTAGAACCTGTTTTAAAATTATCTGATGGTTAAAAAAAACAATATTAAAAAACAATCGTCTGTGGGCAAGTCCATCAGTTGAAAATCCACGCATGCTCAGAATTAAGTCGACGCATGCTCGGAAGCATTGAACTTCATTTTTCTCAGCACGTCGTAGTGTTTTACGTCACCGCGTTCTGACACAAACTGATGGTGTATAGGCAAATCTGATGAAAGTCAGCTTCATCGGATATCTGATGATAAAATCCATCGGTCCGTTTTCATCGGATGAACCGATTGAGTGTACGTGGCATTAGTGGATGACTGTTAACAATAGACATTACTACATAGAATAGGATCCTAAGTGAAGCATCATCTATTATTTCCGGAGCTCTTTCTCAACACTGAACTTAACACATTTCTTACAGTTCTGATTTGTCTTTCCCAAACTCCTCTTGTGTGGCTTGCATGTGGAGCATTAATGTTAAAATCACATTGATTCTTTAACAAATACTCAGTTACTTTTTCTTTATCAATCTCTTTTAGAGCTTACTTCAATTCATTCTTTGCTCCAACAAAATTAGATCCTTGGTCAGATCTAAGCTCTCTGACCGTACCTCTAATGGCTATGAAACATCTCAAGGCATTAATGAATGTGTAAGTTGACATATCTTCTAACATTTTCAGATGAATTGCTCTGGAGCTTAGACATGTAAATATTAGTCCATATCTCTTGTACTCCTTGTGGTTTTGCTTGGTGATGAATGGGCCGAAACAATCCATTCCACTATAAAGAAATTGTGGTGATGGGTTTACACGATCTACTGGTAAATCTGCCATTCTTTGTTAGGTTTATGTGCCTTTCTACAGGTTACGCATTTACTTATATACTTTGCTATAACTTTGCTTCCTTTTACTTTCCAGTAACCACCTTCTCTCAAACAGTTCTGGGTAAAGCTTCTTCCTTGATGCAAGGATTTGTTGTGGTATTGATCGATAATCAATCTTGTGAAGGTAGAATTTCTGGGTACAATTGCTGGATGCTTCACTCTGCTAGGTAGCAATGCATTTTCCGGTCTCCCTCCCACCTTCAGTATACCATCCTGTAGAACAAGATTAAGCTTGTACAATGGGTGGTTGTTGGGAAGCCTTTTGGGTTCTTAACAAAGTCTCTTCAACTCTTCACTATAGAATCTCTATTGAATGAGACCTATGACTGTTTATTCAGCTTTCATTATTTCCTCTACATTCAATGATTCCTTCTTTCTGATTCCCTTTGCCAAACATTGAATTTGAGCCCCCATTGATAACGTCCATTAGTGACGAAACGCGTCTGGGAGGCTGCGTCAGTGACGTCACCACGCCAAGGAGGAGGGCTCCTCAAGCCGGCCGGCTTTTACTTATTCGTTTGCTACACGCTGTTTTTATCTGTATTTGTGTAAGTACACTACTGTTTTAAATAAATCTTTATACCCTGCGGTATCACGCTATTGCGTCCCTCTCTATCTCCCGATACATGTATTGTGGACCGCTTGACTGCTGCCGTTTTGCTGATGGGTTGTAATTGCGGCTGAACCGCAATCCTTTACCACTAACACCTGAGCCTGGGATCCTGCCGTTAATAACGAAATGTCTTAACCAAGTGTCCAGGGGATTGAAAGGCCGTGGCTGGGCTATAGCCAACTGTGTTAAAGGCTTGCCATCTGGTAAGCTGCTTATGCTTATGGTGGAGGAATGGCACAGATTGCATGCATGTCACCTGGTGGTTTGAAGTTCTGACCAGTCATTGTCTCAACATACAAATCAACTCTGAAGGCTCCACCTGAAATATTTGATTGATGCTACACAGGATTTAATCATTCTTTTCATCTGCTGAATATTATAGACTTTTTAATTTTGGGAGCGGCTTTTTTTATATTGTATATTATCTCTGTTTATCACGCGTTAGCTGCTGTCTATAGACTTTGTTGTGGTAGCGCGTTTTTTTTTGTTTTCCATTGAATTTGAGCTACTACGTTTATGACTGTATTCCATTTTGAACATCTGGCTAGTCTTTCAAGTATGACATTTTGACACTTAGCGCAGTGCTTAATGTTTGTACAATTTTTACTTTTTGATCACCCATAGACAATTTTATGTCTTCTTGGGATACACTCTTTTCTTTAGAACTTATGTCTGCAAAGTCAGATTCAAGTTTCTTCTTTACTGCTGCTGAACTTACAGCTGGTAACGCTTGGACAGATATTCGATGACACAATCCTGTCACCTGTCTTGAGTTTGCAATCTGCTGTTTTCCTCCAACAACGCCCCAACCTAGATCAGTTTGAACAGTGTAGGGATCACCCTTTCCTCCTGTGATTACCCTTCGTGGTACCAAAGCTTCGGGACAACCATAACCTATCAACAGTGCAACACCAAACTCCTTCAGGGACATTTCATGAGATATGACAGGTGCTCCCATTTATTGTCTGTTTCACAGGTAGGTATGCGATTTCGATCTAGAGGTATATCGTCTTTCGTATAAGCTGGAGATAGATCCAATGTGAGGTTTGAATGAAGTCCTCTAACTCTCAATCCTTTTGACCCTTTGACTGTTCACTAATGTGTCTCTCCCTGTCATTGTGGTGAGTTTGAGCTTCACTGGTTCTGTAGCCACTTGTAATTTCTTGCAGATTTCTTGATCAATGAAGGTGACATCGCTTTGGGCATCCAGTAGTGCATAGGCATATACCTTCTTATTCTTCCTTTTAGGATTTGAAATGCACACTGATACAACCACTGATGTGCCATTGCTTTCCCTCACTCTGCAAGAGAATACAGATGCTTTCTTTTCTTCCTCAGCATCTTTAGGTATTGAGGATTTTTTTTATTATATCTTTATTAGTTTTCCATTTACACATATCATAAATACTTAATACATAACATATTAAAAAGATTGTTAATATAAATGTATCTGGAAAAATAAAAATATCCCACATCCCCCCCCCCCCCCCGACCTCTTCCTTCTAATATATCGCTGACTTCCATAATTCTCTTTGTTATATACTTCTCTTTCTCTCCTCCCCTCCTCCTCTCTCTTCTACCTTTTTTTTTATTTTGGATTAATTTATAATGTCCTGTACCCTATCAAATTATACTGGTCGAACGGGAGATAGAATACCCTATATTACCCTTCCATAACACTACCTCATGCCGTTGGATATTGTATTGTATTATGCTCCCATCACTTCTGCATAACCCATTGTATACTTATACCCTGTCTATTCCTTTCACTTATCTTCGAACTCCTCCCTTTTCTCTCCTTCGCTATACCTCAGATATTCCATATTGTATATTTAATCTACTTTGTTGCAACACCCCCTCAATGTGGGACTCTCCAGTTCGTGCCAGTGTAAGGATATTTGGCTCTTTGCAGCATTCAGGAGCTGTGGGAGTAATGTCTTCAAGTAGTGTTTAGTTGGCATTCGAGACCCATGTAACACACATACCCACGGGTCGTCTGGGAGTTCAATGTTTTTTACTATTTCTCATATTTTTTGTCTCATCTCCCCCAGTATTTCCTAATTTTGGAACAAGTCCACCAAATGTGGGCCATAGTTCTAACTTCCTTGCAACCCCTCCAACATAGCTGTGATGTTGCCCCTGAGTATTTATGTACCTCATCCGGGGTAAGGTACCAGCGCACGAGGCATTTACAATTCAATTCCATTATATTACAGTTTACCGACGTAGCATACACCCTCTTTATTAATTGATTAGTCTCTAAATTGTTTACATATGAGCCTAATTCCTCCTCCCACTTCTTGATATATGGCGGGACGCCCCGCTTTTTTGACTCATTCAGACTCTTATATATCTTAGAAATTATCCAATTTTTAGCCTTTCCCTTGCATAATTTTTCAAGGGACCGTAGATTTTCTTTTGATCGAATAGGCTTGGGTAGTCTTTCGAAAAAAAATGTTAGTTGTGCGTACCGCCATCCATTAATCAAAATCACTTCCTTTTTATTTTTTAGTTCCTGAAAAGTTAGCAGTTTATTTTGCTCCATTACATCTTTTAATTGTATGTTATCTTGGATTATCCATTTACCAAACATTTTTTCTACTCCTGGTGTGAAATATTTTTTGTCAGTTAGTGGTATAAAGGGTGAGTTATAATCCCAGTTTTCCTTCTTGTGTATCTTGGCCCATATTTTTAACGCATGCCTAGTGATACTGTGTGTATCTGAACTAATTTCTCTGTACTGTGCCGGGATATAAATTAATTTACCCAGTGCTGTTTTACTAATTTTAATCTCCATATTTACCCATCATTTTTCTGTGTTATTTTTTTTTTCAAATATAAATTTTATTGTTTTCTAAACAAAAATGAAACGGAAGAAAAAACCGCAAAAGTACATTACAGTACAAAATTCAGAAATTGACATACACAGGTACATGGGTGGCACAACACCAACCACAATAATGGCTACCAGGAAGGGGTGCAACGGATCAAAAAACTCACGGATCGGATCGATCCTCGGATCAGGTGTCACGGATCGGATCATTTTCGGATCAGCAAAAAAAAATAACCCCACAAATCTTGTTACACTCACCAGAGTTTTAGATTTCACAGTTATTCTTAACACAAAACGGAGCTTATGTGCTTAAATACAGTGTTTGGAAATCCGACGGACTGTTTATTGCTAATGTGACACCACACCTCTGATTTTCACATTAAATGTAACATTTAAACAGTCCGTCGAATTTACAAATACTGTATTTAAGCATATAAGCTCAGTTTTGTGTTAAGAATAACTGTGAAATCTAAAACTCTGGTGGGTGTAATAAAAGATGTCCACTTGCCCCCTAATCACTATCATTACTGTGATTAGTACAGAGCACACAGGAAAAAAAGCAGGGGGCATATCCATCCTCAATCGCACAGGGATGGGGGGTTTCTTGTATAGAAAAGAGGGGGGGGGTTGTGGAATATCCTCGTACAGATGACACATTGATCTCCTCTGCAGGGATGCTCCCAGATGTCAGGGTTGATGGACACACAGTTCCCGGTGATCTGCCCCCCCCCTATCATTCTGAGCTCCTTGGTTGGCGGGTGATCGCAGTGTCCTCTCTCTCTCAGGCTTATTCTCAGTAGAGAGACACTCGCAGCACACTGGGGAAGGTCACTATTGCCCATAGCAGATTGCTCACAGCTCTGTAACTATATACACCGCCCGCCTCAAGGATCCTCTCAGACTCACCTTTCCTGTAGCTGCCGGTGGATGATCCTGCGCTGTCTGCTTTAGTCTGCTCCATTTGCGCGCTGAGGCGGGGAGGCGTGTGACGCTGTGCTCTGGGCTCTGACAAGCACACGGGGGTGGAGCAAGATGGCCGCCGCTCCGGAGCTAGGCCGAAGCCGGGGACTTTCCTACGGCCGAGGCTCCGGAGCGCTCCGCGGATCGCGGGGTGTGCCGATCCGAGCGGGGTGACCCGTTCGGATCACGGATCGGTGACGATCCGTTGCACCCCTACTACCAGGCAAGCCGTGAGTGCATAACATGACTATTCACTGAAGTTCCGCCCGGCAGAATTAAATTATTCCACATCAAAGTGGCTCCTGGCCTGGACATAAAACCAGGCCCACACCACCAATACAGCACTTAATATCCCTTGATGCCCTATACCTGGCACTTGTGTGCGCGTAAGATAAAGAAAGAAGAGTATAATAAGACCGAGATGGAGAGAATTAGGCAGGGGGAAAAGAGAAGAGGGGGGACGGACCTGAGGGGCTCAGACCACACAGGAAAGCTGTGGCACCTACTCTAATTGTCATACGCTGTCGCTCAAGTGGCCAACATGGCCACCCCTTCATCGGAATATATGAACATGGTCCAAAGCTGCCATGCCCAGGAGTGTTGTTCCTGTTTATTTTGAGCCGAATTGACCAAGTCCTCCAGTCTTCTGATCTCCTCCACCCTACGCAGCCACATCGCCACAGTCGGAGGACAAGTGTTCTTCCATAAAAGCGGAATGCAAGCCTTGGCTGCATTCAAGATGTGTCTCACAATCAACTTTTTGTAACTCCGATCCGGAAGTGTAGTGGCATGAAGCAAGATAACAGCTGGGTCGTCCGTAATTTGATGGTCTGTGAATTTTTGAGTGACCGTGCGGACTGTCGTCCTATAGTGCTGCAGTAGAGGGCAAGACCAGAAGAGGTGGAGGAGCGTCCCCTCCCCCGTCTGACATCTCCAGCATCTGTCCGTGGTGGCCGGAAAGAACCTATGAAGGCGACTGGGAGTGTAGTACCATCGGGTCAAAATCTTATAATTTAGTTCCTGAATCTTTGTACAGATAGTGGTTTTTAGAGAGAATCCGATAATTAATTGCTTCTGGGTGACGGTGAACGAGCACTGCAGGTCTGTTTCCCATTTTCGCAGAAAGTGCAACTCGAGTTGTTCCGCCGGGGAGTTAAGTATGTCATAGGTTTTGGACAGGACATTAAGTACCACCCCTTCACCACCACAGTACTCCTCAAATGTTGTCAGATCACGGTTGTGTTGCGCCGGGTTGGGTATTGAGTGGAGGAAATGATGTAGCCTCATTGCATTCCAGAAATGAAGCCGAAACTGGCCACTATCGTCGGTCAATGTGACCACCGAGGGCCAGTGATTGTCAGTCAGAAAATGGCGGGCCTGGTCATTGGCCATTGGTAGAGCCTGGAACAAATAGAGAAACTTTGGGAGGATGGACATTTTCAAAAGGTTACACCTGCCAAACCAAGAATGCAGGCCCCCGGCCCAATCCTCCAAAAGCAATCTGGTTCTGGTCAGGAGAGGCAGGAAATTGAACTCAAACATGCGTTTCAAATCTTTAGGGATCAGGGTACTCAGGTAAGAAAGGGAGGTGTTAGACCATTTAAATCCAAAGTGCGCTTGTAACGAGTGTAGTCTACCTGTGGGTATATTAAGCCCCATAGCAGCTGACTTATCAAAATTGATTTTCAGGTTAGAGAGCCTCCCATACCTGTCAAATTTTTTAACCACTTAAGGACCGCCTCATGTACATATACGTCAGCAGAATGGCACAGGCAGGCACATCCACGTATATATACGTGCCCTGCTTGACGTGGGTCGGGGGTCCGATCGGGACCCCCCCCCGGTACATGCAGCGGTCCCCGTGGCTTCAGGAGCGATCCGGGACGACGGCGCGGCTATTCGTTTATAGCCGCTCCGTCGCGATCGCTCCCCGGAGCTGAAGAACGGGGAGAGCCGTGTGTAAACACGGCTTCCCCGTGCTTCACTGTGTCGGCGCATCGATCGCGTCATCTCATTTATAGGGAAGACACGATCGATGACGTCATTCCTACAGCCACACCCCCCTACACTAGTAAACACATACACAGTGATCCCTAAATGTTACAGCGCCCCCTGTGTTTAACTCCCAAACTGCAACTGTCATTTTCACAATAAAGAATGCAATTTAAATGCATTTTTTGCTGTGAAAATGACAATTGTCCCAAAAATGTGTCAAAATTGTCCGAAGTGTCCGCCATAATGTCGCAGTCACGAAAAAAATCACTGATCGCCGCCATTAGTAGTAAAAAAAATAAAAATAAAAAAAATGCAAAAAAACTATCTATTTTGTAAACACTATAAATTTTGCGCAAACCAACCGATAAACGATTATTGCGATTTCTTTTACCAAAAATAGGTAGAAGAATACGTATCGGCCTAAACTGAGGGAAAAAAAATGTTATATATGTTTTTGGGGGATATTTATTATAGCAAAAAGTAAAAAATATTGCATTTTTTTCTAAATTGTCGCTCTATTTTTGTTTATAGCGCAAAAAATAAAAACCGCAGAGGTGATCAAATACCACCAAAAGAAAGCTCTATTTGTGGGGAAAAAAAGACGCCAATTTTGTTTGGGAGCCACGTCGCACGACCGCACAATTGTCTGTTAAAGCGACGCAGTTCCGAACTGTAAAAACCCCTTGGGTCTTTAGGCAGCATTTTGGTCCGGGGCTTAAGTGGTTAAGTAAGTTCAGGAGAGACACTGTCGGGTTAGTTAGTGAAAATAGAAGGTCATCCGCGTAGGCAGAGATTTTGTACTGGCCCCCTCCCACCGTCACCCCTGCTGGATTACAGTGCACAAAAAGGGCTCCAAGGCCAATGCAAAAAGAAGGGACGAGAGCGGGCAGCCTTGCCTTGTACCATTTGTTATCTGGAATGGTTACGAGAGGATTCCGTTCGCTTTGACTTGAGCTGAAGGAGTGGAATAGATGCTGAGAGTCCACTGTAGCATTTTGTGCCCTATGCCAATCCTCTTAGAATAGAGGACAGGAAAGTCCAATTTACCCTGTCAAACGCCTTCTCTGCGTCAGTGCTAAGGAATACACAGGGGGTCTTCCTCGTGTTGACCACATGAACGAGGTTGAGCACTTTGGTGGTATTGGACAAATCCCACCTGATCTAAATGAATAAAGCTTGGTATGAACTGAGACATTCTGTTGAACAGCTTAAGGTCAATATTAAGGAGGGAAATAAGCCTGTAGCTGCCACACGCCGCCGGGTCTTTGCCCTCCTTCGGTATAAGGGATATATGTGCTCTGAGAGTATCTCTAGGAAGCCGCCCACCGTCTCCCAAATCGTTGAACATCTTCACCATGTAAGGGCCTAGAAGTGGCAGAAGTGTTCGATAGTACTGGAGCGTGAACCCGTCCGGGCCCGACGCCTTGCCTGGTTTCATCCCACCCAGCGCTCGCTGCAATTCCTCCACTGTAATGGGGTCTTCCAGTCCCGCCCTCGCCTCCACCGACAATTGGGGGATCTGTGAAGCGGAGAAATAGTCTCGTATAGCGGATTCGGTTGGGGCAGTCACCGGGAGGTTATAAAGGGAGGAATAGAAGTCTCTGACTTCTGACACAATTTGGGACGGTGTGGACTTCCGCTGACCCGAGGGGGCTATGATCTGGGGGATATATGCGTTGAGCCGCTGCTTCCTGACTGTTCTAGCTAACAACTTCCCGCATTTGTCTTCCGACTCATACGAAAGCTTCCGACAGACCTGCAATGCTGCCTTGGCTCTGTATTGTAACAGATCTACAACCTGTTTCCTGAGGGACATCAGTTCTACTTCCAGGGAGGCTTCCGGTGTGCGTTTATGCTTTGCCTCTACAGCCTGTACCTTACGCAGCAGCTCGAGTAGTGTCTGTTCCCGCTCTTTTTTAATTAAGATTCCCTGTATGACCGCCTTATTGGCTTCCCACAGGATTCCCAGATCGCAATCCGCAGTGTCATTTGTTTGAAAGTAATGCTTCATTTCTTTCATAACATCCCACAGGACTGTCGGATCTTGCAGGAGACTCTCAGCCTCCAAAATCTAGATTTCAGGAACACAGAAGGTGACAGGCAGTAGCGCATGGTGACAGGCGCGTGATCCGACCACGTGATATTACCTATGTCAATATTGCGGACCCCCTCCAACTGATTGTGAGGGACAAACATATAATCTATTCTCGAATAGACCTTATGCGGCGAAGAGAAAAAGGTATAATCACGTTCTCCGTGATGATGCAGCTGCCAGACATCTATCAACTGGGCATCATGGTGGTTCCGTGATATACGCTTGTGTACACCCGAACTCAGAGATGAGGTATCTGAGGAAGTGTCCACCGCCGGTGCAGGTGGCACGTTCAGGTCAGCCCCCAGGAAAAGCAAACCTTCCCGGAAATCTGCTAACCGCTTCAATGCCCCGATGAACAAATGTGTCTTGATGGTCATTGGGAGCATATATTCTGGCCAGTGTCGCCTTCACGTCCCCGATCAAACCTTTAATAAATACAAATCTTCGGTCGGGGTCTAACAGTGTGTCGATACACGTCCAGGGCACTTTCCCAGATACAAGTATAGAGACCCCTTTAGATTTGGCGGCCGGATTCGTGGCATGATATGCGTGCAGAAAGAAGCGGTTCTTGAGGCAAGTGGGGTTACCAGTCCTGAAATGTGTTTCCTGAATGAACGCTACATCAGCGTGAGCTCTCCTAAGGTCGTTCAGGAGCATCCGACGTTTTTCGGGTATGTTGAGCCCTTTCGCATTTAGCGAGAAAATGTTGATGTGGTCCATCGTTCCTTTAGGTCAAGGGGGAGGGGGATACAAGAGCCCCAAAAGGGTGTGGATAGAAAAGAAGTGGAGAGAGAAAAGAGAGCGGTAGTAAAAGAAATTGTACCATCAAATAAGACGGTCACCAAACGGACTAACCAATCGTCCGTTAGCTAAGTGTACAAACAATCAGTTTGTATAGAAGCACTCCCTAGCTCACCCAGGGTGGATGCTTTATCCTAATTGGGAAGAGGTAGGAGTAGACCAAGGGTGGAACCCCCCCCAATCCACCCCCCCAGCCAGAAAAACAAATATTAGCAATCTACTTTAAGACATATATATGCATAACTCTATTAAAAACAGCAATAACATTTAAACCGGAGAGATCACTGAATGTGAGACATCATAAACATTAGTACTTAAACCCAACCCCCACAGTGGGCTGATCCCCATTAAGCTCTTCCAGATAGACCATGCCCTTGTCCCTACAGAGTCCCAGAGAGTCTTCAACATTGCCCCATGGATCCCAACCCGTAAACCCCTCTCCTCCCCTCCCGAGGGGGGCCCTGGACTCTCACCTAGCAGGCAAAACCCAGCGAGCAACATGTCGCTCTCCCTCCCCCAAAGACCCCATCCCCCACACAGGATTATAGCTAATACTAGATGGTAGTCCTGTACCGTAACAGCATATTAGAAGCAGTTCAGCGCAATTTGTTCGGCCATCCCGTGTGCCTCAATCTCCAGGGCCGCCGTCCAGCAGGGGTATCCTCACTGCGGGTGTGCAGAGTCTGAGTCCTGAGTGGGGTCATAGTCACGGAGAAATTCCCGTACCTCCTCCCCCCACCCGTAACTGGGAGTATCTCACCGAAAAAGGGAGTAGGGGAACCGTGGGGGAGGAGGGCCACAGACCGCACCATGTCTAAAACAGTCCCGTCTGTAGCTATCGTGGTGGGTGTCCGGCAGCCCCCCCCGAACACCCAAGACACGTAGTAGTGAGGTCAGAGATCCCGGCACTCCGTGTCTGTGCCTGACAGAACTGGGATCCAAAGGGAAGGGGATAACCGCCCACCCCCCTCAACCCGGGGTATGAAAGGGGGAATCCAGCCAAGGAGCGTGCCACCAGGGGGTGATGGAGCATAAGCGGGGAGTGGGCTAGAGCAAACATGGGGGCAAGGAGAAATAAAAATAAAGGGAAGGCAAAAATAAAATAGGAGAGGCCCAAAACCAGGTGTGCAAAGCAAAGAGAGACATCAGACTGCAGGGGCTCACTTCACCAACGCTCATGGCTAATCCTCCCTCGCGGCTTGCGCAGAAACGTTGCGGGGTTGACGCCAACTCCTCTGTGGACCAGGGGACCTGGCTCTCCTCATACCAGTCGGCCTCGGGCATGCAGGGTAACGCGACAGCGGCTGGAGCCAATCCGGCACAACGACAGGGTCTATGTCCATGAAGGCGAACAAGGCAGGTAAATCAGCCGGGGACCGGAGGGTGTAGGAATGTTGAGCCTTCTTAAAGGTGACTGAAATCGGGAAACCCCAACGGTATGTAAGTCCAGTACGTCTGGCAGCGTCCAGTACATGTTTTAGGAGCGCTCTTCACTGTAGCGTTGCTTGGGACAAGTCCGGCATGATCCGCAGTACGGCCCCATCGAACTCCACGTCTCCTTTCTCCCACGCCGTCCGGAGGATCAGCTCTTTATGAGTATATTGATGTATCCGGCAGATGACATCCCGCGGTCTAAATGTCAGGGTGGGAGGAAAATGGTCTCCCGTTAAGGACCTGAAGATAGCCATAGCTGAGACCCCGAGATCTCCCACACCAGTGGCCTCCGGTAAACCCCTCAGGCGCAGGTTGTTCCGCCTGCTACGGTACTCGATCTCCTCGAGCTGAAGCTGCTGTGCGAGAATGGTGCTTGCCTGAGTCGCCTGGGTCACCTCAACTGCCAACATCCATCAAGTGTGGCCACCGCCGATTCCCCGGACCCCAACCGGTCGGACAGTGTCTGTACCTCCTGCCGCACCACCGCAATCTTTTTGCGGTGAGTCGCTTCCAGCCTACTCACAATTGCCTCCCCATCAGCCTTCGTTGGTAGGGCCCGTAACAGCGCCCTCAGCTCCACATCAGGACTCCATGTCATCGACGCAGTGGAAGGCTGTGATGCATCTTGCAGATCCGGCTGAAAGACCGCCGGGACAGAGAGATCTAAGTTCAGGGTCGGCACAACAAGTGGCTGCAGTGCTGATGAGGAGGTCTGTGGAGACTGTGAGCTACGAGGTCCCTGGCTGCTAGCATCCGCCATCTTGAAGGCCGGAGAGGATCCGTTGGCGCCAGTGAGATATTTCTGGATATCCCCGCTCTTGCCTGACTTGGAAGGTACTCGCTGCTGTATCTTTCCCCTCTGTTTACCAGCCGAGTACATGCCGGGTAAAACAAGTAGATATTTTGCCTGTAAAGCTGGGTAAGGACGGGTCGGACCGGGAGCTCCTCAGGCACACGTCCTCACTCAGCCATGTCCAAACCACGCCCCTTCTGTGTTATTTTTAGCCCAATCTATTATTCGTGATATTACGATCGCGTGGTAATAATTTCTTACATCAGGTGCCCCTAACCCCCCTTGTGCCTTATCTTTTGTCAATAGTGTTAATTTAATACGTGTTTTTTTCCTTCTCCAGATACATTTTTGAAACATTGACTGTAATTTTTTAAAGTATGCTTGTGGTAATGGAATTGGGAGCATCTGCATTTTATATACTATTTTAGGTAATATTGCCATTTAAAGATGTTTATTCTGCCACTCCAAGATAATTGTCCCGGTGCAATTCTGTTAAGTTCTACTTTAACCTCATTTAGCAATGGAATGAAATTAGCTTTGTATAAGGTCTTCATAGAAGTTGCCAGCCTAATTCCAAGATATTTCAGTTCTTTTTTACAACCAAATGGTAAATCCTCCTGAAGAGCACTCCTTTCTGTTTTAGGAATGTTTATACTCAGTATTTCCGACTTGGCTGGATTTATCTTAAAATTGGACATCCTGCCAAACTCTTTAATAGTTTTTATTAGGTTAGGCAGGGTTATCCTAGGGTTTATTACAAAGAATAAAATATCATCCGCGTAAGCGGTGAGTTTGTGCTCTTCCCCTCCAATTTGTATCCCCTTAATGTCAACATTTCGCTTTATCCCCCTTAACAGGGGTTCTAGGGCAAGGGTGAACAAGATCGGTGACAGAGGGCACCCCTCTCGAGTGCCGTTTTTCATTTCGAATGGTTCTGAGACGATCCCGCTTACTTTAATTCTCGCTGTAGGTCTCTTATATAGTGATTTTATCCAGCATCTCATTCTGGGCCCCAATTCTATAGCCTCCAGTGTATTCTGCATGAAGCCCCAGTCTACCCTGTCAAAAGGCTTTTTCAGCATCAATTGACAGGAGTAGACCTGGGGCTCCACTTTCTCTGATTTTCTCTATAGCCAAGAGGGTTCTTATTCTGTTATCCCTTCCTTCCCTTCCTGGGATAAATCCCACTTGGTCCGCATTGACCACATCCTTCACAATTTTTTTCATCCTATTGGCGAGAACTTTTGAAAATAACTTTATATCGATATTGAGGAGAGAGATTGGTCTGAAACTAGAGCATAATGTATTATCTTTACCGTCTTTAGGCATTATAGTTATTGGAGCTTCTAGAGCCTCTTTCCTCATCTCCCACTTCTCTCCAATCCCATTAAAATAGGAGCACAGTTTCGGAATTGGTGTATCTGAGAATATTTTATAATACAGTATAGTCATACCGTCTGGGCCGGGACTTTTCCCATTTGTCAGTTCTTGTATAATTTTTTATATTTCTTCTTCTGTTATGGGTGTTTCGAGATTATTAAGTTTATCTTCTAGGATTTTATTTAAGTCAATCTCCTTCAGATAAGTTTTTATTTTCTCCTCTTTTTGTTTTACCTCTTCTTTAGTGTCATTTATGTTAATTGCAGAGTTTCCCACAGAATTCATGAAAGTTTTTAGAAATCTCTGATGTCGTGTATCTTATTTCCCCGATACTTGTCTGTATTCTCTCTATGTAATTAGCTGTTTTTTTCTTTTTTAATAATTTCGACCAGGTATTTCCCCACCTTATTGTCCCATTGATATCTTTCTTTCTTAATTAGACTCAGAGCCGTTCGGGATTCCTGTTCGATTACCCCTCTCATTTCCTCTCTTTTAATACTAAGATTCAATAGGAGTTGTTTCTAGTTTTCTTATGTTCCTGTTCTAGTTCAAATATTTCTTTAGTTAAACTTATTTTTTTCTCCTTATTTATTTCATTTTTTTCTGCTCCCTCCCTAATCAAAAAACCCCTAATGTAAGCCTTATGAGTTTTCCATATTATCGTTTCAGACATTCCTACTGTACTATTCTATATGTCCCATGTACAGGGGAGTGGAATGTATAGTCTTTGTTTTAAATGTTGCATCCACTAATTGATAAAAGAAAATACAAAAACTGTGCTATAAACCAACATGTGAAAAAGAAACTGTGGAAAGTATCTTGAATAGAAAAATATATAAAGATATGAATACCACAACTAAGTGCATAAGTGGGAATATAAACCATATAATATTGGACATAAAGAGTCCAATTGCCGACAATAAAAATGGTAGCAGAAAATCCTAATAAGTGTCAGACTGGAAATCAACCACACTCTCGCCTGATATTGGTCGTACGGCAGGGAGATGAACACTGGTAATCAAAACGGATATAGACCGTCACCTCGACGGCTGGAGGGTGGATGGAAGTAATCCGAGCAAGTAGAACTGATCATCTCAATCACTACAGATGTCTCGTACAGTACCAAGGGAAGAAATACTCACATAGCATAATATTGTATGCACAGAGTTTAATGTAAAAAAGGAGTCAGATCTACTTACAAAAGCATCTGAATAAAAACACGATTAAAAACAAAGAGCTGGCCGGCAAGCGGACATCCATCCTATGGGCGAAGACATCAGCACGTCAACCTCCTGACGATCATTTCGTCTCACAAAGACATCGTCACAGGGGATCAGGTGACGCACTGACGCCATCGCATATAAAAGGAAACAACGGGAACCACGCCTCAATGTGACTTGGAGACAACGGAACCACGGCAATACAAACAAACAGGATCTCCAAATAAGGATAACCATATTGGAGAGCTGTAAGACACAAAAAATAAATAATAAATAAAAAATAAATTGGGACTAGAGAATATAAAATTGTAAACTAAAAAGTGGTTACATAGGCTGGAAATCAACAAGCCTATGATACCCGTAAAGCGAGATATTGCACCTCCACTGACTAAATAGGAGAATGCAATTGAATGACACTCCAAAATCTAGTGGAGAAAAAATATAAATAATATATATACACCCAAAGAATACCAGGATGACATAATAATCAATAGGGTGTAAAAAAATAAAAAATGTATATATAAATAAAAATAAATATAAAAATAAAAATGAAATTGTATATATGTTCCAATGCATATAGTATGAATGCATGCTATATGTGTATCCATTAGTAGCGAAATCTCAAAGTCACACCAAGTGTACATTGATAAGAGGAAATAATTTAAAAATAAAAGAATAGTAATACAGTATCCATCAATTGTAAATAATCATGAGTTATCAATAAATGCATTAAGGTCAACCTCAACATTTAGGCCAAATGCAGTAAAACACTTCATTTTGTGGATCCAGGCCATTTCAAGCCTGGAAATACTACGCACCATTGAATCTCCTCTCCACTGTGGAGCATATTTATCTATCCCTAGAAAAATGGTCTTATCTGGGTTTTTGTCCACTAATTGATGTTGGTGCATCTTCTTTTTTAATTTATTCCTCTGAGCTATTCCAATCCCCTGTGCATGCGACATACTATCTAGCTTTGGATCCAGACACAAGTTGAAATCCCATAATGGCCCCCCCAATCTTAAATTCTATAAAGTCCTCTATGATTCCCGCTAGATATTGTGCAGACTTTTTATTTGGTCCATAAAGTTTGCTAATGAGATCCCGGCTCCATTCAGGTTTCCCCTTATAAATAAAAAGCGCCCTTCTGGGTCCACCTTCCTCTCTTCTAATATGAACCGGGCACCCCTAGCAAACCCTATGGCCACTCCTTTAGCTTGACTAATAGGAGAGTCCGTGTAATACTGATAGAGACTCATTAATTAATTGATTTCCCTGATCCAATCTCAGGGCTAACCCATCCTGCCGCCTGATTCAAATTACTATGGTGATACAGTGTAATCAAAAAACAGACCACATGCTCACCTGCCAACGTTTCAACAGCAGAGAGAGAATGGCTGCCGTCTAGGCAGTTGCCTTTATTTTCAGCACACGATCACAAAATGCATTCTCATTGGTTCACATTAAACAGAAACACCCATCAATCCTCCCACTCACCCTCCCCATACCCATTCATCCTCCCCTCACCCCCCCCCCATCCTGTGAGCACATGTAAAAAAAAGTCCATTGAGACTAAAGCACAGGGGTTTCTTGATCAACTTTACAAGAGTTGCTTAGTCCAATCAGATGATTACACGACTTAGTCTCTTTCAGTCACAGAAATTAATGGTTTTCTTTCAAACGTCACACAAGTTCCTCTGAGTGTGTAGAAGGGGGATGGGAAGGCTTTTCCTGTCACAACTGAGGAATCTAGAAGAGAGGGGTGGCTTGGGAGTGAGAGCTTAGAGTGGAGAGTGGGGGGGGGTGACATCTGTTCTTAATAACATGTCCTTTTGTTACTCCATTTCAAATGGTAACTTTTACAAGGTAATATCTGCTTCTTCATATTTTCAATGTTGGGTTCATAACTTTAAAACAATATCTGATAAATCTTATCAAGCAAAATAAGCAGTATTGTTCATTCCCATACATACATATGCATATATAAAAAGAAATATGAAAATATAAACCGAGAAACATTTAGTGGTTCTAATAAAAGAATAAGCTCAACTTCTCAAATAGGAATTTTTCCCTAATCCACTACAATACCAAAGGGGGAACTCATTTGAAACAATTCTACGGTTTGTGCCCAAACACAAATGAGTCTCCTGTAAAAGGATTACATCAGCTTTTAAAAATGTTAGTTCCCGCGTTTATATTTTCATTTTTGATGGGGGCGTTCATTCCACGGACGTTATATAAAATTATATTAATTTTGGTCATCCCATATATTTGAGGTAGCTTCCTTAACCTCTTGACCACCGCCCCATGTCAAAAAGACGTCCTCTTTTTAAAGTTGAATATCTCGATAACGGCAGCAGCTGCTGCCACAACCGAGATATTCATCTTTTCAGGGGGCGGTGGTGTACACGATAACGGCGGTCTCCGCGGCGGATTTTTGACCCCAGATCTCATATTTAAGAGGACCTGTCATGCTTTTTTCTATTACAAGGGATGTTTACATTCCTTGTAATAGGAATAAAAGTGATCAATTTTTTTTTTTTTTTTTCAGTGTAAAAAATTATAAAACGAAATAAAAATAAATAAGAAAACCAAAAAAATTTTTTTTAAAGCGCCACGTCCCGACGAGCTCGCACGCAGAAGCAAACGCATACGCGAGTAGCGCCCGCATATGAAAACGGTATTCAAACCACACAAGTGAGGTATCGCCGCGATCGTTAGAGTGAGAGCAATAATTCTAGCCCTAGACCTACTCTGCAACTCAAAAAATGCAACCTGTAGAATTTTTTAAACGTCGCCTATCGAGATTTTTAAGGGTAAAAGTTTGACGCCATGCCACGAGCGGGCGCAATTTTTAAGTGTGACATGTTGGGTATCATTTTACTCGGCGTAACATTATCTTTCACAATATATAAAAAAATTGGCCAAAATGTATTGTTGTCTTATTTTTTAATTCAAAAAAGTGATTTTTATCCAAAAAAAGTGCGCTTGTAAGACCGCTGCGCAAATACGGTGTGACAAAAAGTATTGCAATGACTGCCATTTTATTCCCTAGGATGTCTGCTAAAAAAAAATATATAATGTTTGGGGGTTCTGATTAATTTTCTAGCAAAAAAATTGTGATTTTCACATGAAGGAGAGAAGTGCCAGAATTAACCCGGTGGGCAAGTGGTTAAAGAGAGAGCCTTGTTTCTATCATATATTTTCATAGAGGTCGCCCCACCCCCCCTTAGCTGGAACCTTAGATTTAAAACATAAACAGATCTGTTCTTTATCTTGGAAATTGTGAAATCGCACAATTGCATCTCTCAGCAATTCATCCGCCACTCCTGCCGGTTTTCTAACCCGATGGATTCTTTCTAATTTTATTTTATCAAATGCCGTTTTACCTCGCATCTGTCCAAATACGTTATCAATTTTTTTCTGTAGATCTTCAACTTGTTGATCCGGTAAAAAAGTACTTTCAAAATGTCCAGCTCTTCCCTTCTGCTGTTCGCAAACCTGCGTCCTTCAGGACTACCAGTTACATGCTCTCCCCTCTTTCCATGTTAAGAAAAGCTTAAGGAAGATTATATTGAACTTGACACCATCACCCGTACTTCTACCTTTTCATGTCTAGAGAGCAGCCGTTCATTCAGTTATGTTGCTCTTTTTTAATAGTCTTAGTTTGAGGGGTCCTAGGGGTGTTCATAAGTTCATAAGAAGAAATAATGACTCACCCTATTTGACGTTTGTACTTTCTCACTGGGTCGCGTCTTCCTGACGGCTCTCGGTGTATCCAGTGTATGTTGGCACTTGCCTTGAACTGTCCCCCTTATTCCTTATACAGCTCCAGCTTCTTGGTAATTAAACCTTCAGCTCATCTGCTCAAACATAATTATTTGGGGGAGATGGAGAATATCAGCTATATTAAAGAGCTATTTTGGAACGCTCTGGTTACCTCAAAGATCTCCCATTCACACCGTCAGCAATAGTCCCTATTACTGTTCCTCTGTCAGATCGTTGATGCTGTTTCCTTCTCTCCCCCAGGCTCTCTCTCCTCTCCCCATTCACTTCTCCCTATCACACCTGTCGGCCATTCCACATTCTCTAAGGTCCGATCCACTGGCTACTGTGGTTCCTCCTCCTCCTAATAATGGCATGGCCACTAAAGCATTGCCTCAATCCAGGAGAGGAGACTGGGAGACGGGGGGCATGCTGACCAGCACTTCGGGGGAACTGCAGAGCTTACGATCTCCCTGTTGGGACCTGCTTGCTGCCTCTCTGCAACCACACACACTGACGCTGACATTGGCTCCCCAGACCGTCCATGAGTGGCGCCTCTTAGCAAATCCCGGCAGTGATACTCAGAGGTATTGCGGGGGGTAATGCGGGGGAATTGCAGGGATCCACGTAGGTCTTGCGAGAGGTCTTTTCTTTTCATTTGGGTATTTCTTCTTGAATTGTTGGCACTTGTGTATAGAGTGGTTCTCTCCACAGAACATACACTTAAAAGTAGTCTGAGGATTTGTCGGTTCTGTCTCTCTACTGATCCCAGTAGTGACTTTGAACTTGCTCTCGTAGGTATCTAGACCTTTAGCTGTTGTTTCGGTTGCAAAGCTAGTTGCTCTTGCATCTCGTGCTTCCTTGTTAACGAACTCAGAGAACTTTTAAAAACTTGGGACGTTCTTACTTGGATCTAACTGTTCAGTCACATAGTGATCCCATCTAGAAGCCACTTCTTCAGGTAGCTTAGCTAGCATCCTGTGATTTTCTAGAGAGTCATTCAGTACTTCTAGTCCTCGTACATGTGGGATGGCATTGCTGCATGCTTGCAGGAAGTCACCATACTCTTGGAGTTTGAAGTGTTTTTAGGACCTATTTTAGGCCAGCTATTCAATTTCTCCCTAAAGGCTATTTGTACTAAGAAAGGATGACCATATCTTGCATTTAACTTTTCCCAAGCTTGCTTGTAGGCTTCTTTGTCTGTTCTATAGACGTAACCTTCAAGAGCTTTCTTTGCTTCTCCACCAACATATTTCTGAAGGTAGAATAACTTGTCAACTGGCCTGGTGCAATGATGCTCAATGATCATTTCAAAACTTGCCTTCCACTCTATGAACTTCAGTATGTCTCCTGAAAATACGGTAGGTTCTGGAATGGGAAGTCTTGCTGGGACTGTTCTCTGTCGTCTTGCTGGGACAATAGTCGCAACATTCTCCTGATCATTGCAGTGACATCTAGGAACAGAATTATCCTGTTTTATTTTTTCACTTAGTTCTGAATTGCGTGAGTCTCTCTCTTTGTCTTTCTGAGCAGGGATGGAAGGGCAATTACTTTTTTCTTCATTACATACTGGTGATTTCTTTCCATTCTCCTGGGCGTATGAAAGGAAGTAGGAGTCTGCTTCTTCACTTAGTACAGATTTGGACTTATGATTACTATTCATGTCCTCTTTGTGAACTCTTAGTCTGGCTTCTATAATCTTAACGTCCTTCAGCCTTTCCATTTCTGCTACTCGTAGGCCCTGCGCCTCAATGGCAGATTCCATCTCAATTTCTGCTCTCTTGACATCAAGTTGTTTGACAAGTTCCTTTCTTTTGGCTATTATAAGTACTTGAGCACTCTGATATGTTACTGGCACTTCTTCTAGCGGAAGAAGTCCTAATTGTGATTGTGGTTCCTCCTAAGGAATTAGCACAGTCTCTCATAAAAGGCTTGTTCATTCTCTTTCTTGCCTTAACTTCATCATAGTTTGCTTCAGATAATAGTTCTCTCATGAGCTTTATTAAATCTTTTGTGACTGCAGTACATGTGTCCATGTTCCTTTATAATATCCTGGGGAGGTGTCGTAGATGACTGCAGGTTGACATATGCTGCCATAAGCTCTGATTCAGATTCTTCTATCATCTCTATTATATCACTAAATTTTCCTTTTATACCTTCTTGCTTTAGCTTTCTACGAACATCTTTAATGTAAGATTTTCACTTCTCATACATTCTGGTAAACTTTTTTCCTTTTAATGCTGCTTCTTGCTCCAAATTTTCCGGCATCTTTAACCACTTCCCGACTGCCTTACGACTATATACGGCAGCACTTTAAAGATGGATATCTCGGTAACGGCAGCAGCTGCTGCCACAACCGAGATATCCATCTTTAGTGTGAGCGGTCCTGTAAAAGATAACGGTGGTCTCAGCGGCGGATTTGCCGCAAGATCACCGTTATCGGCAGCGGGAGAGGACCCCCCCTCCCGCCGCTCTCCCGAGCCCTCTGCTGCTTACCGGAGCCGTCGGTAGCGGCGGAGGCGATTGGGTCCTTTCATATGCTGTGTGGGGATGCGAGTGAGGGCAAGATGGCCCCCACCCGTCCCCATAGCATTGCTGGGCGGAAGTGACGTCAAAACGTCGGTCCCGCCCATGCGTCTTAAAGAGACATTTTTTTGTTGTCATTTTTTCAAATGACAAAATTTCCATTTTTTTTTTTGCATTTAAGTCTAAATATGAGAACTGAGGTCTTTTTGACCCCAGATCTCATATTTAAGAGGACCTGTCATGCTTTTTTATATTACAAGGGATGTTTACATTCCCTGTAATAGGAATAAAAGTGATCAATTTTTTTTCCAGTGTAAAAAATAATAAAATAAATAAAAATAAATAAGAATTTTTTTTTTTTTAATCGCCCCGTCCCGACGAGCTTGCGCGCAGAAGCGAACACATATACGTGAGTAGCGTCTGCATATAAAAACGGTGTTCAAACCACACAAGTGAGGTATCGCCGCGTTCGTTAGAGCGAGAGCAATAATTATAGCCCTAGATCTCCTCTGTAGCTCAAAAAATGCAACCTATAGAATTTTTTAAACGTCGCCTATCGAGATTTTTAAGGGTAAAAGTTTGACGCCATGCCACGAGCAGGCGCAATTTTTAAGTGTGGCATGTTGGGTATCATTTTACTCGGCGTAACATTATCTTTCACAATATATCAAAAAATTGGGCCAAATTTATTGCTGTCTTATTTTTTAATTAAAAAAAGTGATTTTTTTCCCAAAAAAGTGCGCTTGTAAGACCGCTGCGCAAATATGGTGTGACAAAAAGTATTGCAAGGATCGCCATTTTATTCTCTGTTAGGGAAAAAAATATAATGTTTGGGGGTTTTAAGTAATTTTCTAGCAAAAAAAATGTTTTAGTCTTGTAAACACCAAATCTGAAAAACACCCACGGTTTTCTGATACATTCTGAGTGTCTTAGTTCATCTGTTTGGGATATATTTGTTAGGGCCAAGACTAATGCTGCATCAGACTCTTCTACCACAGACGGGTTCACTTGCTCTTCACCTTCTATCTTATCTATCTTTGTATCCTCGAACAGTGGCATAGCAATACTAGACTTAGACTTTTTACTTTAAGTGCTATAACAATCAATACAACTATTAAGAAGACTTTCACTTTAAATGCAATAGCAATAGGTGCAGGCGGTAAAAAAATCACTTTAAATGCAATAGTGTCCTTGTACTACGAACTGTCCCTTGTTTTTTACTTAGTCCTTTTGTTCCTGCATGCAAATGTCTCTTTCTTGTCAAGCCTATGTGCAAAGATAGTAATAAAGGAAAGCTCTGACCTTATTCTGAAGAGCAGGATACTGTGATCTGTAGGTTGCTGGAACAAGCATCCATCTTAAGAGACTTGTCTTTCTTGATCTGATGCTCTATTCTGACTTGCGATGCTTTGCACTGACTTGCGATGCTTTGGGCCTAGTGGCGGGAAACTAGCTGGCTGCAGTACGTGGCTTCTTAGTGGGTAGCGGTGCAGGCACTCTAACTCTGGACTTCGGCCTCCCACCATGCGTCTTTTTTGTATTGTACACCACGGGACACAGAGCCTAAGTCTTTACATAATTGGTTATATGCTCACCAGAGGTGATTGGACACTGGCACAACCAATCAGAGACAGTTCCCCTCCATATAGCCCCTCCCATCCGGGAAGTACCTCCGTTTTTTCGCCAGTGTCTAAGGTGCAGGACACATGGAGAAGTGCTAAGGGAAGCTCAGCCAAAGAGACCCCCTGGGGGCTAAAAGGAGCTAGACCCTCGGGTCCATCCAAACGCTAAAGTTTACGCCAAAGTGGAAGAGATCCGGGCCATACGCATGAGGCGTCGCCTGTAATGTCTCTCTTCGGAGGACTGGACTCTGAGGTTCAGCACTTTTCGTTATTGCAGCTAAAAGGCTTTGATCAGAGTTTTTTTACAAGGCCCAGGGAAGAGGTCTCCTTTTAGGAACCCATACCCCTGAAGGTTGGCACACAAAACCCGCTGAGATGGGTGAAGACTGGTACTGTCTGAATTTTTTCAGCAGAACAACCTGCAGCGTTTTTTCTTTTACAATTTTTGAGTACGGTTTCTGCTCCGTTGTGACCACTAGAGGGAGTAAAGAGCTGGGTTTCACTCACCTCACTCTCTACAGTGTCAGTCTGCAAGACAAGCACACTTCCTCCGCTGCAGAGCTCTGTAAAGGCCACCTCTTTTCTCCTCCAGAACACAGGTAGGACCCCAGAGTCCAAACAAGCAGGGGGAAGCTCCCCATCGCCCCAGGCACACCGACATGTTGCCCTAGGTCACGCGCGCACGCATGGGGGCGCATTTTATCGGTGGAGGGGGTTTGGGAGCGTGCACATGCGCGGGCACGCCGTTATTTTGAAGATGGCACCCAGGCAGAAGATAGAAAGCAATCCCAGAGGCCGGCAACTCTTCCCTTGGGACACAGCAGCATTCGGGGGACACGTAAGCTCTAGGTGGTTGGTGGGGCACTACCAGAGAGAGACACTTACTCTGTAGCATGAAACTGTGTGTTTAGGTTGCATACTTAATGTAGATTGCTAAAATGAGCACAGTAGTATATGCTGTTGGTACCTTGGCTTGTGGCTTGGTCAGATGGCTTCCCTTAGGAAAGGTTCAGGGGCTAAGAGCAAAAAAGCAAGACCGCAGGAGACAGGCGGCTCTAGCCGTGCCTGCTCAGTACCTTCTTCCCCTGTAAGCCTTGATTTGCCTATACAGGAGGAACCTTTGCCACTATCAGGAGTTTCTCCAGTGGCACCTGGGCCTGCATATGTCACTGAAGACACTTTTGTTGCAGCCATGGTAAAATTGGAAGAAAAAATTGCGAATTTAAAGGGTTTGTAAAGACAAAAATATTTTCCTCTTAAATTAAAGTCTGACAGTAGCTGATAAAGTAAAAAGTAATGTTTTGTATTATAACTAGTTTGATACCTGTTGAAATCGAGCTGTTTTATTCACCTCCGTCACTCCTGAATCATTATTCTCACTGACTTCCTGGTGTGCGGTGCGCATTCATTCTTGCTACATCACGGCCTAATGGGAACTACAGTTCCCATTAGGCTTAGCCTCCATGCCTGTGAGGCATAAGAGAGCATCTTCACGCAGGGCTGTAGTCATAGGGAGGGGGTGAGCACATTCTGCTTTCCACCATGCAAAACGGCTCAGATGCTGGTGGAAAGCAAGAAGAGGAGAGACAGGAAATGTCATTTTCAAACCTGAATTACTGTATTTTGGAGGTCAAAGGGAAAAATGAGTTAAGTGATATTTAAATGCTCTAGCTTACAGTAATCAATTGATCTAATAAAAAACGAACCTTTAGTGTTCCTTTAATCTCAAAATCCTCACAGGGGGACAAAAAGTGAAGCAGATCCCCTTCAGTAAATTTAGATCCTTGGTCAGAAAAATCTGAAGAGGAAAAGGATGAAGCTTTACCCACAGAGGACATGGATGAGGAGTCAAACGGTTCAGGGGTATCAGAGGAACCCTTTTCCGCTTCCCAGATGCTAAGATCGCAGCTTCAATGTTATACGGAAGAAGTGCGAACTGCATTCAGACTGCCATCTTCGGAGTTATCTGAATCACCTCTCTGGGCTCGTTAAAATCTCTGCAGAGTCCAAGCTCTTTTCCAGTTCATCCATTGCTAAAGAAGCTTATTAAGGCAGAATGGTTACATCCAGACAAGCGTTTCTCTCCTCCAAAAAAGTTTGAGATTCTCTATGCCATGGAGGAGGAATTTACCAAGAAGTGGCGTTTACCTGCAGTAGATGCAGCTATTTCTTGTGTAAACAAGAACCTGACTTGTCCAGTGTATGACGTACAGGTGTTTAAGGATCCTTCAGAAAAGAGGTTGGAATCCTTACTGAAATCTTCCTTCTTGCTGGCAGGGTCAGTTGCACAACCCGCTGTAGCTGCAGTGGGTATGTGTCAGGTCCTCAAGGACCAGGTAAAAGAGGGGCTAAAGGAGTTATCTCCAGAACAAGCCAAATGTTGGGAAAATTTGCCTAAAGCCTTATGCTTCAGGCTCAGTGGTTCTCAACCTGGGGTCGGGACCCCCTCGGGGGTCAAATGAAGATTTGCCAGGGGTCACCAAATCCGGGGCTGTTCCTAAAGCCCTCACCCCTCTCCCAGCCTTTTTGCGTCTGCCCAGCTGGGCTGTTCCTGGAGCCCACGGCTGCCCACTCAGCCTCTTTGCAGCCGCCCATTCAGTTCACAGCATGGCTGGGGGGCAGAGACTAGAGGTCTGCTGACTGGTGAGGATTGTGAGGTGGGAGTGGCTGGAGGAGACCCTATCTCCTGATTTCTGCATAGGTGTCACTGCTACGTGACACCACAAAGTCGGAGACACAGTGATTTTAGTTGCAATTAAAAGTCCCCACTACAAATCTTGGATCAGCAATGACCTTGATCAAGAGCACCTAAGGGTGATCAGAACAACCCCCAAGCATTGCCACTCATCCAACTCCCCCCCTTCCCACCAAGGAGTAATAGAAGGAATAAAAATAGAGAATACATGGAAGGGAGAGGAAAAGAGGGGAGGAAGAAAGACAAAGGGAGAGAAAGAATAAGAGAAAAAAAAGATGGCTAGAGAGAGATCAGGGGGAAAAATAAAAAATGTGGATAGCGAGAGATAAAAGGTAAAAGGACAACAAAGAGATAAAGTGGTACATCCTAAAATGTACCATATGAGTTTTTAGTACTGTACCAGTGGAGGGGCTCAGGAAGCGCTAAATTTCCATGGGTTCTGGGCGCAAATTACTTGTCTTTCCTTGGGTGCTGACAACCCACGCTACGAAAATAATTTTACTGTTAGGGGTCCTAACAAGAGAGATTTCGATCCAGCAAGCATCTCGCCCTACACTCCAGTGAGTGCATATGCGCAGAGTCCTCTGGTTAAAACATTGGTCTGCAGAGGTACCATGTAAAAAGCTTTTGACAAGTTTTCCGTTTCATGGTGAACGCCTCTCTGGGGAAGATTTGGAGAAATACATCCAAAAGATATCTAGCTGAAAAACTACATTGCTACCAGAGAAGAGGAAAAGCAAGCGACCTTGTTTTAAACGTTCTCTCTCCCCAGCCCCTGGTAAAACTACCTCCAGCCAGTGGCAAACTGCATTTTCAGCCAAACACAAAAGCAAAGGAAGACCAGGGCCAGAGGAACAAGAAGCAGTGGGGTTCAAAAGCCAATAAGCAAAACCCCAAAGCCTCCGCATGAAGAGACGCCCTCGGCTTTGTCAGTTTTCAGCGGTATGGCAGACAGAGATCCAGGACAAGTGGGTGGTATCCACTGTATCCCTAGGGTACAAGCTTTCAGTTTGTGGCTCTACCCTTCGGGGTGGCTACAGCACCCGGGTATTCACAAAGGTACTGGCTCCTCTGTTGAGCAATCTCAGAGCAAAAGGCATAAAGATAATGGCCTATTTAGATGATCTACTTGTAATAGATCAATCCGTAGCAGGATTGCACCACGCAATGTGCATCACTATAAGATATCTGGAGCACTTAGGATGGATTATAAATTTACAAAAATCCTCTTTTCAAGCTCAAAGAAGGCTGGAATATCTGGGCATGATCTTAGACACTGCCCAAAGCCGGGTATTCTTACCAGAGCCAAAGATCAAGTCACTAAAGGACCTGATTCACAAGGTCAAAGCAAAGAAGAGACCTTCAATCCGCCTTTGCATGCGACTATTAGGCAAGATGGTAGCCTCTTTCGAGGCCGTCCCGTATGCCCAGTTTCATTCAAGACTACTGCAAGGCAGCATTCTAGCCACCTGGAACAGAAAGATCCAATCTCTGGATCTACCCATGCGCCTCGCCTCACAAGTGCGCCAAAGCTTCAGTTAGTGGTTACAGACCAAGAACTTGCGGAAACGAAGACCCTTTCTCCCAATCACCTGGAAGGTGGTATTTACAGATGCCAGGCTAATGGGCTGTGTGGGAAGAAGCTTCAGCCCAGGGAACCTGGGCCAAAAACGAGAGAAGTCTGCTCATCAACATACTCGAATTACGGGCAGTGTACTTGGCCCTCAAAATCTGGGCAAGCAGGTTAAACGGTCACCCAGTCCAGATTCGATCCGACAATGCTACAGTGGTAGCTTACATCAATTACCAAGGAGGCACCCACAGTCAGGGCGCCCAGAAGGAGGTGAATCGCATTCTAAAATGGGCAGAAGAACATGTGCGTTGTCTGTCTGCAATCTTCATTCCAGGGGTAGAAAACTGGCAAGCAGACTAAGTCGCCAGCAACTTTTACCAGGCGAGTGGTCTCTCCACCCCAAGATCTTTCAGGCCATCTGCCAGAGATGGGGGACCCGGGTGTAGACCTGTTAGCCTCCAGGTTCAACAGGAAGTTGGACAAATTTGTGTCCAGGACAAGAGATCCTCTGATGCGCTAACGGTCCTATGGAATCAGTTCTCACTGATCTATGCATTCCCACCGATAGCCCTTTTACAAAGGATCAGGATCAGAAAAGAAAAGATCCCTGTAATTTTAGTGGCCCCAAATTGGCCCAGAAGACCTTGGTATGCCGAAAATCATGAAGATGGCGATAGGAACACCTTGGAAGCTTCCACTTTGCCACAACCTGCTGTCATAGGTCCAGTGTTCCATCCTTCTTTACAAACACTAAGTTTGACGGTTTGGCTGCTGAAACACACATTCTGAAGAAGAGAGGGATCGCAGGCCCAGTGCTTCCTACACTTCTTAATGCCAGAAAGCCAGCGTCCAGACTGATTTACTATAGAGTCTGGAAAGCAAATGTTACATGGTGTAAAACAAATCGAATCCTCGGAGATATGACATAAGCAGGATTATTGCCTTTTGCCAGCTAGGAGTAGATATGAAATTAGCCCTTAGTACCATTAAGGGTCAAATATCAGCTCTATTGGTCTACTTTCAGAGACCACTGGCATCTCATTCGCTAGTGTGGGCCTTCATTCAGGGGGTACTACGGATCAATCAGCCAGTCAAGTCCCCCTTGTGCCCATGGGACCTGAATCTAGTACTATCTGTGTTGCAGAAGCAACCTTTTGAACCTATTCGCCACATTCCGCTGATACTTTTAAGCAGGAAATTGGCATTTTGATTACTATCTCTTCGGCTAGAAGAGTATCGGAATTAGCAGCTCTTTCTTGCAAGGAGTCTTATTTAGTTTGTCATAAAGACAAAATTGTACTACAACCCCAACCTACCTCTTTGCCTAAGGTGGTGTCGGCTTTTCATTTACATCAGGACATTGTCATGCCTTTATTTTTTCCGAATCCGCAGACGGCAGAAGAAAAGTTGTTACACCTTTACAGCTGTCACAAGATCTAGAGAGTGTATCTGCAGGCAATTGCTCAGATACGCAAGACAAATATTTTGATTATTTTCCCGGATGGTCCTAAGAAGGGACAAGCGGCGTCAAGATCCACTATGTCCAGGTAGATTCAACAGACAATTTTTCAAGCCTATGGTTTAAAGAATAGGACTCGTCTTTTTTTCTCTTAAGGCGCACTCAACCAGGGCGATAAGTGCTTTATGGGCAGTGCACCACCAGGCTTCGGTGACTCAGATCTGTAAAGTTGCAACTTGGTCCTCGGTCCACACATTTTCCAAATTCTATCAGGTGGACGTGGGAGGACAGGAGGATGCCGCCTTCGGGCGAAGTGTGCTGCAAGCAGCGGTATAGAGCTTCTTTTTTTTGTTTATTCCCACATTATTCCCCCCCTTTCCCCCCCTCCTCCAGCTACCTCACGGTTACTATTATTAATACCACTCTATTTTCCTCGGCCCACCTTCTAGGGGTGTTAAAAATAATCGCTGCATCGAGATTATACCCTGGACGATTCTGCATCGATGCGGTATTCAGCAATAATCGATTAATAATGACGTCATTGCGGCCCCTCCCCCGCACAGCAATGTTTTTGCTGGAAAGATATGCCGCCGATTGGCTGGCTGCGCCTGGAACTTTCCCCTCCTCAACTCACACAAAGTAGCCTGAGCCTCGTTGCTGCCCCCACCCACGATCTCCCCCTTCTCTGTGATTTGGAGCTCTGAGTCTGACTGGACAGTGACACTGGTCATCTCCCCGATGGGCGGTGCCGAGCCGCACGAGGAGCTGAGAGACAGAGGCACACAGATCATGACTGCACAGAGCTGACACTGCAGCTGTTGTAACATCCGTGGGGTGAGGCATAAAGTTGGCTTATGCAAACTACAAACAAGCTGTGAGGAGAGGAGGGGGGGATGGAAGTGCTCCTGAGGTGAGAAATAAGCCTGACATGCTTGATATATGGGTGAGTGTAGAGGTGGCACACCCCCCCTTCCTGCTGCAGCTATCCTGTGTGTGTGTGTGTGTGTGTGTGTGTGTGTGTGTGTGTGTGTGTACTGTGTGCCTAACACATTGGGGGCTGCACAAACTCTTTTACTATTTCTTCCTGTGATTTCCCTATCATCTCTCCCCTCTGGAACCATCTAGTGATCTGCAAGCAGGATATTTCTTGCTGATTGGAATGTCTCCCTTTTTTTATTTGTGCAGTGATGTTGACCTGTTTACTATGCAAGTTGCTGCCAAAAGACTCAATGGGTTTGTTAAAGTGATACTAAAGGGTATTATTTTCTTCTTTAAAATAAAAATCATGCTTACCTGCTGATCTTCTGTATAATTTCCGCAGTCTCTGACCATTTCCTGTAGCATGTCCCCAGTCTCTGATCATCTTGTGTAGCATGTCCCCAGTCTCTGATCATGTTGTGTAGCATGTCCGCAGTCTCTGATCATCTTGTGTAGCATGTCCGCAGTCTCTGATCATCTTGTGTAGCATGTCCACAGTCTCTGATCATCTTGTGTAGCATGTCCGCAGTCTCTGATCATCTTGTGTAGCATGTCCGCAGTCTCTGATCATCTTGTGTAGCATGTCCACAGTCTCTGATCATCTTGTGTAGCATGTCTGCAGTCTCTGATCATCTTGTGTAGCATGTCTGCAGTCTCTGATCATCTTATGTAGCATGTCCGCAGTCTCTGATCATCTTGTGTAGCATGTCCGCAGTCTCTGATGATCTCGTGTAGCATGTCCGCAGTCTCTGACCATCTCCTGTAGCATGCACGCAGTCTCTTATCATCTCGTGTAGCATGTCCCCAGTCTCTAACCATCTCTTGTAGCATGCACGCAGTCTCTGATCATCTCCTGTACTATGTCCGCAGTCTCTGATCATCTCCTGTACTATGTCCGCAGTCTCTGACCATCTCCTGTACTATGTCTGCAGTCTCTGACCATCTCCTGTACTATGTCTGCAGTCTCTGACCATCTCCTGTACTATGTCTGCAGTCTCTGACCATCTCCGGTACTATGTCTGCAGTCTCTGACCATCTCCTGTACTATGTCTGCAGTCTCTGACCATCTCCTGTACTATGCCTGAAGTCTCTGACCATCTCCTGTACTATGTCTGCAGTCTCTGACCATCTCTTGTACTATGCCCGAAGTCCCTGACCATCTCTTGTACTATGCCCGAAGTCTCTGACCATCTCCTGTACTATGTCTGCAGTCTCTGACCATCTCTTGGGGGCCCATGCCTGAAGCTGTATAAGAGGCCCCATTATTCCTGATGGTGGCCCTGGCTGTGGCATTAGAACAATTTTGATTTCTCTGATTTTTTTAGTCCAAACAAGACTATCTGTTACTCTATAATTCCTCTAGCGCCGTTCTATGGAAGCAGAAGGGTTAAAAAGCACACCAAACTCTTGAGAACTTCTTTATTAACTTCAGCTTTTCTTCATATATAACGCTGACAATTTCGCAGCAGGCAGTCCATGTACAAACACGTGTTGAATAAAGTATAACAAATGGTGTTTCAACTGTTCAATCTTGTCATTCTACATAAAATGGTAGATATATTTCTTTCTTCAGTATCTGTACTCTCACTTAAGTTATTTAAACACTTTATGATCTCTCTGAGGCTTAATCAATAGTTTTACTCGCTCTATATTGCTGTTTGCAGTTTGCACGTTTGCTTGTTTGACCATTTGCTGTGATGTTTGGAATTGAAATTTGATGTTTGGTGGAACTACAAGTAAACACATAACTAGTTAGTATACAGTTCTAATCACACTAACAATAGGAACATATATAACTGTATTAAATACCTATTTTGGCCACATGCTTCCATAAAACAGAACTCTGATGCCTAGTACACACGAGAGGATTTATCCGCGGAAACGGTCCGGAGGACCGTTTCCGCGGATAAATCCTCTGGCGGATTTTGATCTCCTGGTTGTACTAACCAAGAGATCAAAATCCCCGGGGAATTCCGTCCGCGGTGACGCGGCGACGTACGCGACACGGTGATATAAGGACTTCCACGCATGCGTCGAATCATTACGACGCATGCGGGGGATGGATTCGGACGGATTGATCCGGTGAGTCTGTACAGACCAGCGGATCAATCCGTTGGAATGGATTCCAGCGGATAGATTTCTTAGCATGTTGGGAAATTTTTATCCGCTGGAAATCCATCCCCGGGGACAAAAATCCGCGGAAACAGATCCGGTGGATTGTACACACCAGGGGCTCTATCCGCTGAAACCGGTCAGCGGATCAATTTCAGCGGATCGATCCTCTCGTGTGTACGGGGCCTGAGGCCCCGTACACACGGTCGGACAAAACCGATGAGAATGGACCAAGGTTCAGTTTCATTTAACGTCACCGCATTCTGACCCGATCGGTTTTTGGAATGATGGTGTGTACGCACATCAGACCATCAGGCCACTTCAGCGGTGAACTGATGAAAACGGTCCGTCGGACCATTCTCATCGGTTTGGAACGACCGTGTGTACAAGGCCTGACTGGTGTGTTTAGATCTTCTCTCTCTGGTGTAATGAGTTCTAACAGCTCTGCTGGAAACTTTCCAGACAGAATGAATGTAAGACTGGCTGTGATTGGCCAAGACTCCTGCTCAATGTGAGATTGGCTGTGATTGGCCAAGACTCCTGATGTGTGACAAAAGCTTAACTCTATGCTTTCTGGTTTCAATTCTGCTGTGTCATTGAGCTTACATTACAGTCACACAACAAATCTTAAAAGGCATATTCTCTCTTTTTGCTTGTGTGAACACAATATACAACTGTTACATGACATCCATATATAAAGTCACAGTAAATAGCTCTGCCTTTATCTCTCACATATGAGCATATGAATTGTATTAAGGTTATTAGCAGTTCTAGCTGTATATGCATGCAAGTCACATTAGCAACCTAGGACAGGTCTTAGCTGGCCAGCTACAAGAGGGGAGATTGCCTTAATACAGCCAACTACACACTTTATATATGCCCATGTACGTCCCCTTTAAGAACTCAGCCATGGGTCGCGAGCGCGCCGCCGGCGGTGCGCTCGCGACCCGGTCCGAAGCTCTGTGACCGTGCCCGCAGGACCCGATCGCTGCCAGTGTCCCGCGATCGGGTCACAGGAGCTGAAGAACGGGGAGAGGTGAGTGTAAACAAACCTTCCCCGTTCTTCTCTGTGGCTTGTCACTGATCGTCTGTGTCCGAAGTGTCCGCCATAATGTCGCAGTCACGAAAAAAACGCTGATCGCCGTAATTACTAGTAAAAAAATAAATTATTAATAAAAATGCCATAAAACCATCCCCTTTTTTGTAAACGCTATAAATTTTGCGCAAACCAATTAATAAACGCTTATTGTGATTTTTCTTTTAACCAAAAATATGTATAAGAATACGCATCGGCGTAAACTGAGGAAAAAAATGTTTTTTTTATATATTTTTGGGGATATTTATTATAGTAAAAAGTTAAAAATATATATATTTTTTTAAATTGACGCTATATTTTTGTTTATAGCACAAAAAATAAAAACCGCAGAGGTGATCAAATACCACCAAAAGAAAGCTCTATTTGTTGGGGAAAAAAGGACGCCAATTGTGTTTGAGAGCCACGTCGCACGAACGCGCAGTTGTCCGTTAAAGCGACACAGTGCCGAATCGCAAAAAGGGGCCAGGTCCTTTACCTGCATAATGGTCTGGGTCTTAAGCAGTTAAAAAAAAAAAACTATATTTGACTTTTTGCTATAATACATGTATCCAAAAATGTTTTTAAAAAACACATTTCTTCATCAGTTTAGGCCAATATGTATTCTACTTTATTCTTGGTAAAAAAAAAAAAAAAAATCGTATATTGATTGGTTTGTGCAAATGTTAGAGCGTCTACAAAATATGCGATAGATTTATGGAATTTTTAGGGCCCCTCCCTCTGACACAAAACTTGGAACACGAAAACCACCAAGTCCACCCCAAAGCCCTCTTTACAATGAAGAGACACCCACCCTTATGCCTAAGACTGGGAGGGACATCTGGTACATTTGCCTGTCTCTGGGTCAAAGACGTCCCAGACCTATGGGTTCAATCAGTGTTTTTTAAACGGTGCATGTTTAGGAGATATTTCCACTACCTATAGGTAAGCCTTATTCTAGGCTTACCTATGGATAAAAGTCACAATCAGAGGTTTACAACCACTTTAAGGCCGCGTACACACGGGCAAACATGTACGATGAAACCGGTCCGCCAGACCGTTTTCACCATACATGTCTGCCCGGGGATTTCTGTACGATGGCTGTACTAACCATCGTACAGAAATCCGCGCGTAAACAATACGCGGGGCGTGTCCGCGACGATGACGCGGTGACGTGGGCGGCCCTGCCAGTTAAATGCTTCCACGCATGAGTCGAAGTCATTCGACGCATGTGAGGGATGGCGGGCGCTCGGACATGTACGGTAGGTCTGTACAGACGACCGAACATGTCCGAGTGGGCAGGATTCCAGCGGACTGTTTTAAAACAAGTCCAGAAATATTTGTCCGCTGGGAAAAGGCCCGGCGGGCAAATGTTTGCTGGAATCCTGCACGCTCGGGCCTACACACGACCGAACATGTCTGCTGAAACTGGCCCGCGGACCAGTTTCAGCAGACATGTTCGATCGTCTGTACGGCCCATAAGGGGAACTGTTTGAAAGTCTTTCTTTTTATCAATGCATCTAAAAAGACAGTTCACTTTGGCAGTCTGTAGTCTTTGGGCCCATTTTATTCCTTGGCACAGGGAAAACATTTAATTGGTTAATTTATTCCTTGGCACAAGGGGGAGATCGCTGCACTGCCAGTGGGACTGCCCCCTGCCATAACACACTGATCAGTGATGGCAGCCATTGGCTGCCAGTGCTGATCAGATGCGAGTTGAATGCTAATATTCCATCATTCCCATTTGACAAAAGCTGGTCATGAGACCAGCTTTTGTAGAACAGACAGCTGTACACAGGGCTGTAAGTCGGACGTTGCTGTTGAATTGGCCAACTTCGGCTCATGTGTACAAGGCTTTAGTAATTAAAATTTATTGAGCGGGGAGCGGGGGGGATTCTTGGGGGCATGGGGCCAAGGGGGAGATGTCACATGTGGCAAGTTCGCTCCGCAGGGAACCCTAGCAGTCTATTCGGACCTGGTCACAGCTCTAGGGAATGTACCATTAGCAAGATGGAGATATTATCAAATGACAGGATTTCTCAATAAAATGAAACCCCCACTGAGATCACTAAGCTCCACTACAGTGTTCGAGGATCAATGTGTGCACTTGGGGAATGCAAGGCACTTGTTGTCTCAGATGTACAGACTGATACAAGGTTCCCAACAGAATGAAGTACCTACCTTTATTAGGGAATGGGAAAGAGAATTAAATATGATGCTATCAGATGAACAAATTAAAAAAATGATTAAATCAACTTACTCCACATCTATAAGCTCGCAGGTTCAGGAAATGACCTATAAATTAATAACGAGGTGGTATAGGACACCAGTAAGGTTAAACCAGATGTACCCAACAGCAGATGCCCGGTGTTGGAGAGGATGTGAACAAAGGGGCACATATCTCCACTTGTGGTGGGAGTGCCCCAGAATTAAAATATTCTGGGAAGCAATTACACCGTGGATTGAGAGATTGACCCTTGCACCTATGGAGTTTACGCCCCTATGTTTCCTATTCCATGGAACGCCTGGCCCTATGAAAACATACAGGAAGAGTATTGTACCACATTTGCTAAATGCAGCAAAATTATTAATCCCAAGATTCTGGAAACAGATCACTTGCCCAACACTAGCAGACTGGAAAAAAGAGGTTAATTTGATAATGGAAGCCGAAAGGTGGATTCAAGTAGTGAAAGACAAAAAAGGGGAATTTGAGATGACGTGGGCAGGCTGGATACAATATGCACCTGAGATGGGCTAGGGACAAGAGAAATGGAGTGGGAAAATAGGGGACGTAACAGATATGTGAGATCCCCAGGGCAGTGGTATATGGATCAATTATGGAAGAATAAGGAGTTAGATCATTAACCAGAGAGGAATTATCTAGACTTTATATATGCCCATGACTCAAACACTGAGGACAAATGTTGAAAGTAAGGGCACAATACTGTTTTTCCTGGCTAGGGCGCTGTTTGTTATTAATCTGGCCCTGACTCCAGCTCCTCTTAACCTTGTCACAGGGCACTTCATATATATTAGTCTCCCTTAACTCCTGAGCTATAATAGTTCTTGACTGTCATAATGGAGCAGCTTTCTTGATCAAATTAGAAATGTTGGAAGTCCTTCCATACATTTGCATTTGTGACATGAAATTCCACTCACTTCACACCAGGGCCCAGTCCCTTTCTTGTTGCAGCTAGTTCAAAAGTCGTTGAGAGAATGGGCAGGAACAATTTTTCTCACTACGGTGCATACCATTCACCTTTCTTTCTGGAAACAGGGAACAATCTTATTTCAAAGTACCATAATTAGATGCTAAAATACTTATTTTTTTGTGTATTGTAAATAAGTTATCGGTAAGGGAGTATCAACATGAATATTAAAGTTTTTTTTCTTCCTAAATAGCTTCCTTTACCTTAGTGCAGTCCTCCTTTACTTACCTCATCCTTCGATTTTGCTTTTAAATGGTACCTTTACAACCCCTTTAACAGTGGCCCTGTGTCTGACAAAGGTTTAACATTAGCAGCTAATTGGGGTGCTATAACAATAAATGATCAGCATAGTTGAAGTGTATGAACTTTTGTTGTAGGAAGGTAAGCATTAACCACTTAAGACCCGGACCATTATGCAGGTTAAGGACCTTGCCCCTTTCTGCGATTCGGCACGGCATCGCTTTGACATTTGCGCGGTTGTGCGACGTGGCTCCCAAACAAAATTGGCGTCCTTTTTTTTCCCACAAAGAGAGCTTTCTTTTGGTGGTATTTGATCACCTCTACGGTTTTTATTTTTTGCGCTATAAACAAAAATAAAGTGCCAAATTTTGAAAAAAATGCAATATTTTTTACTTTTTGCTATAATAAATATCCCCCAAAAATATATAAAAAAAAATTTTTTCCTCAGTTTAGGCCGATACGTATTCTTCTACCTATTTTTGGTAAAAAAAATCACAATAAGCGTTTATCGATTGGTTTGCGCAAAATTTATAGCGTTTACAAAATAGGGGATAGTTTTATTGCATTTTTATTAATATTTTTTTTTTACTACTAATGGCGGCGATCAGCGATTTTTTTTGTGACTGCAACATTATGGCAGACACATCGGACAATTTTGACACATTTTTGGGACCATTGTCATTTTCACAGCAAAAAGTGCTATAAAAGTGCACTGTTTACTGTGAGAATTACAATTTCAGTTTAGGAGTTAACCACTAGGGGGCACTGCAGGGGTTAAGTGTGACCTCATATGTGTTTCTAACTGTAGGGGGGCGGGGCTGGACGTGTGACGTCACTGATCGTCTTTCCCTATATCAGGGAACAGACGATCACTGACAATGCCACAATGAAGAACGGGGAAGGTGTGTTTACACACACCTCTCCCAGTTCTTCAGCTCCAGTGACCGATCGCGGGACACCGGCGGCGATCGGGTCCGCGGGGCCCGCGGGCGCGGTCACGGAGCTTCGAACCGGGTCGCGAGCTCGCCGCCAGTGGCGTGCTCGCGACCCCACGGCTGGGCTTAAAGAGACACGTACAGGTACGTGATTGTGCCCAGCCGTGCCATTCTGCCGACGTATATCCCCGTCAATGGGTCCTAAGTGGTTAAACATCCTATCAGGGTTTTTACTGTCTGTGACCTGGTGGGGAGATTTCATGCAACAGGAAATGAGAACCTATTTCCTCAAAATAACAGGAATTCCCTCAGACAGCGATCACCGAAAACTTTATTTACGTTAGAAGATTTATCTGAACTCTTGCTTTAATAACAAATTTTAATTTTTGGATCTGCCCTCACTTTCTGTCTCAGTGACCAGTAGGGCAAATATAAGAAATTACCCTGGCAGATACATGGAAATAAGAGCTTGCCAGAGGGTCTTACTCTTCCACACTATATGTAAAGCAAAAAAAAAAAAAACTTTTCATATGCATACACAGTAAACAATGTTTTTTTTATAAATTGGCTTGTAGGGTCCCCTGCATTTTAAGGGGTCAAAAGCAGACATAATTTCCCATGAAACACCTTTTTAAGAAAACCCTTAAATTGATTCATTTTATATACTGTATTTTATATCTCCTGATTTTTTTTTCTCTCAGAATTAAGATGGATTGTTTTTGATTTACAGGTAGAGAATGAGGATGCAGAAGCAAGTCCTAAATCCCCTCATACGTTTCCACACACTCCTGGCCTAAGTCGCAGTCAGGAGCTGGATAGCGGAGTTGGGCGAACAGATGAGAGCACTCGCAATGATGAAAGCTCGGAACATGACCTTTTGGGAGACGAACAAACAAGCAGTGCAAATACACCAGGCAGCCAGCGTCGTTTGCGTTTCTTGCGAGCAGATAACCAGAATCCTCTTCAGTGTCGAGAATTTCATCATAGTTTGGACTCCCTGCTTGCAGCTGATGGGTCAGCCCCTTACAATGAAGTTCTTCCTCCAGGTGCAGGATTCACAGATGAAGAGTATGAGAGATATAGAGAACTTCTTGAAATTACATGTCATATGGAGAATGGTAATGGACCAGCCTTCCTCTATGCGTCACGACAGGGCGGATTGGATGTAAATCGCAATGAAAGTGTTCTACGGGAAATGGCAGTTCTGGAAGAGGAGTTGAGACATTTGGAATTTAAGTTTCGCAATGTTTTGCGTGCACAAAAGATGCAACAACTACGCGAACGTTGCATGAAAGCTTGGCTACTTGAGGAGGAAGAGAGTTTGTATGGCTTTGTAGGAGGGGGTAGTGCAAACAATGAAAGTTCTACCAAGCTTCCAGACATCACTGAATTACCAGAGAGATCAGACAAGGACAGTACCAGTGCATATAACACTGGGGAGAGCTGCAGGAGCACTCCTCTTATGATGGAGCCACCATTACCTTTGGACAGCCCCTTGAGGAGAAACAATGATCCTTCAGGATCATTTTGCAAAGCAGCAGAAAGCCTTCCCTCTAACAGTAATTTAAACAGAGGACATTGCAAAAATATACCTTCATACCCTGATAGTCCTGAGCCAGTGCCATCTAAATTTAGATCTTTGTGTCGCGATGGAAGGCCCCCAACAGAAGATAGGTTAAGAAGAGGATCAAAACCAGGAAATGAGCTTGAAAGGGGAAGCCGTGAGAGTAGTCCATACCTAGGCAGACATCACCGCTCCCAGGGAGGGGAGCGTTATCGAAGCTGCCTACAGTTGGCCCAGCCAAGAAGTTTAGATGAGCTTGATGTGGATCCCACATGTGGAAAGAATATGGGAGCATCACAAGGCACGCAATCCCAAGCTGAACCAAGAATGGAGTGGAAAGTAAAAATAAGGAGTGATGGCACACGTTATGTAGCTAAACGCCCTGTAAGAGATCGCCTTTTAAAAGCAAGAGCCATGAAAATCAAAGAGGAGCGCAGTGGGATGACCACTGATGATGATGCTGTAAGTGAGATGAAAATGGGACGTTACTGGAGCAAGGAAGACAGAAAAAGGCACCTAATGAGAGCTCGGGAGCAAAGAAAGAGGAGAGAATTCATGATGCAAAGCAGACTGGACTGTCTACGTGAGCAACAACAGCAGCAAGGTGCAGAAGGCAAGGGCGAAATGAGCATCATTGCACTTAGCCACCGCAAGACAATGAAAAAACGCAACAAGAAGATCTTGGACAACTGGATCACAATTCAAGAAATGCTGGCTCATGGAACACGCTCAGCTGATGGAAAGCGGGTTTATAATCCCTTGCTCTCTGTCACTACAGTCTGAGAAACTAACATTCCTCAGAATCCCATTACCAAAACAGATCTCAATGAGTATCTTTGTTCCAATCTTGAACACTGTTACAAATTCCACCTGTAAATTATCAGTCCACCCTGAATTGATTTTATTAATTTGTGGTAGATGTCAGAAGGCTAACTTGCCCACCAGCTTACATCAATACGGAACTCCAGTGGCAAGGTCTCAGCACCTTAATTCCCAGGTTCTAATACCTACTACAGTTCTTGTAAGAGTGTTTCTTTTTAACATGAGCCTGTCACTGAAAAAAAAAAAAAATAGAGCCAGCCTGCAAAAGAATATTAAAATAGACCTTGCATTACAAGCAAGAGTCACTTATTAATGTTGCTTCTCCCATGCCAAAATGCTGCAAAAGAATAAAAAAATAAAACCGTAGGCACAAAAAAGCTAACATCTTTTTGCATGCTTCTATACAGCATGAGGTGTAGTCGTACTACTCCACACAAGATCCGGGGGAATGCGTATAAATCTTATAAGATGAGGCTCAAATGCAATACATGTGTGTTTTCTCAAGAAAGATTTGGGCATTCCCAAAGATCTTGCCAGAAGGAGCAATATGGCACTCTAGCCTAGGTACAGGAAGACGCTAGGGGAGGCAAACATATTTAATACATTTTTTTCTTCACAGGTTTTTTTATTTGTTTTGCAGTGTTTTACGGGTTATATTGCAAAAGGCCATAGAAAAGATGAAACTCTTTCTGCTGTAGCATTAGAAATCATACTTCAAGGTGGGGAGAGCACAGAGATGAATACTTTGGTGAGGTCTTGCAGCTGAAAACAAGAGATATGATGCCAGTGGGTGAATCCACTCACTACAGTGCACCAAAAGCTGGAACATTGTTTCTGGGTGGACTTCCGTTCTAGTTCTTCGTTTACCATGTCTCCATATAAACATTTTGTTACCTTTTTATGGTTATTTTTGTTCTAAATTTTGAGGATATATAGGTTTTTAAAACACAGGGTGAACTTTCCAAACCAGCATTACGTGTAGATGTCACAGCTATAACATGTTGGAAGCTCCGTAAATGGACAGTTGTCAAGCAAAGATGAAACATTTCTGAAGGCAATAGGTAAACCTTTGTCAATCTTTTTGTAGGTGGAATAAAGCTGAGCACAATTTTATTTATGGATATGTGGAAATATCTTGCCTTGATGAAGTAGCATATAGCCTTTGCCAATGTTGGTCTTTTCATGCAAATTTAAAACAAACTATACACTGCCATCTTGTGGTTACAGAGCACATGGACAACTATAAGAACAGTAAGCAACACGATTTATGATAGAAAAAAATAGCACAAATGCAGTGTTGGCTGTGAATTTGGATACAACAATCTGCCTTTAAAATTGTGGACACAACTCTACGGGGCTTTGTGCATCTGCCTGTCTTGTTAACAAAGTGATTGTGATGACTTCTGTTTGACTTTATTTATCAAGTTCTCGCTATTCTGTTTGAATGTTTGAGATTAAGAAAAATGTGTATGAGCAGGAGGTGAAGGTATTTTTACTGAAAGCAGAACAAAGATTTTTTTACTCTTTTATGTTTGCTAATTACCTATATACAGGGTGAGAGACATGATTGTTTCAAATAACTGAAGTAATTTTACATGGACACCAGACAGGGTGTTAACGTAAACCTGTGATAACCCTAAGCAATGCAATCTGAGCATACGATTAAAGAAATGTAAAAGCAGAGGTCGTCTTAGATAAAAATCACATGTCTAAACATTAGAGCAGCTTATATTCTTAATTTTTTCATGTAATAGTGTAAATTCTACTTAAACCTTCCAAATACCTAATGGGGCCATCCAAAGGTCATCTAAAGTCCAGATAAAGAGGTAACAGGTGCTTGATTTTTACATTGTGTAATTACAAATTTGCATTGACTTCAGCTGATTACATCTCTTGATTTATTATTATTTATTGACATGTATTTTTCACTCACTGTAATGTATAGTTTGCATTTTCCGAGTTTGTACTGCTTTTACTTTCATTAACTTTTCTAACTTATCATAGGAAAATTAGATTTTATACAAGTGACCCAATGGAATGAAAGCTCTGAAATGTTATCCTGTTATGAGAGTGCAATAACCACTTTCCCGTATCTGCAGAGGCTTGGGCTCTCTGCTATAAATGTAGCAATACCTACTACACATAGGATACTAGGGAAAGGACAGCTATTACAATGACTCTAGGGTGTCCATTATCAATATTTTTGAGTATTTAATATGCTATCTGAGGTGATAATTTGTTGCTTTGCTGCATATTTTTCAGTGAGGGCCAGAGAATTCATTCCATCCATGAAGTATATAAATGTTAATTAAACCAAGTTTGCTAATTTATTATACTATAGCTAATGATATGCAGTAGCTACGCTATTTATTATTATCTCTCCCCCCATAATTTTCCTTCCTGGTTTTCTGCAAATCTCAATTGTGGCCACTGACAAATGTCTAGAATTAAACTACTCTGCTGTTTGCCTGTGGATATTCAATTAGAATGTTCAGTCACAAGGAAATAGAGGTTAACCAATATCAATTGTAATAGTAGATTAAGTTAATAACATTTGCTTTTCTCCAATATGAAAAAATGCTTGGGAGAAAACGATTTATTAAGTATTAGTTAACTAAGTATTAGTTTAAAAGTTAAACAAAAAGAAAAGTTTAAGAATAGAGGGGAAAACAATGCATAAAAAATGAATAGAGCTTCACCCCCCCCCCCCCCCTTTAAGTTACTGATTTTGAAAACATGTAACAGGCTCACTGAAAAGGGAGTGGAGTACACCTGTGCTCCATGAATGACCAAGACACAGCTGATCATCTCTATTTGACAGTGCAGGTGTAAGTGAGCAGCCCTGACTGCATACAGTGTGCATTTGAGGACACTCACTCGCAGCTGAACAACTGTCAAATTGGGCCAAGAAACTGTGTCCATGCAGCTGCTGTACTCTAGATATAAATGGGCTGCCTTGCACACAATAGGGAATCGCACAGCTCCCGGCAGTTCCAAGACAAGGCCCATTCATGAACTATGGGTGTAAGTGCCAATGTGAATGGGGCCTTAGATTGGTATTGATTCCCCTCTGGATTATCTTTGTACATTACAAGAATCTTTAACAAATTTTGTTACAGATTTCTACCTTTTGTTATTCTGAAGAAATACTGTGTGTGTTTGTCTGTGTCCATGTGGTCAGGTAATCTAATGGGTGTGGTTTCTTAACCAGCTGCTGCACGTGCAGGGCACTAATGAGGAAAATTGCAGAGACGTGATTTCCTATTGTGAATCTCATAAAAAATTACACCTTTGTTGCAGGGGATAGCTGATATCTGACTGTATCTTAGTGCAGACTTCTGGGAAAATCAGTGAGCCAGTCCCACAAGCAGGAAATTGTTTCTGGGGGATGTTCTATACACATTCTGTGTACAGAACACCTCCAGGTAGCCATATTGCATTGCATTTTACAGAAAATTACAGAGCTGTAGATTGAAAAGTAAAAGGTAATTTTTCAATTACAATATGACTTGAGTCGCAATTGTACTGTATATGCTATATTATAAAAAAAAAATTCCCCTCGAAAAGGGACTCACCCTTTAAATCAGACATTTCTGAAAATATAAAATGAAGCACAAAATGCCTGCACATTAACAAATCTCTTGATTCTTTTTTTTAAATCTTTCACACACTTTTTCATATTTTTCTAATTGAATGCAAATGTGTGAATCCTGGAGAAAAAGTTGTGAGAAAACATTTATAATTAGAGCCCCATGCATTTCAACAATTTTAAAAAATTTGTAAACCTAAGAAAAAGTTGTGGGAAATAATTTATAAATGGCCCCCTGTGTTTCAAAAGCATTTTTAGACCATATGCACTAGTACTGAAGCCTTAAAGGGCTTAGTGCAGTCCTTCTTCACTTACCTCATCCTTTGATTTTGCTTTTAAATGTCCTTATTTCTTCTGTGAAATCCTCACTTCCTGTTCTTCTGTCTGTAACTCAACACCGTAATGCAAGGCTTTCTTCCTGGTGTGGAGAAAGCCTCTTGACGGGGCGAGCAGGAGTGATAGGATGCCCACTAACACACAGCTCCTTTCTCTATCTGCAAAGTAGAGAGTGTCCTGACTTGCCTGGTCGCCCCCTCCCCCCCAAGAGGCTTTCTCCACACCAGGGAGAAAGCCTCGCATTACGGTGTTGAGTTACAGACAGAAGGACAAGAAGTGAGCATTTCTCAGAAGAAATAAGGACATCTAAAAGCAAAAATGGAAGGATGAGGTAAGTGAAGGAGGATTGCACAAAGGTAAAGGAAGCTATTTAGGGGAAAAAAAATCCATTCCAACACCTTTAAACTACCACATTTATTGGAGTATAACACGCACAGGCGTAGAACATGCACCTTCATTTTAAGTTTCAGGAAAAAAAACGTACATTTCTCTTATCGTCCATGGATGGACACAGCTTTCTCAAGTCTCGACAAGTGGGTTATATGCCTGTTCACAGGAGAGGACTAGGCAGAACATGTTAGATAATTAAAAACATGTTACTTTAACAGAGTTGAACAGCCCCGCCCAGGGGGCTGTCCCTCCAGATATAACCCTCCTTCCTGCTGCATGCAGCCTCAGTTTTTTTCTGCCTAGCAAAGGAGAAGGACGTATGGCTCCCTTTGGGCCCAGCGCCCTGAGGAAATTCTTCTTTTTATTTTATTTTATTTTAAATTTTATTTATTTGAGAATCTCCTATCAACTGCCGGCTGAGTGACAGGCTGGATATATAGATCCTTGTAGTCTCCTCAGTCCGGCAAGCGAGCGTGAGCACACCATTGCTAAGGGCTAGGTCTGCCACGACATACCCCATGACTCTTGGGGTGGTCGGTGGGTTTTTTGATCCAGGGCTCACATATGACTGGGCTGTAGTGTTGTCTCACTCACAGTGGCCCGGGCCAACAGCTACTCCAAAGCGGTTGTATGCTTGGACAGGTAAGTACAGTCCTTCCTGCCTCAGCAGGTCGGTATGGCTGGGCATTCCTGGGGTTTGGGGTCCTCCTATCCTCCCTTTCCCTGCTCTCTGTCATATTTCCCTCTGCTGCTCTACTGCTGTGGGTGGGGCTACTTTTTCCACCAGGGGACTGTGGGGTGTCTGGGCCCATGTTTTTCTGTGGGGGTGTGCTTTGTCTCAGGGAGGAAGCAGCGTCAGGGCGTAAGGGGGAAAAAAGCGTCCCCTCCCCCCGGACCCTGGTTCTATGTGGTCCAGGACCTTCCTTGTGAGGAAGACTCCTCGCTTGGGTCAGTACAGGACAGGGCACTTGTTGGTGCGCTTATCAGTGCTGTCAGGGACTCCCTTAGGCTGGATAGTGCAGCTGAGGCATCCACTTTTGGGACCCACAAGTCGGACCGCTCTGTGAAGGTTTTTCCTTATGTGTCCCTTTTTGACAAGTTTGTTACCCCTTTGAGGACAGCCTTTTGAAAAAAATGGGCTTCTCCTCCGGCAGTTGACCCCCCCCGGTTGCCCAGTTAAATAAGGTGACCACGCTTCCTATAGAAGGGACCCCTGCCATCAAGGAACATACTGACAGGAGGTCCGAGGCGCTGACCCGCTCCATGTTTACCTTGCTGGGGTCTGCATTGCAGCCTATTGTGGCTGCAACCCTGGTGTCTCAGACACTCACTGAATGGGATAAAGTTTTGCACCAGACTGTGGAAGAGCATTAGCTCCCTCCCAAATTTATTAGACTGGCCGACCAGTTTGTCCAGGGCCTTGTATATGTCTGTGATGCTAAGTCACCAGAGGTTTCTGCGCTTTGCGATAGGGGAGGACCACTATCAGTTTGTGGCCCTTCCTTTTGGACTAGCGTCGGCACCAAGAGTTTTCACCAAGGTGCTCGCACCAATCCTAGCTTTGCTGAGACAGCGAGGAATTGCCATAGTGGACTACTTAGACCATCTTCTTCTGAGAGCAGCTTCTGGCTCTGTACTGCTTGTTACGAACTGAGGCTGCATGCTGCAGGGAGGAGGGTTATGTCCAGAGGGACCGCCCCCTGGGCGGGGCTGTTCAACTCTGTTAAAGTAACATGTATTTAATTATCTAACATGTTCTGCCTAGTCCTCTCCTGTGAACAGTAACATAACCCACTTGTCAAGACTTGAGAAGGCTGTGTCCATCCATGGACGACAGAGAAAAGGATTTTACGGTGAGTACAAAAAATCCTATTTTTAAATAAAGAACTTTGAAGCAAAATTAGGGTCATCAATGCAGCCTCACTCTGCAGCAACTAAATTGTCCAACAATGCACTAAGGCACCCTGCTCAGTGCCCATCTGCAGCCATTAAATTGCCCAACAATGCAGCCTGTTCAATGCCACCTGCAGCCTCACCTTTCCCATCATTGCAGCATTGTTAGTGTTGGATTACACAGTGTTAGATTATTCCTGCTGTCTCCGAAGGAAAGAGGAGGAGCGAGCGCCACTGAATTACACCGCGGCTCTCCTGTGTACCCGTCACTCACAGCCACTCCTCCTGGCCCTGCTCAAATGATAGACAGAACAGTGGCCCAATGCGGGGCCAGGAGGTGTGGCTGTGTGTGACCAAGCGCTGGGTACACAGGAGATTATGGCTCTATGTAATTGCTCCTCATCCCTGCCGTCTCTGAGGGAACGACCTATAATACGCACACATCATTTCCCCCTGATAAATATGGTAAATTATAACATCCCAATCATAAGTGAAATATAAAATGTTGAAAACAAGTAAATCTAATATACCCTCCTCTATATTTACTAACACTAGCAGCATAAGGATTAAAAATAGTCGATTTGAGAGAGTGGGGAATATGTGATAATATATATGTGATAGTGATGGCGCCAAACAAATTAGTATTTAACAAAATCAAAAAAAAGCTGCCCCTTTTTCAAGTGAACTAATCACCCATAAACATATATAACAAAATTTAAAGGACGGCGCTGATTCATAAAAATATATATTTTTTAAACATATATGATTAAATCATACATATATAATGTGCATATTTGGGTAATAAGATTCCTGGAAGAAAGAGTCCACACACCGAAAAATAAAAGAAACGTGTAGTAGGTGATCTAAATTGTCTGTGCTCCATCAACACTTGTGTTAGAAGAAACAAAGGGCCAGATTCACAATGGAGATACGACGGAGTATCTCAGATACGACGGAGTATCTCAGATACTCCGTCGTATCTCTCAAAATATCCATGCGACTGATTCATAGAATCAGTTACGCATAGATAGCCCTAAGATCCGACAGGTGTAATTGTTTTACACTGTCGGATCTTAGGATGCAGTACCGCGGCCGCCGCTGGGGGGAGTTTGCGTCGTAAACCAGCGTCGGGTATGCAAATTAGGAGTTGCGGCGATCCGCGACGGTTTTTCGCGTTCGCTACGTCGCTGCTAGTCTAGTTTCCCGTCGCAAATTTAGTCGTCGTTTTGGGTGCCCTAACTTTACACAGCACACGTATGTGCTGTATAAAGTATGGCCGTCGTTCCCGCGTCGAAATTTAAATATTCACGTCGTTTGCGTAAGACGTCCGGGAATACGGAAGTACGCTACGCACGTCGCCGTTCGAAAAAATGACATCACTTCGCGCAAAGCACGACGGGAATTTTGAAACGGAGCATGCGCAGTAGGTCCGGCGTGGGAGTGCGCCTAATTTAAATGGCACACGCCCCTTTAAATTACGCGGGCTTACGCCAGAGGCCGCCAGCGTAGGTTTTCATTGCAAGTGCTTTGTGAATCAGGCACTTGCGATGAAAACTTGCGGCGGTGTACGTTACGCCACCGCACTTCTACGTGAATCTGGCCCAAACTCACCAAATAGCTAGAAGGGGGGAAAAAACTTGCATAGGACTCAGATCGTTAGAAGGATAAGCCACATCAAAGGGAGATGATCCTTGGCTTATTTTGCATCAGCTGATAGATCTTTAAATTCATATGCAGGCAAAAGCTAGAAAAAAAACAGAGTACATTACATAGCACAATATAGCTTGTACAAGATAAACCATAAACGGCTAGATTGTGATAGAACTGTTTATCCCATCCTCCAGGCTGTTTATGAACAAATTAAACAGGATTGGTCCCAGCACAGAACCACGCAGAGGGAGGGGCCTGATGGGAGAGCGGAGACGGAGATGCCGTCTCCGTGCTCTAAACAGCGTGCTCTAAACACTCCCGGCAGCATGGAGATCTAGTGCTGCTCAAGCCCACATCCAGTCCACGCATCCCCGCACTTCTTACAGAGTTTGGGGCTCAACAGAGGAACAGTTGCTGGACCTGAGCCGTTCAGAAGCTGACTAGAAGCCGCCATCCAGTTTGCCGTCATGCTGCTTATCATGCGGCTTGTTATGCCGGTAATGCTGTCTGCATCGTAGGACTGCCGCTCGACCCGTTCGACAAGACAGGTACTCTGTGTCTCATGCTCGCCTACCCGCTTTACCCGCCCTCAATCTAGCCATAGGTCACTAGACCTGTACGGACGCTTAGTCCTTACCTGCCCGTAGCCATAGCCATAGCCATCTGGTTCGTATGGGTGGTGACTCAGAGGTGTACTGTACTGTGCATTGTATCCCGCATGGTATCTCTGGAAGAGGAGGGTAAGCGACGGGGTACTGCTGGGTGCCGTTCTTCGGATTTACCACTACACTATATACTTTACACCCCGCTGCTAGTGTTGCAAACGCCGCTGCTGGGCGCCATTGACGCTTCACTGCTGCTATAACAACAGAGACACCTTACTATAAAGCAGTGCAGTGTAGTGTACGGCTTAAAGATCAGTAAGCAGAAATCTGTTAATCTTTACTCTTTAACCTTACTGTATCTGACGAGTGCAAGAGGAGTTGTTGACCAGGGGGGGTCAGTGGAGAACTTCTATGATTTGTGTCATTTTTCCGGGTCTGTGCCTGCTATCTCCAGATGTTACTGTCTGCTGTCACCAGCTGTTACTGTCCGCTCTAGCCTACATTTGACCTGACCGGTGACCTGTGCTGCCCCGTGCTGACCCGCTGCTGCTGTTGCAGCTACCGCTCGGTTGTCGCCTGGGTTTCTGGGCGAGGGTGAGCGGGGGGGTCAGTCGGCTGCTTGGGGACCAGGCGGCATAGTGGCTATTTGGCGTGCGCATAATTGGCATCTAACTGGCGTTGGACTGGGGTACAATGCTTAAGTGATCAAAGGACTAAATACTTAAAGAGATTGGAGAGATTGGAGATTTTTTCGGTTGCAAAGAAACACTAGTAACTGAAACATATCCGAAATTCTATGGTTCTTATGGAATATGATGAAAAGGATTATTATCATCTTTGCTAATAAGTATCATCGGATCACATAAATATTTACTATCATTCCATCATTGTATACTGAACTACATACCCAATATTATCTCTGATACTCTGAAAGGATTGCAAATATTATCACTTTCATTGATTATATTATTTCTGAGTTTATCCGTGGCTTTCTATCTACCTCTATCAAGGTATTAATAGCTATACCCTTTTTTCTTTGGAACTATCAGCAATTTTTGGCAATCTTGGGCTTTATAAGTACACTTTCCTATTTTTGATCCTGTGCTTGACGAGCGGGGGTACCTAATCGGGATTTTTTTTTTTTTTTTTTTTTTTGGTTTTGGTTTGGTGTCTGGTGCTCCCTAGACTAGTGGTCAATCCTACTACCGATCAGCAAGCCTATAAGGATAGTTAGCTGAAATTCCCATCATAGCAGTAGCTGACGGGCAGGGAGAACTCAAAGAGTTCACGTGAGACTAAGATAAGTTGGTCCGGTATAACCCTTGCATAACCTTGCTATCCCTCGCCTCCCCCTACTGAAGGGGCACACACACAGGGTACTCCCTGCATGAGTATTAAGATAAAGGGGAGATCGGGGAGAGGAGTGGCGGTAAATATACCTAGAACAAGCGCGAGCCCTGGATCCATAAGAAAATACATACTACAGGAAGGGGGAAAAGCTAGCCCTAGTAATAAGGCAGGTGCTAAAACAAATGTGGACTCTGCCAGGCTGTTGAGAGAATAACTAGATGACGACGGGGAAATGGAAACAAGACAAAAAAAGCAACAATTAACTAAAGGTGATATGGCAGAAATGCTAGCTAGCATGGAACTAAGATTAGAGTCCTCTATTAAAGGGGAAATAAACAGCCTTCGGGAGGACATGACACATGTTGAAAAGAGTTGAGGAAGTAAAAGAAAGAATGGATTGCCAAAGCTTAGAAATAAAAGGGTTAAAGAAACAAGTAGAGGATTTAAGTAAAGAACCAAGATATATGAGGTACAAAATTGAGGACCAGTAGAATAGGAACAGAAGAAAGAATATAAGGATTAGAGGCCTACCGGAAAAACAAGGAGAAGATAATTTAGAAGAACAATTAGACGAGATATTTGGTCATATGGTGGGAACAAAAGAGGTTCCAAGCAAAATCAAGTTTGAAAGGATACACCGGATAAGAAAACCACCAGAAGTAGGGACGGAAGTACCGAGAGACGTGATAGCTACATTTCATAACTATCACAACAAGGAACTAATAGCTATATGAAAAATAACCAACCGACTAGTTTACAGGTCTTCCCAGATTTATCAGGAGAAATGCTATCCCGGAGAAGAACACTAAAGCTATTACTGGACGTGCTCAAATCACAAAATATCCAGTATACATAGGGTTTTCCAGCTTGTTTGATAGGTCGTATGGAGGGGCGTTCGGCAACATTAAGATTTCCAGAGGAGACCCCAAACTTCTGCAGGAGATTGAATATAGACCTAATTGAGATTCCAGGATGGTGGGAGAAACAGGAGCAAATAGATAACGCTGAAGAAGTTCAGGCATGGCAACCGGTATGGAAGAGACCACCGGCTAGAAAGAAAATGTAGGAAGAGATTAAAAAGGGGGGAGGTGGTTAAGAAAAGGCTTTATGTCAAAGAGAAAAAAAATAAACAAAAAAAAAAGGGGGGGAGAGAATCCTCTCTTCCCTAAGACACATAGGCAGAGGAATTCATATGCGGGGATGTGATGGAGGGAGGGAGCTGGTGCTCGATTTCCGTAATCCCTCAGAGCTCAACCTCGAGGAGGAGGAGCCGGGGTCCGGGAAAAGGAAAGGAGGGCCACGGCCAAGGGCCTTAGAGAGGCCAGTATTTCCTCCATGGGAAAGGTGGGGGAAGGGGGGAGGGAGGAGAAGGGGGGAGGGGAAGACAGGGGGGAGGGGGGGACTTGTAGTAGGGAAGAGGGGACCCCAGAAAGCCATGAAGCGTCAAGAATATCTTACAAAAAATGTCAGAGATAAACATCATATCTTATAATGTTAGGGGCCTAAATGCACCCATTAAGCGCGCAAATATAATGAAGGAGCTTAGCTTATTGAAGGGGGATGTGATCATGTTGCAGGAGACCCATCTCACCATGGAAGCAAATCGCAAAAACATGACACAATTTTACCCGGCTTGGTATTTTGGAGATTTTCCAATTAGCCGAGCGAAAGGGGTTGCTATAGGTTTTGCCAAAGAGATTAGGTTTGTAATAGATGAGAGAAGGGTAGATCCAGAGGGCAGATATTTGTTCCTGAGAGGTAAACTGAATGGAGCAGAGATTTCATTGGCAAACATATATTGCCCAAACAAAAATCCTATCCGCTATGTAATGAAAACAATAACTGAGTTTATGGAGTTCGAACGGGGAATCACTATAATAGGGGGGGATTTTAATTTTCACATGGATCCAGACTTAGATAGTACGTCTCGTGCACAGGGGACCGGAATGGCATGGAGAAACAAATTGAAGAAAAAACTCCATCAGTCTCAATTAGTAGATGTATGGAGGATACAACACAATAAACAGCAGGATTATTCATTTCGCTCCCCAGTACACGAGACCTACTCGAGGATTGATTTTTTTTTTGGTAGAGCACAGGTTTCTAGAGAATATAAGTGATTCCAGTATAGGTATAGCAACCTTCTCTGACCATTCGCCAGTATCATTACAACTAAAAATAGGGGAGATACGGGTAAATAATATGAAGTGGAGGCTTAACGAAGAACTCCTTCAGGATAAAGATATAGAAACCAGAATAAAAAGGGAATTGGAGGAATTTTTTGAAATAAATTTAACAGAGGATGTCTCAGAGGCTATAGTCTGGGATACCCATAAGGCTTTTGTGCGTGGAGTACTAATTAAGATCGGGGCGGAAAGAAAAAAATAAATAAGGAGAACAGAATAACTCTCATAAAATAGATTTATGACTTAGAACAACAACACAAACAAGATAGAAATAAAGAAATTTTACTAAAATTAAATATTGAGAGAAGAGTTAAGAGAGCAAATAGAACAAGAAACCAGAAGTACATTTAATCAAGTGAAGAAAGAGGTACTTATGGGATAATAAACCAGGGAAACATCTAGCAAAATTATTAAAAAAGAAAAAAAATCTTAAGTTTATTGAGAAAATACAAACAAGTCGGGGTGAAGTAGTGCACAAAACTAGTGAAATAGTGGAGAGCTTTAAAGATTATTACGAAAAACTTTATTCAATTAATAAACAGGAGACTAAGGAAGAGCAAAGCTTAAAGGGAATAAAAACATATGAATTTTTAAAGAAAATTGAGTGGGAGGAAATATCTGAAGATAATATTAATAAGCTTGAAGCCCCGATCTCAGAAAGGGAAATCAGAGAAATAGTCCAAAACACATCAAACGGTAAGAGCCCAGGACCGGATGGTCTAACGATTCTATATTATAAAAAGTTTATTGACATTCTGGCCCCGAAATTGTGTTCGTATATGAATGGCTTAGGTGAAAAGTGGGACATGAGTAAAGAAGCTATTGAAGCTACCATTACCTTAATTTTGAAAGAGGGGAAGGATAGCACATTATGCTCGAATTATAGACCAATTTCTCTACTGAACTGTGACACCAAGATTTTCTCCAAAATATTAGCAGAGAGAATGAAGGAAATAATGAAGGACCTTATCCACCCCGACCAGGTGGATTTTGTACCAGGACGGGAGGGGAGAGATAATGGGATAAGAACGTTGTTAGCCATTCAGAAGATTAGTGATAGTGGAGCCCCAGGTCTACTCTTATCAGTAGACGCGGAAAAAGCGTTTGACAGAGTGGACTGGGGCTTCATATACAAGACACTAGAGAGAATAGGAATAGGCCCAAAAATGTTAAACTGGATTAAGGTATTGTATAATAAACCGGGTGCAAGAGTAAAAATTAACGGGATTCTTTCAGGGGCGTTTGAACTTTACAACGGCACAAGACAGGGTTGTCCCCTATCCCCCCTATTGTTTGTCCTAGCATTAGAACCACTTTTAAGGAGAATAAGGAAGAGCTCTGACATAAAGGGTATAGAAGTAGGACGGGAGGAACACAAACTCGCGGCATACGCGGATGACATCCTGTTTTACTTAACATGCCCAAGAACAACGTTACCAAATTTACTAAAACTAATGAAACAATATGGAGAGCTCTCGAATTTTAAAATGAATCCAACTAAATCCGAAACACTTACTATCAATATAGCTAAGAATGAACAAAATACTTATCAAAAGGAGTTCCCATTTGTGTGGGGGAAAAAGGAAATAAAATATTTAGGGGTAAAAATAGCAATTTCAAAAGATAGGATTTATAAAGTAAATTTCGTACCTATGCTGGATGATATTAAAACAGAACTCAGTAGACTCACGGCAGGTCAGATATCCTGGGGGGGGAGAATGAATATTTTTAAGATGGTAATCTTGCCCAAAATCATGTATAAGATACAGATGTTACCGATTGCTCTACCCCAGAAGTACTTTAAGACCCTACAAACGATTTTACTAAAATTTGTTTGGCAGGGTAAAAAAAGCTTGTATCAGCTGGGCAACTTTAAAAAAAAATAAGACACAAGGGGGTTAGGGAGCACCAGACATTAGAAGTTATTATGAAGCAGTAATTCTCACAAGAGTGATAGACTGGATTAGGGACACTAAGCAAAAAAGGTGGGTAAGCATGGAATACCATATGAGCAAGGTTCGATTAGGGAGTGTTATCTGGATTCCAGATAAATATAGGGAGATAGATAAACAATCACATAGCATTACACGGCGCGCTATCAAAATTTGGGACAAAGTTCACAAGAGGGAAAAATGGGATTTCAACTCACTATTCATGCCATTAAAAGACTCAAAATATTTTGCACCGGGGTTAGAGAAAATTTTTGGGAAATGGATTAAGAAAAAAAATGCTCAGCTGAAGGATGTCATGACGCGAGATAAATTAGGTACCTATGAGGAATTAAAGGACAGAGGGGAGGTAATAAAGATAAACGAATGGCGGTATGGCCAGTTAAAACATTTTTTTAAGGCTCTCCCACAGCCATGTAGATCTGCGGAAAACCTACGCCCCCTTGAGAGAATCAGTCAAGGAGTAGGGAAAGGAGTTATCTCTAAAATCTACAAATGTCTAATAGAAGTTGGTCATTTGGACACTCCACCATATATCAAAAAGTGGGAGGAAGAATTGGGATCCTCTCTGAGTATCCTAGAACTAAAACAAATATGGAGAAGAGTGCATACCTCGTCAGCAAATAGTAAAATAATTGAATTAAATTACAAATGTTTGATGCGGTGGTATATCACCCCAGACAAGGCTCATAAATACAAGAAAGAAGCCTCAGAATTGTGCTGGCGCGGATGCAGACAGATCGGAGATATGGCGCATATATGGTGGCAATGTCCAAAAATTAAATGGTTCTGGAGAAGGATTAGACAGTTAATCACAGAAGTAACGGACATAGAGATTCCAGATGATCCCTGGGGATGCTTGCACCAGAGGATTAGATTACCTATGAAACAATATCAGAAAAGTCTATTACCCCATCTTCTAACAGCCCCTAAAAGCCTGATAGCCAGTCACTGGCAAGATAAGGAAAGTCCTTCCATTAAAGAATCGTGCAACAAAATAAACTCCATCCAAAATTTAGAATTCTTAAGGTTAAGTGACATAGACGGTTTAGAGGAATACGAAAAGACCTGGTCAAACATTCCATGGTATTTGCAGAGTTAATGGGTGCATAGGACATAGGACCTTGTAAGACTTCTCAGACTTTCAAGGTTGGACAAATCATAAGAAAGTAACAAGATAGAAAAAAGAATGATCAGAAGACACAGAAAGGTAACTGGAGGTCCAGGGGGAGGGGTGGGAGGGGGATGGACAGGGGGGAGGGGTAGAAGGGTTATAATAACGATGGTATAAAAGTTTAAAAAAAAAATTGTAACAGTAAACAATATATATACTTGTTCCTTGTGGATTTAGAAAAAGAAACGAAAAAAACAAAAAACTTCCACATACAAAAACTTCCACATATGATGCGAAACCAGAAGGAGACATGGTGGGCAAATGAATGGCGAGTAAGTCTCGCTACCTTCTCCCGGTAAATGGTTATGTCTGAAGTGGAAAAAAAAAAAAAAGAACCACGGAGGACCATTCCAAGTTTTCCCCCTTTTATCACCATCTTCTGAACTCGCCCTTGTAGCCTGTTTTTAATCCATGTACTTACCCTATGATCCATGCCACCGGACCTTACTTTTTCCATTAAATGTTTATGGGGAACTATGCTTTTGCAAAATCCAGATACCGCACGTTTACGGGCCTTTATCTAGATGGCAGCTCACCTCTTTATAGAAAGTTAATAGACTGGTTTGGAAAGAAAGCTTCTTCATGAATCCATGCTGATTACTGCTAATGATATAATTTTCATTACTAACATCTTGTATATTATACATGTCTGAATGTCATGTCCACTGTATCATATCTGCACACTCTGACCATCTCCTGTAGCATGTCCGCACCCTCTCTGACCATCTCTTAAATCACGTCTGCAGTCTCTTGTATTATGTCTGCACCCTCTCTGACCGTCTCCTGTATCATGTCCGCATTCTCTCTGAACATCTCCTGTATCATGTCAGCACACTCTGACCATCTCCTGTAGCATGTCCGTACCCTCTCTGACATCTCTTGTATCACATCTGCAGTCTCCTGTATCATGTCTACACTCTGACAGTCTCTTGTATCATGTCTGCATCCTCTCTGACCGTCTCTTGTATCATGTCCACATCCTCTCTGAACGTCTCCTGTATCATGTTTGTACCCTCTCTGGCCTTCTCCTGTATCATGTCCGCACCCTCTCTGACTGTCTTCTGTTTCATGGCCACACCCTCTCTGAACATCTCCTGTATCATGTCAGCACACTCTGACCATCTCCTGTAAAATGTCTGTACCCTCTCTAACCATCTCTTGCATCACGTCTGCAGTCTCCTGTATCATGTATGCACCCTCTCTGACAGTCTCCTGTATCAGGTCTGCACCCTCTCTGACCATCTCCTGTATCATGTCTGCACATTCTGACCATCTCCTGTAGCATGTCCGTACCCTCTCTGACCATCTCTTGTATCACATCTGCAGTCTCCTGTATCATGTCTGCACCCTATAGAAAAGAGAGAGGGCCAAGGGGGTACCACATCCAGATAAACTATAAATTATGGATTTAAGACTGTTGTGGGCAGACTTTAAAAGGTACCAAAAGGAATTCAACATTATTTGAAAAAATATAAATTTAATATTACATATTATTAAAAATAACAAAATTCCATATTAAAAACATACAGATTTGACTCGCTATAGGAGTTGCACAATTTGAAACAATTCCCTAATGATACATATAGGACAATATAAGTCTACGTTTCGCTCGTCGCTTCCTCAGGACTTATTGTCACATATCAAAGAAGAGGGAATCTGTATAAAGAGAAAAATAATAATCAAATGCATGTAAGGACAGTGGGTATACATATGTGTTTAGAGGTAAAAGGTCATGTATGATGTATGAAAAATGTGTATATATAGGAAACCACCTACTGAAATTGGCAAAAAACGTGCCCGGCAAATCTCATAACTGCCCCTTCCGAGCGAAATTGCCCATTATCGGCCAGACCGAAAGATTAATATTGGACAAACCAATAACGGAAGAAGAAATAAGTGGAGCATTGGCGGACTCAGCCTTGGGAAAAAGCCTAGGCCCAGATGGGTTTACAAAGTTTTACTTTAAAAGGTGTAGGGAGATTTTGATCCCCAGGCTGTGTCAATATTTTAACGGACTGGGAACCGAATACGAGATGGGCAGGAAGGCTCTAGCAGCCACGATAACAATAATTCCGAATGAAGGCAATGACGGAATGCTCTGCTCTGAATATAGGCCGATTTTGTTGCTTAATGCAGACACAAAATTGTACGCTAAAGTTTTAGCTGAACGAATGAAGGGGCTGATGACCACACTGGTCCATGCGGACCAGGTGGGATTTATCCCTGGAAGAGAAGGGAGGGATAATGGGGTGAAAGCATTATTACTCCTTCGGAAGATGAAAGAGAGAATGGGTCTCCAGGTCTACTCCTGTCGATCGATGCAGAAAAAGCATTTGACAAGGTAAACTGGAGACTCATGATACAAACCATGGGAATAGGACCTAGGATGATCCAGTGGATCAAAACACTGTATCATCACCCCTCTGCAAGGATAGGAATAAATGGTAGGTTATCCCCGGTATTTGAGATGAAAAATGGGACGAGACAGGGTTGTCCCCTGTCTCCTCTCTTGTTTGTGTTGTCCTTAGAACCTCTCCTTGCCAGGATCCGAAATAACCCCGATGTTAAAGGCATTAACGTGGAAGAAGACAAACATAAACTCTCAGCCTTTGCAGATGATGTATTTTTATATCGTCAATCCCAGGACTACAATCCCGAATTTACTTAAAATCCTTAACAAGACGATGAGATCTAAAATGTTTAAATTAATGTAAATAAGACTGAGATCCTAAATGTTAATATCAGTAAATCAGAAGAACAGCTCTTAAAGGGATGAGTTTAAGTACCCTTGGCAGAAGGAACTTAAATACTTAGGAATAAAACTTGCTAACTCAATAAAGAAAACATATAAAATAAATTGTATCCCCCTATTAGACAAAATAAAAATGGAAATCAAAAGGGTAATTAATAGACCAATATCATGGATAGGGCGAATTAATATTCTGAAGATGGTCCTTTTACCAAAAATTCTGTATACATTCCAAATGATACCAGTAGCACTGCCACAACCATATCTTAAGCCCCATACACACTATCAGTTTTCCTCTTCAGGTTTACCAAAACCATCTAATATGAGGTCAAAACTGAGTGTCAATTTGTATGCAATCAGGCAAGCCCTTGCACTACATGGTTTTGGTAAACCTAAAGAGAAAAACCTTCAGGAAAACTGATAGTGTGTATGGGGCTTTAGAGTACTTAAAACTTTGCTAATGAATTTTATATGGAAGAACAAAAAACACAGAATCTCCTTCTTGGTATTAAAACAGGAAAAAAACATGGTGGACTAGCGGTCCCGGATATCAGAAGTTACTATAATGCGATAATGTTGGGTCGTGGAGTGGGCCAAAGATAAACAGGAAGAAAGATGGGTAAAGATAGAAAATGCGTGTCTAAAACACAATTGGGAAGCATAATATGGAATCCCCCTCAGTATAGACCACTGGATGAGAACACCCATGCTATAACACGGAATGCACTTAAAATATGGGATACGTTGCATAAACAAATAGATAGGGACTATAACTCACCTCTTATAGATTTAAAAGAAAATTAATACTTTGCACCGGGAAAGAAAACAGTGGGAGGGAACTCGATAAAAAAAAAGATAAAGCACAGTTAATGGATATAATAAAACAAGGGACAATTACACCATTTCAGGAGTTAAAACACAATGAGGAATTAATGGTAATTGATGAGTGGCGGTATCGCCAGTTGTGCCACTTTGTCCAAAATCTACCCCAGCCATTAAGGTCAGGGGAGCAGCTTACACCATTGGAACGGTTATAGTTACATAGGTTGAAAAAAGACACAAGTCCATCCAGTTCAACCACAAAAAAAATAAACAAACAAAATAAAAAACACAATACAATCCCATACACCCAACTCCATACCCACAGTTGATCCAGAGGAAGGCAAAAAACCCCAGCAGAGCATGATCCAATTTGTTACAGCAGGGGAATAAATTCCTTCCTGATCCCCCGAGAGGCAATCGGATTTACCCTGGCTCAACTTTACCTACAAATCTTAGTACTCAGTTATATTATGTACATTTAGGAAACAATCCAGACCTTTCTTAAAGCAATCTACTGAGCTGGCCAGAACCACGTCTGGAGGGAGTCTGTTCCACATTTTCACAGCTCTTATGTACTATGGATAATTCCAAAGGCATTATTTCAAGGCTCTATAAACTATTACTGACAGTGGATGAACTGGAGATGCCCCCATTCATCAAAAAATGGGAGCGGAGCTAGGAACACAAAAGGAAAAAATCACTTTAGGAAAAATTATAAAATTGACCCACTCCTTGGCCGTAGACAATAGGACCACAGAAATGAACTATAAGTGTATAGCAGGTTGGTATGCAACATCAGACAAATTGAGTGAATTTAAAGAGGGACTGTTGGCTAGGCTGCAAAAATACGGGTACAATTGCCCACCTGTGGTGGGACTGCCCCAAAATTTTAAAATATTGGGAGAAAATCCTGGGTTTGATAAAATAAATTACTAAGAGGGAGATTAAAATAGATTCATGGATAGTGCTATTCCATGGAGGAGAGGAAACGGTGAAACACTACAGAGTCCTTGATACCACTTTTGCTAAATGCGGCTAAAAGGTTGATCTAAAAAAAAATGGCAGCAGGTGGAAAGCCCATCAACTTGGGAGTGGATCGACTCGGTAGAAGAGACGTATAATATGGAAGGACTGAAGTATAGCATAGAGGAGGACAAAATAGGATTTAAAGATAAATGGGAATGCTGGAAAGAATTTAAGAAAACATGGAGTTATGTGGAAAACTTATGAGCTTGACCCATGATGGGGTCAGAACAGGAAGAAAGAAAAGCTGTTGATTAAAAGAAATTGAAATCAGGAGGTAGAAAGGGGGAGGGGGAAGAGGGACGAGGGCTGAATGGGGATTTTCTAATGTTTGTAAATTGACATATATTCAATATTTTTATATTTTGGAAATACAATGGAGTAATATGACACAAATTCATGATAAAATTAAAGAATACAAAAAAAAAAATAACTGCCCCTTCCAGGACGGCATATGAACACTATTGAATTCCTCCAGAGAAAATAAACCAAGAAAAATTTATATTAAAAATGTATTCCCTCAAAAAAAGAGGGGTGGGGGTTTGCACATATCACGAGAAAATGTCTGATCAGGTATTTATTACTTACTCAGCAGTAATATAAGTTATCGCTTGGATAGGTATCCTTAAATATCGGGCAAAGAATAGACTGAGGACAGTAGTCCAATAATTACTGTAGAACAGAAAAATAAATAAAAATATCCATCCTTGCATCAAAGATAGTGTCTAATTTAACAACAAGGCACAACAAAAAGGGAGACCCCAATAGGGGAATATACCTTTTTAGATGTCTGTAGCAATTCTATAACCAGGTGGTGATGCAGGAAAATCCAAATGTAACAATCTATTAATGCAGATAGAAAACACAATACTATAGTATTCCATTTTAAAAACGCATAGTCCTAGTATAGTCTTTGTAGCCTACACCACAGCTTACCAGGGACATACAAGTTAGCATTTAGTGGAATTCAGTGTTGATCAGACCAAACAATTATTGGAAAGATAACATCACAAAATGGCTAATCTGAAAGTATAAATTGAAACAACCGCATCAGCTATCAACTGGAAAGTCTAAGCCTAAGAATGCAAGATATTACCACTAAACAGTTGCTGGAAAAAACGTATGACACAGCAATACAGACCTGCCATGAGTCATCCAGATAGTTTGCCACCACTGATACTATTAGCCAAATAGAGGACTTAAATAGAGCCAGAAATTAGCATCAGAGCAGCTGATTCTGATCCTGCCTCAGCTGAGGCGGTGGCGCAAGTTGCTGCAATACAGGGGGGAAAAAAAAGTGAAGAGATCACCCTTGTTACCTGCATGCCTCTAGTAATTACATCCCTTCCATATGAAAGCGTGTGGGGATCGCGCATGCGCAGTGGAGCCGTACGGACCTCGCGCATGCGCAGTACGGACAAAAAGTGCGCGCATGTGCAACAGTGCAAAATCATCACTTAGAATCCACAGGCTGAAGCCAAAGCATCAGGTAACAATCACCACCTTATAAAAAAATATATTTATAATAAAATTCTTTACCAAAAGGCAAAACCAAAAATGGCTAGCTTGGTAGGTACCGAGCCCTGATGAAAATGAAGATATGGACCAACCTAGAAGAGGGCTCAGTGCTCTTAAAGTGGAGGTTCCATCAAAAAAACAATTTTGCTTTAAACTGTAAATTACACCTAAAAAATAAAAAAAAATGTACCCACCTTGAAATGCCTGTTGCTATGCGGTCCACGAAATCTGCCGTCCTATCCACCTAGGTTCCTGATGTCACCCACCTCGCGCTAATGCTCCTGGGAAATGATGAGTCATTCAGCCGTGCACCTCCCCTATGCCTCCCCTGTACAAGAATCACATTATTATTAGACAATGTCAGCCTATTAGCTAAGCAGGGGGCGGGACAGCTGCAGATCGTGACAGAGAGCAAGAGACTCTTCATAATAACAGGTGTAAGTTTGGCAGCTCTCGCTCTCTGTGACGATCTGTAGCCGTCCCGCCCCCTGCCTTACTAATAGGCTGACATTGTCGGCCGCTCGGGAGAAAAGACAGAATACATACAGTACAGGCTGCTAACTATACTGCGGTCCGTGACAGGCCTCACCTTTTGCTCCGATGGCGGCCACGGACCGGTACTGGACTGCTGTATGATCATCCCGGCTTGTTGTTGATGGGTTGCCATAGTGATTTACGGTGCTGCAGCAGATATGGGCGGGACGGGTGCCTCGTCAGAAAGTGCCATCCACACTATACCTGGAAGGAATTGCTTGTAGGCTTCACATTGCCCACAAGCAAAATGGGAAATCTCAGGAACGACGAGGATAAAGAAATATAAAGTTCTCATTTCATAGAACTCAGCGGAACGGCTGGCCTTTTAAACGCAGTAAGTGATACTATAGCGATTGAAAGAAAGCAAGATGAAAGGACATATTTTTAAAAATTTAAAAACGGAATGGAAACCCCGCTTTAAGAATTGGCAACATCCACAGAAATTAGTAGTATCAAAAAATCAAAATATAAATATAAACAAAATAAGATAGTATCTCTGGGGGGAAGCAGAGAGCACAATCCCAGGGCTAGAACTGGTGCTAGTAGTAATCGGCGCATGCTAGGACGTGTGGCTCCTAGCTCCAGACAGGCAGGGTACTCCCAGCTCCCTGCTCCAGTACTCAGGACCAGTGCACATTCCTTCCTCTTCCTTTTCGCAGAACCATAAGGCATCATCTCCTCGGAGCCTCAACAAGGTAACAATTTGCGGCCGTCCTTTTCAGGACAAGCTGCGGCCCAGCATAGCGGCCAGATCATCATCCCTCCACACCTCCCACAGTTATATCCCCCACCCTGAGGGTGCTTGTCTGCCTCCACACGCCCCATTCTAAGTACTAGCCGCCACCGGTAGCTGCAGCCGTCCGTTTTCAGGACAGGCCGTGGCTGCGGCCCTCATCAGCCGGGGCGGAATATCATCCAGCCCATCCATTGCTATGTCCATCCAGTGGTCGGTACTCCCCAGCCACCCAGCGAACTGCCGTCCAGGGGGACAAACAGCCCCCCTGATAGTGTCTGCGGCTGTCCTGTTCAGGGAAGGCTGTGGCCTAGCGGAGAATCATCCAGGCACTCCTAATACTTCCTAATACCCCCCTCACTCCCTGTGCCCCACAGCCTCCTCCACCTAACGACCTGACACCCAGCTGCACAGGCCATGACTCGGGCCTAGTCCCGGCCGGTGGCCATTCTTTGCTACACCCTGGAAACAGGGCATCCCTGTTTTACTTACCCCCACTCCCCTTCTGCAGACAAAAAACAGTAGCTCCTATCTGTGAAAGCCAACAAACAGTGGAGAGTCTACCTTTTCCCCCCCCCCCCCCTTTCTGCCCCCCATCCGCATCTACTCTTCAGCCGTGACTACACCCCAAGACGCTCGGCGGAGAATGCAGGATATAGGATCCGTAATCATTAGCACTAACAGGTAATAAACCCGGGGACCACCCCATTTAGCAGTTGATCCAGGGCTCACCTGATTGCCCCCGAGGGATCAGGAAGGATTTTTTTCCCTGTCGCTGCAGATTGGACATTGCACGGCTAGGGTTTTTTCGCCTTCCTCTTGATCAACAGGGAGGAATGGTTTAGTTAGTCGGGGACCCACCTATAATTTTTCTCTCTCATCGCCATTGATTACCGCCGCAATCAACACTTAACCACCATCCTCAGCGTTTCGACGATCATGGCTATTTTGCAATATTCTGCAAAAACCATTGGGGGTCTAAGGACATCCGCCTCAAATTTACCAGCCGTCACCAAAAAAGTTCTTAGAAATTAGCAACTGTTAAGAATCGTTCGATGATCGACAGTCAAAAATTGCACGGCTACACTTCAGCCAAAGCATATATCATACGCATTGCTCAATACTAGATCGGCAGTAAAACACAGACAAGAACTCCATGATTTTATCTTACAACACAACATAGAAAGCTGGCTAACAGCCGACTGTAACCCCATTCTAGGAGAATTGGTGCCAGAGAATTATCGCATTCTAACAGAAAACAGAGTGGGGCAAAGAGGAGGAGGCCTGGCAGTGATCCACAAGACTCACCTCTCGATCACTAAACCAGACCTTCAGACCTCACTTCCATTCATGGAAACCCTCACTCTGCAACTACAAACAAATCCCCAGGACACCATTCACATATTACTCTGCTATAGACCACCTGGGCCAAAAACACAGCTCCTCACATCCTTGACAGAATTCATCTCAACCTATACCCTAAACATTAAACACCTCCTGCTGCTCGGGGACTTCAATCTCTGGGCCAACTCCTCACAGGACCCAGACGCCTGCATTGACCACTTGGAAGGATTAGGTCTGCAGCAACTAGTATGTGGGCCCACACATGCTTCAGGTCACACACTCTATCTCATCTTCAGACAAGACTTGGAAATGAACATACTGGAAAATGAGCCTCTACCATGGACAGATCATCATGCAATCAAATTCACAATTACTAAAAATGCCCCCTAAAAAAAAACCGATAAAACCGGTGACAACACACTGGACTAGATCTCAAAGAAGCTCGGAACTCTTCAAAACTATACTAGGGAACAAAATAAAAACAAATTAACAACATCAAACAGCGACAAAAATACTTTACGCCATCAACAAGGCGCTACTACAGTCAGCAGACATAGTAGCGCCAAAACGCAAAACGTGCATCCGGAAAAACAACTCCAGCTGGTTTAAAGATGAGCTCACGTTATTGAAGCAAGAGCGTAGGAGAGCGGAAGCAGCCTGGAAAAGAAGCTCTACAGAGGAACACATCATTATTTACAAGGTAATAACTAAGAAATACCATAAATAGAGTTGAGCGGACACCTGGATGTTCGGGTTTGGCCGAACTTCGTAAAATAGTCTGGGTTCGGGACCTGAACTTGACCCCGAACCCAAACCCCATTGAAGTCAATGGGGACCCGAACTTTTGAGTACTAAAATGTCTTTAAAAAAGTAATGGAAAGGGCTAGAGGGCTCAAATGGCAGCAAAATGTTGGTAAGAGCATGGCAAGTACTCTGCAAACAAATGTGGATAGGGAAATAACTTAAAACAACATAAATTACCTAAAAATAAATACTCTTGACCTAGGAGAACGAGGTCCATATGGAGTAGGAGGTTGAGGTGGCGGTGAATGTGGCGTTGTAGGTGGAAGCGGCGGTGGCGGAGGACGAGGTAGCCAACACAGGTTTTTGTTTTTAATTTATTTATTTTTTAAATTGGGGTACACCCCAAAAGAGTGAGAAAGATCAGAAATACAAGAATGGCTTGGTAAGGCCGGTATACATGTCTATTCTGCACAAGGTACGGATAAGTCCTGTGGGATCCATGCCTGGTTCATTTTAATGAACGTGAGCTTGTCCACATTGGCTCTGGACAGGCGGCTGCGCTTGTCTGTGATAACGCTCCCTGCTGTGCTAAATACACGTTCAGATAATACACTGGCTACAGGGCAGGCCAGCACCTCCAATGCGTAAAGGGCAATCTCAGGCCATGTGCCCAATTTGGAGACCCAGAAGTTTAAGGGGGCAGACCTTTCATTCAGTACGTGTAGGCAGTGCACACTTACTGCTCCACCGTGTTGGTGAAATGCTGCCTCCTGCTAAGACGTTCCATATCAGCTGGTGGTGCTGGTTGTTGTGGCGTGCTGACAAAGCTTTTCCACATTTGGGCCATGCTAACCCTGCCTTCTGAGGTGCTGGCGGTGCCCCGGCTGCGTTGGCGACCTCTTCCTCCTCCTCTGCCTTCGCCTTGTACTTCCACTGTGCCCCCGCTGTCAGGAGGGAATTCCACCAGCAGCGCGTCTACCAGCGTGCGCTTGTACTCGCGCATCTTACGATCACGCTCCAGTGAGGGAATTAAGGACAGTACATTGTCCTTGTAACAGGGATCCAGCAGTGTGGCCACCCAGTAATCCGCACCTGTTAAAATGTGGGCAACACGGCGGTCGTTGCGGAGACACTGCAGCATGTAATCGCTCATGTGTGCCAGGCTGCCCAGAGGCAACAAAAAGCTGTCCTCTGTGGGAGGTGTATCGTCTGTGTCCTCTGTATCCCCCCAGCCACGCACCAGTGATGGCCATGAGCTGGTCTGGGTGCCACCCTGCTGTGAACATTATTCCTCCTCCTCCATCTCATCCTCCACCTCGTCATCCTCCAGAACTGTGTGCTTGCTTAACAATTGTGTACCTGGCGTTTGTTGGTGCAGGAACCCATCCTCGGAGCCACTTGTGAATGACTGCCCTGAAAGCCTTGGAAATGATCCTGATTCCTCCTCCTGTGCCACATCCTTTTCCATCATCACCCGAAGCGTTTTTTCAAGGAGGCATAGAACTAGGATAGTAACGCTGAGAACGTCGTCATCGGGACTGGTCATGTTGGTGGAGTACTCGAAACAGCGCAACAAGGCACACAGGTCTCGCATGGAGGCCCAGTTATTGGAGGTGAAGTGATTCTGTTTCGCAGAGCGACTCGCACGTGCGTTCTGCAGCTGAAATTCCACTATCGCCTGCTGCTGCTCGCACAGTCTGGCCAGCATGTGCAAGGTGGAGTTCCACCTTGTGGGCACATCACATATGAGGTGGTGAGCGGGAAGGCCAAAGTTACGCTGCAGCGCTGACAGGCGAGCAGCAGGGTGAGAACGCCGAAAGTGCGCACAGATGGCCCGCACTTTCTGCAGCAGCTGTGGCATATCGGGGTAAGTTTTAAGGAACCTTTGCACCACCAAATTCAGCACATGCGCCAGGCAAGGGATGTGCGTCAAACCGGCTAGGCCCAGAGCTGCTACGAGATTTTGCCCATTATCACACACCACCAGGCCCGGCTTGAGGCTCACTGCCGCCAACCACTCATCGGTCTGTTGTTCCATGTCCCTCCACAACTCCTGCGCGGTGTGGGGTTTTCCCCCAAACAGGAAAGTTTTAAAACTGCCTGCTGTCGTTTACCCATGGCTGTGCTGAAGTTGGTGGTGAATGTGTTACGCTGACTGGATGAGGAGGTGGTAGAGGATGAGGAATTGGAGTAGGGGGACTTGGCAACAGGAGGCAAACTGAAGCACCCTGCAATCCTTGTGGTGGAAGGACATGCGCCAAATTGCTATCTGCCTCAGGCCCAGCCGCCACTGCATTTACCCAGTGTGCTGTTAGGGAGATATAACGTCCCTGACCGTGCTTACTGGTCCACGTATCCGTAGTTAGGTGGACCTTGCCACAGAAGGCGTTGCGCAGTGCACACCTGATTTTGTCCCCCACTTGGTTGTGCAGGGAAGGAATGGCTCGCCTGGAAAAGTAGTGGCGGCTGGGCACGACATACTGTGGGACAGCCAATGCCATCAGGCTTTTAAAACTATGCGTCTCCACCAGACGGAATGACAGCATTTCAAAGGCCAGGAATTTTGAAATGCTGGCATTCAGGGCCAGGGATCACGGGTGGGTAGGGGGGTACTTCCTCTTCCGCTTCAGTGTTTGGGAGATAGAGAGCTGAACGCTTCCATGGGACATTTGGTGACCCAGGTGGTAGTGTTGCTTGCAGATCCTCTGTTTGCGGGGTGGCAGGTGCCACTGGCACTACAGAGACTAAAGCAGGCCGAGACTAAAGCAGAAGAGGAAGCAGGAGAAGCCAGAGACCTTTCTTGGTTTTTGAGGTGTCTACTCCACTGCAGCTCATGCTTTGCACTTAGATGCCTGGTCATGCAGGTTGTGCTCAGGTTGAGAACGTTTATGCCTCGCTTCAGGCTCTGATTGCACAGCGTGCAAACCACTCGTGTCTTGTCATCAGCACATTGTGTGAAGAACTGCCACGCTAGGGAACTCCTTGGACCTGGCTTTGGTGTGCTCGGTCCCTTGCTGCATTGGGCAGTAGCAGACGTACTGTCTAGGGGACGGACGCTCCGCTTTTGCACCCTGCTCCCTCGTCTGCTGTGCTGGTGGCTCTGTGCGACCACCGCCTCTTTCTCCGAACTACACAGGTCACCTGCATGACGTTGATTCCATGTGGGGTCGAGGACCTCATTGTCCTCCACATCATCTTCCACCCAGTCTTCACCACTGTGAAAAAAGTGGATAGGGGGCGCTAATAGGCAAAAAGTGAAAATCCAAAAAACACAATAACAGTATATAATCACAATAAAGTGCATGTGCAATAAATGGCAATGTAAAGGGCAATATAAGAAATGCAAAAATATTATGATCTCATCCGTGAAATGAGTACACAGGAAAATATATATGTAATGAACACAAAAAACAGTCCATATATTGGATGAACTAAACAGCAATAAAGTGCATGTGCAATAAATGCCAATAGAAAAAAGTGCAAAAGCCTTAGGATCTTATCCGTGCGATGAGTGCACAATATATTGGACACAAAGAGAAAAGAACACACAAAAAAAGTCCATAAATTGAATAGGCTAAATAGGATGTGTCCGTTTGTTTGGGGAGCAGCTTTCCTATAATTTGTTTCTTTATTCCTATTATTTTTGGCGCGAGATCCTTACCCTACAGTCTTCACCACTGCCCTCCTTGTTGGTCTGCACAATTGTGAAAGCAGCAGCAGTTGGCAACTGTGTTTCTTCATCATCCGAGACATGCTGTGATGGTCCCCCCATGTACTCATCTTGAAACATAAGTGGTTGGGCATCGGTGCACTCAATCTCTTCCACTTCTGGGGCAGGGCTAGGTGGATGGCCCTGGGAAACCATGCTAACAGTCATCAAAAAGCAGAAGAGACTGCTGCATGATTTGGGGCTCAGACTGCTTGGCTGATTTGCAAGGGGGTGAGGTGAAAGACTGATGGACATCAGCTGCAGGTGCCAACTCTGATCTTTCAGCACAAGACTGGTTGGGAGACAATGTGAAGTAACTGGAGGCACTGTCAGCAACCCAATCTACTATTGCCTGTTCTGCTCCTGGCCTCAACATTCGTAGAGCCGGATTAGGCCCGACCAAATACCGCTGCAGGCTCTGTCGCCTTCTCGCACCTGAGGAAGGTGTTTCACTTGTGCGTGTAGCTGGCACAGATCGACCACGTCCTCTCCCTGCAACAGGAGCTCCACCAGCAGCACCACGACCGGGGCCACGTCTCTTATTTGACGTTCTCATATTTCTCAAATGTAGGATCTTGCCCTAAATGGGTGTTTTTTGAATAGCACAATAGAAGAACAGTATCTAAAGTGTGTATCCCACACGTACAGATGTGCAGGAAACGCACCAAAAAAAAATATTTGCCCTAAATGGGTGTTTTTTGAATAGCAAAATAGAAGAACAGTATCTTAAGTGTTTATCTCACATGTACAGATATGGAGGAAACACTGCAAAATATTTTTTTTTGCCCTAAATGGGTGTTTTTTGAATAGCACAATAGAAGAACAGTAGCTAAAGTGTTTATCTCACACATGCAGATATGGAGGAAACACTGCATAAAACTTTTTTTTTGCCCTAAATGGATGTTTTTTGAATAGCACAATAGAAGAAAAGTATCTATTTAAATTGTTTTTATTCTTTTCACATAGAAAAATCTTTACAAACTTTCTTAAGTTTTTTTTTAAAATTGGCATCCATTATACAGTTCATAAGTTCTTCATACAAAAAACATATACATTAACATATACATACAACATAATACATAAATACAAAAAAAGATTTGTGTGGGTACAGAGTTAGGTCCATCCTTATAATCATACATCTATAATGGGACTTATATTATACCTGGGCACCTTTTCCTTTCCTTCCCCACCTCCCTTATTAAAGACCTCCTGGTGGAAAAGTGATCATATCCACCTACCTCACACTCTTCCCCCTGTGTAAATCTGAACGAACACATATATATATATATATATATATATATATATATATATATATATAAACTTACGCACCTATACCCATATATCACAGGGAAAAGAGAGTGGGGAGAAGAGAGGAGGAGGGAGAAAAAAAAAAGGGGGAGCAGGAGTGGGGTGGGTCTATCCACGTACTTTCATATAGTCCGTACCAGGTGTCCCCCCCCGCATTCAACCCATCACCTTATGTATGCACCTACGTGTCTCTTGTCATCAGACAAAAAAAAAAAGAAAGGAAGGGGGAAATTTCCCCTTTTATGGTGTATCCCATACCTATCCCAGTGCCCATATGTGTGTGTCCTTATTTTTACGGAAGTGCGGTGGGGGACTTTCTGTCCTCCCCCATATCACTTCATATTATGTGAAAAAAAAGGGGGGCTCTTCTTTCATTCATCTCTCCCTCCCCCCCAGGTGCCAACTCAAAGGTTTTCTTCACTCTCCATGATCTTCAAATAAGTCGGGGATTGCTTAAAGTTCATCCATTTACCCCAGGTTTCTTGATATCTTATTTCTGCATCTTCTTGAAAACTTATTAATTCCTCCATTACCCTTATTAAGTGGTCTTGCATAGCAAGAGCACTTATTGTAATCTCACATATATATTATTAAGTGGTCTTGCATAGCAAGAGCACTTATTGTAATCTCACATATATATTATTAAGTGGTCTTGCATAGCAAGAGCACTTATTGTTATCTCACATATATATTATTATTAAGTGGTCTTGCATAGCAAGAGCACTTATTGTTATCTCACATATATATTATTATTAAGTGGTCTTGCATAGCAAGAGCACTTATTGTTATCTCACATATATATTATTATTAAGTGGTCTTGCATAGCAAGAGCACTTATTGTAATCTCACATATATATTATTAAGTGGTCTTGCATAGCAAGAGCACTTATTGTTATCTCACATATATATTATTAAGTGGTCTTGCATAGCAAGAGCACTTATTGTAATCTCACATATATATTATTCTTATTCTTATTATAGCCAAATTTGCCACCCTAACTCCTCCCACAGTTTTTACACTACATAGACGAGTAATATATCGAATCGTGCGTATTGTTCCCGATCGGTGGGCTATTACTTTGTTGAACGTTTCGCCGAATCGTTTGCGAAATATCGTCATTTTTGCGGCAACATTTTCCCATAGGAATGAATGGGGAGAGCTAGAGTGTGGAATGTCAGAAATGGAAAAATCAGCACATGATTTGTAAACTGCGACCACTCCCTCATTTTCAAGCCGAACTACACAAATCTTATATAAAAACGTTCAGCTATCCCTGCTGCCACCAGATGTGTTCACGGCTACGTGATAGATCAAACCGTTTTCACAATATGATAATTTGTTTGCAACCTACGCCATCCATTATTTCAATGGAAGTCAATGGAGGTCAAGGTTTAGAAAACTAAAATCTGCTTTGGAATTTGTAAACTGCGACTGTGCCTTCAATTTTATTATTTCAGAGACATACTATACATCAAAATGTAGGTCTGGGTCTTGTGATTCGTAAAATATAAAGATATTCGCTGTGCGATTTATAGTTTTTAAAATACAATAATTTGAAGGACAAGTATTAAAAAATAAATCCAGGATCTGAGAATCTGCCTAGTGTGTTTGCATATGTTTACATTTGGTTTCCTAGGAGACGCTGAGGTAATTAAAAGTCCTCACAGCTGTAAGGGGATTCTATAGCTCCTCCCACACAGTTGTGAGGTGTTTTCTGTGAGGTGAGTTTTGTGAGGTAAATAACTTCATACACACAGTTGTGAGGTAGCTGTGAGGTAGTTGTGAGGTGTTTTCTGTGAGGTAAATACCTTCATACACACAGTTGTGAGGTAGTTGTGAGGTGTTTTCTGTGAGGTAAATACCTTAATTTGAAGGACAAGTATTCAAAAAACATTCCTCAATTTCTGCTGTGTTTACAGAGAGCCTGTAAACCAAACAATTGGTTTCCTAGGAGACGCTGAGGAGTTTAATAACACCTCACAAACAGCTGTGAGGTGAGTTGGCTCCTCCCACACAAGGCTGAGGGAACTTTCCTCTGCTAGCAAGGGTCTCAAACTGGTGGCCCTCCAGCTGTTGTAAAACTACAAGTCCCATCATGCCTCTGCCTGTGGGAGTCATGCTGGTAACTGTCATTCTTGCAATGCCTCATTGGACTTGTAGTTTTGCAACAGCTGGAGGGCCGCCAGTTTGAGATGCCTGTGAGTGTGTTTGCATATGTTTACATTGGTTTCCTAGGAGACGCTGAGGTAAAATCCTTCATACACACATCTGTGAGGGCTTTCTATAGCTCCTCCCACACACTGTGAGGTGATATGGCTCAGTTTTTTTGGCTCTGCGTAACTTCTGCATGCACTGCATATAGCAACCAGTCCATAGCAACCAGTCCATAGCAACCACTCCATAGCAACCACTCCTTAGCAACCAGTCCCTAGCAACCAGTCCCTAGCAACCAGTCCCTAGCAACCAGTCCATAGCAACCAGTCCATAGCAACCAGTCCATAGCAACCACTCCCTAGCAACCAGTCCCTAGCAACCAGTCCATAGCAACCAGTCCATAGCAACCAGTCCATAGCAACCACTCCATAGCAACCAGTCCCTAGCAACCAGTCCCTAGCAACCAGTCCATAGCAACCAGTCCCTAGCAACCAGTCCCTAGCAACCAGTCCATAGCAACCACTCCATAGCAACCGTCTATAGCAACCAGTCCAAAGCAACAGTCCATAGCAACCAGTCCATAGCAACCAGTCCATAGCAACCATTCCATAGCAACCACTCCATAGCAACCGTCTATAGCAACCAGTCTATAGCAACCAGTCCATAGCAACCAGTCCATAGCAACCAGTCCATACCAACCACTCCATAGCAACCAGTCCATAGCAACCGTCCATAGCAACCGTCCATAGCAATCCGTCCATGGCAACCTTCCATAGCAACCACTCCATAGAAACCGTCCATAGAAACCATTCCATAGCAACCCTCCATAGCATCCAGTCCAAAGCAACCAGTCCATAGCAACCATCCATAGAAACCGTCCATAGCAACCGTCCATAACAACCAGTCCATAGCCATCAGTCCATAGCAACCCTCCATAGCAACCAGTCCATAGCAACCCTCCATAGCAACCAGTCCATAGCACCCAGTCCATAGCAACCACTCCATAGCAACCACTCCATAGCAACCAGTCCATAGCAACCCTCCATAGCAGCCAGTTTTTGATGGGGCAAATAGGATGGTGCAGTTTTGATGGTGCAGTTTTGATGGGCTAGTTTTTGATGGAGCAATGGACCGAATTGGATCGACACACGGTTGGATCACATTTACATCTCCAGGGGCACCGTCTCCAGTCAGGAGTATTGGTGGAGGCAAGACCACGCCCCACAATTTCCCCTGAAATTGTATCTTTTCTAGTTAAGTGGTCTTGCATAGCAAGAGCACTTATTGTTATCTCACATATATATTATTATTAAGTGGTCTTGCATAGCAAGAGCACTTATTGTTATCTCACATATATATTATTATTATTCTTATTATAGCCAAATTTGCCACCCTAACTCCTCCCACATTTTTTACACTACATAGACGAGTAATATATTGAATCGTGCGGATTGTTCCCGATCGGTGGGCTATTACTGTGTGGAACGTTTCGCCGAATCGTTCGCGAAATATCGTCATTTTTGCGGCAAAATTTTCCCATAGGAATGAATGGGGAGAGCTAGAGTGTGGGATTTCTAAAAATGAAAAATCAGCACATGATTTGTAAACTGCGACCACTCCCTCATTTTCAAGCCGACCTACACAAATCTTATATCAAAACGTTCAGCTATCCCTGCTGCCACCAGATGTGTTCACGGCTACGTGATTGATCAAACCGTTTTCACAATATGATAATTTGTTTGCAACCTACGCCATCCATTATTTCAATTGAAGTCAATGGAGGTCAAGGTTTAGAAAACTAAAATCTGCTTTGGAATTTGTAAACTGCGACTGTGCCTTCAATTTTATTATTTCAGAGACATACTATACATCAAAATGTAGGTATGGGTCTTGTGATTCGTAAAATATAAAGATATTCGCTGTGCGATTTATAGTTTTTAAAATACAACAATTTGAAGGACAAGTATTAAAAAATAAATCCAGGATCTGAGAATCTGCCTAGTGTGTTTGCATATGTTTACATTTGGTTTCCTAGGAGACGCTGAGGTAATTAAAAGTCCTCACAGCTCTAAGGGGATTATATTGCTCCTCCCACACAGTTATGAGGTGTTTTCTGTGAGGTGAGTTCTGTGAGGTAAATACCTTCATACACACAGTTGTGAGGTAGTTGTGAGGCGTTTTCTGTGAGGTAAATACACACAGTTGTGAGGTAGTTGTGAGGCGTTTTCTGTGATGTAAATACCTTAATTTTTTTTTTTTTTTTTTCTTAAAGTGTATTTTGTGCGTGTACTCGAGAGAGGAGCCGGACTGCAGGAGTTGGGAGTAGGCAGGCCTCCCCCAGAGGCAATCTGCCATCTTTCTCCATGCCCCGGGTGGCAATGGCGGGTGTGTGAGGGGGTCCTCCCACACAACCCGCCCTACCTGCTCCGCTTTGAAGCCCAACGGGGCAGAGGGACTCCCTATAAGGGAGTGAGAGGACCAGCCCGCTCAACCAGCCCCATTAGTCCTTCGCCTCTCTTTTAGAGACCGCGTGGTCAAAGTGCGTGTGTTAACCCAATTTAGAGTGCGTGTGTAGGTGTGGTGGTTTTTGTGGGAGGGGGGTGGGTGTACTAAGCACAGGCTTACCTTGCATAGCACACCCACCGGGAGCCGGGCTGAGACCACCAAACTCAATTCACATGAAGCCGAGACCGGGATCCGAACCTCTAGCTGCAGAGGTGAATGGCTTGTCAGCACAGTGCCAATCGCGTTGAGCCACCGCAGCTCCCACGGTAAATACCTTCATACACACAGTTGTGAGGTAGTTGTAAGGTGTTTTCTGTGAGGTAAATACCTTAATTTGAAGGACAAGTATTCAAAAAACATTCCTCAATTTCTGCTGTGTTTACAGAGAGCCTGCAAACCAAACAATTGGTTTCCTAGGAAACGCTGAGGAGTTTAATAACACCTCACAAACAGTTGTGAGGTGAGTTGACTCCTCCCACACAAGGCTGAGGGAACTTTCCTCTGCTAGCAAGGGTCTCAAACTGGTGGCCCTCCAGCTGTTGTAAAACTACAAGTCCCATCATGCCTCTGCCTGTGGGAGTCATGCTGGTAACTGTCATTCTTGCAATGCATCATTGGACTTGTAGTTTTGCAACAGCTGGAGGGCTGCCAGTTTGAGATGCCTGGTAGAGTGTGTTTGCATATGTTTACATTGGTTTCCTAGGAGACGCTGAGGTAAAATCCTTCATACACACATCTGTGAGGGCTTTCTATAGCTCCTCCCACACACTGTGAGGTGATATGGCTCAGTTTTTTTTGGCTCTGCGTAACTTCTGCATGCTCTGCATATAGCAACCATGCATAGCAACCAGTCCATAGCAACCGTCCATAGCAACCACTCCCTAGCAACCAGTCCCTAGCAACCAGTCCCTAGCAACCAGTCCCTAGCAACCGTCCATAGCAACCAGTCCATAGCAACCAGTCCATAGCAACCAGTCCATAGCAACCGTCCATAGCAACCAGTCCATAGCAACCAGTACATAGCAACTGTCCATAGCAACTGTCCATAGCAACCATTCCATAGCAACCATTCCATAGCAACCACTCCATAGCAACCACTCCATAGCAACCAGTCCATAGCAACCCATCCATAGCCATCAGTCCATAGCAACCCTCCATAGCAACCAGTCCATAGCAACCAGTCCATAGCAACCCTCCTTAGCAACCAGTCCATAGCAACCTGTCCATAGCAACCCTCCATAGCAACCCTCCATAACAACCACTCCATAGCAACCACTCCATAGCAACCAGTCTATAGCAACCAGTCCATAGCAACCAGTCCATAGCAACCAATCCAGAGCAATCGTCCATAGCAACCACTCCATAGCAACCAGTCCATAGCAACCAGTCCATAGCAATCGTCCATAGCCATCAGTCCATAGCAACCACTCCATAGCAACCGGTCCATAGCAACCGTATATAGCAACCACTCCATAGCAACCAGTCCATAGCAACCAGTCCATAGCAACCCTCCATAGCAGCCAGTTTTTGATGGGGCAAATAGGATGGTGCAGTTTTGATGGTGCAGTCTTTGATGGAGCAGTTTTTGATGGGGCAATGGACCGAATTGGATCGACACACGGTTGGATCACATTTACATCTCCAGGGGCACCGTCTCCAGTCAGGAGTATTGGTGGAGGCAAGACCACGCCCCACAATTTCCCCAGAAATTGTATCTTTTCTAGTTATTCTTATTCTTATTATAGCCAAATTTGCCACCCTAACTCCTCCCACAGTTTTTACACTACATAGACGAGTAATATATCGAATCGTGCGGATTGTTCCCGATCGTTGGGCTATTACCTTGTGGAACGTTTCGCCGAATCGTTCGCGAAATATCGTCATTTTTGCGGCTAAATTTTCCCATAGGAATGAATGGGGAGAGCTAGAGTGTGAAATGTCAAAAACTGAAAAATCAGCACATGATTTGTAAACTGCGACCACTCCCTCATTTTCAAGCCGACCTACACAAATCTTATATCAAAACGTTCAGCTTTCCCTGCTGCCTCCACACGTGTTCATGGCTAAGTGATTGATCAAACCGTTTTCACAATATGATAATTTGTTTGCAACCTACGCCATCCATTATTTCAATGGAAGTTAATGGAGGTCAAAGTTTAGAAAACTAAAATCTGCTTTGGAATTTGTAAACTGCGACTGTGCCTTCAATTTTATAATTTCAGAGACATACTATACATCAAAATGTAGGTCTGGGTCTTGTGATTCGTAAAATATAAATATATTCGCTGTATGATTTATAGTTTTTAAAATACAATCATTTGAATAGGACAAGTATTTAAGAAAAATCCAGGATCTGAGTCTCTGCTTAGAGGCTGCATGCTTATGTTTATAAAAGTATGTGATGAGCGCAAAGGAATGGATAAATTAAGTGAACGATATAGCAAATAAAAGTTTACGATCCTCTAATCTAGAGGAAAAAATTTGACTCCAATCACCATGCAATGGCGTGAGACAAGTGCTAAACACAAATAATCCAATGAAGTGATAAAATGTGGAACTGAATAAATAAAGCAATATAATGTCCAAAATAGCATCAATCAAAATAAAGTAATTCGTGTAAACGTGCTGGCAGCGATGGAGTGATCCAGTGGTATATGGTGAACAACGCCCGATGATCGGGCTCACAAAGCGCTTACCTCCCTCACAGGGAAAAACAGCATCGAAATCCTCAGCTGGACTGTCCCACAGCTTCTCCAATGAACGACCGCCGTCCTCTCGATTGTTCTCAGGCGTGTGTCCTCCACTCTGTGTATGGTTCCGGTCTTCTCAAAGATGGCGACTCAGTATCCCAGCAAACACAAGGTGATAAAGGAAGAAAAAAGGGGCTCCAATAGTGAAGTAATTCTCAACGAATGTTTAATTGATAAAAGAAATCTGGGTGCATAGCAAAAACTTTCAGGAAAAAACGAGATAACATGCAGCGGTAGTACGAACGAGATGCCGCGTCACTTCCGGTAATTCTAGATACGCCTTACGCGTTGCGTCACGACACGTGACTTCATCAGAGGCTGGGGATTGGTTGAACCCGCTCTTCTTAAATAGAGCAGCGAACGGAAGTTCAATGCGGCCATTTTTAATGCTGGATGCCCTTAGGCCGAGCCACGGCCATTTTGAATGAGGCAACACGCACAGCAATCTTTAATAAAGAGTGGGCAAAGACAAAGCACAAATCTAAATCCAAATACACGAGCATATTGATCAATGTATTAACTGGACTTAATTGAGGGCTAAAACAAAAAAGGGGGATTGCACATATAGACAAATGGTCATAAAAGTGCATAGTGGGAAGACCAGAGCATATCGTGAGCACAGAAGGTCACTTGAAACGTTCTAACGGTAGCTTCTCATGTATATAAAATTACATGATTAAAATGATAAAATAAGTTAAAATTAATCAACATATATATGTCAAATATATAATATATTAGTATAAAATGGGTCACCGCCCAAAATAAGTAATATAAAGTGATAAAATTGTAATAAAATCCGCCCTGGCTCAAAAAATGCCCGTAATCACACAGCCTACTAAGTGCTGGTTGCCATTGAATATGGGGCAGGCAAGGGGTGGAACAAAAAAATTTAAAATAGTAAACCGAAGTGTAGCTTCATCTCATCCTTTACAATAAACTACAATGTATCACTACTTAAAAATTACTAAGAAAACAGTTGACATCAAAGTCCACATTCAATCCATCAGGCACCAATGAATGTAAAGTGTGTATCCATTGGGGTTCTTTTTGGCTTATCGTTCTGACTAGATGTGACCCTCTCCATGGTTTATTGTACTTATCAATAGCCCAGAAAGATAAATGACGTGGATTCCTATTGTGGACTTGGTCAAAGTGTCTACTAACATTGTGTTTATCAAAACCCTTTAGTATGTTTTTGATGTGTTCTTTAATCCGAACCATTAAAGGTCTTTTAGTTCTACCTACGTATTGTAGATTACATGTGCACTGTAAAACGTATACCACTCCCTCTGTGTGGCAACTGATGAAATCTTTAATTGGATGCCATACATTGGTATGGGTGGCCAAAAATTCCGTTCTCTTCAATTGGGGCCCTTTTGCATGTAAACATGCAAAACAATACTTGCAAGGAAAAAAACCTTTTTTATTGAAAAAGGTATAACCACTCCTAGGGGGAGGGTCAACTACATTTTTAACCAACATATCTCGAACAGTAGGAGCTCTTTTATAGGTAATGTTGGGTTTGGCAGGCAGAATTTTTTTGAGATGTTTATCTGCTATCAATACATGCCAATGTTTCTTAAAAAGTTTCTCCACATCTTTATATTGGACATTGTAATCCATAATAATAACTGGTGCTTCCAAATTCCGTTGGGGTTTGATACTCCCTTGCAGCATACACTTCCTATCAAGTCCAGCAACAGCTTGAATTTGTTGCTGGATAAACTGTTCCGGATATCCTTTCTTTTGGAACCTTTCCCCAATAAATTCAGCTTGGGTGAGAAAATCAGTCTCCTTAGTGCAATTGCGTTTAATGCGGACTAACTGTCCTTTTGGTATATTCCATAACCACGATTTGTAGTGGCAACTTTTGAGAGATAAGTAACTATTGGTGTCCACGCTTTTAAAATGTGTTTTGGTTATAAGTTTCTTCTCAATAATCATAATATCCAAATCCAATCACTTAATTTATCCATTCCTTTGCGCTCATCACATACTTTTATATTCACTATTTTTGTTGTTAGCACCAATTAGATTTGAGCTGCATTGGGGTTTTTCATGATTTAATTTATTGATTGTTAGCACATTTTCTTTACCTCATTTGGTTAGTAGTAGCTAGCGCTTTAGTTCCCCCCTTTATTCACTTACCACTTTATTCTAACATTCACTAGAGCAGCTTCTATGGAAGCACTTTCCTATATGGAACACCGACAGGTGGACCTGGATGAGGTTTTTAATGTCAATAACCACCATAAGGATACTGACCTGAACAGCCAATTTAGGATATTGGCTCACAATATGGAAAGAAAGGTCAATCTATGGTGGGACATTCACACCTTTGATAGGTACATAAAAGAGAAAATTGTTCCCAGAAGGCTCAGATGGGATGTCCCTCCCAACGATGGCCTCCTGGATAAGCAATCTATTGATGAATGGTTTCATTTTTTCAATGATAAAAGTTTAGATGCTATCCACTTTCTTTTAAAACGCAAACAAAAAAGGGTACGCAATATTGATGTGATAATAGAAGAAACTAAAGTCAAATTGGAGCCTTTTAAGGATTCAGCTGATTTCAAAAAATTGGCAGCCCAATTGAATACTAATTTGGCTACCAAAGATGCAGAAGCCCAAAAAAGGAAAACCAAAAAATATCAACGAGATATTTCTGATTATACAGCAGATCAGGTTTTTAAGTGGCAGGCTAAAACTACAGCCTTTCCACCCACATCTACATACTCTACACCTGAGAAGGAAGTACAAATCCAAGATCCCACTTTAAGTAGACCCATTCAACATATGGGTTGGCAAAACGAAAGCACCAGTGGCAGTAAGACCAGAACAGGAACAACAACATCATCAAAAAAATAGGGAAGAGTCAAACCATCGTACACCGCATAATAAATCGAAGAAACCCTTTAAAAAACCTTTTAAAAAATCTAATTGGAATCGCCACAATTCGGAGAAAGAGTATAGGGATAATAGAGGACCGATGTATCATGCACCGCCACCTAATCCTCCACCCTATTACCATCATTACTACAATCATCCGCAACGGAGTCCAATTCCTACCTACAATCATTATGAGCCCCTACGACACTATCAGGAACAGCATTATCCAACACACCAATACCATCATGATTCCCAAAGGTCTTTTTTAGACAGAGATCGGAGGGATCGGTCTCCAAGAAGACACCCTCAGGAAACATATTGATCCCCAAGGAGACACACGCAAGTGGATCAATCACCCCCGAGGAAAACTCAGGAACCATACAGATCCCCAAGAAGATCAAGGGAGGAAAGAGCAATCCGTACTCCAGAAGAAAACGGGGATGCAGAGCGGGGAAGCGATCCCAAAAGAAAGAGATTGGAAAAGGGGAGGGAGTCTTCAACATAAGTGGCAAAATATTATCCACTGATGAGTTGGTGGTGTTGGAAGGGGGTCTCAAACATGCACCTGTAAAAAATTTAAACAAATTCGATACATACATTAATATCCAAAAATATATTCGAAAAGTTAATATTAAAAAATACTTCCTAGGAAATCCAGCTAAATGTCAACTACCCACATCCAGAGAAATGGACATTGTACAACACAGTACTCTTCGCAATAACTCTGTGTTCAATCCTCAGGTCAGTAATGGCCAACACATTGAAGTCTTTAAAAAACTAGTGCTTCAAGATTTGGAAGCTTTGAAATTAAAGAAGGGGTATTCAAAGCCTAAAAAAACGGAAAGATATTGTGATTCGCCCCGCGGATAAAGGGGGAGGAGTTGTGGTCCAATCCAAGGAACAATACCATCAGGAACTCCTTGGACAACTTCAAGATGAGGACACATATACGAAATTACTAGCTAATCCGATCGCTAACTATAAATCACAATTAAAGCATTTGATCCATTTAGGCAAGAAAAAAGACATTTTGAATAAAAAGGAGGCCATCTTTTTGTTACCGGAAACTTGCAGAATTCCAGTCATATATACCATCCCGAAAATACACAAGGATAAAATTAATCCTCCAGGCAGACCGATCGTTAATGGGATCGATTCCCTGACTTCAAGGATGGGCCAGTATTTGGACCATTTCTTGCAATCAGCAGTGCAGCAAACAAAGTCGTATTTGAGAGACACAAAACATGTCCTTCAAATACTAGAAGAAATACCAGTCTCAGAAGGTAACACATTATTAGCCACCGCCGATGTGTCATCACTATACACGATCGTGAAACATCACCAAGCGTGTAGCGCAACTAAATGGCTTTTGAAGAACTACACCACTTTAGTCTGTAAACGAAAGTTTTTGATCAAATGCCTTGAGTTCTGTTTGAAATCCAATTATTTTTGGTATAACCAAACATTTTACAACCAAAAAACAGGCATTGCCATGGGCGCTAAATTTGCCCCTTCAGTGGCTAATGCGTTTATGGCACAGTGGGAAGAAGAGGTAGTGTATTCCAGCACCCCACCAGAATTAACCCTGTACAAAAGGTACATTGATGATGTGCTAATTATTTGGAATGGTTCCAAGAATTCGTTGGAAGAATTCTTCATAGGCCTTAACTCTAATGATCAAAACATTAAATTGGTGACAAACATCAGTAACAATATGGTGAATTTTTTGGATTTGGATATTATGATTATTGAGAAGAAACTTATAACCAAAACACATTTTAAAAGCGTGGACACCAATAGTTACTTATCTCTCAAAAGTTGCCACTACAAATCGTGGTTATGGAATATACCAAAAGGACAGTTAGTCCGCATTAAACGCAATTGCACTAAGGAGACTGATTTTCTCACCCAAGCTGAATTTATTGGGGAAAGGTTCCAAAAGAAAGGATATCCGGAACAGTTTATCCAGCAACAAATTCAAGCTGTTGCTGGACTTGATAGGAAGTGTATGCTGCAAGGGAGTATCAAACCCCAACGGAATTTGGAAGCACCAGTAATTATTATGGATTACAATGTCCAATATAAAGATGTGGAGAAACTTTTTAAGAAACATTGGCATGTATTGATAGCAGATAAACATCTCAAAAAAATTCTGCCTGCCAAACCCAACATTACCTATAAAAGAGCTCCTACTGTTCGAGATATGTTGGTTAAAAATGTAGTTGACCCTCCCCCTAGGAGTGGTTATACCTTTTTCAATAAAAAAGTTTTTTTTCCTTGCAAGTATTGTTTTGCATGTTTACATGCAAAAGGGCCCCAATTGAAGAGAACGGAATTTTTGGCCACCCATACCAATGTATGGAATCCAATTAAAGATTTCATCAGTTGCCACACAGAGGGAGTGGTATACGTTTTACAGTGCACATGTAATCTACAATACGTAGGTAGAACTAAAAGACCTTTAATGGTTCGGATTAAAGAACACATCAAAAACATACTAAAGGGTTTTGATAAACACAATGTTAGTAGACACTTTGACCAAGTCCACAATAGGAATCCACGTCATTTATCTTTCTGGGCTATTGATAAGTACAATAAACCATGGAGAGGGTCACATCTAGTCAGAACGATAAGCCAAAAAGAATCCCAATGGATACACACTTTACATTCATTGGTGCCTGATGGATTGAATGTGGACTTTGATGTCAACTGTTTTCTTAGTAATTTTTAAGTAGTGATACATTGTAGTTTATTGTAAAGGATGAGATGAAGCTACACTTCGGTTTACTATTTTACATTTTTTTGTTCCACCCCTTGCCTGCCCCATATTCAATGGCAACCAGCACTTAGTAGGCTGTGTGATTACGGGCATTTTTTGAGCCAAGGCGGATTTTATTACAATTTTATCACTTTATATTACTTATTTTGGGCGGTGACCCATTTTATACTAATATATTATATATTTGACATATATATGTTGATTAATTTTAACTTATTTTATCATTTTAATCATGTAATTTTATATACATGAGAAGCTAATTGCTTCTTCCCATATCTGATTCAGCACAGACCGGGATCTACCGTTAGAACGTTTCAAGTGACCTTCTGTGCTCACGATATGCTCTGGTCTTCCCACTATGCACTTTTATGACCATTTGTCTATATGTGCAATCCCCCTTTCTTGTTTTAGCCCTCAATTAAGTCCAGTTAATACATTGATCAATATGCTCGTGTATTTGGATTTAGATTTGTGCTTTGTCTTTGCCCACTCTTTATTAAAGATTGCTGTGCGTGTTCCCTCATTCAAAATGGCCGCGGCTCGGCCTAAGGGCATCCAGCATTAAAAATGGCCGCATTGAACTTCCGTTCGCTGCTCTATTTAAGAAGAGCGGGTTCAACCAATCCCCAGCCTCTGATGAAGTCACGTGTCGTGACGCAACGCGTAAGGCGTATCTAGAATTACCGGAAGTGACGCGGCATCTCGTTCGTACTACCGCTGCATGTTATCTCGTTTTTTCCTGAAAGTTTTTGCTATGCACCCAGATTTCTTTTATCAATTAAACATTCGTTGAGAATTACTTCACTATTGGAGCCCCTTTTTTCTTCCTTTATCACCTTGTGTTTGCTGGGATACTGAGTCGCCATCTTTGAGAAGACCGGAACCATACACAGAGTGGAGGACACACGCCTGAGAACAATCGAGAGGACGGCGGTCGTTCATTGGAGAAGCTGTGGGACAGTCCAGCTGAGGATTTCGATGCTGTTTTTCCCTGTGAGGGAGGTAAGCGCTTTGTGAGCCCGATCATCGGGCGTTGTTCACCATATACCACTGGATCACTCCATCGCTGCCAGCACGTTTACACAAATTACTTTATTTTGATTGATGCTATTTTGGACATTATATTGCTTTATTTATTCAGTTCCACATTTTATCACTTCATTGGATTATTTGTGTTTAGCACTTGTCTCACGCCATTGCATGGTGATTGGAGTCAAATTTTTTCCTCTAGATTAGAGGATCGTAAACTTTTATTTGCTATATCGTTCACTTAATTTATCCATTCCTTTGCGCTCATCACATACTTTTATATTCACTATTTTTGTTGTTAGCACCAATTAGATTTGAGCTGCATTGGGGTTTTTCATGATTTAATTTATTGATTGTTAGCACATTTTCTTTACCTCATTTGGTTAGTAGTAGCTATCGCTTTAGTTCCCCCCTTTATGCTTATGTTTACATTGGTTTCCTAGGAGACGCTGAGGTAATTAAAACTCCTCACGCACAGCTGTAAGGGGATTCTATAGCTCCTCCCACACAGCTGTGAGGCAGTTGTGAGGTGTTTTCTGTGAGGTAAATACCTTCATACACACAGTTGTGAGTAGGGTTGCCACCTCATCCCTTTAAAACCGAACACATATGAATTACACAGGTTCTGAGGCCAATTTAATGCAGGTAAGGCACCAAATTAGTCTAATTACCACCTTAATTAGCCTCAGAACCTGTGTAATTCATATGTGTTCGGTTTTAAAGGGATGAGGTGGCAACCCTAGTTGTGAGGTAGTTGTGAGGTGTTTTCTGTGAGGTGTTTCTGTGAGGTAAATACCTTCATACACACAGTTGTGAGGTAGTTGTGAGGTGTTTTCTGTGAGGTGTTTCTGTGAGGTAAATACCTTCATACACACAGCTGTGAGGTAGTTGTGAGGTGTTTCTGTGAGGTAAATACCTTCATTTGAAGGACAAGTATTAAAAAAAAAATCCTCAATTTCTGCTGTGTTTACAGAGAGCCTGCAAACCAAACAATTGGTTTCCTAGGAGACGCTGAGGAGTTTAATAACACCTCACAAACAGTTGTGAGGTGAGTTGGCTCCTCCCACACAAGGCAGAGGGAACTTTCCTCTGCTAGCAAGGGTCTCAAACTGGTGGCCCTCCAGCTGTTGTAAAACTACAAGTCCCATCATGCCTCTGCCTGTGGGAGTCATGCTGGTAACTGTCATTCTTGCAATGCCTCATTGGACTTGTAGTTTTGCAACAGCTGGAGGGCTGCCAGTTTGAGATGCCTGGTAGAGTGTGTTTGCATATGTTTACATTGGTTTCCTAGGAGACGCTGAGGTAAAAACCTTCATACACACATCTGTGAGGGCTTTCTATAGCTCCTCCCACACACTGTTAGGGGATATGGCTCAGTTTTTTTTGGCTCTGCGTAACTTCTGCATGCTCTGCATATAGCAACCAGTCCATAGCAACCACTCCATAGCAACCAGTCCATAGCAACCAGTCCATAGCAACCAATCCAGAGCAATCGTCCATAGCAACCACTCCATAGCAACCACTCCATAGCAACCAGTCCATAGCAACCGTCCATAGCAACCAGTCCATAGCAACCAGTCCATAGCAACCAATCCATAGCAACCACTCCATAGCAACCACTCCATAGCAACTGTCCATAGCAACCCTCCATAGCAACCACTCCATAGCAACCAGTCCATAGCAACCAGTCCATAGCAACCAGTCCATAGCAACCCGTCCATAGCCATCAGTCCATAGAAACCAGTCCATAGCAACCCATCCATAGCAACCAGTCCATAGCAACCGTCCATAGCAACCAGTCCATAGCAACCAGTCCATAGCAACCGTCCATAGCAATCCGTCCATAGCATCCAGTCCAATGCAACCGTCCATAGCAACCATCCATAGCAACCGTCCATAGCAACCAGTCCATAGCAACCATCCATAGCAACCAGTCCATAGCCATCAGTCCATAGCAACCCTCCATAGCAACCAGTCCATAGCAACCCTCCATAGCAACCAGTCCATAGCAACCGTCCATAGCAACCGTCCATAGCAACCAGTCCATAGCAACCAGTCCATAGCAACCACTCCATAACAACCAGTCCATAGCAACCAGTCCATAGCAACCATCCATAGCAACCATCCATAGCAACCAGTCCATAACAACCCGTCCATAGCAACCAGTCCATAGCCATCAGTCCATAGCAACCCTCCATAGCAACCAGACCATAGCAACCCTCCATAGCAACCAGTCCATAGCAACCACTCCATAGCAACTGTCCATAGCAACCATTCCATAGCAACCCTCCATAGCAACCCTCCATAGCAACCACTCCATAGCAACCGTCTATAGCAACCAGTCTATAGCAATCAGTCCATAGCAACCAGTCCATAGCAACCAGTCCATAGCAACCAGTCCATAGCAACCAGTCCATAGCAACCGTCCATAGCAACCACTCCATAACAACCACTCCATAGCAACCGTCTATAGCAACCATTCCATAGCAACCCTCCATAGCATCCAGTGCATAGCAACCATCCATAGCAACCAGTCCATACCAACCGTCCATAACAACCCGTCCATAGCAACCCGTCCATAGCAACCAGTCCATAGCCATCAGTCCATAGCAACCCTCCATAGCAACCAGTCCATATCAACCCTCCATAGCACCCAGTCCATAGCAATCAGTCCGTAGCAATCAGTCCGTAGCAACCACTCCATAGCAACCACTCCATAGCAATCCGTCCATAACAACCAGTCCATAGCAACCCTCCATAGCAGCCAGTTTTTGATGGGGCAAATAGGATGGTGCAGTTTTGATGGGGTAGTTTTTGATGGAGCAGTTTTTGATGGGGCAATGGACCGAACTGGATCGACACACGGTTGGATCACATTTACATCTCCAGGGGCACCATCTCCAGTCAGGAGTATTGGTGGAGGCAAGACCACGCCGCACAAATTCCCCAGAAATTGTATCTTTTCTAGTTTTATCTACCTCACTAAACCATTCCCTTATCCCTGGAGGTTCCTTCATTTTCCAATATCTCGGGATTAATGCTTTCGCTGCATTTAATAGAAAGGGCGGCTCTGTATTTTTTCCTCTGATCGTCCATTGCGTGGAATAAGCATTTCCAAGGGTCTAGTCCTACCTCCTTCCCTTCTGTTTCATTAGACCTAGTACCTCCATCCAGTATGTTTGGATCAGTCTACATTGCCACCCGATATGAGCATGATTTCCTTCCTCCCCACATTCCCTCCAACACAGGGGTGATATATCGTGATTTATTTTATACGTTTTAGTGGGAACATAATACCACTTGGTCAACAATTTATAGTTAATTTCTTTCACTTTTGTATCCTTTGAGGTAGAGTGTACATAATCCATGACCCTCTTCTTCAGCCTCTCTGGAACTGTTTGGTTTAGTTCTATCTCCCATTTTTCCAAGGGTTGTATTAGCCCCTCCTCATTGGAGGTTATCAACAGCCTATATATTTTAGAAATCATCCCTTTTTTGCTCATTCCTCCCTGGTCTATTAGTCTTTCCCAGGGATTTAATCTTTCCATGCTTCGAAGGGGTTTTGGAAGAGATTCAGTAAAATGTTGAAGCTGCATATATCTCCAGCCATCCCACGGCGATGTTCCATATTTCTCTCATAGTTCTTCTAATGGGCATAGCCTATTCCCATTTAAGACATCTTTTAACCTCAATCTGTCCCAGTGGGTCCACTTTAGATATAGTTTATTATTTTTCCCCGGGGGGAAGTAATTATTTCCCATCAGGGGCATCAATGGGCTATTATATTGCCCTTTCATGTCTTTAATTGCTTTATCCCATTTTTATGTTTCTGTTGTAATTGGGGCAAGTGCCTTAGGGAGGTCTCTATATTTTTTGGGGATCCAGATAATCTGGCCTAACTCCGTTTTGCTCATATTATCTTCTAGAGAGACCCATTTCTTATATGATGTATTATGGACCCAATCTATAACTCTTTTTATTGCAGCTGCTTCATAATATTTCTGGGGATCTGGAAGTAGCACCCCCCCCATTATCCCTTGATCTACTCATTACTTTATAGGAGATACGGCTTCCTTTCCCCTTCCAGACACATTTTTGTATTAAGCTTCTCATAGTTCTAAAATATGCCCCCGGGATACAGATTGGCAGGCTCTGGAAGATGTACAAAGCTTTCGGAGTGTCATCATTTTAATTACGTTTATCCTTCCTAGCCATGACAGTCTGTATGCCTGGTATCCCTTCAAATCTTGTTTAATTTTATTCAAGAGAGGAATATAGTTATCTTGATATAATTCTGTTGTTATTACCGATAAATAGATTCCTAAATATTTCAATCCCTTTTCTCTCCACATAAATGGAAAGAGGGCTCTTAATTCTCTTTTCTCTTTTGGAGGTGTGTCTATGTTCAATATCTCAGTTTTTACATATTTATTTTAAAATTAGAGACCTTTCCATATTCATCCATTTCTTCCATAATCTTTGGTAATGATTGCCTGGGGTTTGCTATAAATAACATAATATCGTCTGCATATGCAGCTATCTTATGTTCTTGTCCTGCTACCTTAATACCATTTATTTCTCGGTTCCCTCTTATAGAAGCTAAGAGGGGTTCCAAAGATAGCACAAACAATAAAGGGGAAAGTGGGCATCCCTGGCGTGTCCCATTATGTAGCTTAAATGCCTCCGACAGAGTCCCATTCACCTGGATTTGAGCCGTAGGGTCTGAGTACAATGCCCCTATCCATCTCATCCTTCGTGATTTCAGGCCAAATCCAAGCAATGTCTGGAACATATATTCCCAGTTGACTCTGTCAAAGGCCTTTTCGGCATCTACAGATAAAAGAAGGGCAGGTTTCTTTCTTTTTTGCTTTGTGTATTAATAAAATTGTCCTTAATATGTTTGTAACGGACACAGGCATGCTGCCGAGACAGTTATAATCTTCGTGCAGGGGGACTACAAGGAACTGCATGGCTTGTCACAAGTGCAAAAAACAAAAGAACAAAAGCTGGACAGCCGCACTCCAAAATTTTCTTTAAAAGAGATGTCTTTTATTTTCAACTGTGCATACAGTCACTGCAAGCCCACAAAAATCAGTATGGCCAACGTTTCGCACTGGCGTCAGTGCTTAGTCATGGCCATACTGATTTTTGTGGGCTTGCAGTGACTGTATGCACAGTTGAAAATAAAAGACATCTCTTTTAAAGAAAATTTTGGAGTGCGGCTGTCCAGCTTTTGTTCTTTTGTTTTTTGCTATTACCGCATCGCCAGCACCCTGGTGGTTCAACAACCCCTGATCATCACGAGGCTCACCTGGAGCGGTGAGAATTCTGTCTGTGTGTCTACTCTGGATTGCTTGTCACAAGTGGATGTACCACATTGTATTCTGAGCTCAAAGGGTTAATTGGACAAGTCTCTTTCATTGCTGGAATGCTAATGTTCCCTTTGCATACCTAATGAACCCTCTTTTGTGTGCAGGTAAACAGCCCCCTGTGAGGTGTATGCTGATGGGGATTATGTGTGAGTGATAATTGTTTTAAAGGTTAATTGAATTCTATGTGCCTGGCCAGGAAATGTTAAGTGGGGTGAGGTGCCGAAGCGGCTAGAAACTGGCCAAGTGATTAATTCAAGGAGATGTCATTGTTTCAGGGGGTCTGTGTTGAAGCCCCCTACTGGGAAAAGGGGAGGGCGGAAACTGTCATTGTTCTTGTAACAGTTGTAACCAGATATAAGCAGGTGAAATATGCCAAATAAAGTCAGTCTACTTGACCCTTCAAACGTAGCACGTCTCGTTTCTTGGAAGGGCGTTCGATGGGATATACCGGCGGTACCTGCATATCGCAGCTTGCCAGGGAAAAGGACGTCTCCAACGGCCGATACCCCTCACTACCAGTGGGTAGCCGTTACATTGGTTGGTAGCAGTGGGATGGTCCTTTTATCCAAAGAGCAAGTGCTGAATGGAGTCGCAGTACGCCAGGCTGAAAAGATCCACACTGAAAGATCTATTGGAGATTCGTGGTAGGAGCGCCAGCAACAGACCACGGAGGGAGCTGATAGCTGACCTGCTGGAGCTGGACGAAATGGATGGATCCATGGAAGGAACGGAGCCCCTTGCACCGGTCAGCAAAGAAGATGTAATTACTGGGATTGTACAGCGGAGATTATCCTTGTATCCAGAAACGTCCGTGGAACTTATCAACCAGCTGTTCCGGGAGGCAAGGGAAGAAATACAAACGAAGAGGGGACAAGAACTGGAACTGGTAAGAGCGAGACAGCCCATTACACCTGCAGTTCCTACCCCCCCCACCTGCTGCTACAGGAAAGAAAATACCGTTCACTGCATTCAAAGCTTTTGTAGAAAGTGAGGAGGAAATCGATGGATATTTGGCGGACTTTGAGAGGCAGTGCTCACTACACCAGGTCCCACCAGACCAATGGGTCACTATTTTGTCGGGGAAATTGTCGGGCAAAGCCAATGAAGCCTTTCGGGCTCTCGCTCCAGAGGATATTTTACAATACCAGCAAGTTAAAAAGGCGCTGCTAACCCGATATGCCGTAACGCCAGAAGCCTACCGCCGGCGCTTCCGGGAGTCCAAGAAGATGGCTGTGGACTCCCACATGGAATGGGCCAACCAGTTACAAAGGGTGGCATCCCTTTGGGTCCAAGGGTGCAAGGCCAACACCGGGGAGGAAGTATTGCAGCTGTTCCTAATGGAACATTTCTTCCAAGACCTGGCCGCAGACATACAAGACTGGGTACGAGATCGCCGGCCCGCTAACTTAAACGAGGCGGCTCGGCTAGCAGATGAGTACGCGGAAACACGGAAAGTAAGCCAGGGTACTACACGGCTGGCTCATAAGGTAGAACCGCGTACTCCAACCGTCACCCCACGCCCAGAGTTTCGGGCTCCAGTCCCACCACGTCCTCAGGGGCCTAGCAACTACCCCCGGGATTCGCCTAGGGTGACGTGCCATCACTGCAGCGACACGGGACATATTGCTCGTTATTGCCCTTTGAGAGCTACAAATAACAATTGTAGACGCACAGAACCTAACACAGAGGTCACTCCATCACGTCCCTCTGCGGCCCACTGCCTGGAGACCGAGGGGGGCCCTGAGGAATGTCTGGGAATTTGGTATGAGGCAGACCCAATACAAGCGGCCTCTCCGGATAACCGTCAGCATCACCGTCAGGAGGTACGAGTGAATGGACAAGTAGCACAAGGCTTAAGAGATTCCGGGACTACTATCACTCTGATTCAAAAACATCTGGTAAAGCCAGAGAACGTGTCCACTCGCACAGTTGCCGTCCGGGTCGCAGGGGGTGCTGTATTTCACGTACCCACCACCCGGGTGCACTTAGACTGGGGAGCCGGGTCAGGAAAGACCACAGTTGGTATCATGGACAACCTACCTGCCGAGGTGGTGCTGGGCAACGACATTGGCCCTCTGACTTCGGCTTATTTACCTACACCTGCTGCTGCTTGTCCCGTGACCACCCGCGTTGCTGGAATCAACCCGCTTGCTGCTGAGAACCGGGTAAGACTACCTTCCCCGACATGTACTGTAGATCCGGCACAATATCACAGTCTAAAATGGGAATGTGACAAGTTGGCCAGTGAGAAATCAGAGATGCAACGACACTATGTCACGTATTATGAGATGTCCCGTGGCTTGAACATTGAAATGCACAAACAGGCGGAAATTGTCAAAAGATTAAATGGGATTTGCATCCAGGTGGTGCCGTATCTGTCCCAAGAGCATCAGCAACAGGTTTTGGGAGCCATTGAGAGAGCAAAGCAAGTGACTGTTCCAGAACTGAATTCTATTATTCACCGTCACCATCAGCTACCGACCTGGTAAGCCAATGGGAAGGCTGACGGACTGTCCAGGCAAACGGAACTTTTACCCTAACAGCAGACCGGACATCCCCAAGTTGATCCGAAAAGGATCAATCCGGGTCTGCCGGAGTGTTCCACAAAGGGGGAGTAGTGTAACGGACACAGGCATGCTGCCGAGACAGTTATAATCTTCGTGCAGGGGGACTACAAGGAACTGCATGGCTTGTCACAAGTGGATGTACCACATTGTATTCTGAGCTCAAAGGGTTAATTGGACAAGTCTCTTTCATTGCTGGAATGCTAATGTTCCCTTCGCATACCTAATGAACCCTCTTTTGTGTGCAGGTAAACAGCCCCCTGTGAGGTGTATGCTGATGGGGATTATGTGTGAGTGATAATTGTTTTAAAGGTTAATTGAATTCTATGTGCCTGGCCAGGAAATGTTAAGTGGGGTGAGGTGCCGAAGCGGCTAGAAACTGGCCAAGTGATTAATTCAAGGAGATGTCATTGTTTCAGGGGGTCTGTGTTGAAGCCCCCTACTGGGAAAAGGGGAGGGCGGAAACTGTCATTGTTCTTGTAACAGTTGTAACCAGATATAAGCAGGTGAAATATGCCAAATAAAGTCAGTCTACTTGACCCTTCAAACGTAGCACGTCTCGTTTCTTGGAAGGGCGTTCGATGGGATATACCGGCGGTACCTGCATATCGCAGCTTGCCAGGGAAAAGGACGTCTCCAACGGCCGATACCCCTCACTACCAGTGGGTAGCCGTTACAATGTTATCCCTTGTTTCCCTTCCGGGGACAAAACCTGCCTGGTCCCTCTCTATACAGTCTGGCATGTATAGCTTCAGTCTTTCGGCCAAGATCCTAGCATAGATTTTTATATCTTCATTAATCAAGGAAATTGGCCTAAAACTGGAGCATAATGTTGGGTCCTTACCCTCCTTTGGTAAAATTGTTATATGAGCTCCCAATGCTTCTTTACGTATCTTCATCCCCTCCCCGATGGAGTTCATATAACAATAAAATTGGGGTGTTAATATTCCAAGAAATTGTTTATAATACAGAGATGTATACCCATCTGGTCCCGGGCTTTTCCCATTCTTACTATTTTTAATTGTTGGTAAGGTAATAGTGCGCAACCCACAAACTAATAAGTGAAAAAAGAAAAAAAATAACATATGAAAAAGCAAGAATACAGTCTATAATAAAACATTTGTTATACTATTTTTAATTGCCTGCTGAATCTCTTCCTCAGATATCTCACTTTCTAGTTTATTTGAGTCTTCTTCTGATATAGCTGTTAATTTTATCTTCTTGAAATATTGTTCAACTTTCTCTTTCCTATTCTGTATTTCTTCATTATCCTGTCTGTCGCTTACTTTATATAGTGATTGATAGTACTCAAGGAAGTTTTTACTGATATCTCTAGTTGTATGCTTCAAAATCCCCTTTTTGTCTTTTATTTTTGCAATATAGTTCCGATTCCGTCTAGGTTTAATTGCCTTCGCCAATAATCTCCCAGACTTATTACCACATTCATATTGTTTTTTAGCCGTTTTTAAGAACACTCTTTTTGTCTCCTGTTCCAACAGATTCTTCAATAATTCTTGTTTTCTTGTTAACTCTTCCATTATTTTACTGTCAATTGACTCTTTATGTATCTGCTCTAACTCCTGAATTTTATGTAGGATCAGATTTTTTTCCGCTGCCCAAGTTTTCCTTCTTTTTGCCCCTTCTGCTATTAATCTCCCTCTCATAAATACTTTGTGGGCTTCCCACAGTGTAGATGGCGCAATATTTCCTATATTATTTTCTTCAAAGAATAAATTTAAATCCCTTTCCAGGGTGTCGCTAACATTATGATCATATAGGAGAGATTCATCTAGTCTCCAGGATCTCTGCCTATCCAGGATATCTTCTAGGTCCAATAGGGCCATCACTGGGGCATGATCCGATAGGGTTACAGATTTCACCTCAACTTTCGTTATCCCTTCCATGAGCTGGTGGTCTAAGAAAATATAGTAAATTGTCGAGTAAGTGGAATGTGCCTGAGAATAATATGTAAAATCTCTTCCTTTAGGATGAAAAATCCTCCAAACTTCCATTAATTGTTGTTGGTGTAGTTTTCTTTTAATGATCTTAAGGTCCTTTCCTCCTGATCGTAAAGAGAGGGGTTGAGTATCCAGGGTTGGATCAAACACAAAATTAAGATCGCCTGCCATAATCAACCCCCCTTCTCTAACTGTTTCCAATTTATTCAACACTTTCCCAAAAAAGAGACAGGGGTGTGTATTAGGGCAGTAGATGTTAACTAGAGTACCCTTAACAAAAAGATACCTCCCTTCAGAATCTGATTCCATAGCTTTTAACACAAAGGGGGTATTCCTATCAAATCCTATTGCTATACCTTTAGATCTCTTATTAGGTGAATATCCATGAAACCATAGTGGGAAATGTCTAGAGTTTAGTCCAACCCTGGAAGACCACTTAAAGTGAGTCTCCTGTAGAAAAATAATATTTGATGCCCAGTTTTTCAGTTCCTGCAATATTTGATATCTCTTAGAGGGATTATATGTGATAATTTTTAGGGGTGCCATTAATCAAGTATATACATCACAAAGCTTATTCCATTTTATATAATATTTTCCAAAGAATAGACCTTTCAGTGTACCCAGACAATAAGAAACATGACTAAACACCATATAAAATACCTCTCCCTTCCCCCCTCCCCCTCCCCCACCCTCCATTGAAAAACAATGTTGCGGTCAGCCAAGTTGGGGCCTATTGCTAGCCTCCAAGCCTGGCCAGACCTTCCTGGGGGGTCTATAGATGCCAGTCTGGGCCCGCAGGCCCCGCCCCTATATGGGAGTGGGCCCGAGGGCCCAGGTGGGCACCGCCAAGTCCTCCCCATCCCCCCTCTCCCCCACCCAAGCAGATCTATTTCTTAGTGACCCAGACCCTACCTATCTGCTAACCTATTATTTATTTTCCTCCCTATTTCCATTACACCCTATTCCATGGCTGGTTCTTTAATTTTCCCCATTCAGATTTTTTTTCCCAATTTTCTATATTAATATATGGTAATTCTATTTTGGTACAAAATTCCTTCATATCTTCTGGGAATCGCAGGACAGCTGATATTCCCTGATTTTTAGCTGTTAAACATGCCGGGAATCCCCATCTATAGTAGATCTTTTTCTCTTGTAGCTGATTAATCAAAGGTTTCAAAGCTCTTCTTCGCGCCAGTGTTTCTTGTGATAAATCCCTAAAAAGAAGCAGCTTAGATCCTTCATATTCAATATCTTCAGTGTTTCTCAAGCCATACTGAACTTGTTGTTTATCCTTATATTGGGAGAATCTCACTATTACGTCTCTCGCTGTTTCGGAGGGGGCTTTCATAGATTTCTGTACTCTGTGTATTCTGTCAAAGGCTAACAGAGTTTTTGCTTCTTTTTTTCCTTATTTTATTAAATACTTCTTGAATCACATCTTCTAGATCTTTACTTTCTACCGTCTCTGGTAGACCTCGGACCCTTAAATTATTTCGTCTGCTTCTATTTTCTTGATCCTCAAGCTTATATCGGAGGTTCCTCATTTCTATCCAGTCCCTATCCGCTCTTTCCTGCAATTCAAAGATAGCTTTTTTGTGTTCATCTAGTTGTACTTCCAATTGTTCAACTCACGTTAGTACACTTTTAATATCTGCGCTAGTTGCATTTAATTCACCTTTAATCGTGCATTCCAGATATTTCATCAACTCAACCATGTCTTGTTTGGTAGATGGCATTTGGGAGTTATCCATTTCTTTTCTGCTCTCCATCTCCAATGTTTGCTGTTGCTCTTCTGGATTTTTCTGTGGGGATTTTCTTTCCTCCCTGTTAAAAGATTCTGCTGTTGAGCTCTCTATAGGGGGAGCTGATTTTTCTGTCTCATCCGTCTCCTGTCCTACCCTTTGATCTACTGTATCCTGTACCATATATGTCTTTATAGAATTCCCTTTCCCACTCTCTATGGTTTTTGGACCCTTCTTCCCCATTGTTTTATTCCGTAGTTTAATGTTTAGTTATTGATTTCTCTCTTATCGTACTTATTTCACTTATTTCATTTAGGCGCTCTTTCCCCTGCCCTTCACTGGGTGTGGCCTTTATTGGTTTTATCCTCAATCAACCCCCCTGATACTTAATTTAGTGTCAGATCTCGCTGCCCTTTTATTTATCTATCTAATACCCTTTACCAAAAAAATGTTGTCTATTAATATACCACGTATAACCCTTATAAATAAACAAATAAATAAATGAATATAACTATAAATAAATAAGTAAATATATTTAAAAAAAAAATTCAAACTCAATCAAATTAAACCCTTATATGTGCAATTACATTGGTGATCATCCCTATAGCCAAACAAAAAAGGGGGGGAGAAAAACAAAAGGGGGGTTAGTTTAGTTTCAATTGTCCAGTTTCTCTTTCCTTTTTTTTTTTCCTTCTCCAAAAAAGGGCCCTCTCCTCCCTTTGTCCTACTGGGGTTTTTGGTGCTGTCCCAAAAAAAAGAAAAAAAAGAGAAGGGGGGGGGGCAGCTGGGAATATAGGGCCAGATCCTCAAAAGAGATACGGCGGAGTAACTGCTGTTACTCCGTCGTATCCCTGGTCCTAACTATGGAACTGATCCACAGACTCAGTTTCCCATAGTTAGGACGAAGATCCGACATGTGTAATTGAATTATGCAAATGACCAGTTACGGCGATCCACGAACGTTCCGACGGGCCCGTCGCTCTAAATCTACGTCGTTTACGTCGAGTTCCGCCGCGTAAAACTAGGGCTAAGCCCTAGTTGTCTTAAGCCATGTTAAGTATGGCCGTCGTTCCCGCGTCGAATTTTAAATTCTACGTAGTTTGCGTAAGACGTCCGTGAATGGCGCTGGACGCCATTTACGTTAACGTCTAAGCAAATGACGTCGGAGCGACGTCAGTTAGCGCAATGCACGTCGGGTAATTTACCCGACGGAGCATGCGCAGTACGTCCGGCGCGGGAGCGCGCCTAATTTAAATGGGACTCGCCCATTTGAATAGGAACGCCTTGCGCCGGACGGATTTAAGTTACAGCGCCGCAAAATTCCAGGTAAGTGCTTTGTGGATCGGCACCTAACTTTAGAATTTTGCGGCGGAGTAACTTAAATCCGAAAAGTTACGTTGCGCCGCGGCTTTGTGGATAACCCCCATAGGGTCCTCCGCCGCAAAATAGCAAAAACAGTTTTCTATTGACCACGTTTGAAAAGTACACAGCAGTCCATGTTTATCCAACCATTGTAGTCATTTACTGTGATATATGATGTTTTCAATTCTATGCCTCTATCCCTACTTAGCTTCTTGCTTAGCTTCTTGCTGGGGTGTGCTCATTGAGGTGTTATATTGATATTGGGTAATTGTCCTGAGCATCTTAGAGTTTGAGTTGTTCAGAGTGCCCCTTAGTTATATTCTCTTACTGCTCATCCAGGGGTAGGCAGGCATCTCATAACGCTGTCTCAAGTCCAAAATGGGGATTATGTTTTTATTTACAATTTGTGTGCTGTTTATATGAAATTTAAGGGGTAGTTTTCATCATACAGTCCAGCAATAAACCCCTATGCCAACAAACCAATCCCGCGTAGAAATAAGACTGTCCCCCGGAGAGGTAATAGAAAAATGTTTTAACTTCTTACCGACCAGGCAGTCCCTCAGTTTATCAGAGCTTCTAGCATCTAGGCTTCAGAGTCTCTTCATGGAGGCGAGTTACCTCTCAATGAGTTGTCGTAGGCTGTTACAGAGCTCTCCTACCGTGAAGTCCTGGGGTTCCTAAGGCTCTTGAGGTTCCTGTGTTTCAGCGGTCTCACTCACTCTGGGGCAGTCCTAGGGCTCCGGGTGGCGCAGCACGGCACAACACAGCTCGCCCCAAACAGGGACGGAACGGAGACCAGCTCCCCTGTTCAGCGCGACCTCCTGGACTCCTGCTTCACAGACCTCCAGCCGCAATGCAATAGACTGGCGATGCTTAGTGATGCTTGGCACACTGCTGCACACTGCTAACTCTCAGGGCTCCCCCTCCTGGCACTACGCACGCTTCGCTTCAGCAGGCGGGCTTCCTTCCGCCTCTCTCATTCAGTGCACGCCGTTCAACGCAGGGCCGATATCAGGACCTCCGATAAGTTGCTTTTAATGTGCAGTATATCGGGTCTCTAGCTGCCCCTCCATACCATCACCCTTCGCCGCTCTCTCAGAAAGTTTGTGTTGGGTTCAGGTCCGTAGTCACATCCAGATCCAAAGCCGATGTAAGCGCTGCAGTAGACAGAGCCTGGGCACAGTTCAACCCGATTCCATACAGGAAGAGGATGAGGTGGAGGAGGATGATTGTATCAGCAGCATGGAGGTGGAGCCTAGCACACAGCATTAGCAGCAGCAGTCTTCAAGGGATCACTTACAGTCCCAAGGAACCCTTGGACTTTTACATGGCTGGGATGAGGTGGCTGCGGTTCCTGTCGTCCTCAGTGACCCAGAGGACTGTGCCCCGAATGCCTCAGCAAACCTACGCTGCATGGCCTCCATGATCTTGCAAAGCCTGCGTAAGGATCCTCGTGTTCGTGGTATCAAGGAGAGGGATCGTTACTGGCTGGCAACTCTCCTTGATCCACGTTACAAGAGTAAGGTTGTGGAGCTTATCTTGCTGTCGCAGAGGGAGCAGAAGATAAAATATCTTCGGGAGGCCTTGCAGAAGGGTCTGTGCAACGCGTTCCCAGAACCTGGGGGATTACCAAATCCTGTTCCTGGACAACGTGTTGCTGAGGCTTCGGGGAGTCACAGAAGGAGCGGTGGAGAAGGTGGCCGTCTGACCGATGCGTTCAGACAATTTTTTAGTCCGCAGCCCCAAGGTATGACTGGTTCCAGCAACCATCGCCAGCGTTTGGCTTACATGGTGCGTGAATACCTAGGGGCAAGATCAGACTTGGACACCTTCCCCACCGAAAATCCTCTGGCTTACTGGGTCTTGAGGATTGATCACTGGCTAGAGCTTGCACAGTACGCAATTGAGCTACTGGCTTGCCCTGCATCCAGCGTTCTTTCAGAACGCACATTTAGTGCTGCTGGAGGCTTTGTGACCGATCACAGGGTGCGCCTCTCCACCGACTCCGTCGATCGACTGACCTTCATAAAAATGAATCAGGCTTGGATCAACACCAGCTACCAAGCACCTGATGCTGATGTAACTGAATACTTTTTTTTAAATGACAGATACCTTGGAGACTGCCTATGCTGATGCTGAGTGACTGTCCTGTTATGCTGCTGACTGAATTTCCTTTTCCTCCTCACTGATCTTGCTGATGGCTAGTAAGAACATTTTTGTTTCTGGGCTCCGCCACCAGTGCCTAAGGCCCAATTTTTCTGCCCCTGTTTAACAGGGGCATCTAATAACAATTTTTGATGCAATACTTTGCATGTGGCTCTTTGCTGCGCTCCAATTACAGTATATGTGAGGGGTTGCAGTGTTGTATTGCGCCTTAGGCCCCGTACACACGAGGAGACATGTTCGATGAAAACGGTCCACGGACCGTTTTCATCGGACATGTCTCCTGGGAAGCTTTTGGAGCTTTTTTGGAGCTTTTGGTCTGATGTGTGAACACAGACCAAAATCAGACCAAAATCCCTGCGGACAGAGAACGCGGTGACGTAGAAGACACCGACGTTCTCAAACACGGAAGTGCAATGCTTCCACGCATGGTTACACATCATAACCAGCGGACATGTCCGATTAGGTGTACTAACCATCGGACATGTTTCCAGCGGACAAGTTTCTTAGCTTGCTAAGAAACTTTTGTCCGCTGGAAACCTGCCCGCTAGGCCATACACACGGTCGGACATGTCCGCGGAAACTGGTCCGCGGACATGTTTGACCGTGTGTACGCGGCCTAAGGCCCAATTTTCTGCCCCTGTTTAACAGGGGCGTCTAATAACAATTTTTGATGTGATACTTTGCATGTGGCTCTTTGCTGCGCTCCAATTACAGTATCTGTGAGGGGTTGCAGTGTTGTGTTGTGCCTAAGGCCCAATTTTTCTGCCCCTGTTCTAGTACTTTTCTTTTTTGATTATTTTCTAATTTGAGTTCATTCTAGCTTTCTCCTACGTTATCATAGTGTCATGTTTATTTTCCTGTACTAAATACTCATCATTGTAAACACCACAAATCTAGATTTGTTCTTTTAGGCAGCATTGATATAATAAGAAGCCACACATTGTTGAGTATCCAAAAATATTTATTGTATCACACTTAAAATGTGTCATTTTTATTTTTTCAAAAAATATCTTAATAGAAATTCTTTAATTTTTTTTTCAAAAAATATATTTTTGCTTTGAAATACTTGTCTACATCTATTTTTTTTTAAACCCTCCCCAGCACATCAATGAGATTCTTCAGTTTTTGGTCCACCTTTCGGTTTTTCTTTATAACCTTCTCTAAGGCGAGGTTTGTGTCCTCTATTTCTGCCCTGCAGGAAATGATCTCCCCAATTAGGACCTGGGCACTGTAGGTGTCCAATCCACCCCCAACAGCTCGAACACCTCCTGAAATTTGGAAAAAAACATGTATTACAATTATGCAGGCCTACATATATTACCTGAAGCTGTGCTGTATGACACTGACCTCCCTGATGTGGTGGCATTTTCCACTTCCTGCACATCCGGCGAGGGTGGGGCTTGGCTCTGTGTGGGGTCGGCTCCACTGCTGCAGCTTGATTGCGCCCTATGAGATTGTAAAAAAAGGGATACATGAATCAAAAAGATTAGAGGCCTGAAAGAGGAATATCAATCATTCTTTTTATAAAGTGTGGTACAATTGTCTGTTTTTACAATCCTTCTAAGCTTAACACAGGATTTTATCCATTACCAAAGCTGCTGCATTTCTCTTTGGCCAAGTTTCCTACATGGAAAAACACCAAGTATCCACTGTATGACCTCTGTGTGACACTCTAACTAGGTTGTTCTTGTGGCCAACACTCAGTGCCGATCCTGACCTCCCTGGGGCCCGAAGCAAAATGACATGGCACATTAAAAATGAGAAGCGGGGGGCGCTGACAGTGACATGTCACATTAAAGAAAGCTGAGAAGTGGGGGGAGGGGGTGTTCTGCTGTCGGAAATGACATCTTACATTAAATTGAGAAGCAAGGGGTGCTGACTTCTTGCCTCTTCTGCGGGGTGAGGGGGCGAAAATGACTTCTTACTAGGCGGGGCCTCTAGTTATTTGGGGGGCCCTTCGCAGCTTTGCGGGGCCCTAAGCGGCTTGCAAAGTAAGCCTATAGGTCGGATCGGCCATGCCAACCATTGTGCTACTGAGTCCATATGTGTAATCAACTGCTGTGCTGAGCATACTCTCCTTTTACTGTATATTGACTTAAGTTGGATTATTTAAATCTAGTTAATAACACATCTGCATTAAATAAAAAAATGGTCTCACATAAAAAGATCTTAAATAGAATGAACAACCAATTATTATGCCCAGGGCTGTGGAGTCGGAGTCGGAGTCGTGGAGTCGGAGTCGGGGGAAATTTTGGGTACCTGGAGTCGGAGTCGGCAAACAATGCACCGACTCCGACTCCTACTAAATTTAGATTGGAATTAAAAAAAAAAAAAAAGCAAGTTTAAATGTCCCAATTCACAAAAAGTTATAATTAATGACTTCTCTACTGTAAGAATAAAGACCAATGCATGCAGTGCCTCACGTAACCGCAAAACGAACACGTTAAGTGACCGTGAAGAAGCATGCTTTTCATGTGCTTCACTATATGGCACGCAACGCACAATTAGGAGCTGCAATACTTATACTTTCCATAGTGTTGTGTTCTGCTTTTACAGGGAACGCATGTTAGAGAACCAGTAAGTGTCCAAATAAAAAAATTCCAACAGGAGTTTTATAAAGCACTAAAAGAAGTTGAAAAGTATGATCGCTCATCAAAACTTACTGTTGAAGAAGCCATCCTTGTTTATCCAGAGATCGTTAGTGATGTGGCCAGAATACTGCAATGCCACCCACCCAAGTCAGTGTCGAAAGATTATTTTCAGCCCTAAAAATAATAAAGTCTGACTTAAGAGCCTCTATGAAAGAGGATCTGGCAGAGGCAATTCTCTTCCTTAGAACTCTACATTGAATTGATTTGCATTTGCTAAGCCTAGAACTACATTTCAAGATTAATATAACCCATTTCTAGGTTTTGCAGATTTTGTTTTTTGGTTCATTATAGATAAGCTTTGTTTTTGTTCTAAAACAACCAAATAATGTGGTTTGTATTTTTGAACTGGTAAAGATCCTGTTCCTGATGTTTATGCCTGCTGCTACTATCCAGTCACTTGATTGTTTTCATTGTGTTTGTCTTTTGCTTAAACTGTGCAATACAGTAGACTGTTGGCTTCCCAGCCAGTAGTCCTGTGGTAGGTTGCGTTTCTTTCCCTCAAGGAATGTATAAAATACATTCGCATATTAATACAGAGGAGTCGGGGAGTCGGAGTCGGAAGTACATAAAACTGAGGAGTCGGAGTCGGAGTCGGAACATTTATCTACCGACTCCACAGCCCTGATTATGCCCACAAACATAAACCTTGAGACATCTATTCTTGAACTGTATATATACACAACCTGAAATAAAAAGCACATGCCGCAAAATAATAAAAACAAATATTCAGAGTACACATGAAAATTACTTACGTCTTCTGAGGACTCTTCGAATTCTCTCCATCTGGTCCGGCTCTCGGATTTTCAAATCAGACCATCTCTTGCGCAACTGCTCCCTGGACCTCTGCACCCCGAATTTTGCATGGATAGTCCTCCGTACCTTCTCCATGATCTGGGCCTTGACTTTATTGGGGTTCTTGTAAGGCCCTTTTTTGCAGTCGTAGTCCTCATTTTTAAGAATTGCCACCATCTCAACCATCTCGTCGAAGGTCATGTTGGTGGCTTTGTACCTCCTGCTCCTCCTGGTGTGTGCCTGGCCTCTCTCCTGCCTGGTTGCAGCTTGCTGTCTCTCCTCCATCATGTCTTCAGACTCTCTTCACCGTCTTGCATTGACCGACTAAAAAGGGGCGTGGCAATCACTAGAACGATCGTCATGGGCGGGGAAACGTGCAGAAACTTCTCACATGCGCAGTGTATAAAGGGATATTGCGTGAATGAGAACGTTGTTCACAGTCGGTAGAAAACGTCGGAAAAACGATCGTGCAGTACTACGATACGAAACTTGATTTTTTGGACTTTATGATCAGTGGATGAGTTTGTGGGTTAGATATGGGGAGGAAGCTAAGGCTTGACTGACATTAGCTTTTTTTGCTTAATTTTGACTTTCAGGAATAATGGAGGCCTTCAGAGAACAGGAGTTCTTCACAGAATTTGTTCAAAGGGGGCCCCGGATGGCAACCCTCCTTTTTTCTAGAATTTTTATTTCCCCCCAAAAAATGTATTCAGCCAAGATCTGGCATTGTAATGGCCCCCCCAACCCTAAAATAATCGGCATATTGTTGCCAGTTGCCACACAGCACGTGCACTTTGGGGGGCCAAACCTGTATGGACAGTCTCACGGGCCACCACCACTGGAACATCAGGCACAAGTGTCATGTAGTTTGTTGATGGTCTCTTTAGGAAATTGTGCAATATGCAGGAGCAAAGTATGACATGGTTCAGATTCTACTTAACAAACCTACAGTCCTTATCTTGTTTGCAACGCCTGTATACTGCTGTTCAAAACCTTGTCAGGGCCGATCCTCGCTATAGGCTCACTATGCAAGCCGCTTAAGGCCCTGCAAAGCTGCAAAGGGCCCCCAAATTACTAGAGGCCCCGCCTGGTGAGAAGTCATTTTCGCACCCTCACCCCGCTTCTAAACTCGCTGGCTGGCCTGAGTCATTTACGACAGCAGAACACCCCCTCCCCCGCTTCTCAACTTTCTTTAATGTGACATGTCACTGTCGTCAGTGCACCACCCGATTCTCATTTTTAATGTGCCATGTCATTTTGCTTAAGGCCCCAGGGAGGTCAGAAATGGCACTGGGTCTTGTAATGACCTAGGGGGAGTGGTGGCGGGGAAACTCATGCTATTTTTTTCAATGATTTTTATCCATATTGCAGGGACCAAACATTACATTAAAGCCGCAAGCAGTATTAAATTTATTTTTTCTTATAGTAATCTCTTTTTTTGTTTACAAAAGTTTTATTGTAAAGAATGACTTGGATACAAATATAGGTAAAATGTATAAAATCGTATCAAAGGCATACAAAAGGGGGTACATTGTGGAGGATAGAAACGGTATATGTGCGAGTAATATGACATCACAGTAAGACAATCACTGTTAAAGGAATGATAAACATTGAGGTATATGGGGGCATCATTACTGTTGTTTGGTAAGTGACCAGTATGACCATTTAGTATCAAAAATGTGTAGACTGTTATTAAGTGTGTGGTAGATTCTTTCAGAGAGCTTCAACAGTTCCATTCTTTCTTTCTAGTACCTGCGACCATACCACATCCCCAGATCTCCAATTAAGTGCTATCATCCATTGTATAGAGCTGCAGAGCGAATGGAATAGTCTGGAACAGGGAGGGGGGACGTCTGGGATATTAGCATAAAGAAGGCATATCTGGGGGGTGAGAGAGATTTTGTGTTTCGAGGATCTTTCAAATGTGTCAGTGGCCGCAGACCACACTTGTGTTAAATGTGGGCAGCTCCAAAACACATGAAGCAGTGTGCCCTCTATCGGACAGCCTCTAAAACAGTTAGGGGATACAGATGGGTAGTAGGTATGGATTTTAGATGGGGTGAGGTACCATCTGGCAAACAACTTCATTGGGGTTTCTCTAAAAGAGACTGCTCTGTTACTTTTCCGTAGGTTTTCCGACATAGAGTGCCAGGTGTCTGGGGGGAGGGTAATATTTAGCTCTGTCTCCCATTGGAGCATAGGTTGCAATTTGTCAGGAACAGAGATATCATTAAGATAATTATACAATCTAGAGATCATACCCCTGTCTCTGGAGGAGGATAGGCATATCCTCTCAAATATTGTGACGGTGGGGTGTGTGGAGAGTGAGAAGTGTGTATGGAAAAACGATTTGATCATCAAATATCTCTCTTGTTCAAGGGGGGGAAATTATAGTCCCTCTGGAGGGATTAAAATGACTTAAATTTCCATCTGGATTGCAACGATCCTAGAGTGGTAAGATTGTGGATTACCCAGATGGAAAACGAAGGTCTATCGTTATACGCTGATATAAGTCTGGGGTCACCCAGAAATTAGATGAGTGGTGAAATAGATGAGGATAATAGAAAGGGGTCTTTAATCTTAAGCCAGAGTTGGAACAGGTGAGCAACTATGATATTACGTTTGATAAGGTTGTAGGTATAATGGGTTTATTGATGAAGATTCAAATCTCTTCCACAGGATATTTTTTGCAGGGGAGAACCACTGAGATAGCTGAGAGAGGCTTGCAGCTAAAAAGTACTTCCATATGTTGGGGAGGCCCAAACCACCTTTAGATTGGGGTCTATATTGTAATGCATAACCATATCTTGTTTTTTTATCAGCCCATATGAATTTGTTTATGAGCCTTTGTATGGCCTCTAGTTTGGATTTTGGGATGTTAATTGGGAGGGTGCGGAAATAGTATAATAGCTTTGGAATGATGTTCATCTTAATAGCACATACTCTGCCTAAAAAAGATATATGATACGTGGACCAGGTGTTCAGGAGTGAGCTAATACGAGTAAAAAGGGGGGTGTAGTTGGCTTTAAATAGGCCATTATGATTAGGGGTGATATCAACACCTAGATATTTAATCGAGGATGAGATCCATGTGAGAGGGAAGTTAGTCTGGAGTAGGTTGAGGATGTTTGGGGGGATGTTGACAGGCAGGGCTGAGCATTTGTTCAGATTAATTTTAAGACCTGAAATGTTATGGAAAAGATCCAATTCCTTGAGAAGAACTGGTATGGAAGTATGGGGATTCGTGAGGTAGATCAATGCATCATCCGCATACAAACAAATTTTATATTCGTGATGGTCTTTAGTATAACCAGTAATGTCGGGGTTTGATCTTATTGCTTGAGCAAGGGGTTCTATGGCCAGAGAAAATAGGAGTGGGGATATTGGGCAGCCCTGCCTAGTCCCCCTCCCCAAAGGAAATAATTCTGAATTAATACCAGGAATCCTGATACGGGTTTGTGGGGAACTATAAAGTGCATTGAAACCCTGTAGGAATCTGCCTGAAAATCCATATCTGGGTAGGAGACGGTTCAAGTATGTCCAGCTGACGCTGTCAAAGGCCTTATGGATGTCTAGGCTAAGAAGGCAGGCCTGACGTGAGTGAAGGTTGGCATCTTGGATGATATTCGTTACCAACCTGATGTTATCTGTGATCTGTCTATTGGGTATGAAGACGGATTGGTCAATATGTATAAGTGGTGAAATGACCTTTGCCAGTCTGTCAGCTAGAATCCTGCCAAAGATCTTAAAGTCATTGTTCAGTACTGAAATAGGACGAAAATTTTGAGGAAGTGAATGATCCTTATTGGGCTTGGGGATTAGAGAGAGATTGGCCAATAGCATTTCCCTTGGAAAGTTGTTACCTCCAGGATGTAGTTAAATAGTTTTTTTAAGTATGGGGCCAAGAGTGGGGCGAACTTTTTATAGTATAGGGAAGTATAACCATCAGGACCGGGGGCTGTAGATGATTTAAGTGACTTGATGATTTGAGTAATTTCCTCGATTGTACAGGGGGAGTTGAGAGTGTTCAACTGTTGTTGGTCTAGGGATTGGAGATTGAGGCTCTCCAGCCATGACTCAGGGTGGGTTGTTTGGGTCTGACATAAGGTCTTTGTAAAAAGAAGTGAAGATCTCCATCACTTTTTGTGGATGGGTAACTAGATTGCCACTACCATCCCTAAGTTTATAAATATGAGTGGGCCTGCAGTCCTGGTTTAATTTCCTGGCAAACATTGCCGAGTGGTTGTTACAGTGGAGCATAAATTTGGCCTTGGAGAATCCGAGAGATTTCTCAGCGTTGGCAGATAGAATCAGATCTAGGGCTTGGCGTTTTTCTTGAATCTGTTGAGTGATAAGTGGGTCGATGGAGTGATGTAGCTTGATGTACAAATGAGTATAGAACTTTGTATACAGTGATTGTTAGACACATACTAAACAGTTTAGATGTAAGATAATTGAAAACCACAAACCTGGTAAATACCAGGAACTTTGGGACAGGTGAATGCCTGTCAAACAGATCTAGTACATAGAATTTTTTTTTTAAAAATAAAGGACAAAAAAAGTCCCTGTCCCGCAGCAGCCTCAGCCAGATCACCACAAAAGATGGTGATCCAGACGAGCCCTGGAGCAGGAGTGGGGTCAATCCAGCATTGGCGGACGCTCCCGGTCATAAAGGAAGAAATATATTTAAATATAGAACTGCATTTGTGCATGGTATCATTGTAATGGGTAACAGAGACATATTAGTCAATTATATGTAAGAACATAGCTAGAGTCACGGCTATTTCAAACTATTTGGTCAGAGGGGGCCCACAGACAGTAAAACTGTTACAGGTCCACACCGAAGTTGTCATGATAGGGGTGATAGCTCCTGAACCAAAAGGTCCAGGCCACCCGTGAGGTTATGCGAGGAAGACGGACAACTGCACCCTAGCATTGAGGATCAGGACACCAGGAGTCCAAGAAATCATTCCCCCATATGCAGGATTGATAGGAGAAGTCTTTCTTGCTGTCAAAACAGCAGACTGTAGGGCCCAATCTGGGTGAGAGGTCAGTCAATCTACAGAGCGTATATGTTTGTGTCATGGATCTGCCACTTAAGGGTTAATGGTGCAGACTGATTTCAGTGATTAACAGCAGGCTGCCCTATTTAAACACTTCAGCAGCACAGGGTCTTTGCTGCCTGATCTGCAGTTCTGACGTGGATCCTATCTGAGACCTGTTTGCCATCTGAAACCTGATTTGAACACTGAACTTGGCTTGTTTTGACTACTCTACCTGAAACCTGATTTGAACACCGAACCCGGCTTGTCTGACTCCTCTCATCTCTCCTGCCCTGACCCGGCTCCGTTTGACCATCCGCCTGCTTGACTTCACTGCTGCCAGATCCACCTGCTTGTTTACCGACCATTCTTCAGTCATCTTTCTGCACGATCACCTGTTATGACCCGGCTTGTTTGACCCTGCTTTCCCGGTATACCTGAACTATTACTAACTTGTGCCGCTGTAGTCGCAGCTTCTGTGCGGGTCGCTGACCCATCCTACCTGAACTGTTACCAACTTGTGCCGCTGTAGTCGCAGCTTCTGTGCGGGTCGCTGACCCATCCTACCTGAACTGTTACTAACTTGTGCCGCTGTAGTCGCAGCTTCTGTGCGGGTCGCTGACCCATCCTCCGCTGTACGTTCAGCATCTACTTGCCAGAGGTATTCGTCCACCTGCTTCTACACATCACCACCCGGCACTCCTACCCCTCTGTGCTCCGAGCCCGCTGTCCCATATCCAGTGGCTCGCGAACCAGAGTCGTAAGAGAGGCTACCCTGCATCAGACTCTGGAAACCAGGTACGTAACAGTTTGGAGCTGGCATAGTGAAGTTCTGATATGTCACTGGACAAATCATATAGGTTGGTTCTGAAATGAGTTGAACAATCTCCTCTGATCTCTCTGGCCGCGTCTGGTGGAGGGGGTAGACCATATTGGTGAGGGTCTTGGGGTGGCAGGGGGGCGAACATGAGGATCATGCGTCAGGAGGCCCAGTTTAATCAGGAGTTCTTTTTTTATTTTTTTTTATTTTAAAAGAAGTTTATTGAAGAGCAGTACAGTACAATTCAATGCCACCAGAACATCCTGGGGCGCAGTGAAAATCACACAATACATATTAATTATTCGATATAGATTAATAATCGTCACTCAATATTAAATAGGTCCTCCTACTCAACTATGTACTAAAAGATCATATAAAGGCAGGAAAACCTGATAAGTGCACTTAGTTCCAAAGTCCATCCCGACACCCCTAGTGGGCACAAACTGTGTCGGGAGTCGACTTAAAGTGTTAGATTCAGAAAGTACACCGTTAAAGGCTGGACTGTACTCGTGGCCCAGGAGAAACTGAAGTCCCCAGACCCACGTGAGTGTCCAATAATGAGGAACATATTGTTAAATTCCAGTGGCTCAGTGTAACCAGGGACGATCCAACAATAATATCCAAAGCAGAAAATATTTCCCTTGGGTATGATACCACAGAAGAAACATTCTCTAACTCAAGAGTTGTGAATTAAACTGACTGCTGTCAAACAATGAAGTAAAAAATAAATCGAATCAAAACAATAAATAAGAATAATTAAAAAAAAATAATAGAGAAGAGAAGGAAAGCTAGAAATAAGAAAAGAGAGATGAGAAAAGAGAAGAAAACATTGCCAGCTGCAGATTTCAAACGATCATGGAGGACTCCAAGATTCCCGGCTTAAGAGATATTCCTGCATATCTGGCCCAGGGTTCCCATGTTGCTTCAAATAGTTTAGTGGTATTAAGGATTGAACTAACCATTTTCTCCTGATTCATAATCCAAGATATCTTCCTCTTGGCTGCCGAAAATGAAACCAGACACTGGCCAAAGTGATTTTTGCTCCCATAAGCATGAAAGCTATTCATTTTTGAGTATGCTTAGGAGCCTGTGGGATGTGGACCCCAAGCAACGCTATTTTGGGGGATTTCTCCACAGGAATGCCCGATATCTTTCTTATGAGATAGAAGATTTTATTCCAGTATCCCCTAATTTTCGGGCATTCCCACCAAATATGAAGCATGGAGCCCTGGGTCTGACACTCACGAAAACAGAGCGGTGAAGCAGCTGGGAACATTGCCGCCAACCTGCTGGGGACTAGGTACCATCTCATTAAAACTTTCAAATTAGCCTCTATCAGAGAAATATTAACAATTCCTTTAAAAGCTTTCGTTCCTACCTTATGCCACTCCTCCAGATCCCAGGATTCCTGTAGGTCCCTCTCCCACGCCTCCATGTATAAGAATTTAGAGGTAGATTCTGAGAGCGACATGTATATAATGGAAATGCCTCCCTTGTGCTCCGTCATTTGGTTACACCAGCGCTCATAGCGAGTGAAGTTTGGAGGACAGGGCTTGTTCCTCCAAATTAAAGATATGAAGTGCTGCAATGAAAGCGGGCCAGAGGTAGAAAGGAAGTCCCCAATTCTATAGATCCCCTTGTCCAACCACCATTGAAAGGCTGTAATGTTCATACCCGGACCGAACCGGGGATTACGAAAGATGTGTGCTAAAAATTGAATGTCCGATATCAAAGAAGGAAGACACCTCAAATCATCCCAAAGCTTGAAGGACTGAGACAATGAAGGAGACATTATTGCAGGCCTGGATTTTCGGGAACACCACAGTAGATTGTCTAACGAATGATTAGGAGCCGCCATACTGCGGCTCTCTATTTCCGTCCTTTGCTCGGCATCCTCACTCGCACGGCCACCCACGATTGTGGTGGCCCCCAGACACCCCCCCTGGGTGTATTTTCGGCGCTTTTTGGCGTTTTTACACGCCCGCGCCAGCCTGCTACTTTTCGCGGCCGCCGCGCCTCAGGAAAGTCCGCGGCTTCAGCCGCGGCCTACCGGCGCTCCGACCGTTTCTCCCTGCACCTACCACCAACAGTGCAGCTCTCTTTGTTTATCGCCCCTGCACCCCTAGAGGTCCCCTCCACCCCCCTATTAGCAACCAGATCGGTGGAATCATTTTCTTACCTACCTGATTGCCCCCCCAGCCTGGGTCCTGTGTTTTTGCCTGGCGGCCATCTTGGTGCACCCCAGCAACAGTGACACCCAGCATCCCCCCCCCTTTTCCCCTCATTAAGTCATCAGTCTTTGATCCAGGGCTTGAGCCGATCGCCTTTAGGGATCAGGAAGGAATTTTTTTTCCCTGCCGCAGCACATTGGCCAGCTTGCCCAGGGTTTTTTTGCCTTCCTCTGGACCAAGGATTGCTGAGAGCGAGGATTCTCCGAATCCTCTCTCACCAAACACCCGCACCCCCCTCACGGTGACTGGCAACAATGGTTAAATTGCGATACTCTGCGGAAACCATTTGGGGTCTGAGACAATTCGCAACAATATTACCTGCCGTCACCACAAAAGCCTTAAAATCAGATCAACTTTTGAGAATCGATCGACGATCGATCATCAAAAATTTCAACCATTCAACACAGCTCAAGCACATATCATGTGCGTTGCTTAACACTAGATCGGCAGTTAAACACCGTTCAGAAATCCATGATTTCTTACTACAAAACGATCTAGACTGCCTCTTTATTACAGAAAGTTGGCTGTCAGACGACTGCAACACCATTCTCGGAGAATTGGTGCCAGAAAATTATCGCATCCTAACGGAAAATAGAATAGGGCAAAGAGGAGGAGGCCTGGCGGTGATTCATAAGTCTCATATTGCAATCACTAAACCGGTCCTTCAAAATCCTCTACCTTTTATGGAAACCCTTACGCTTCAACTTCAAGCTCACTCTCAGGAGACCGTTCACATTCTCCTCTGCTATAGGCCCCCTGGGCCCAAATCGCAGTTGATTTCAGCATTAACGGAGTTCATTTCCACTTACTCCCTTAACAGCAATCATCTTTTGCTGCTCGGGGATTTCAATTTGTGGGCCAACTCCTCACAGGATCCCATCGCGGAGGCCTGCATCGACCACCTGGAAGGATTAGGACTTCAGCAACTTATATGCGGACCCACGCATGCTTCAGGTCACACACTCGACCTAATTTTCAGACAAAATCTGAAAATAAACATTTTGGGAAATGAACCTTTGCCATGGACAGACCACCATGCAATTAGCTTCATAATTCCCAGCACTCCACTAGTCATGAAAGTACCCAAGCCGGTGACAATACACTGGGCTAGATCTCAGAAGAAGCTCCACTCGGAACTCTTCAGATCTACCCTGGGAAACCGAATTGGGGCTATTCCTCCTCAGCTAGCAGCCTCAGATACTTTGGATGCCATAAATGCAGCTCTGCTACAGTCAGCCGACTTAGCAGCACCAAAGCGCAAACTCCGCAGCCGGGCAAAAAAGTCCAGCTGGTTCAATAACCAGCTGTCGCTATTGAAGCAAGAGCGCAGAAGGGCGGAAGCCGCCTGGAAAAGAAGTCCTTCAGAAGACCGCCTCAACTTCTACAAAGCAGTAACAACACGATATCACAAGGAAATTTTCAAAGCCAAAAAACTTCACTTTTCCATGGTGATTAACAGCGCAATGAATCGCCCACGCGAACTCTTCAGGATGGTCACCCAGACCATGAATCCGGGATGTCTTGAAGTCCCCACTTCAGACACCCAAGAGTTCTGCAATGAACTATCGGATTTCTTCATCAACAAAATTGAAAAAATTCGGGTAAGTATTCGGCAAAACAATACTCCACTCAGCCCCCTCTTCAATCAAAACACCGACGGAACGCCTCTACAATCAACTAAGTTCACTTTGGAACCCATCTCCATCGATACCACAAAAAAATTCATTGGTGCGCTGCGCAACAGCACAGCACCCAATGACATCATTCCCACCAAGCTACTGAAGGAATGTGCCGACATCCTGGCGCCTCCGATCACGCAGCTTATAAATCAGTCATTTAAGGAAGGCATAGTGCCTTCCCTGCTGAAAGAGGGCACAATCCTGCCGATCTTGAAAAAACCTAATTTGGATCCTATGGACCCAACTCACCGCCGTCCCATAACAGGTCTAAATGCTCTGTCCAAGATAATGGAGAAAGTGGTGGTAAATCAGCTGCAACAGCATCTGGACACCCACAACCTACTCGATCCATTTCAATCCGGGTTCCGTCCCGGACACGGTACAGAAACGGCCTTACTGAAAATATGGGACGATGCGCTCGAGGCCGCAGACGAAGGAGAATCGTGTCTCCTGGTTCTGCTGGACCTAAGCGCAGCTTTTGACACAGTAGACCATAAATTGCTACTGAGACGACTAACAGAAGTCGCCGGAGTCTCAGAAGATGCCTTACCATGGTTCTCCTCTTTTCTCGGAAACCAATCACAAACAGTGAAACTGGGATCCTTCACGTCAGAAAAACGCACGGTGCCATGTGGGGTCCCCCAAGGATCCCCCCTATCACCGGTGCTGTTTAATATCTATCTTCGTCCTCTCTTTGATATTATCAGTAGCCAAGAACTACTCTATCACTCTTATGCAGACGACACGCAGTTGTATTTTCGCATCTGCCATAAAAAGGATCATCATCTCAGATTAGAGAAATGTCTCTCTTTAATAGAAAACTGGATGACTAAGAGTTATCTCAAACTCAATAGCGCTAAAACAGAACTCTTTATCTTCGATGCCAGTCGGAAGAAACAACCGACAACAAACTGGACACCTTCTCCCATCCTGGGACAAATCATCTCCCCTAGCTCCAAAGTCAAAAGTCTGGGAGTCACGTTTGACACCTTCATGACAATGGACGCACAAATAGGGTCAGTAGTCAGCGGGGCGCACCATTTGATGCGCCTACTACGCAGACTGATTCCATTTATCCCCAAAGAAGACGTAGCAGTCGTGGTGGGAACAATCGTAAATTCCAGACTGGACTATGCAAATGCCCTTTACCTCGGGCTACCCAAGTACCAAATCGCTCGTCTTCAAGTCGTACAGAATACGGCCGCTAGACTGGTGACTGGGAAAAAATCTTGGGAATCAATCTCACCTTCACTGAGATCCCTTCACTGGTTGCCAGTGAAAGACAGAATTGCATTTAAAGCACTCTGCCTGACACATAAGTGCATCCATGGGAAGGCTCCTAGATATCTATGCGACAAGATCAAACCGCACAATTGCAACCGCATTCTGCGATCCACCGACCAAAATCTGGTCAAGGTTCCTAAAACCAAATACAAGTCCAAAGGAGAAAGAAGGTTTGCTTTCCAGGGCCCCAGGCTTTGGAATGCTTTACCAACCAGCATTCGGTTGGAGCAAAACCACCTGTCCTTCAGAAGGCAGATCAAAACCCTGCTTTTCTGAATGGCATGAGACACAAACAACAAGCGCCCAGAGGCGATTCAGTTCGCATGTGCCGCGCTATATAAATTTTTCATTCATTCATTCATTCATACTCTCTATTTCAATCCAATCAGGTTTCTCGTATTTTGTGTAAACGGTCGATAATTGAGCAAGCCTGGCTGCTTGGTAATACTTAAATAGGTGCGGAAGACCCAGTCCCCCACGCGTCTTAGGGCTGTATAGAACATTCTGTGCCAATCTATATCCCTTACCCCCCCAAATGAACTTAAGTATTTTACCCTGGAATGACTTGAGTTGATCTCTTTTAATAGCTATCGGGAGAGACCTAAACAAGTAAAGCAGTCTAGGTAACAGCGTCATTTTAATGGCATTAATTCTGCCCAGCCACGAAATCTTATGTTGTGCCCATGTCTGGAGATCAACCTCGAGTTTGCGAAACATGGGAGGGAAGTTAGCCTGGTAGAGAAGTTCAAATTTAGGAGTTAGATTAATTCCCAGATATCGGATGGAAGCATCTGCCCATTTAAAATCAAAGTATGGTCTTAAGTGGTCCACTACTGCAGGTTTTATAGAAACGTTAAGTGCTTGGGATTTGGTCATGTTAACCCGCAACCCCGAAATATCACCAAAGGATGTGAGCAATCTGCAAATATTAGGGAGAGAAGTGACCGGGGATGTGACAAAAAGCAGGAGATCATCCGCAAATAATGCGCACTTATGTACTTGTTTTCCACAGTTCACCCCTTTTATACTTTTGTCAGACCTGATAGCGATAGCTAGTGTCTATCGCTATGGCGAAGATCAATGGGGAAAGGGGACAGCCCTGCCTAGTGCCTCTAGCAATCCTAATAGGATCAGACAAGTAACCTTGTAATTTGACCCTCGCCTCAGGTTCAGAGTATAGGGAACGCAATATCCCCCAAAAATTCTCCCCAAAACCCCAACGCTTCAGGATCGCGAATAGATATGGCCATGAGAGGGAATCAAAGGCCTTTTGAAGGTCCAATGACAGTAGAAGCCCTTCCTGGGAAGGACCTCCATCCCACCCTGATTGAAGGATCGATATAATGTCAACCGCTCGCCTGACTTGGTCTGGGCCCTGTCTCCCTGGAATGAAACCAACTTGGTCTTTGTGGATATATTGGCTAATAAAAGAACTTACTCTGTTAGCTAGAATTTTGGTGAGTATCTTCAAATCATTGTTGATTAACGAGATGGGCCTATAGTTTTCCACGTGTTCGGGGTCTCTATCTGGTTTTGGAATAACAGAAATAAAAGCCTCATTGAGACGCGGGTGCAAAGCTTCCCCCTTCCGTTTGGAATTAAAAAAATTCACGAGTTGTGGGGCCAGGGTGTCTGCAAATGTTTTATAGTAGGGCGCCGAGAAGCCATCCGGCCCCGGTGCTGAACAACTCTTTAAGTTTTTGATCACCTCTAAGGTTTCCTCCGTGGAAATTGGAGCCTCCATGAGATCAATGTGGCTCCTACAGAGGCTTGGTATCGGCAACTGATCTGTAAAGGAATTAATCCCAGACATCTCCGCCGTATCAGCTGACTTATATAAATTAGAGTAGAAAGTCTGAAACATTTGTAAGATGCGTTTAGGATTAAGGGTCGTTGTCCCGTCTGGGGTTCTGATTTTTGGGAGAGCAAATGTGCGGAATCTCGGCGAGAGTTTAGTGGCTAGTAATGTGTTAATTTTATCTTTATGTAGATAGAATCTAGCACCACTCCAACCCATGGATTTCTCAGCCTTCACTGTGAGCGCTAAATTCAATGCTAATCGAGCAGTATCCAACTGAGAAACCTGGACCTTCGTCTGGTCTTTCTTATGCTGTCTACACAAAGCTGTGAATTCCTTTTCCAATTTCTCTACTTCCGAGGCTCTGTCTTTTTTCAATTTGGAGGCTATCTGAATTAGCCTTGCCCGGATGGTAGCCTTGTGTGCGGGCCATAACACCTCAGCCGAGATTCCATCCACATCATTAAAACTGAAATATTCTTTCAACGCCCTGTCAATATCTGAGACTATGATTGGGTCGTTCAATAGAGATTCATTGAGTTTCCAATGTGACATGGGAGATTTGGCAAGGTGGCCCTGTAAGGAGAGGACAACCATAGCGTGATCCGAAAGGGCTGTATCTTTTATATAGGCTTTATTGACCAAGGGGACGTGTCTCGCAGAAATAAGCAAGTGATCGATCCTAGAATAGGATTGATGTGGATTGGAAAAATGGGTATAATCCCTTTTCGTAGGGTTGAGTTCCCTCCAGATGTCCACAAGACCCTGTTGAAAAATCAATTTAGCTATTTGAGAGCTTGCTCTAACAGGACGGGTTAATTGTGCGGCTAAAGGTTTGGACTTGTCTAGACTTTGGTCAAAGGCGATATTAGAGTCTCCCCCGAACACCACCGTTCCTTCCAGGAGCGGTTCTAAAACATTAAACATAGATTGGAAAAATTTTGTTTGCCCTTTATTGGGAGCATAATACGAGACAAAAGACATTAATTGTTCATCCAGTACTCCTTTGACCAACAGAAATCTGCCATCTGGGTCCTTATGTTCTAACAAAGATTTTAGCAAACAGGACTGCAACCCCTTTCGTCTTGTCTTCAGCGTTTGCAAGAAAAAATTGGGGATAATGAGCATGGATGAACGGTGGGGAGTAACTGATTGGAAAATGGGTCTCTTGTAAAAGAACAACCGCCATTTTTTGAGAATGATAAGCTTGAAGTATCTTCCTTCTTTTAACAGGGGAATTCAGGCCCTGTACATTATGTGAGACCACTCTAAGTGGAGGAGAAAGTGAGGAGTCAAGAGGCATGGTCAGTGAGGAAGATGCACCATGTATCGATAATAGAACTTACCCCCAACGATGAGAGGCGTGGAGAAGATGGACACAGGTAGCGACCTAGACTGGGACCTGGAGTGAAGCAAACAAGACCCTGCATCTGTAGTCTGGCAATCAAGGAAAAGAAGTTAGAAAAGAGAATAAAAAAAGGAAAAAAACATATCCTACATTGAATCAATTTAAACAAACAACAACAGGAAGGGGAACACCCCATCCCATTATTGCCATACAAACAACCAACGTAGCCCCTACTACGGGCTACTAGACCAACCTCTGACAGGGAAAAATCCACTGCCTAAAGGTAAGTGGAGGCGCAGGGCAACCGCCCCAGCCACAGCCATCCCTATATTTCAGAAGTTATATCAGTTATCAACAAAATACAATATTAATGAGAACGATAACATTCTATGTAAAAAAAAAAATAAGAAAATAGAACACGGTCGGCCGGAACAAAATATCAGTAAAGATAACCATTCCCTTAAAAAAAGGCGAGAGTTCAGTTCGGAGGTCCAGAGGGTTTTCAAACTGTAGCCTCTTCTGCTAGTCCCAGGCAATTAGCGGAGGTGAAATTCAGATTCACACGGATCTCCAACAGCGGAGAGGAGACCCAATTCGGAATCAATCCAAGAAAACACAACAAGGGTCAGAAAAAAGGAAAAATCAGCCTCAGTTCCGCAGTCAGGTAGTAGCCGGATGCTTAGTACGCCTGCTTTTATTCATCTTCCATGTGGGGGAAATTGGACTAGTGGGAGTGGGACGTTTGGATGAACTTTCTTGTAGATTAGAAGTGTCCATTGCTGGGTCCTGCGTTATGAATTTCAAGGCAAGGAGGATTTTTTCTCCCTCAGAGAGCATAGTAAATGAGTAGGTTTTTCCCTTGTAGTTAAACTTAAGGGCAAAGGTGAATGCCCACCAGTATTTGACTTCCCTCTGCGCCAGCACTGTCAGTAATGGCTTAAGGGTTCTGCGTTTTTGAATAGTCATGGGAGAAATATCTGCAAATATTTGGATATCATTTCCCTGGAAGGAGATGCAAGACTGTTGGCGTGAGATTTTCATGATCTCTTCCTTCACAGTGTAATAGTGAGGTTTTACCACAACATCCCTGGGTGAACCATCTTTCCTGAGGGGACCCAGAGACCTATGAGCCCTGTCCAGCTCTAGCTTGTGTGAGGTAATGGAGGGGATCATCACTGTAATGAGGTCCTGGACTGCCTTTGGGACATCCGTGATGGTCTCTGGAAGACCCCTGACCCTAAAATTGTCTCTCCTAGAGCGGTTCTCAAGGTCATCAATTCTGTTTAGGGCCACATCAAGTTGTTCTTCCAAAACCTGAATGTGATCAGTATTTAGATTGGCCCTGGATACAGTAATGTCCAGCTTCTGTTCAACCGCTTCCATTCTAGAACCCAGGTTCTGGAAATCAATGCGGATGTCATTAGTAATTCTATTTGCAGTTTGAGCAAGTCCCCTCTCAAGTAATTCTGACAATTTCAGAAAGAGTTCACCTGTATTCTGAGGAATAACCAGGTCTGGGTTTCCTGAGGAGATAATGGCGGTTGTTTGTATAGGTATTGTTCCCATAGGAGATAGAGCCTGAGGTAACGGACTCTCTAAAAGAGATTCTGTGGAGGCTGAAGAAAGGGACATGAGACTTGGGGTAATGGGAACAGTCTGAGGGATGAATGTCATTGAGGCTGGAGCAATCACTTGCCTTCCATCTGTGTGTCTCCCAGCGTTTGAATCCAGCATCTGAGGCGCGGCCGCCATCTTGGATTCGGCCTGGTTCTTCTCGGCGGAGAACTGCTGTTCCAGACCCCTCCGGACCGCACTGCTATACATGGGGTCAGTGCTGAGGTGTTCCCCTATCGAATCCACCGCATGAGAAGTGTCCCGCCACCGTGAATCCGGTGCTAGGGCCGCTGAATGGCTGAGGCAGTGCGGAGCTCCCGGCTTTCGCGGCCATCTTGGAAGCCCCCGCGCATGCGCCTCAATCAGGAGTTCTTTACCCTCAATCACATTGAAAACCGTATATGTAGAGCCATTATGGGGAATTGTAAGTTTAAAGGGTAATCCCCAGCGATATTTAATTCTGGAAGACTGTAGGACTGAGGTGACCTCTTTCATCCTGCGTCTTCTATCCAGGGTGGCTGGGGAAATGTCAGGATAGATCTGGATTCTTTTGCCCTCAAAGGAGATGTTGGGGGTGTTTGTAGAAGCCTGCATGATGTCCTCCTTCACCAGAAAGTCTTTCATGCACATAATGACATCCCTTGGGGGATTGTCAGGGTTGGGTTTGGGATGGAGGGGCCTGTGGATCCTGTCACATGCATATGCTGACAACGGTTTGTCTGGTAACAAACCATGGAAGATTTTAGATACTGCAGGCATTAGGTCTGTGATGGACTCTGGGATACCGCGTACCCTAATATTTTGGCGGCGGTTACGGTTGTCTAAATCCTCGACCTGCGCCTGCATAAAGGCAAAATTGTCTGCCAGATTTTCATAATCTATAGAAGGGACATGGACACTAACGTGGAGTGAAAAATGGCTGCTCACCCCGATATGAATGATGAACGGATTTTCCCAGGTGGGGTTATTAGGCAGCTAGTGAAGAAAGAATATAATACCATGTAGTAAAAAATTATATTTATTCACATGATAAAAAAATCGGGCAAGAATGAAATAGCAAAAGTGGAAAGAATATGAGCTATGACAAGTACACAGTCAGCGTTTACATAGATATGCAATACAGTACACAAATAGTGTTTATACAGCCAAAAATATGTATTGTAGCATAAACAATCTAACAAACGTTTCGACCTACACGGTCTTCTTCAGAGAATTGTGTAACTAAAAGGGAACACATATTGATTAGACATCTCATAGTTATTCAAATAATAGGAGGTACACTTTTAGAATTTGCGTCTACTTTTACAAAAAAAACTATGAAATAGGAAAACAATATATGAAAAAGAGACAGTATGTTCTATATTTATATACAAAACAATAATAATGAAATAAAATGAATTTTTTTTGTCTTTTTACCTTGGTAAGGTGTCTCAGTGTTAATACTGTGAGCCTGTAGAGCAGCACCGCATCGCCCACTCAAAGATGATCCACAACCCAGGCAATAAATCGGATCTCCACGCCGAATAAGACCCCTCGCTCGACACCACAGGGGGTCACCCCCAAACAGGGCCGGGTCAAAGATGGAAAGACCATGCAAAAACCCAGGAGGGGTGTGGAATTGTTGGCAGAAGGGAAGAAGTTTAATAAAGAGGCCTGTAAGCAGAATAGAAACATTGGTACTCTGAATTGTATATTTGTACATACATATACAGGCGTATATTAAGGGATATAGTTGTTAAGGCTCTGGAGTGGAAGGTAGAAGTTGACAGAGTAAACCTTATGAGGCTTAAAAAGAATAAGAAATAAATGCTCAGGAGTGCTAGATTGCAAATTTAAAATAATATGTCTCAAAAATAAAGAAACAAAGTTCTGCCTAAGTAGAGGGGGAAAAAAAAAAAAAGGTGAAAGGGAAGGTTGAAAGGAGAAAGAAAAAAAGGGGATAAGAATAAGGACAGGGGCGAGTGAAATAAAGTGACAAGGGCAAAGAAATAAGAAGAAAATTGGATGGGGGAGCGAGGGGAAGAAAGGATAAGAATAGTGACAAGAGCGGGTGAAAAGTGAAACAGTGAAATAAATACAGTGAGGATCAAGTGCAAAGGAAGATGTGGAAGAAACAAAAGGAAGGAAAAAGAAATAGGAGGGGGGAAATTGTGAAAAAAGTGATACCTGAAGGAGGTGCAGTGAAATCAAATGTGAAGGGAAATAACGAAAAAAGAACAAGATGAAGAAAAGGGAGGAGAAGAAAAGAAAAAGAAAAAAAGGGAAAAAAAAAAAAGGGGGGGAGGAAGAATGTGAGAGTGAGGGGGGGGGGGGGGGGGAGAGGGAAGTGGCGGTGTATATTAGGTAGAAAAAAGGGGTGTGAGTGAAAAAGTGGGGAGTGAAAGTTGTGAACAAGTGAAAGTGTGATTGGAAATTAAGAAAGAAAGAGGATGGTACAAAACAGGTGGGGTGGAATATGAAATAGCAAAAAAGGAAGGAGGGGGGAAGAAAAAAAGAGGAAGTGAAGGAAAAATGGAAGTGATAGTGAACGGCTGAACAGCAATTAGGGTGGAGTGTGAGGTAAGGAAACAAGAGGGGGAAAGGGGGGGGAAAAAGGTGAGGGAAAGATATGAAGTGATGGTGAACAGCTAAGGAAGGGAGGAGGAAGGGAGGGAGTGATGAGAAAGGGGAAAAAGGGGAAAGGAAGAGGGAAAGAAGAAAAAGGAAAAAAGGAGATAAAACAGTCTATCATAGATAGAAAAAGAAAAAGAGACAAAAACAAACAAAGGGATGAAATGATCAACGGAAAACGAGGGGAAGAGAAGAAAGGAAAAAAAAAAGGTGGAAATGCCTAAAATTTATTGTGAAAAAGAAAGGGGAAAAAGTAGTGAGGAGTGAAAGGTGCAAAAATAGAAGTGCCTATGCGGCAGTTAACAGGGGATGACAGGATAGGATAGCGAAAAACAGTTAAAAAATAAATAAATAAAAAGGATATGGAGAGCAGTACCTTTAAAATGTAGAGCATAGGTTTAATAAGTTAAAAGAGAACTTCCTGAGCGGGGATAGCATTGTCTGATCAAAATGCTGTGGGTTTGTAAATGACAGCAGTTACAGACAGTAGAAAAATTGAGGTTATCAATAAGAGAGCCAAATAAAGGTTTGCCACAGAAAGGGTAGCATAATAGGCAGCCCTGACTTAGGCTGGGTTCACACTACGATTTTCCCGTCCGTCAGCCGCATACGATTTCAGTATTGAAAACGTACGGACCCGGACGGGAAAACGTATAGATAGACAATGCATTGCAAATCGTATGCACTCAGATGCATCCGGGTGCGTACGATTTGCTGGCAAAACGTTTTTTAAGCGTACGCAAAACCGTGTTCAACCACGGTTTTGCGGCCGTTTTTAAAACAGTATGGCAAACGCATACGTTTTTCTTTAACATTAACGTCAATGGAAAACGCACATATGTGCGGTTCCATACGTTCCCGTCCGTTTCAGCCGCATACGGTTTTTCATATAAATCGTATGCGGCTGACAGACGGGAAAATCGTAGTGTGAACCCAGCCTTACCTGTAGCACCAGAGCAGATGGTGTGCTATACTTAGGAGGTACCAAAATGATCCTTCCAAGATAGCAAAAAAGGGCAGGAGTATATATAGGACACCTGGCCTAATTGGAGGGGGTGGGAACAGAAAAAATAAATAAATAAAAAAACACACCACAAAAAAAAAAAAAAAAACAATGAAGGTTCCGACCCACCCCCCTACCTAAACTACTACATACAAACAAAGCCACCTGCCCTCCCAGGAATGTGGGAATGCCAGAGACATACCTGGTGGGGGACCCGGTCCGTAGCGGTGGTGGCCTCTTTTTCGTGTGTGCACACCAGCGGCGTCGGCGTTAGCCGCCGCCTCCTGCATCCCATGTGATGCAGTGACGTCACCGCGTGCGCGTGGACCAGCCGCGCACGTGCGGTGCTTGCCAGCAGGTATGGAGGCGGTGCACACATGCCACCAGCAGGGGGAGAGTGCACTCCCCACGCAAGAGGCAGCAGTGCGCACTGTCGCCATCATGTGGGGAAATGCTATAGCGCAAGGACTTGCGCTGAAATCTCACCCTGCTGGGCGGTGGGCGGGAGGACTAAAGGGAACGGAGACCGAGATGTACCTGGGGTGAAAAGATCATCCATGGAGAGCTGTCCAAGGAGCCGCTCAGGCCGCACAGCAACAAAAAGGAACAAGCCAAAAATACAAGGAAAATGTTGTAAGGCAATAGTCCAAACAACTTAATCAAATATAAATAAAATTTGAAGAGCATGAGAGCCACAGCAAATCATCAAAAATGCAATTCCACATTGTATTACATAAATCCATACAAACATAGGTGACCATATCACAGCACACATATATAATCCAAACAGCATTGCCATCATATATTAGCCCTATATACATGTGTACTACATATGTAAAGATAGTGTAAAGTATTATTCTAAAAGAGCATGATATATGGTAGTATAAAGAATAGCGGGGGCCAGGTGGCATATGTATCTTGGATATGTGGCGATCCCCTACATATATGGGGATGATCACCCTTCATGGCTCAAAGATTATAGAGAGCGAGAATCATCTGGGGTGCTTGGGAAGGAAGTTTGGAATAGGTCTCAAAAATACAATACATATTTTTGGCTGTATAAACACTATTTGTGTACTGTATTGCATATCTATGTAAACGCTGACTGTGTACTTGTCATAGCTCATATTCTATCCACTTTTCCTATTTCATTCTTGCCCGATTTTTTTATCATGTGAATAAATATAATTTTTTACTACATGGTATTATATTCTTCTACACTAGCTGCCTAATAACCCCACCTGGGAAAATCCGTTCATCGATTTTCATAATCTTTCCTTAGGTCATTATGAGCCAGTGAGAGTTCGTCATGTTTGGTCTGAAGGAGATCAGTGCGGTTACCGATGCTTGCAATCTCTTGTGAGAGAGCTGCTGTGGACTTGTGCACCTCCTTCTCAATCTTTTCCACCAATTTGTCAAAGATTAGTGAGAGACTTTCATCTAAGTCCGCTTTAGAGAGGGGGGAGTTGTACTCACGGTTCTCCTGGCTTTTGGGCGGTTGTGAGACAAGTTTTCCATCTCCCCACATGCTGCTGCCGGTGCCATTTTGTGACTCCTTCCCGCTCCTCTGCTCCATGTCAAGGAGAAAGTTGGTAAGGGAGTGCTGTTGTCTCCGAACGTGCTTCTTTTTGGTGCTTGGCATGCACGCAGTGTTCCCGCAGGGGTGCTGATGATTTGTGCGGTGAAACAAGCCGTATAGCCCTGGGGAAACGGCTTTGAAAGACCGGGTGCGACGGAGCTGTGTTTAGTCCCATCAGCGCCGCGCATGCGCCCCCTTCTTATAGTAATCTCATGTTGTGCAGGGACATTTCTAAACACGTGCCACTACTATAGACACCCAGCAGGTACGATATTTAAAGGAATTTTCGATTTTTTTTCACTTTAAGCATCATTAAAATCGCTGCTCCAGAAAAAAACTACAGTTTTTAAAACGTTTTTTTTTCCATTGATACATGTTCCCTGGGGCAAGACCCGGGTTCTCAAAGACGTTTTCCAACAATAACTTGCATATTGGGCTTTAAAATTAGCACTTTTGAATTCGAACGTTCGAGTCTCATAGACTTCAATGGGGTTCTAAATGTTTGCGTGAAAGTTTGGTCCGTTCGAAAGTTCTGGTGCGAACCGAACGCGGGTATGTTCGCCTCATCCCTAGTGGGAGGTTGTTCTCTCTAAAGTGAGTTTCTTGCAAGTATACAATGTACAATGTCAGCTTTCATGCGTCGCATGTCGTGGAGTAACATCCTCCTCTTTTCAGGTGTGTTAAGGCCTTTCGCATTTAACGAGACAATGTGGAGGGTGTCCATACTCGCGAGTTTGGGACAGAAAAGGAGGGGGAGAGATGGGGGGGAAGGGGGTTAGGAGTGGTCAGGAGGTAGAGCAGTAGGAAAACCAGAAGGGCAGTAGCAGATAGCCTCAAGGAGAAAGAAGAAGAAGAAAGGATGGCCGTCACCAGGGCGTGCGGTCTAAAAGGAGAGAAAAAAAATGAAAGGAGCCAAACAGGCTAAGGCGCTCACCAGAGAGAAAAATAAAAAAATCCCTGGGTACTGAGTGCGGTCCTAAGTGGGTCAGTGGTTAGACAGAGCCGGGAAGCGAGCCCCCGACCCCCCCAACCGCCCCCGCAATCAATCTGTGATGCAATGTACTTCGGTAGCAAAAGGTAAATATGCTACATGCCCGCTAGGGGGCATGCAGCAACACAGCAGCAGCAATAGAGATCAATAGTGCAAACAGTAATTAGGCAACAATAAGTGCAAGTTTCAAACAGGTACAAAAGGTACTTTCTCAGATAAGTGGAACAGCATGAACGGGAGGAACTAATGCATACCCATCCCAATCAGTCACCTATGGGGTGCTTAAAGCTTCCCCGTCTTTCCCCGTGGCCAGGTATCCCCCCCAACAATCGTCCAGGCCGCCCCCCCCCATCCACTCCGCCCATCAAAAGCTAGGCCCGGATCTCAAGGATGGACCATCCGGCCTGTGCCGATCCCAGTAATACCACCATGTCCCCTCAAGGGGAGGCCCCCACCCCCCGGGAAAACCGCACCACCGAGCAGAGAAAATGTGCCCCCCGCCCGCCACCCCCAGACAGGGCCCCAACACCTGGATCTGCCATCTCGTCACCTCCCAAGTGGGGCATCTTGCTGTAAGTCTAATCAGTCACTTCTGCGGATCACAGTTCAGGCCTGGGCATTGTTCGATGGAGCATGTGGGGCTAAAGTCAGCGGAGCAGTCTCATGCTGACGAATGCCACCCCACCCTCCCCCGTCCCCCACACAACCTACTCCGGGGATAAAATTCCAGCGGTAATACCTTACCATGCCCAGGGTAGAGAACAGTACATAGCTCCCAGCTGGGTAGCGTTCAAAGGCAGGTGGGGAGCCGTCAGGCAACATGGGGCAGCTAATAGGGGACCCCACTCCAGGGACGGGCAGCATCCGGTGAACAGGCCAAGGTGATCTCCACGGGGCTCCACGGCACGGGGGGCCAGGGGCGGGGGGGTCCAGGGCCTCCACAAGGCTTCTCCGGAAACCGGCACACAACAGGGGAAAGGGGAAACGACCATCTCCAGCAGGTGAAGAATGTTTAGTCATGCGGCAACTGAAGGGGGTGGGTGTCGCAGTCAGGGATGGGTGGCCTGAAAGGCCAACTCACGGTGCTTTCCAACTGATGCGGTTCTGTGCCTCCGTCTGCCCCTCTGCCGACGAGGTGGACAAGCCCGATCGACCTGTATGGTGTGGCAGGATCTGCAGCCAGTCCGGTACTGGAAAAAAAAGGAAAAAACTGCGCTAATCTAGAGATATAAAGTGAGCAGCTACATAAGCAATGTGACAAAAATTGGATAGGAGTAGTGAAGAAACGTGTAGCGCTAGTGAAAAACACTTATAGAAAGTGCATAAAGAACCATGGATAAATGCAATTAAACCACAGTAATCTGTAAATGAGTGTCCATTAAATAATAGAAACACAGAAAAAAGTCCATCAGTAGAAAGCATATGACCACATCATTATCATGGAGGGGACATTCTGCACGCTATAACAGGAGTAGATGGAATACTCTTACCGGATAGCATGGATCTGCTTGTCAGCGACAACAGATCATAAGCGCATGGAAGGACTCCACTCGAATCTGCTCAGCTGGACGAGGGCCCGATGGTAGACTCCACACAGGATATCCAGATGAATGGCTGTAGTCCTGGACTGGAATCTCACCGTGGGTAAATTCGCTCAGACTCAGATTCCCAGCAGAAAAAGAAGATCAGCTTATTCCAAAGCGACAATCGGTGGTGCAAAAAGTGGTATCCACTTAAAGGAGGGTAGGCACAATCATGGAATATGAAAAAACTTTGCATCCAAACAGGTCATGCAGGAGAAAGAGAAAACAACAATGCTCCGGATGGTGCAGGTAAAAGAGGATACGGTTTTATTGTAGTAAAACCAAATAACATAAAAGTGATCACTGTAGCATAAAAAAGTAGTAAAAGCAATATGGGGAGCAGGTATAGCAAGCCTGATGTGTTTCGTCCAAATGGACTTCAACTGGGGCATCTACCTTCACCCCCATAGTGCCACATATATATAGTACAAATTCTTAATTAGACTGAATAAGCGAACCAATCAAGCAAGCCTAGCAGTAAGTGTGTGTGATTGGAAGAAACAAGTCACGTGACATACATGACCCATGACTCTCATTAGCAACCAATCGGATCAAGCAATAAACCCTGACATAAATGGTCACCAATCACAAATCAGATATTAGGGTAGAAAAACAAACCATATATTGGTGGAGACATATCAACAGGGACAACGAAAAAGGAGGCACTAAACAGTCGCACATGTATGGCCGACACCACTCAAATGTATACATTGCCCTGGATATGAACAGGGGTGGGGGGAAAAAGAAGTGGTATACGACACCCATCGGGAGCGCAGCCCCACCGATCTGCAAACCCTCCCATGACAACAACACAGGGGAAACCTCCCTTCAGCTCAACCAGCCCAAAGGGATGGGCGGAACAACCCAAAATGTTCCATCTGGGGACACCAGCTAAAACGCCGTCAGATCGTCTGCACAGCATAAGCCTGGCATCCCCAGAGGCGTGGAAACCACGCTGGAGCGCAGCGTCGATGTGTGGGTCGCGCCGCGTATGACATCATCACGCGGTGCAAAGTCACATGATGCTTGGTGGCCAGTAGGGGGCCTGAGACATCAAAAACGTCTCACATCCGCGCTCACGCCGAAGCCGCATCCCACCGCGACGTGCTGGCAAAAAATGCCAAACACCTCATAACTAAGGACAGCAAGTCGCGGTGTCCCCACATATGGAAGAGGAAACGGGCAGAGTAAAAAGATACAAAAAATGCCGCCCGAACATATATATTATAATAGGCTGCACCTATTAGGAGTACAGCGTGAACAGGGAGGAGTGTCGCCCCCCAAGGGGGGAAGGAGGGCGGCACACCACCCATAGGACACACTGAAACCAAAAATATTTAGGAATGATGAAAAGCTACACTCAATGGCTGAATGTGGGGGGATATACATGAATCTTAGGGAGAAAAGAAAGGGAGAAAAAACCTGACATATGAATCTTAGACATAATGACAGTGCCCAATAAATCCAAATAAGGTTAGCATTACAAAAAAAGGGGAGCAATATCCACCTATAAATAGCACAATTAAGCCTTATTAATAAATGAGTTTATGTCCCATTCTACGTTCATACCGAATGGTTGGTATGTACGTAATTCGTGTATCCAGTATGTTTCCAACTGGGACACACCCCGTACATGGGATTTGCCTCTCCAGTGGGGTACAAACCGATCAATCACTAGAAACTGGGTCCCCTGGGGGTCTTTACCATGGCACTGCAAATAGTGTTGTGGAACACTGTGATTGTACTTACCAAGTTTGATATTGGCTATATGTTCGTTCACTCGAATCGTAAAGGTTCTGATGGTCCGCCCGATGTATTGTTTCTTGCAAGGGCAAGTTAAAAGGTAAACGACTTATCGGGTGGCACATGTAGTGAAGTGTTTCATCTGATACACTCTTAAAAGTAGCCATAGACTGGAAAGTTTCACTTTTGCGTCTGCCGCTCGTGTTATGCAAACACACATTGCACTTGCGGCAGGGAAAGAAAGCCTTGCAATCCTGGAAAAAAGTAACCTTTTTGGGGGGGTTAATGACATTAGGAGCTATTTGTCCTTGAATGGATCTAGCACCCCTAAAGATAACACCGGCCCTATCTGGTAAGGCCGGACCCAAAACTCTATCGTTCTGTAATACACCCCAAGGCTTGGCAAGAATTTCTTTGATTTGTCTGGATTGGACAGAATATGTGGTAAAGAAAGACCACCGGAGGGGGCGTGGCTTGCAGCCGATGGAGTAGGACGCACTGAGCTCTAGCTCCGCCGGGAATCCTGTACTCGATCCTGATATACCTATCCTAGACCCCCGCAAACCTCACTATTTGGTTCCGTGTGACCTGGACAGGCTCGCTACCCTGCTGTGAACCGGAGACGGCACGCAAATATGTCCCGGAGGGGGAAGGATTTCTCAGCCGCGGCGGACCACGCGGCACAAGATGGCGCCCGCTCCACGCGCTCGGCTAAGGAGGCAGCAATACGGCTATTCACCAAGCCGGGGGCTAAGGATATAACTCCTCGGTCTGAACATCCATCCGCAGACCGATTGGAGCGTGAGGAGATGGAGGCCTCGGGGCTGGTCTGGTCCGACGACGCCGCGGATACTGCTACATGGGACGCAGTAAGTACACAGGCCCCCCTCCCTGCAACCGCTGAGGAGCCGGGCCCTTCGGGGCCTACGGCAGAACCCACTCTGAGAGACGTGTTGTCAGCAGTCACGTCCTGCAAGGTGGCTATCACTGCTTTGACCACCGAAATTAAGGGGGTGAAGCTGGAGGTCAACTTACTCAGACATGATATGCAAAAACTCCGTGACCGCACCGCTGATCTAGAGGGGAGGATGAGCAACGTGGAGGATGATGTGGCGCCATTATTGAGGGAAGTACACCATCTACAGTCCCATTCCTCTGGTCACACTGCCCGTTTAGAGGACATGGAGAATAGACTAAGAAGGAATAATATAAGGGCAGTGGGGATCCCAGAAAAGGCAGAAGGAAAGAATCCAGTGGCCTTCATAGAAAACTGGCTGACCAGCACTTTTGGGGACCAGGCCTTCTCAAGAATGTTCGCTGTGGAAAGGGCTCACAGAGTCCCAGCTAGGCCTCCGAGGCCTGGCGCACCCCCGCGCCCATTCCTCTTTAAACTCCTAAATTTCAAGGATCGTGATGCTATCCTACAGTGTGCTAGAACCAAGGGTGACCTTATGAAAATTGATAATACAAGAATTTCCTTCTATCCTGATTTTTCCGCAGAGGTGCAACGTCGGCGGGCTCAGTTTACTGATGTTAAGAGGCGCCTTAGAAAATACGAGGTGGTATACGCTATGCTCTACCCTGCTAAATTGCGAGTCGTTGTTAACAATGAAACCCACTTCTTTGAGAATCCCGCCGCAGCGTCCGCCTGGTTGGACAGAATGGAACATTCGTTGAGAGGGGCATCCCCTCCTGTTCACTGAGCATCACCTACACCGCCACGGATGTCTAAAGTTTTCCCTGAGTAGGGTCAAGATAAGGGGGGTTTTACATCTACAGAACCTTTTTTTTTTTTTTTTTGTTTTATGTTCCTGTATAGGCGGATAGATGGAACTCTGGAAGAAGCTGTTTGATTGCGTCCTGATGTGAAGGGCACGAATGCAAGCTCCTTCGATCGTTATGTTGTTTCGAGACGTTGGGCCCCCCCCAGTTCCCCACTTGTCCTGCGAGGATCAGTTTTTGCAGCTGAGCTGTGTTCTGTTTTTGCTGCTTCTTTTTGTTTCCCCTATTTTTTATAAGTTTTTTGTTTTTTTGTCCCTTTTTGATTTTGTTTTTTTTTCAGCCTGTTGCCAGTACTTTCTTGTGAAATCACGATACGGTGTGCCCGATACCTGCCATCTTTCTGGACTTCTACATACGAGAACTGTGGGTGGTATGTACTTACCTATCTGTGCTGGAGTGCAAATTGGTTGCTGGACTGGTCATGAGAATTCATGGCACTCAGGGGAATGGCTCTGGCGCATTAGGCCATGTACTACAATGTTGCATTGCATGTATATTAAGTGCCCTGTGTCTATTGTTGCTACTCATTTAGACTATGGCGTCTGTTTTAAATTTTGTCTCTTGGAATGTGCGGGGGCTGAGTGACGGGGTGAAGAGGGTGGCCTTATTTACTGCTCTGAAGAGGTATACGGCGGCGGTTGTTTGCCTGCAGGAAACTCACCTGCAGCCGGACACCCTAGCTACTCTAAAGAGAGGCTCATACCAAACTCAGTTCCACTCCACTCATACCGCATATTCCAGAGGTGTTAGTATTTTAATAGCCAATACAATACCCTTTGTATTGCTACAATCTGTTATAGACAACCAAGGGAGATATGTGTTCTTGCTCTGTAGGGTAATGGGGGTTGGTTGTATCATAGCTAATATCTATATTCCCCCGCCGTACACACCTGAATGCTTAGTAAAGCTCTCACAATTTATGGCCCTGCATTCTAATGTGCCATTATGGGTGCTGGGCGACTTCAACAATGTGTTAAATAGATGTTTGGACAGGTTTTCACCCCGAACGGTGAGCGGGGCAGATGTGGGGGGTATGACTCCTTTTGCCAAATTGATTAATGAGCTGGGCCTACGGGACATCTGGAGGGAGAGGAATCCGGAGGTACGGGTGTACTCATGTTACTCGGCCACTTACCATTGCCTGTCACGTATTGACCTCTGCTTAGGGAATGTAGGGGCACAAGATAGGACAGACTCAGTTCGGTATGTTCCTAGGAATATATCGGACCATTCTCCCCTGGTGATGGGTGTCAGGTTTGCTCAACAAACACAAACTAGACTATGGAAAGTAAACCCGTTTTGGTACGAATTATTCCCCGTTCCTGATCCAATTTCTGAGGCAATCACCAATTTCCTTTCAGTCAACAAAGGTACCGCCAGCTTGGCGGTGGTATGGGACGCCCTGAAGGCCCACCTGAGGGGACTCATTATTAAACAGATATCCAACATTAAAACTAAAACTAAAGAGTGGGAAAATACAGTTATGAGTATGGCTGGGGAGGCAGAAATACAATACATTCAGGACCCCACAGATGTTACAGAAAGAAAGTGGTTGGAGGCTCAAACGCTATATCAGCAAGTCACGTTAAATGCAGCCGAAAATAAACGTTTTTTTATTCAACAAACTTATTTTAATGAAGGAGAAAATACAGGTCACCTCCTGGCAGTGATTGCGAGAGCACAGCAGGGTAAGACGCATATAGCAGCCATTCAAACGCCGCTTGGTGACACAGTCGGTGATCAGGCCCAAGTTGCTTCGGTATTTACGGAATTCTTCAAAGAGGTGTATACATCCAAGGTGGATCCCACCGAGGAAGCGATCTCCAGCTTTCTGGGCCAATGTGCCTTACCTAAGGCTACGGCCCAGGAGGTATTGATGCTAAACGCTCCACTTAAACTAGAGGAAATATCACTGGCTGTGTCGCAAATGGCAAACAGTAAAGCACCAGGGGCAGATGGGTTGCCCATAGAGACCTATAAAAAGTATGGAGGAACGCTCTTGCCAGGGCTGCTGGAGGTACTTAATGACTCCTTTGAGAAGAGTAGACTACCAACCTCTATGGGTGAAGCTGTGGTGGTTGTACTCCCTAAGCCAGGTAAGGACCCGCTGCAGCCTGACTCTTATAGGCCTATATCGTTACTAAATTCAGATGTTAAAATCCTGGCACGAGTTCTGGCAACAAGACTCTCCACGGTTATAGCCAGGCTGGTCCATGTGGACCAGTCTGGCTTTATCAACGCCCGCTCCACGGCACTGAACATCAGGAGGCTCTTCCTGAATCTGCAGCTGCCGGTGGAGAACCCGGGACACAGAGCGATTCTCTCGCTTGACGCTGCCAAAGCTTTTGACAGCGTTGAGTGGAGGTATCTATGGTCAGTGTTGGCGATGTTTGGCCTGGGGGAGAACTTTATTAAGTGGATAAAACTTCTGTACGCAGCCCCTTCAGCGAGAATCAGGATTAATGACGAGATGTTGGAGGTCTTTCCTTTGTTTCGGGGCACTAGGCAGGGGTGCCCTTTGTCGCCCCTGCTTTTTGCCCTAGCATTGGAATCCTTGGCTGAAGTAATACGCACGTCCCCTGACATAGTGGGGTTTCGACGCAGGCATGGAGAGACCAGACTGTCCCTGTATGCGGATGATGCACTGCTGTATTTGGGGGACACGGAGGGGTCCCTGATAGCTGTGATGCAACTCATTGAGAGATTTGGAGAGCTGTCTGGCTTTGCCATTAACTGGCATAAGTCAGTTCTCCTTCCACTCGATGATCCTCCATCGGAATTGCCTGGGATAGCGTCCAGAATACAAATGGTAGAATCATTTAAATATCTGGGAATTGTAATTACTAAAGATCCTACGGATTATGTGTCCCTAAATCTTAAGCCTTTACTAAGTAAATTTAAAACTAAATGTTCTGCCTGGTGTAGACTGCCTCTGACAGTAACGGGGAGAATAAACCTGATTAAAATGGTCTGGGCCCCACAGTTACTGTACAGCTTGCATAATGCCCCGGTGTGGATCCCGAAATGCTGGTTTCAGCGCATAGACTCCCAATTCCGGTCCCTTATTTGGAACAATCGGGTGGCCAGAATAAAACTCTCCACTTTACAATACCCCAAGGATCAAGGGGGAATGGCCGTTCCCCATGCCCAGGCGTATTTCTACGCAGCCCAATTACAGCACTTTGCTGGTTGGGACCAGTCGACAGTGACGGACCCTTCTAGGGCCCTGGGGTTCCGGACAATAGCCCTACGATTTGCCTTTTAAAAAAACTGTGGAATGCGGTTAGGAGGAGGATGGGGATCAGAGGTTTTTTGCCTAGCACGCCAATCTGGCGGAATAGATTTTACACCGAGTTAGCTAAAATTCAGGATTGCTCCAGGTGGGAGACAGCGGGCATTCAATTCTTAAGTCAAATTTTCGATGGGGTGGTTCTGAAATCGTTTGAACGGCTGAAGGAGGAATTCCCTTTACTGGTCGGGTCACAATACCAATATCTTAGGCTAGCTCACGCGATAAGATCCCAGGGTCACTGTTCCACATTGCGACAGGAGGAATCTCGCTTCCTAAGCTCAGTTTTCGAGGAAACTGAGAAAAAGGGGTTCATTTCCAGGACGTACCTACAACTACTAGCACCCTTACAAGCCCCTGATGTTCTTCCCTGCAGAGGGAAATGGGAGAATGATATAGGTCCGATAGATGGGGAGCAATGGGAACAAATACTGAGTACAGGGCCCTTGGTTTCAGTTTCAGCAGCCCAAAGATTGTCGCATTTATTTATCCTTCACAGGGTATATCGGACTCCAGTACAATTGCACAGTTGGGGTAGGCGTGATACACCCATATGTCCCAAATGTCAGGCACACCCGGGAGACCTCATCCACATGCTGTGGAGGTGCCCCAAGTTGGTAAGATACTGGAACGCTGTGGTTAAGGTCATTAACTCTGTCTATCAGGTCCAGCTGCCGGTAAGCCCACTGGTGTGCTTGCTGGGTGGCGTGGACGAGGACCTGTTCCAGCCTCCTGTGTACACTGCCTTGCTTAGACTACTGTATTTGGCACGAAAGCTTATAGCGAGATATTGGTTGTCGGCCCGAGTGCCGTCGAGCCGGCAGTGGATACAGGAGGTCAATAGGATCCTTATAAGGGAGAAGAACACGTACTTGCACAGAAAAGCGCCACGAAAATTTGACAACATATGGCAGGGGTGGCTGAGTTCCCCGGAAGTGGCCCCTCCACAACTGGTACTTGACAGATTATTACTTGGTTGAGGACCGGGTTGTGCGCAATGGAGAGATGGGATCATCTCTCTATACTAATGGTCGAGGAGTTCACGGGATGTATGGTCTATTATATGTGATACCTTTGGCAACAGGCTGGGGTGGTTCCCCCACCCCTTATTGTTTTAGTTTTTATTTTCTTTATTTTTTTCCCTGTTCTTTTTGTTTTATTTTTATTATCACTCACCGCCTTATATTTCTTTTGTGCTCAATGTGCTTCATAGCAGTGTGCCAGGAATTTGGAGGAATTACTTTAGTGATGCCATTGTGAATATGTACTGCTTCTTGGTTCTATGTTTTACCAACTCTGTACCCTGAATGGCCTTGTTTCCTTTTTGTCGTCAATTAATGCTGTTTATTCCTGGTATTCTGTACTGCTACTGTGTTCCTTTTTCAAAAGAAAGAATAAATAAACACTTTTCTGATTTAAAAAAAAAAAAAAGAAAGACCACCGGAACTTTTCGTCCGTGGTCTTCTTTGGGCGAACCTCCAGAAGTGAACTGCGATCAATATGTAAAGTTCGCTCTATTTCAGCTTCAAGTTCACCCTCCTCATATCCCTTCTCTACAAACCTGTCCTTTAGAACCATGAATTGGGTAATGAAATCTTCAATTTTAGTACAATTCCGCCTCAGGCGCAGAAACTGACTCCGAGGAACCGCGTTCAACCACTGCGGGTGGTGGCAGCTATCAAGCGGGATATAGCCGTTGCGATCGGTTGGCTTGAAATATGTACTAAATTCAAGGTGTTGTTCAACTACCTTGATCTCCAAGTCTAAAAAATGTACAGAGGTGGAGCTGGCCTCATGGCTCAATCGTATACCTCTGTCGTTGGTATTCAGTACAGATATGAAATCGTTCAGCGATTCATGGTCACCCTTCCATAGGAGGAGGATGTCGTCTATATAGCGGGCCCAGAGGACCAGTTCTGGCCTCTTAAGGGCATAGACGACATCCTCCTCCCATTTGGCCATGAAAAGGTTGGCCAAGCTGGGGGCAAATTTGGCCCCCATGGCCACACCTTTCGTCTGTAAATAAAAAGTGTTTTGAAACCAAAAATAATTATGCTGAGCTGCAAATCTGAGAAGCTGCATAATAAAGTTACGTTGTATGACAGATAGGGTGGTATTAAGAGACAAATAATGCTCCACTGCATCAAAGCCTAATTCATGGGGAATGCACGTATAAAGTGCAGCCACGTCCGCCGTGGCCAGGATCATACCGTCCACAAAGGGAACCGACTCCAATAACCTAATAGCGTCACCAGTGTCTTTGAGGTAGGAAGGCATGAGTCTGACCAATGGCTGGAGATGGAAATCCACGTATCTGCCTAGCCTAGATGTTACCGAGTCAATCCCACTGACTATGGGGCGGCCAGGGGGATTGACTGTGTCTTTGTGGACCTTGGGAAGGTAGTATATGGCGGGAATCCTAGGTTTAACAGGTACCAAGAAGTCCCGCTCTTTTTTATTCAAAATTCCCAGGGAAAAGCCCTCATTGATCAACTCAGTGAGGGACTTCTTATACTGCGAAGTAGGATTGGTGTGGATCGGAGAGTATGTCGAAGAATCCCCCAATATTCTGTCCATTTCCTTGACATAATCCACCTTGTCCAGCACGACGGGGGCCCCCCCCCCTTGTCGGCCAGACGGATGATTAAATATTTTTGTTCACAAAGCTTTTTTAAGCCTCTCTTAATTTTTGGATCCATGTGTATCTTTTTGTTCGGAAGTTTATCTAAATCCTGTACAACCAGGCTACGGAAAACATTAATTGCCGGAGCCATGTTTCCCGGAGGATTGAATAGAGAAGGGTTAGCCAGCCCCGTGTGTGTATGACCATCAGGGGGCTTGGGAGTTGTAGAGGGGGTGGTGAACGGGGGGGATAAAAAATTTCTCTGAATGCTCAGCTTGCGGGTAAATTTTTGTACGTCTATGAATGTGGAGAACTTATTGAGTGTCCGTGGAGGGACATACTTCAAACCTTTATCTAAAATAAGTTTCTCCACATCCGTCAAAGTTACCGAGCTAAGATTAAAGACTCCCGCCCCACTTATACCCTTCTTCTTTTTGCCCTGGACCCTACGCCCCCCTCGGGTACCTCTTCTCCGCCCGGGCTTCCTGGGTAGTCTTGCATCTCCCTGTGAAAAGCCTCATTGTAGGAAGGCCCTGAGTGGCCCTGATTGTAATTGTATGGAGAGCGGGACATTAAATCATCATCTCTATTGTAGTGATGATTATAGTACTCATCCCTCCCATAATTCTCCCGTACAGGGAGAGACCTGTTATGGACCTGGGTAGGTGTTCTGTATTGATATTCGCGACTGTCGCAGTGATAATCACCGCGGCCATCCCGATAATCAAACGATCTCCTGGGACTCCCATAATACTGGGGATCGCCTGACTGCCCCCGGAAAGAACCTCCACCCCTACCCCTAAGACTCCCACCCCTAGTGGGGGCGTGCAGGGTAGGGTTTTGGGTTGGGAGGTTTATTCTGTTGTCCAGAGAACTTGGGGGGTCTAGCTTTAGGTATTTGAGAGCCATTGGGGGCTCGATTAGGGCCCTTTTTGGCCATAGGGGCTAAGGTGAGAGTTCTCTCCATATTCTGACTCACAGATGGAGTAACTTCCATCCCCAACGTTTCGGTATCAGAGGCTAAAGATTGAAGGATTTTCTTCTGCCAAGTAAAAACCGAGCTGGATCTGTAGTCAGTCACATCCCTATTGTATTTTTTCTGTTTTTTTAGTCTTTGATCTTTCTCCTCTTTCTCTAGGTGACCTTTAAGGCCTGTAGAGAGAGAGGTATATTCTGCAGATTGTTTATACGGAGTCATTTTTTTTTTTTAAGTCTTTGATCTCCTTATCAATGAGTGAAAGTTTGATACGCTTCTTATCAATCAAAAAGACCAATAATTTAATGCCCACTTCATTGAAATATTGATACCAAGACTCGATATCTGGATCTCCTTGTTGGGGGGACACATCCCAATGAAGGCCCCTTGGAACCATGTGTTCTTTTACATATTGTTCCAAGAAGGCCATATCCCACTGTAAATGGACCTCGGTGGTCATCAGATTCTTCAACCTGGTAAATAGACCACTAATTTCAGTGTCTGGTCCAATGGTGACAAAAACACCATCCACATTGAAAGTTTTGGAGAGTCTGTATTCAAACACATCCATGTCAATCAAGGTGGGCACTACAGATAGCAGCAATAAATAATGTGTCAAAACTTGAAATGCAAAAAAAGGAAAAAACTGCGCTAATCTAGAGATATAAAGTGAGCAGCTACATAAGCAATGTGACAAAAATTGGATAGGAGTAGTGAAGAAACATGTAGCGCTAGTGAAAAACACTTATAGAAAGTGCATAAAGAACCATGGATAAATGCAATTAAACCACAGTAATCTGTAAATGAGTGTCCATTAAATAATAGAAACACAGAAAAAAGTCCATCAGTAGAAAGCATATGACCACATCATCGTCATGGAGGGGACATTCTGCACGATAAAACAGGAGTAGAAGGAATACTCTTACCGGATAGCGTGGATCTGCTTGTCAGCGACAACAGATCATAAGCGCATGGAAGGACTCCACTCGAATCTGCTCAGCTGGACGAGGGCCCGATGGTAGACTCCACACAGGATATCCAGATGAATGGCTGTAGTCCTGGACTGGAACCTCACCGTGGGTAAATTCGCTCAGACTCAGATTCCCAGCAGAAAAAGAAGATCAGCTTATTCCAAAGCCACAATCGGTAGTGCAAAAAGTGGTATCCACTTAAAGGAGGGTAGGCACAATCATGGAATATGAAAAAACTTTGTATCCAAACAGGTCATGCAGGAGAAAGAAAAAAACAATGCTCCGGATGGTGCAGGTAAAAGAGGATACGGTTTTATTGTAGTAAAACCAAATAACATAAAAGTGATCACTGTAGCATAAAAAAAGTAGTAAAAGCAATATGGGGAGCAGGTATAGCAAGCCCGACGCGTTTCGTCCAAATAGACTTCAACTGGGGCATCTACCTTCACCCCCATATTGCCACATATATATAGTACAAATTCTTAATTAGACTGAATAAGCGAACCAATCAAGCAAGCCTAGCAGTAAGTGTGTGCGATTGGAAGAAACAAGTCACGTGACATACATGACCCATGACTCTCATGTGCAACCAATCGGATCAAGCAATAAACCCTGACATAAATGGTCACCAATCACAAATCAGATATTAGGGTAGAAAAACAAACCATATATTGGTGGAGACATATCAACAGGGACAACGAAAAAGGAGGCACTAAACAGTCGCACATGTATGGCCGACACCACTCAAATGTATACATTGCCCTGGATATGAACAGGGGAGGGGGGAAAAAGAAGTGGTGTACGACACCCATCGGGAGCGCAGCCCCACCGATCTGCAAACCCTCCCATGATAACAACACAGGTGAAACCTCCCTTCAGCTCAACCAGCCCGAAGGGTTGGGCGGAACAACCCAAAATGTTCCATCCGGGGACACCAGATAAAACGCCGTCAGATCGTCTGCACGGCGTAAGCCTGGCATCCCCAGAGGCGTGGAAACCACGCTGGAGCGCAGCGTCGATGTGTGGGTCGCGCCGCGTATGACGTCATCACGTGGCGCAAATTCACATGACGCTTGGTGGCCAGTAGAGGAGCGGTACATCCGACCCGAGGGCCTGAGGACATCAAAAACGTCTCACATCCGCCCTCACGCCGAAGCCGCATCCCACCGCGACGTGCTGGCAAAAAATGCCAAACACCTCATAACTAAGGACAGCAAGTCGCGGTGTCCCCACATATGAAAGAGGAAACGGGCAGAGTAAAAAGATACAAAAAATGCCGCCCGAACATATATATTATAATAGGCTGCACCTATTAGGAGTACAGCGTGAACAGGGAGGAGTGTCGCCCCCCAAGGGGGGAAGGAGGGCGGCACACCACCCATAGGACACACTGAAACCAAAAATATTTAGGAATGATGAAAAGCTACACTCAATGGCTGAATGTGGGGGGATATACGTGAATCTTAGGGAGAAAAGAAAGGGGAAAAAAAAACTGACATATGAATCTTAGACATAATGACAGTGCCCAATAAATCCAAATAAGGTTAGCATTACAAAAAAAGGGGAGCAATATCCACCTATAAATAGCACAATTAAGCCTTATTAATAAATTAGTTTATGTCCCATTCTACGTTCATACCGAATGGTTGGTATGTACGTAATTCCAGTATGTTTCCAACTGGGACACACCCCGTACACGGGATTCGCCTCTCCAGTGGGGTACAAACCGATCAATCACTAGAAACTGGGTCCCCTGGGGGTCTTTACCATGGCACTGCAAATAGTGTCGTGGAACACTGTGATTGGTCTTACCAAGTTTGATATTGGCTATATGTTCGTTCACTCGAATCGTGAAGGTTCTGATGGTCCGCCCGATGTATTGTTTCTTGCAAGGGCAAGTTAAAAGGTAAACGACATATCGGGTGGCACATGTAGTGAAGTGTTTTATCTGATACACTCTTAAAAGTAGCCATAGACTGGAAAGTTTCACTTTTGCGTCTGCCGCTCGTGTTATGCAAACACACATTGCACTTGCGGCAGGGAAAGAAAGCCTTGCAATCCTGGAAAAAAGTAACCTTTTTGGGGGGTCAATGACATTAGGAGCTATTTGTCCTTGAATAGATCTAGCACCCCTAAAGATAACACCGGCCCTATCTGGTAAGGCCAGACCCAAAACTCTATCGTTCTGTAATACACCCCAATGCTTGGCAAGAATTTCTTTGATTTGTCTGGATTGGACAGAATATGTGGTAAAGAAAGACCACTGGAACTTTTCGTCCGTGGTCTTCTTTGGGCGAACCTCCAGAAGTGAACTGCGATCAATATGTAAAGTTCGCTCTATTTCAGCTTCAAGTTCACCCTCCTCATATCCCTTCTCTACAAACCTGTCCTTTAGAACCATGGATTGGGTAATGAAATCTTCAATTTTAGTACAATTCTGCCTCAGGCGCAGAAACTGACTCCGAGGAACCGCTTTCAACCACTGCGGGTGGTGGCAGCTATCAAGCGAGATATAGCGATCGGTTGGCTTGAAATATGTACTAAATTCAAGGTGTTGTTCAACTACCTTGATCTCCAAGTCTAAAAAATGTACAGAGGTGGAGCTGGCCTCATGGCTCAATCGAATACCTCTGTCGTTGGTATTCAGTACAGATATGAAATCGTTCAGCGATTCATGGTCACCCTTCCATAGGAGGAGGATGTCGTCTATATAGCGGGCCCAGAGGACCAGTTCTGACCTCTTAAGGGCATAGACGACATCCTCCTCCCATTTGGCCATGAAAAGGTTGGCCAAGCTGGGGGCAAATTTGGCCCCCATGGCCACACCTTTCGTCTGTAAATAAAAAGTGTTTTGAAACCAAAAATAATTATGCTGAGCTGCAAATCTGAGAAGCTGCATAATAAAGTTACGTTGTATGACAGATAGGGTGGTATTAAGAGACAATTAATGCTCCACTGCATCAAAGCCTAATTCATGGGGAATGCACGTATAAAGTGCAGCCACGTCCGCCGTGGCCAGGATCATACCATCCCCAAAGGGAACCGACTCCAATAACCTAATAGCGTCACCAGTGTCCTTGAGGTAGGAAGGCATGAGTCTGACCTCCGGGAAACATGGCTCCGGCAATTAATGTTTTCCGTAGCCTGGTTTTACAGGATTTAGATAAACTTCCGAACAAAAAGATACACATGGATCCAAAAATTAAGAGAGGCTTAAAAAAGCTTTGTGAACAAAAATATTTAATCATCCGTCCGGCCGACAAGGGGGGTGGCCCTCGTCGTGCTGGACAAGGTGGATTATGTCAAGGAAATGGACAGAATATTGGGGGATTCTGAGACATACTCTCCGATCCACACCAATCCTACTTCGCAGTATAAGAAGTCCCTCACTGAGTTGATCAATGAGGGCTTTTCCCTGGGAATTTTGAATAAAAAAGAGCGGGACTTCTTGGTACCTGTTGTACCTAGGATTCCCGCCATATACTACCTTCCCAAGGTCCACAAAGACCCAGTCAATCCCCCTGGCCGCCCCATAGTCAGTGGGATTGACTCGGTAACATCTAGGATAGGCAGATACGTGGATTTCCATCTCCAGCCATTGGTCAGACTCATGCCTTCCTACCTCAAGGACACTGGTGACGCTATTAGGTTATTGGAGTCGGTTCCCTTTGGGGACGGTATGATCCTGGCCACGGCGGACGTGGCTGCACTTTATACGTGCATTCCCCATGAATTAGGCTTTGATGCAGTGGAGCATTATTTGTCTCTTAATACCACCCTATCTGTCATACAACGTAACTTTATTATGCAGCTTCTCAGATTTGCAGCTCAGCATAATTATTTTTGGTTTCAAAACACTTTTTATTTACAGACGAAAGGTGTGGCCATGGGGGCCAAATTTGCCCCCAGCTTGGCCAACCTTTTCATGGCCAAATGGGAGGAGGATGTCGTCTATGCCCTTAAGAGGCCAGAACTGGTCCTCTGGGCCCGCTATATAGACGACATCCTCCTCCTATGGAAGGGTGACCATGAATCGCTGAACGATTTCATATCTGTATTCGATTGAGCGATGAGGCCAGCTCCACCTCTGTACATTTTTTAGACTTGGAGATCAAGGTAGTTGAACAACACCTTGAATTTAGTACATATTTCAAGCCAACCGATCGCAACGGCTATATCCCCCTTGATAACTGCCACCACCCGCAGTGGTTGAAAGCGGTTCCTCGGAGTCAGTTTCTGCGCCTGAGGCGGAATTGTACTAAAATTGAAGATTTCATTACCCAATCCATGGTTCTAAAGGACAGGTTTGTAGAGAAGGGATATGAGGAGGGTGAACTTGAAGCTGAAATAGAGCGAACTTTACATATTGATCGCAGTTCACTTCTGGAGGTTCGCCCAAAGAAGACCACGGACGAAAAGTTCCGGTGGTCTTTCTTTACCACATATTCTGTCCAATCCAGACAAATCAAAGAAATTCTTGCCAAGCATTGGGGTGTATTACAGAACGATAGAGTTTTGGGTCGGCCTTACCAGATAGGGCCGGTGTTATCTTTAGGGGTGCTAGATCCATTCAAGGACAAATAGCTCCTAATGTCATTGACCCCCCCAAAAAGGTTACTTTTTTCCAGGATTGCAAGGCTTTCTTTCCCTGCCGCAAGTGCAATGTGTGTTTGCATAACACGAGCGGCAGACGCAAAAGTGAAACTTTCCATTCTATGGCTACTTTTAAGAGTGTATCAGATGAAACACTTCACTACATGTGCCACCCGATATGTCGTTTACCTTTTAACTTGCCCTTGCAAGAAACAATACATCGGGCGGACCATCAGAACCTTCACGATTCGAGTGAACGAACATATAGCCAATATCAAACTTGGTAAGACCAATCACAGTGTTCCACGACACTATTTGCAGTGCCATGGTAAAGACCCCCAGGGGACCCAGTTTCTAGTGATTGATCGGTTTGTACACCACTGGAGAGGCGAATCCCGTGTATGGGGTGTGTCCCAGTTGGAAACATACTGGATACACGAATTACGTACATACCAACCATTCGGTATGAACGTAGAATGGGACATAAACTCATTTATTAATAAGGCTTAATTGTGCTATTTATAGGTGGATATTGCTCCCCTTTTTTTGTAATGCTAACCTTATTTGGATTTATTGGGCACTGTCATTATGTCTAAGATTCATATGTCAGGTTTTTTCTCTCTTTCTTTTCTCCCTAAGATTCATGTATATCCCCCCACATTCAGCCATTGAGTGTAGCTTTTCATCATTCCTAAATATTTTTGGTTTCAGTGTGTCCTATGGGTGGTGTGCCGCCCTCCTTCCCCCCTTGGGGGGTGACACTCCTCCCTGTTCACGCTGTACTCCTAATAGGTGCAGCCTATTATAATATATATGTTCGGGCGGCATTTTTTGTATCTTTTTACTCTGCCCATTTCCTCTTTCATATGTGGGGACACCGCGACTTGCTGTCCTTAGTTATGAGGTGTTTGGCATTTTTTGCCAGCACGTCGCGGTGGGATGCGGCTTCGGCGTGAGGGCGGATGTGAGACGTTTTTGATGTCTCAGGCCCTCGGGTCGAACGTACTGCGCCCCTACTGGCCACCAAGCATCATGTGATTTTGCGCTGCGTGATGACGTCATACGCGGCGCGACCCACACATCGATACTGCGCTCCAGCGTGGTTTCCACGCCTCTGGGGATGCCAGGCTTACGCCGTGCAGACGATCTGATGGCGTTTTAGCTGGTGCCCCTGGATGGAACATTTTGGGTTGTTCCGCCCATCCCTTCGGGCTGGTTGAGCTGAAGGGAGGTTTCCCCTGTGTTGTTGTCATGGGAGGGTTTGCAGATCGGTGGGGCTGCGCTCCCGATGGGTGTCGTACACCACTTCTTTTTCCCCCCTCCCCTGTTCATATCCAGGGCAATGTATACATTTGAGTGGTGTCGGCCATACATGTGCGACTGTTCAGTGCCTCCTTTTTCGTTGTCCCTGTTGATATGTCTCCACCAATATATGGTTTGTTTTTCTACCCTAATATCTGATTTGTGATTGGTGACCATTTATGTCAGGGTTTATTTCTTGATCCGATTGGTTGCACATGAGAGTCATGGGTCATGTATGTCACGTGACTTGTTTCTTCCAATCACACACACTTACTGCTAGGCTTGCTTGATTGGTTCGCTTATTCAGTCTAATTAAGAATTTGTACTATATATATGTGGCAATATGGGGGTGAAGGTAGATGCCCCAGTTGAAGTCCATTTGGACGAAACGCATCGGGCTTGCTATACCTGCTCCCCATATTGCTTTTACTACTTTTTTATGCTACAGTGATCACTTTTATGTTATTTGGTTTTACTACAATAAAACCGTATCCTCTTTTACCTGCACCATCCGGAGCATTGTTTTTTTCTTTCTCCTGCATGACCTGTTTGGATACAAAGTTTTTTCATACTCCATGATTGTGCCTACCCTCCTTTAAGTGGATACCACTTTTTGCACCACCGATTGTCACTTTGGAATAAGCTGATCTTCTTTTTCTGCTGGGAATCTGAGTCTGAGCGAATTTACCCACGGTGAGGTTCCAGTCCAGGACTACAACCATTCATCTGGATATCCTGTGTGGAGTCTACCATCGGGCCCTCGTCCAGCTGAGCAGATTCGAGTGGAGTCCTTCCATGCGCTTATGATCTGTTGTCGCTGACAAGCAGATCCACGCTATCCGGTAAGAGTATTCCATCTACTCCATGACGATGATGTGGTCATATGCTTTCTACTGATGGACTTTTTTTCTGTGTTTCTATTATTTAATGGACACTCATTTACAGTCCGGTACTGGGATTGGGTCAACTTCCAAGAAACGGATAAGGGCCGGGAGATCTGCGGTGGATTGTAGTGTGAAGGCTGTGTTCTCCTTGCGGATGGTGACGGCGAGTGGGTACCCCCATCGGTACGTGAGTCCCCGCTGCCTCGCGAGGTCCAGTACAGGGCGCAGCATTGCCCTCAGTTTAAGCGTAGCTCTCGACAGGTCCGGGAGGATTCTCACATTCGCCTCAGCCAGCGCGACGTCCCCATGTTCCCAGGCCCGCCGGAGGACACTCTTCTTCTGGAGGTACCGGTGAAATCTGATCACCACATCTCGCGGCCTGTCCGGGTCTGTTGGTCGGGGCCCTAGCGCCCTATGAACTCTGTCCAGCTGGATCTCGGCCTCCCGGTCGTCTAGCACCGTGCGGAGGATCTCCTGGACCGTGTCTCCCAACGTCGCCGCTTCTGTGTTCTCCGGGTTTCCCCGGAGACATAGATTCTGTCTGCAGCTCCTGTCCTCCACATCCTCCAGGTGGAGCTGCAGTGCAATGGCGGTGTCCCTGTGATGGTCTTGGGACTGTTATAGCACCGACACCCGCATCTCCAAGATAGAGACCGATTCCGCACCCGACGTGGTCCTTTCAGCCAGGGTAGATACCTCTCCCCTGACCTCCTGGATGTCGCGTCTGTGCGTCTCTTCTAACCGGAGGATCAGCACCTCAATGTCCATTCTGGTGGGTAAGGCCTGTAGCAAGGCCCGAATGTCTTGATCCATCCCAGAGTTGTCAGGTGGCTACGGGGATGACATTGTCGCCTGTTGCGTATACTGCTCAGAGTCTTCCGGAAGATTCAACAGGGCAGGGGGATCAGTGACAGGGGGGACACCAGCCTCCGAGGTTCGGGCCTTCTGTGCCGATACACGTGGGGAGCCTTGTGGTGCCGCAGCCTTGGTGCCGGGGGAGGCCTCCTGCAGTTGTCTAAAATAGCGTTGAATTTCCCCCAGGTTTTGTCTGGAGGGGGTGCCCCGGGTTGCTGCTCTTGTCCTGTGGCGTTTAGCGGAGTGCATACTGATTAAATAGGTAGATTTGCAGGGTAATGGAGGACGAGGCCGGGAGCTCTGAGAAAAAGCTGCCTCACTCGGCCATGTCCAGGCCACGCCCCCAAATCCATTTCTGTCTGTGGTTTTGAAGTAGGTTTTTTTTTTTCAAATTTTGAATCTTTTTTAGTGATAGTGAGATCTAGATAGGTTACTTTCTCCAAGCTGGTTTCTGCTGAAAACTTCAGGCCATATTTGTTTGTATTCATATATACATGAAATGTTTCTAGACTGGTAGCTGTCCCCTCCCAGAATAGTATCACATCATCTATGTATCTTTGATAAAAACACAGAGATTGATTTTGATTAGTAAAAATACTTTCATGTTCCCATTTGTTAAGGACTACATTAGCCACGCTGGGAGCATACCTTGCTCCCATGGCTACACCACCTGATTGGTTGTAGTACTGGTTGTTTGCCCAGAAAAAAATGTTGGTCATGGCCAATTGAAGGCCCTTGACCAAAAACTTGATCTGGGTTTTTTTCCTTGAACATTGTTTGGTCAAAGCCAATTTGATTGCCCCAAGTGCATCCAAATGTTTGATGTTAGTATACAGAGATTCGATATCTACTGTTACCATAATTGTGGATTCTGTAGCTGGAATGTTCTGTAATGCCACTATAAGATCCTTGCTATCTTTCAGGTAGGAGGAACTCAATGGGACTAGTACTTTAAAATAACTATCTAGATATTCGCCCACTCGTGGAAAAAAAAGAGATTCTATGCCACTTATTATTGGCCGTCCAGGGGGGCATCCTCTATTTTTGTGGAGTTAGGGAAGATGCCAGAAGAGAGGGAGAGATTGAAGATGTGGGTTAGAGAGTGTAGAATAGAGCCAGAGGGTGAACGTACCATTTGTGAGGGAACAGGAGTGCATGTGGTAAGATGGACGTTAGCAAGTAATTTAGCAACCTCGTCTGTAGCGGTGGGGTTGAAAGAGGGAAGTAATGACTGTACCTGTGTGCATGAGGTGTGAAGTGTGGAGGGTGTCTGAACAGTAGAGATCTCCTTGCGAATTGTATCAATCTTCTGTTTGAAGTGAGTGAGTGAGCAGTGAGTGAGTTGGTGGGTGGAGACAATGGAGGACGGAGAGAGTTTAAGGTAGAGAAGAGTTGACGGGGACGGGATGATAAGTTTTTAATGAGGGTGATGAAATAGGTCTGCTTGGCAGCGAGGAGGCTGGAATTGTATTTTTGGAGGGCAGAATTATACTGGACGAAGTCTTCCTGGGACTTAGTCTTGCGCCACAGGCGCTCGAGAGCACGGCTGTGTTTTTTCAGACTTCTAGTATAATTTGTTTTTTTTATTTTTTCGGAATTTCGGGAAAATCGAAAAAAAAAAATTCTGTTTTATTCGTTTTTTTTTTTTTTGCTTTTTTCGGAAATTCGGGAAATTCTAAAATTCGGAATTCGGAAACTCGGAATTCAGAATTTTCGAAAAAGCAAACAACGAATAAAACGGAAAAAAAAGAAATTTCTGAAAAAAATGAAACGAAAATGAAAAAAAACAAATTTTCGGAAATTCAAAAAATTCGGAAAATGTCGCAAAATTCGGAAATGAAAAAAATTCGGAAATACGAAAATGTTTTAATTAGAAAATTCAGGATTTCGGAATTTCTAAAATTCGAAAATTATAAAAATCGAAAATTCCACAATTTCGAAAATTCCACAATTTCGAAAATTCCACAATTTCGAAAATTCAGATTCAAAATTTTGAAAATGAAAAATTTGAAAATGAAAAATTTGAAATTTCGAAAATGAAAAATTTCGAAAATGAAAAATTAGAAAATTCGGAATTTTGAAAATTAGAGGAGGAGGAGCATGGCGTGAGGACACATCCAGAGCTGCTGCCGCCCTGACTCGGATCCCTGGGCTCCACGAGATGCATGAGACATCCCCATAGGCGGTTCTGTGATATGCGGCGTCCAGCGGCCAGCCGCTCAACCGATGAGCGGTGAACAGCTGAGCTGAGCGATCATCCCCCGATCATCCCCCTCCCCCCCGTGTCAGCACGCCGGTCCGTTCAGTTTGTTTAGCAAGCTGAAAAGTTTCCTCTCCTGTCCGTCAAGCCGGGGCCACGGGGTTTCACGCCGGCTCACCTGTACAGGCAGAGGATTCTGTGTGCTTGAGAGGGAGATTCCACGCACAGATTTGAAGCTGAGATGAGCAGAGGTATGCTGGGGTGAGCCGTGGTGTTGCTGCACACTGACATTGACTCCCGCTGTGCTGTGCAACTGATCCACGCTGATCCGCCCCCTCCCCATTGCTGTAGACAATCCGGCTGGCTGGTGGCTTAGATTTTTGCGGGGAGTTTTTGGACCGGGGTGAGCAGTCAACCCCCCCCCTCATTTAAAGAAAAATCAAAAATCAAATATAGCACTCATATAGAGTATAGAGAGTTCTTCAAAATGGTGAGTCACTTTTCCCTTACTCCATGCATCCGGTGGTTAAGAGATTGCTTTGCAAGATGAACTGTTTTGAACTGATAATGACTACTAAAAGCTGTTAATGTTTGCACTGTATGAAAACTTATGAGACTGTCAATAAGATCCTAAGAGGAGTCGCCTGACTGCGACTATAGATTGGTTATCTCTATATCTTGCATAGCATGCACAACATGTACAGTCGGTTTGTACTACTATAATAGGACAACTGGATAAGCTAGACTGCTGATGACTGTTAATGACTGTTAATGTGTGCTCTGTATAAAATATTTATGCAACTGTGAAGGAGATTTTGAGAGCAGCACTCTGTTTGCCATCTCATTGCGATCATAAGATCGGACATCTCTACAGCATACATAGGGGGAGGAGTGGGGAGGGGGGGAATGGGGAACGCTATGGGTTTGAAGTCATTCTAAGTAGCAATAACCTAAGCAGGGGTGTGGATGCCGGGGGCGGGCGGCGATAGCTCTTTGGCGATTTCACGCCAGAGCTCAACCTCAGGGGGGAGAACCGTAGGACGGGATGGAGAAGGAGGACCATGGATCCTTTAGCCTTTTGAAGGCTGCAATCCCCCAATATGGTAGGGGGAGGTTCTGGGGGGGTAGGTCGGGTATGGGATGTTGTGGGTGGGGGGAGGTGGGAGGGGTTAAGATAGGGGTGGGGGGAGGGGGTGGGACTTGGGGGGTGGGTTAAGTTTGGGGTTCTCTCCGAATCTTCAGTGTAACAAATACCATCTGGCTGACAACATAGGAACCCTAAAAATCATTTTGTATAATGTTCGTGGTCTGAATAATCCTATAAAAAGAAGAAACATTCTGAGTGAATTAAAATATCTTAAAGCAGATATTGTTCTATTACAAGAAACACTTAGGGCCAGATTCACAAAAGAGATATGATGGCGTATCTCCTGATACGCCGTCGTATCTCTGTTTTAGGGTCTTCCTAACCATGAGACTGATTCATAGAATCAGTTACGCATAGTTAGCCCTAAGATCCGACAGGTGTAATTGAATTACACTGTCGCATCTTAGGATGCAATACCTCGGCTGCCGCTGGGGGGAGTTCGTGTTGTAAACCAGCGTTGGGTATGCAAATTAGTAGTTACGGCGATCCACAACGGTTTTTCGCGTTCGTTACGTCGCTGCTAGTCTAGTTTCCCATCGCAAAGTTAGTCGTCGTTTTAGCTGCCCTAACTTTACACAGCCCACGTATGTGCTGTATAAAGTATGGCCGTCGTTCCCGCGTCGAAATTTAAAAATAATATTTTCTTGCGTAAGACGTCCGGGAATACGAAAGTACGATACGCATGTCGCTGTTCGAAAAAATGACGTCACTTAGTGCAAAGCATGGCAGGAATTTCAAAACTGAGCATGCACAGTAGGTCCGGCGTGGGAGCGCGCCTAATTTAAATGGCACATGCCCCTTTGAATTACGCGGGCTTACGCCGGGGTAAGTTTTCATGCAAGTGCTTGGTGAATCAGGCACTTGCGATGAAAACTTGCGGCGGTGTAACGTATCTACGATACGTTACGCCGCCGCAGTTCTATGTGAATCTGGGCCATATTTCATTGGACTCTAATCTTAAAATAGGTTCACAGGATTACCCGCTATGGTATTATGGGGATTCACCGATTAAGCGCGCTAAGGGAGTTGCCATTGGTTTTGCCAGGGGAGTTAATTTTGCCCTGGGGGAGCAAATGGTAGACCCCGAGGGGCGCTATCTTTTCCTCAGGGGGCAAATTAAATGATGTCGACTACTCTATTGCCAATGTCTATGGCCCAAACCAAAACACTGTTAAATTTTTTAAGGGAGTAATTAAGAGGTTCATGGATTTTAAACAGGGCAGGGTAATTATGGCTGGAGACATGAATCTCTGTCTGGACCCAGATGTCGATTGTACATCGCGAGTACAACGGGGCGGGAATGAACAACGGGAATCACTTAAAAAGAAACTACACCAACATCAACTGATGGATGTATGGAGAATACAACATCCGAAATTACGTGATTACTCATTCTGCTCTGCTGTGCACGGGACGTATTCTAGAATTGACCTATTTTTGGTGGACCATGGATCTTTGGAGACAGTCAAAAGTTACAAAATTGGAATAATAACTCTGTCAGACCATGCTCCAGTATCAATCAATCTAAAAATAGCAGGAATACAAAAGAGTAATAAAATCTGGAAAATTAATGAGAATTTATTGCAAGATAAAGAGGTTGTAGATAAGATTAAACGGGAATTAGAACAGTATTTTAGAGAAAATTGTTCTGAATATTTGTCAGAAGCACTAGTTTGGGAAGCTCACAAGGCCTATATCAGAGGTATTCTGATTGCAATCGGATCAGCCAAAAAAAAAGGAAAGAGGGAAAAGTGGGATCAGCTACATAAAACAATCCTTGATCTCGAACAGAGACATAAACAAACAGGTGATAGTGTAGCTGGACACTCGGTTATTCTGAAAAGGGATGAACTAAGGGACCTTATTGAGCAAGAAAATAGATCAGCCTGTCTTAAAGTTAAGAAATGGGGGGACTTGTCGGGTAAATATTTAGCCAAAATGTTAAAAATCGAATCTACAAGAAATTTTTTTGAAAGTATACAAACGAGTAAAGGAAATAAGGTATATACAACCCCTGAGATTGCGGGAATATTTCAAGAATATTATGGGAAGCTGTACTCGATAACTTAAAACAATCCGCCCCAGAAAGTGAAAAGAAGAGCAGAATATAATAAAAAATTCTTAGAGGAAGCAGGATTAAATAAAATACCAGTAGATAAACTTAGCTTTCTAGAGGACCCTATAACAGAAATTGAAATTAGGAAAAATCTAAGTGAGTCCTAAACTGGGAAAAGCCCAGGTCCCGATGGGCTAACAACTGAATATTATAGACAATTTTGTGAAATTCTAGTTCCTAAGATGTGTTCTTATATGAATGGCATCGGTACTAATTGGGATATTCGTCATGAGGCACTAGAGGCTGCAATTACGATTATCCCTAAAGAAGGTAAAGATCCCTTATTGTGTTCTAGTTACAGACCTATTTCCCTATTAAATGCAGACGTAAAACTGTTCGCTAAAATCCTAGCTGGTAGAATGCAGAAAATTATGACTGAACTGGTATATAAGGACCAAGTGGGGTTTATCCCAGGCAGGGAAAGTAGGGATAACAGTATTAAGACACTGTTACTGATACAGAGAATAAAAGAGGGTAAGTCCCCAGGTCTACTACTGTCGATAGACGCCGAAAAAGCTTTCGACAGAGTAGACTGGGGATATCTTCAGACTACTTTAGAGTTTTATGGGGTAGGCCCTAAGATGCTGGGGTGGATAAAAGCATTATATAAGCACCCAACTGCCAGGGTTAAAGTAAATGGGATGGTATCCGGCCTGTTTGAGATGTTTAACGGGACCCGACAAGGTTGTCCCTTGTCACCCTTATTGTTTATCTTGTCTCTAGAACCTTTACTGTCTAGGATTAGAAATAATCCTGACATTGAAGGGATACAGACAGATGATGGGGAACACAAAATCGCGGCATATGCCGATGATATTTTACTATATATAGTGAATCCAACTACATCTCTCCCTAGTCTTTTAAAAACTCTTAAAGACTATGGAGAAGTCTCTAATTTCAAAATCAATCCCTTAAAATCCGAAATCTTGAATATTAGTGTGAAAGCACATGATGTAAGTAGATATAAAAAAGACTTCCCATTTATTTGGAGAGACACGGTATTGAAATATCTAGGCGTCAATATAACAACATCTCTTGAGTCAATTTATCAGCATAATTTTATTCCACTATTGAACGATATTAAAATGGATTTAAAAAAAATTGCTTCCAGACAGAGGTCTATATTATGTAGAATAAATAGTTTTAAAATGCTAACGCTGCCCACGATCCTATATAAGTTACAAATGCTGCCGATTGCAATACCAGAAGCATATTTTAAAATATTAAAAAAGTTATTAATTAGATTTATATGGCAGAAAAAGAAAGCGCGTATAAGTATGTCTATATTAACCAGAGATAAGGCGCACAGTGGTTTGGGGTTACCAGACATTAAGGATGAGCCGAACACCCCCCTGTTCGGTTTGCATCAGAACTTGCGAACACACCAAATGTTCGTGTGAACTTTAGAACCCCGTTAAAGTCTATGGGACTCGAACATTTGAAATCTAAAGTGCTAATTTTAAAGGCTAATATGCAAGTTATTGTCCTAAAAAGTGTTTGGGGACCCGGGTCCTGTCCCAGGAAACATGTATCAATGCAAAAAAAGTTTTAAAAACAACCGTTTTTTCAGGAGCAGTGAATTTAATAATGCTAAAAGTGAAACAATAAAAGTGTAATATTACTTTAAATTTCATACCTAGGGGGGTGTAAAGTCAGCATGTGAAAAAGCGCATGTTTCCCGTACATAGAACTGTCCCTGCACAAAGTGTCATTTCTGAAAGAAAAAAAGGCATTTAAAACCGGCTTTGCGGCTCTAATGAATTGTCGGCTCTGGAAATTACATAGATGATTCATTCATAAAGAAAAAAAAATTACCAGGCCCTTCAGGTCTGGAAAGGATATTAAGGGGAACCCCGCCGTAAGAAAAAAAAAATGATGTAGGGTTCCCCGCAAATATCCATACCAGGCCCTTCAGGTCTGGTGTGGATTTTAAGGGGAACTCCACCCCAAATAAAAAAAAATGGCGCGGAGTCCCCCTAAAAATCCACACCAGACCCTTATCCGAGCACGTTAACCTGGCCGGCCGCAGAAAAGAGGGGGGGGACAGAGTGCGGCCCCCCCTCTCCTGAACCGCACCAGGCCACATGCCCTCAACATGGGGAGGATGTCCCCATGTTGATGGGGACAAGGGCCTCATCCCCACAACCCTTGCCCGACCCCCAGATCCTGGCCCCCCCATGTGAATTGGTAATGGGGTACACTGTACCTCCACCATTTCACGAAGGAAGTGTAAATAGTTTAAAAAAAACACACAGACACGTAGAAAAAAATCCTTTATTAATAAAAAAATAAAAAAATCCAGCGATGTGAATCCACTGTCTCCTATCCAGCGATGGATGATCAGCGGTCCGGTCCAGCGATGCAGAAGATCCATCCGTCCAGAGCGCAGCAGGCGAGCTCCTCTCTCCGCTGGACACAGCCCAGCGGAATGACGCGCTGGAGCTGTGACATTTCTTATATAGGGGAAGCAGCCACCCGTCACGTGACCCCGCCCCCTCTGACGCACCCTCGTACGTCACTGGGAAAACCCGGTCTTTCAGGGTCTTTCCCAGTGACGTACGAGGGTGCGTCAGAGGGGGCGGGGTCACGTGACGGGTGGCCGCTTCCCCTATATAAGTATCCCCTATATACATCAAAGCATACTATATGGCCATTCACATGACACGGGTGGTTGAATGGGTTAGAGAAAATAAAGAAAAACTGTGGGTTAAATTGGAAAGTAGTTTAAACAAAGCAAGGGAAGGAGATTTGGATTCCGACACAATTTAGACAGTTAAAAGAGCACTTATACACGATTACACGGATATCTATGTTAATATGGGATAGGGTACACAAAAACGAAAAATGGGGATACAATTCCGTACTAATACGACTATACAACACAAATTATTTTGCACCGGGGAAAGTAAGCTTGTCTGGGAGTTGGATTAAAAAAACCGACATAAAACTAAGGGATATACTGAAAAACTGAAAAATTTGTACTTATCAGGAACTTGGGGAACACAAAGAAATGTTTGAGTTGAACTGGCTGAGATATCTACAATTGAAACATTTTGTGGACTCCCTTCCTCATCCGATCAGGCTAGAGGGAAATTTGCTCCCACTAGAGTGTCTGTGCTTAGCTCCGAACAGAGGAGGCGGGATCTCACAGATTTATAAAATACTGCTGGGATTAAAAAATAAGGGGCTACCTTCGTACATTAAAAAATGGGATGAGGAGTTGGCAACAGGGGATACGGAGAAAGATTTCGGGAAAATTTGAATATGGTGCACATCACATCAACTAACTGTGGGATGAGAGAAATGAATTTTAAATGTATATCACGATGGTATATCACCCCGGATATTGCACATCGATTTCAAGGGGAGACTTCCAGATTCTGCTGGAGGGGTTGCATGGAACTTGGAACCATGTTACACCTCTGGTGGACGTGCCCCAAAATCAATAGATACTGGCATAAAGTTGTATCAGTGATTAAGGAAATTACAGGAATTAAAATAGCAGTTGACCCGTGGGTGTGCTTGTTCCATGGGACAAACATGACTAGTAAACAATATATGAGATCCTTGCTACCCCATATCCTGAATGCAGCAAAGAGTCTGATCCCTAAACGGTGGAAAGATCCCGAGAGCCCAATGAAGAATTATCTCGCTAAAATAAATGACATCTATTATATTGAACAGTTTAAGTTTATGGGGGAGGAAGGTGAAGAGACATTTAAATGGAAATGGCAGGGCTGGGTCAATTATAAGTTATCTCAGAGTTATCTAGCGCAGATGATATAGGGCAGGAAGCACATTTTAGTAAAAGCGGGATATGTAAAGAGACTGAGGTTCGGAGAGAAAGGGGTGGGTTCGGGTATGGGGGTGGGTGGGGGTTTAGCGAACTTGGGCACGGGCACTTTGGTTCTATTACCATGTACATTTTTTGCACTTTTTGTACTTTGCCATCCTGAGGCCATATAAGATAAATATGTCTATAAATATTTATTGACATAACAAACAAAGCAAAAAAAAAGGTAACTTCCTACCATGATGCGAACCAGGATGGAGACAGCGTATGAACGCAAATTGATTATGTCTCCGGTTAGTGTTCTCTGAGTTGGGGAAAAAAAATAAATAATTTGGAATTTCGAAAATTCGAAAATTCGGAATTTCGAAAATTCGGAATTTCGAAAATTTGAAATTTCGGAATTTCGAAAATTTGAAATTTCGGAATTTCGAAAATTTGAAATTTCGAAAATTCATAAATTCGAAATTAAAAAATTTGTAATATTCGAAAAATAGAAAATTAGAAAATTTCAAAATTCGAAAGTAAAAAATTTGAAAATTCGAAATTTCGAAAATTCGGGAAAATTTAAAAATTCGAAATTTGACATATGAAAATGAAAAGTTCGAAATTTCTAAATTTTCATTTATTATTTTCGAATTTTTCAATTTGAAAATAAAGAATGAAAAATTCGAAAATTCAGAATTTCTAAAATAAAAATTTTTTTTTTTCGTATTTCCGAATTTCGGGAAATACGAAAATTCAGAAATTTAAAAATTCAGAAATACGAAATTGAAAAATTTGAAAATTCCAAAAAATCGAAATTGAAAAATTCGAAAAAAAAAATCGAAAATTCGAAATTTCTAAAATTTAAAAATTCGAAATTAAAAAATGAAAAATTTGAAATTTCTCAAATTCGGGAATTTTAAAAGAAAAAAAAAGAAACATTTTCGTATTTCCGAAAAACAGAATTTCCGAAATTCAGAAATTGAAAAATCCGGAAATACGAACATCCGTAAATTGAAAAATTTGGAAATACGAAAATTCCGAAATTAAAAATTCCGAAATTAAAAAATTCCGAAATTCGAAATTTCGGAAGTCCGAAAATTCGGAAATTGAAACATTTGGAAATCCGAAAATTCGGAAATTTGGAAATTCGAATTTTTTGGAAATCCGAAAATTCGGAAATACAAAATTCGTGAAAATTAAAATTCGAAATTAACGAATTTCCGTTAAAAAACGAATTAGAAACGAAACTAATTGCACATGTCTAAGCAAAATAATCTTAGTTTTTATCGCTTTGTGCAATCGCTGGTGCAGAGTCAGAAGTGCTTCCACTTATAGAAAAAGCCCCACTTGGAGAAAGAGCCCCAGATGCAAGGAGCCCCCTGCTTAAGCTTCCCCCAAAAGGATGCTATATTTATACTGATGGATATAGAGGGTGGGTGCATTTCAATTATCTAATCAGGAGGCAATAAAAGTATGCTGTTCAACAGGGCAAAATTCTTACTTCAGAAACAGATCAGCAAGAGGACAATAAAATTAATGGCCCATGATTTTGGGTAAGCCAAGGGAGATAATAATGTGGACAGAGCTACAGAGGGTTAAGCACAAATAACATGCCAGTATTGTCAAATAGACATAAGCAAAGCAGACAGCAATATTTAAATTCTGGGTGGAGGGCAGACAGCTGAAACATACCATAGCAATTTAAACTAGATCCACAGTTAAAACACATGACCACTGTGACCAGGCACGCCCCCCTGAAGACGTAATCTATACGAAACCTTACGTCGGAGGCGTAGCCTGGTCACGTTGTTTTGAACACCCCCAAACCATCCGGCTTCCTGCTAGCAGCTGACGGTGGAACGCATGCGACACGCCGACACGGAGGTGGAGGAATCCGTGCTATAATGACAGGCCTGCAGACCCAGTGCCGGGATGGGCACTTTTTAATGTAAGTGGTTACTTGGCCCATGTTTTTAATCTCCTTTTAAAAATAAAACCGGTTGCACTATGGAAGTATCTTTCTGTTCCATGTCTCATCTTTGAACCTCTGGAGGACAAGGTGTCTATCTACTACTTGTGACGCATGATATGTATGCAGGCATTATCCTGCATAAGTGAATTTGACCATCTTTTTCAGTAAAGAGGTCCACCATCTCTGGTAAGCGCATTACCACTAATGAGCATGTTTTGGGTGTCGATCGCTGTTTATGGTGAAGGAGCACTCAGAGGCACTTATTGAATGAGAATTTTTTTCAGTGGCATTCAATTAGAATTGTGATATCTTTCCTTTTGGTGTCTCATCACGGCTAAAGTCATCGATATCCCTCTGGACTTTTTCTTTATAGTTAAAGTTTTCTGTTTGCATAACGGTCGTGCAACTGCAAACCATTAACTTTATTAATTGTATTTATTTTTCACCAAATTGTACCTTTAATTTATTTTTATCTTTTCCACTGGTATCAACCTGTTCACCAATTGTTTTGTATTCACCTGCTGGAAATAGAAAATGTATGTTACACCCACCACTTTTATTATCTAGTGACATTTATTCCCTATAGCGCCCCCTATCACCATATCATTCACCAAATAGGAGGTATACACTCCATTTCACAGTGAAGCAGCTCAAAAATAAATACACCTTCCTTTGTATTTATTTAATTAATTCATGAGTTGGTCACAACACAAATTAAAATATATATTTATTTTTGAAAATTCCCTTTACCGATATCTCACTAAATGGCTCCCTCAAGGTTGCAGTTCAGAGCAATTCTCCAATGTAGAGCAGGAAAGCTTTGTAAAGGAATAACGCGGTGAATATTCCTCAATTACCAGTTTGTCTTCAGCTAGCTTATTTTATACTGCAGTGTTGAGTTGTGTAATTGTAATCCAAGAGCAACAGAGGAAAAGCAATAACTGTAGAAATAGGATGCTATGAATTCCTTAGCTGAAGAACTATTCCCACTTGTACTTCCTTTTAATGTGTGAGTAATACAGTACTGACCTTACAGCATGGGGGAAGAAAAGTACAAGTCCCCAAAGTCTGGTAGTAAGATGCTCGGGTGCAGCAGATCTACAGCCGTGGAACCACAGGTCTCAGCAGCAGTCTGTAGGGAAGAAACTCACTCAGCAATATTGCAGTCACTACTTGGATGGGCAGGTGCTCTCTTACCACTGTGGATCCCAGCTTGCTGTATACTCCGTCCGGAATCTCCTGCAGGTGCCTCTGTCAGTGAAGATGGCGCTGCCACGCCGTACTGCTCCTCCCGATTATCTGAAAGGCAGATGGCTTCAAATGTTCTGAAGCGCAGGCCGATCCACCTGCTTGGATAGCAGGGCCATCCTCCAAAGGTCCCTCTGGGGTGGATGATCCAACTCTCTGCTGTAGGCCGCAGTCTCTCACTCCTGGTCACACACACACAGACCTCCTGTTGTCAGTTGAATGGCGTCCAGAGAAGCCTAAAGCATGTCTCTCTCTCCAGCAGGCTGTTCTGTGACTTGGCATTGTGGGTCTGTAACCTTGGCATTGTGGGTCTTGTAGTCCCAGACTGATTTAAACAACACAAGTCACTTCCTCATCAAACTATCTATCCCACAATGCATAACTGTTTGCTTCTTAAACAGAAGGAAAGATCCTGATAGAGTTCAGCGGTCACTAGAGGGAGCCAAACCCTAACTTAAACAATAAACTACTCAACATAATAACTTCAGTAGCAACCTCTGGGCTACACACACCCCCACTTAAAATCTTTGTTCCCCAAAGACAGGGAGGAACCCTTCCCACTTGCTGAAAAGGAAGGAATAAAAGTATTAAGAACTTATTTCAACATTAACCGCAATCTAGGTCTAATGACATACTTCTGGATTCCTTAACCACTTAAGACCCGGAATTTTAGGCAGCTAAAGGACCTGGCCAGTTTTTGCGATTCGGCAATACGTCGCTTTAACTGACAATTGCGCGGTTATGCGACGTGGCTCCCAAACAAAATTGGCGTCCTTTTTTTTCCACAAATAGAGCTTTCTTTTGGTGGTATGTGATCACCTCTGCGGTTTTTATTTTTTGCGCTATAAACAAAAATAGAGCGACAATTTTGCAAAAAATTCAATATTTTTTACTTTTTGCTATAATAAATATCCCCCAAAAATATATATATAAAAAAATTTCCTCAGTTTAGGCCTATACGTATTCTTCTACCTATTTTTGGTAAAAAAAATCACAATAAGTGTTTATCGATTGGTTTGCGCAAAAGTTATAGCGTTTACAAAGTAGGGGATAGTTTTATTGCATTTTTATTAATTATTTATTTTTTACTACTAATGGCGGCGATCAGCGATTTTTTTTTTGTGACTGCGACATTATGGCGGACACTTCGGACAATTTTGACACATTTTTGGGACCATTGTCATTTTCACAGCAAAAAATGCATTAAAAATGCATTGTTTACTGTGAAATTTACAATTGCAGTTTGGGAGTTAACCACAAGGGGGCGCTGAAGGGGTTAAGTGTGACCTTATCTCTGTTTCTAACTGTAGGAGGGTGTGGCTGTAGGTGTGACGTCATTGATTGTGTTTCCCTATAAAAGGGAACACACGATTGATGACGCCGCCACAGTGAAGAACGGGGAAGCTCAAACTGATCCTAGGACGCTATGGACTACCGCCCGTAGGGGGGAGTGGTCTAAGCATGGCGGTGTGAGAGCCGAGGAGATCGGAGCCTAATTTTCTTACCGTGCACCCTCCAGGAGACCGGCAACACTCGTTCCCATTGTCGCACATCTCGGCGGCTCAGCAGTGCATCGGATCCCTTCAGGAGACCAGCGACACTTGTACCCTTTGTCGTACAGCTTTGCAGTTCGGCAGCGCGGCGGCTTTGAAAGTGCATCGGATCGCCCTGTAGAGCATCGGAAACGGCTGAAGGATCAGAGCTCCACGGACCAGCGGGACAGTGGTGCACTCGTATGCTGGCCGGAAGTTCGGTGGGCAGCTGAGTCTGTTACCTCTCCTAGGTGGGCGGCATCTACCAGTGAGGTCCCTGCGGCAGGCGGACTTTGCAGACTTTGCAGACTTACTGTAGCTCTGTCATATATATGGGGGATATCCCTTGCCTGTACTCTCTTGAACAGCTGACTCTGCGTTAGCCCTATTATATACGGGGAGGGAGTTTTGTGGCCAGCTGACTCTGTGGACGGTCTCCCCGGAGCCCCGGGCAACCCATGTCGAGGCGGGGGAGGAACACAGGAGTGCCATCCACCCCAACCCATTATTTTTGTGATATATTCACTAGATATCTGACTGTAAAGAGGGACTTGAAACAGGTGGTGGACACCAGTGCCTGAATGAGGTGTTTAAGCTGTCCTGACACAGGAGCTGTTTCCAGAGGCAACACTACAGGCAGCGCAACAGACCTCTGTGTCGGCGGTCTCAGCACAACAATTTGGACCTGGATTGGTGATGGGGGTAGTGGAAAGGGACCCTACTGCATCTCCAATGGTCATCGAAGAGACACAGGTATGCGCTCATATTATACCTAATATACAAATAAAGGAGAAGGGGATAGAGCAGGACATTATTCAGCTTAAATACCTCATTCAGGCTCTCCCCACTAAGGAGGACATTCAACAATTATTATCTAGTATAACTGGGTCACTGAGAGAGGAGATTGCGGAGGTGCACAATAAAGTAGAGACGGTGGAACTCAGAGTGTCAACTATGGAGCAAACGCAAAATATAACAGATAAGCGATTAGAAATTGTAGAGGAAAAATTGCATAAACAACACCAGCGTATGATAGTACTACAGCTGCAATCTGAAGAATCCGAAAATAGGTGTAGGAGGAATAATATCCGGATAAAGGGGGTCCCAGAGGAAACTGAAGGAGCTGCTCTCAGAGAGGCAGTTACAGCTATTTTCAATCAGCTATTGAAGAACCCCCCAACTACTCCTATTGAATTAGACCGGGTACACAAGGTACCTACAACTCGTAATCCAGGACAGACCAATCCTAGAGACGTATTGTGTAGAGTCCATTTCTTCAGGGTAAAAGAGGACATACTTAGGGCGGCCTGGAAAGAGGGAACAGTGAAGTATATGGGGAGTGAGACACAAATATACCCGGACTTATGTAGGCAAACCAAAACTAGGCGACGTATGCTTAAGCCCTTGCTGGAGCACATATTATTTAAAGGTGCAACATATAGATGGGGATACCCGCTTGCAGTCATAGTAAAAAAGGGGGGACATTTTTTCTTAAAAGAGCCGGCCCAACTCCCAGAGCTCTTCAATTTCTTGGAATCAGAACCTATCGAGGTTCCTAATTGGACAGAACTACTAACAGTCATGGAATACTCTGCTTATTAAGAATACGACAAGGAGGAACATTGGGAAGTAGTCATAGGAATGGAAAAAAAAGCTGCTCAGTAACCTATTCCTTGAATCTTTTTTTTTTTTTTTTGAGTTATGTGATTGGAAATATTAAGTGGAATGAATTTTGGGGGGAGGAGGCTACGGCCAGGCGTAAATAAGTGTGTTTTAAGATGTAGAGATGAGGCCTGGGTATATGCGGGAACCCGGTTGTAAACTTGGCAATCCCCCTTTTTTTTTTTTTTTAACTTGCTCTATCGTTTTTTTCTTTTTCCTCAAAAGGTCTGGGTGCTTGGTGCTTGGGAAGCTAGTAGAATATTGATAGTGTGGCCTCCCGGGACATGGGGAGGGGGGGGGGGTCTGGAGGTATGGAAGACCAAAGGTCAGTAGACAAGAAAGGGGCTCAATAACACTTTTTTTTTTATCAGGCTGTTTGTGTGAATTTACCCACAATGTGAGTAGGATGGGGGGGGGGGGAAGGGAGCTAAGGGGAGGCGGGGGAAGGAAAGTAGAAAAAAGGAAAAGGGAAAATCACAGAAATAAATAACCAATTTTTTTTTTCTCACTAGGGTAGTCAGGGTATATCTAGCGGCGATTACCATGGGCCGAACTATATCCCACATGTAATACTATGCACTGAAGATATTCACTTATTATTCACCTATTATTCTATATAATATTCGTATTTTATATACATGTGTATCCTGTTTGGATTAGCATGGTGATAAGAAGGGAATGGGTGATGGGTGTTTGTGGGAGGGAAGGAGGGGGGTGGGTTGCTAAAGAGGAGCACTTGAGAGCATAGCACAGGTCACATGTGTTTTAGAAATAGGGGAGAGCCCCCCCGAATAGAGGAAGTGAGGTGTAGAGATTTTGTGCCCTTATACGGGGAATCCAGACGCCTCTGTACCCCACGGCACCCCATGGTAAGGGGACGGGGGGAATATAACTGATTATAACTAAACACCAGTTAAGAGTAACTGTATTAGGAAAAGAAAATTGGAGGAAAAAAGAATACATTGTGTTTTTCTTTTTCTGTTTCTATTTTTTTTTTTTGCTCCGTAAGATTATGCTTAAACTATATTAACAATCTAAGTTAGGTAGCGATAGGAGTGAGGGGGGATAGGTGAAAATTAGGAAAAGATGTGTTATACTAGATGAGTAGAGCGCAATGAGCTCTAGGAGAGCTGAGATTTAGGAATTAAGAGGTGATGTGTTAGATTAGGATGTTCGGGATAATTGATGGGTGCATGTGGGTAGATAAGATGGCTCGGATCACTGCTGTGCTTATTCATTTCTCCCAACCTTAACGTCTCTCCTCCAAGTGGGGGGAAGTCAGAGACGTTTACCTTTACTAGATAAGTTGCAGGTAGACTTGTGGGTGCATAGAACCTGCGACTGTCTAGAATATACAATACTCGGGTGCTGGAATACTAGCCAGACCCGGAGCTACAGCTTTTTATTAGTGTTTATTCGTTTTTTTTCTCTATCTCATCTTTCTTTCTCTCTCTCTCTATTCTTTTGTTCCTTGTTCATTTTTTTTGTTGTTGGGTTTCCTCTTCCGGTATCCTCCCCATCCCCCCACAATTAGGTCACCTAGGGACCAGCTGGACGTGAAATAGCAGGATGACCAGGTTAAATTTTACCTCATATAATGTAAAGGGGTTAAATAGCCCCGAAAAAACGATCGAGACTGCTAGCAGAATTAGGTAGATTGAAATCTCAAATAATATTTCTACAGGAGACACATTTTAGAAACGATAAAATTCCAAAATTAGGGAACTGTAGATATCCTATGGTGTATCATAGTGCATCTCAGACTACAAAGGCAAATGGGGTATCAATTATGGTGTCAAATCAAGTACCGTGGAAAGAGTGCAAGACAGTTAGAGACGAGACAGGTCATCTTCTTATTGTAATAGGATTTCTATGTGAGCAAAAGGTCACATTGGTAAATCTGTACTTACCAAATGAAGATCAAGTTCGGGCGCTGGAAACATATTTGAACTTAGTTCATCAAAATAAAGAGGGGATTTTAATAATGGGTGGTGATCTGAACATGGCATTGGATACTACTCTGGATGTCTCAAAGGGAGTGTCTCATCTGTCATATGTTAAAATACGTAGAGCAAAGAAACTATTACAAGATCTGCAATTGATGGATACCTAGAGGGTCCTCCACGTACACGACAGAGATTACACTTTTTTTTCAGCGAAACATAAAATATATACCAGAATTGACTATATCTTCATATCGCAGAATGCTCTGTCGTGTATATTGGAGGCCTCTATAGGCCAACTAACTGTGTCATGGAATGGCCCCGGGAATGGCACTGGAGGATAAATGAGATGCTCCTGAAAGAACTAGAGTATGAGAACCAAATAGCGCATGAACTAGAGGCATATTTTTCAGCCAATGAATCAGAAGAAATAACTCCACTATGTGAATGGGAAGCACACAAGTGTTATATTAGAGGAATTCTTATTACTTGGTGCACATAGGAAACAAACTCTAGGGGCTAAGTTGGATACATTGATTAGTGAGATCAAGGTATTGGAGCTGTCGCACAAGAAATCCCAAACCCAACGGATAGAGGAAAAACGTATTAGTTTACGGGACGAATTAAATGTTTTATTAATGGATAGAGCAAAAGCGAAATTAACTCGATGTAAGTGCGCATACTATGAATACGGAAATAAACCAAGTAGAATGTTGGCAAATGCACTTAGAGAGACAAGGGCTAGGAATCATATCGAGCATATAAAAACGCAGGGAGACACCTTAGTCAAATCTACACAGGAAAACGCAAAGGCATTTAGAGATTATTACACAAAGCTCTACAACATAGAGGGCCAACAGTCCACTTCAAGGAGGTGTAATAGAGAACAACAGGTGAAAGAATATATAGTGGCCTCAGGAATGCCTGGATTGTCAGAAGAGGAGGCAGGAAATATTGATGGTCCGATCACAATAGAGGAATTTTCAGAAGCGCTGAAAGCATTAAAACCAGGCAGGGCACCAGGCCCTGATGGGTATACGCTGCTATACTATAAGACTTTCTCTGAAAAGCTGGCACCGAAATTCCTAGCCGCCTTTAATTCAATACGAGATGGTCAGGAGATGAGAGGTGAGACATTGATGGCTCACATAACATTAATCCCGAAAGAGGGTAAAGATCCAGCCAAATGCGCCAGTTATCGTCCAATCTCGTTGTTAAATGTAGACCTTAAGATCTTGACGAAAATACTTGCCAACAGGCTATTGGGATATATTCCGGCTATCGTACACCCAGACCAGGTGGGGTTCACTCCGCGTAGAGAGGGGAGGGAAAATACACAAAGGGTCCTTAGTGCTATACAGTTATCAGACTCTTATCAGAAGCCGTTAGTGATCATATCCGCTGATGCGGAAAAAGCATTTGATAGGGTAGAGTGGACATTCCTGAGAGCTGTTCTACAGCATATAGGACTGAGAAATGGGATGCAGAATTGGATTGCAAGTAGGGTTGAGCGAACCCGAACTGTAAAGTTCGGGTTCGGTACGGACTTTGAGTTTTTTTTGCTCCCGAACCCGAATAATTGGAAAAAGTCCGGGTTCGGGTTCGGAGTTCGGGTATGTTTTGGCGCTCTGCACGGCAGACAATCGCCATTCGTTTTACTACTGTGACTGGGAACTGATCACAGCCATGCCTACTTATGGCATGGCTGTGATTGGCCAGTGCAGCATGTGACCCAGCATGTGACCAGCCTCTATATTAGATCGAGGCACACAGCACAGATCGTCACTCTGCTTTAGTTATGATAGGGAAAGGCTGCTGATTCTGCTGCTTAGGGACAGTGTCAGTCAGGTTTGATCCTGCTTCATACATCTGAACAAGCATTCTTTATTCATAGAACTCCGCTCTAGTTATGACAGGGACAGGCTGCTGAATGATTCTTAGGGACAGTGTCAGTGAGGTTTGATTTTGCTTCATACATCTAAAAAAGCACTATTTATTTCTTTGACATCATTATCATCTTATGGTTTATGGGCCACTCGTCAGTCTGGTGTAGCTATGGCAGGGACAGGGTCCGGATTTTGAGGGACAGTGTCAGTGAGGTGCATGCTGCTTCAGAAATCTAAACCAGCAATCTTGATTTCTGTGACTTCTGCTTCATATAGTACATTGTTTAGGGCTGGGTTACCTGCTTCTTGCTCTAGGTAGAGAAATACATAGGTGAATCTCTGCCCATTTCACCAGCCCACTCTACCTGTCCCCTGTCATATACTGTCTGTGCAGTACAATTGTTTAGGGCTGGGTTACCCGCTTCTTGCTCTAGGTAGAGAAATACATAGGTGAATCTCTGCCCATTTCACCAGCACACTCTACCTGTCCCCTGTCATATACTGTCTGTGCAGTATAATTGTTTAGGGCTGGGTTACCTGCTTCTTGCTCTAGGTAGAGAAATACATTGGTGAATCTCTGCCCATTTCACCAGCACACTCTACCTGTCCCCTGTCATATACTGTCTGTGCAGTACAATTGTTTAGGGCTGGGTTACCTGCTTCTTGCTCTAGGTAGAGAAATACATTGGTGAATCTCTGCCCATTTCACCAGCACACTCTACCTGTCCCCTGTCATATACTGTCTGTGCAGTATAATTGTTTAGGGCTGGGTTACCTGCTTCTTGCTCTAGGTAGAGAAATACATTGGTGAATCTCTGCCCATTTCACCAGCACACTCTACCTGTCCCCTGTCATATACTGTCTGTGCAGTACAATTGTTTAGGGCTGGGTTACCTGCTTCTTGCTCTAGGTAGAGAAATATATAGGTGAATCTCTGCCCATTTCACCAGCACACTCTACCTGTCTCCTGTCATATACTGTCTGTGCAGTACAATTGTTTAGGGCTGGGTTCCTGCTTCTTGCTATAGGTAGAGAAATATATAGGTGAATCTCTGCCTATTTCACCATATTACACTATTTTTGTATTTAAAATTTCTCAAAATTAGGGCAAGACCCTAAATTTGAGAAATATGAGGAAAACGTCAAATAAGGGACGTGGCCGCGGTCGTGGTGCTGCTGGTGGAGCTCCTGTTACAGGGAGAGGACGTGGTCGATCTGTTCCAGCTACACGCACAAGTGAAACACCTTTCTCAGGTGCGAGTAGCCGACAGAGCCTGCAGCGGTATTTGGTCGGGCCTAATCCAGCTCTACGAATGTTGAGGCCAGGAGCAGAACAGGCGGTAGTAGATTGGGTTGCTGACTGTGCCTCCAGTTCCTTCACATTGTTTTCCAACCAGTCTTGTGCTGAAAGTTCAGAGTTGGTGCCTGCAGCCGATGTCCACCATCAGTCTTTCACCTCACCCCCTTGCAAATCAGCCAAGCAGTCTGAGCCCCAAAGAATGCAGCAGTCTCTTCTTCTTTTTGATGAGTCTGTTAGCATGTGTTCCCAGGGCCATCCACCTAGCCCAGCCCCAGAAGGGGAAGAGATTGAGTGCACCGATGCCCAACCACTTATATTTCAAGATGAGTACATGGGGGGACCATCACAGCACATCTTGGATGATGATGAAACACAGTTGCCAACTGCTGGTGCTTTTGCAATTGTGCAGACCGACAAGGAGAGCAGTGGTGAAGACTGGGTGGAAGATGATGTGGGTGGATGATGTGGGTGGAAGATGGGTGGAAGATGATGTGCACAGAGCCACCAGCACAGCAGAAGAGGGAGCAGGGTGCCAAAGCAGAGCGTCCATCCCCTAGACAGTACGCCTGCTACTGCCCAACGCAGCAAGGGACCGAGCACACCAAAGCCAGGTCCAAGGAGTTCCCTAGCGTGGCAGTTCTTCACACAATGTGCTGATGACAATACACGCGTGGTTTGCACGTTGTGCAATCAGAGCCTGAAGCGAGGCATAAACGTTCTCAACCTGAGCACAACCTGCATGACCAGGCATCTAAGTGCAAAGCACGAGCTGCAGTGGAGTAGACACCTCAAAAACCAAGAAAGGTCTCTGGCTCCTCCTGCTTCCTCTTCTGCATCAGTCTCGGGCCTCTCTGCCTCTTCATCCACCTCCATAGTGACAGTGCCACCTGCCACCCCTCAATTAGAGGACCGGCAAGCAACACTACCACCTGGGTCAACATCTCCACAATGTCCCATGGAAGCATTCAGCTCTCCATCTCCCAAACACTGGAGCGTAAGAGGAAGTACCCCTCTACCCACCCGCAATCCCTGGCCCTGAATGCCAGCATTTCAAAATTACTGGCCTTTGAAATGCTGTCATTCCGTCTGGTGGAGACGCAGAGTTTTAAAAGCCTGATGGCATTGGCTGTCCCACAGTACGTCGTGCCCAGCCGCCACTACTTTTCCAGGCGAGCCATCCTGTCAGGGCACAGACCTTTTGCGGTCACTTTCCCCAGTTGGTTCTGGATGGAGTTGAACCTGGGATCTCGCCGTTTCAGGTCCAGCTCTTTGTCTTTGAGCCACTGCTCAGTGCTATCCTGTGTGCTATCCATTTGAGCCTGGTGCTGAACCTGTACTTTCTGTGGACCAATCAGTGGCCAGTGCGGCCTATTTAAGCCAGCCCCTTCCCCTCTGCTAATTGCTGGTTCGTCGTCAGCTTCTGACCCGTATCCTGTTTCCTGGAAACCTTACCTTGTGGATTGCTTCCCGACTCAGCTCTCTCCTGGAACTTTTGAACTTGGCTTGTCTCACCTACTTTGCTTGAACTCTCCTGACCTGACCTATTGGCTTGTGACCCGGACTTGTACTTTCTCCTGCCCTTGGACTTTGGCTTGTGACTTGGACCTGCTACCTTCTCTGCCCCCTGAACCTCGGCTTGTGTTTTGGAACGTCCCTAGTCTTCATCTGGACCTGATCCGTACCTGCATCCCTGACGTATCTTCGGTTATCTCCTGTCTCCGGCTGCAGTCCCGCTGAAGCTACTACATCTGCTGCTACTACCTGCAAGCACCGCTTCTTCGCTGGCACCGGTACCGCCTTGTGCTTCTGCCTCCTGTCTCAACCTCAGGGGACGGGCGCACTTGGTCGTAAAGGTGAGCCACCCTCTGCATATCGGTCTCGGTAAGTACTTGATTCCTGATACATCCCTTCCCTGCACAACCAAGTGGGGGACAAAATCAGGTGTGCACTGCGCAACGCCATCTGTGCCAAGGTCCACCTAACTACGGATACGTGCACCAGTAAGCACGGTCAGGGACGTTATATCTCCCTAACAGCGCACTGGGTAAATGTAGTAGCGGCTGGGCCTGAGGCAGATAGCAGTTGGGCGCATGTCCTTCCACCACCGAGGATTGCAGGGCGCTTCAGTTTGCCTCCTGTTCCTAACTTCTTCTACTCCGCTTCCTCATCCTCTATCGCCTCCTCATCCAGTCAGCGTAACAGATTCACCACCAACTTCAGCACAGCCATGGGTAAACGCCAGCAGGCAGTTTTAAAACTTTCCTGTTTGGGGGAAAAACCACACACCGTGCAGGAGTTGTGGAGGGACATGGAACAACAGACCGATGAGTGGTTGGCGTCAGTGAGCCTCAAGCCGGGCCTGGTGGTGTGCGATAATGGGCAAAATCTCGTAGCAGCTCTGGGCCTAGCCGGTTTGACGCACATCCCTTTCCTGGCGCATGTGCTGAATTTGGTGGTGCAGAGTTTCCTGAAAACTTACCCCAATATGCCACAGCTGCTGCAGAAAGTGCGGGCCGTCTGTGCGCACTTTCGGCGTTCTCACCCTGCTGCTGCTCGCCTGGCAGCGCTGCAGCGTAACTTCGGCCTTCCCGCTCAATGCCTCATATGTGATGTGCCCACAAGGTGGAACTCCACCTTGCACATGCTGGCCAGACTGTGCGAGCAGCAGCAGGCGATAGTGGAGTTCCAGCTGCAGCACGCACGTGTGAGTCGCTCTGCAAAACAGAACCACTTTACCACCAATAACTGGGCCTCCATGCGAGACCTGTGTGCCTTGTTGCGCTGTTTTGAGTACTCCACCAACATGGCCAGTGCCAATGACGCCGCTCTCAGCGTAACTATCCCAGTTCTATGCCTCCTTGAAAAAACGCTACTTGCGATGATGGAAGAGGATGTGGCACAGGAGGAGGAGGAGGAGGAATCATCGGGATCATTTGCAAGGCTTTCAGGGCAGTCATTCACAAGTGGCTCCGAGGGTGGGTTCATGCACCAACAAAGGCCAGGTACAGAATTGTCCAGCAAGGGCACAGTTCTGGAGGATGACGCGGTGGAGGATGAGGCATTGTCCGTAGGACAATGATGAGGCATGAGGATGAGGCAATTTGTCCGTAGGCACAACACAACACTGCAACCCCTCCCAATATCTGTAATTGGAGCGCAACAAGAAGCCACGTGCAAAGTATTGCATCAAAAATTGTTATTAGGCACCCCTGTTACACAGGGGCACAAAAATTGTGCCTTAGGCCACGTGCAAAGTATTGTATCAAACATTGTTATTAGACGCCCCTACACAGGGGCACAAAAATGTGTCCGTAGGCACAACACAACACTGCAACCCCTCCCAATATCTTTAATTGGAGTGCAACAAGGAGCCACGTGCAAAGTATTGCATCACAAATTGTTATTAGGCGCCCCTGTTAAACAGGGGCAGAAAAATTAGGCCTTAGGCACTGGTGGCGGAGCACAGAAAAACAAAATTTCTTACTAGCTATCAGCAAGAAAAGTGAGGAGGAGAAGGATATTCCATCAGCAGCATAACAGGACAGTCACTCAGCATCAGCAGTCTCAAAGGGATCTGACATTTCAACAAAAAAATTATTATTCAGTAACATCAGCATCAGGTGCTTGGTAGCTGGTGTTGATCCAAGCCTGATTCATTTTGATGAAGGTCAATCGATCAACAGAGTCGGTGGAGAGGCGCACCCTGTGATCGGTCACAAAGCCTCCAGCAGCACTGAATGTGCGTTCTGAAAGAACACTGGATGCAGGGCAAGCCAGTAGCTCAATTGTGTACTGTGCAAGCTCTGGCCAGTGATCCATCCTTAAGACCCAGTAAGCCAGAGGATTTTCCGTGGGGGAAGGTGTCCAAGTCGGATCTTGCCGCTAGGTATTCCTGGACCATGTAAACCAGACGCTGGTGATGGTTGCTGGAACAGGTCAGACCTTGGGGCTTTGGATTAAAAAATTGTCTGAACGCATCGGTCAGATGGTCACCTTCTCCACCGCTCCTTCTCTGACTCACCGAAGCCTCAGCAAGACGTTGTCCAGGGCCAGGTTTTGGTAATCCCCCCGGTTCTGGGAGCGCATTGCACAGACCCTGCTGCAAGGCCTCCCGCAGAAGTTTCATCTTCTGCTCCCTCTGCGATGGCAACATAAGGTCCGCTACCTTACTCTTGTAACGTGGATCAAGGAGAGTTGCCAGCCAGTAATGATCCCTCTCCTTGATAGCACGTACACAAGGATCCTTACGCAGACTTTGCAGGATCAGGGAGGCCATGCAGCGTAGGTTTGCAGAGGCATTTGGGGCAGAGTCCTCTGGGTCACTGAGGATGACAGGATCCGCAGCCACCTCATCCCAGCCACGTAAAAGTCCACATGTTCCTTGGGACTGTAAATGATCCCTTGAAGACTGCTGCTGTTGATGCTGAGTGCTAGGCTCCACCTCCATGCTGCTGATACAATCCTCCTCCTCCTCCTCCTCCTCCTCTTCTTGGGTTCTAGGTGGGCAAGCAGGAACAGTGTCTGGATAAAGGGGACCTTGAGAGGTAAGGAAGTCCTCCTCTTCCTCCCTCTGTTCTGCCTCAAGGGCCCTGTCCATTATTCCACGTAGGATGTGCTCCAACATGTGAATAAGCGGGACAGTCTCACTGATGCATGCACTGTCACTGCTCACCATCCTCGTGGCCTCCTCAAATGGTGACAGGACAGTGCATGCATCCCTGATCAAGGCCCACTGGCGTGGTGAAAAAAAAACAAGTTCCCCTGAGCCAGTTCTGCTGCCATATTGGCACAGGTACTCATTGATGGCCCTCTGCTGCGTGTGCAGCCGCTGCAGCATGGCCAACGTAGAGTTCTATCTGGTGGGCATTTCACAGATTAGGCGGTTCTTGGGCAGGTTGCTGCACTACCAAATTGAGAACATGCACAAAACAGGGCACATGGGTGAGTTTTCCCTGTCGCAGGGCAGAGAGGTGGTTGGTGCCATTATCGCTGACCACCATTCCAGGCTTCAGCTGGCGTGGTGTCAACCACCTCTGAGCCTGCCCCTGCAGAGCTGTAAGAACCTCTTCCCCAGTGTGGCTCCTGTCTCCCAAGCACACCAGCTCTAGCACCGCATGGCATCTCTTGGCCTGCATTCCTGCGTAGCCCCTCGTACGCCTACGGAGCACGGCTGGTTCTGAGGAAACATCACCTCAGGAAGAGGCCACAGAGGAAGAAGAAGAGGAGGGGGTGGAGGAGAGAGGTGTGTCACAAGCAGTAGTAGTGTTTTGGAGGCGTGGTGGTGGAACAACCTCCAAAACTACTGTACCTTGCCCTGCGTCCTTCCCAGCTGCCAGCAGAGTCATGCTTGATAAAGGAGTGTAGCAGCCAATCCACTCGCTGCTTTAAAACTCGGAAACGCGTCGCACAGCGGTGACGTTATCCACCCTCGTCTGCTCTCCACCTGCGCTCCACACCTCGGGTTGAGGAATCCTCCATTCCAATGGACGTCCATCGCTCCATGATGAAGTGACATCCCCCCCGCACAGCGCTCCTACAGACCAGAGAAGGAACTTACCATCGGATGACAGCTCACCTTCCTAAAAGAAAATTTTACATGCCTGTTTTACACTACTCAAATGTGAGTGAAATGATCATGTTTCTATAAATTAAATTGTTTTAATCTACTACACCCAGAGGCGCCTCTCTCCTTGCTTTTTTTCTAGAATTGGAACATGGTCTCTGTTCCCCTTTGATGGCAGCCCTGGAAGTGTACACCCACAACATACTAACCACAGACTGTTGGATCGGTCTATATTAACCATCATTCTCTGACTTTGATCCACCTCCCTTGTTCTCATATTTATATGTACTGTTCTGACACCTGAGATTTTGTGTATTCTTTTGCACATTATTTACTTGTTTTTTGTTTTGCCAGCAGAGTCACCCAATGGGCCGTAAAAGACAGGTAACGTCCCTGTCCATGCCTGCTGGACCATGAGTCAGCAGTAAGATGCACCTTACCACTGACCGCCCTGTCCAGCGAGGCATGGACATTGCCTTCCACATGCCGGTAGAGAGCCGGAATCGCCTTCCGTGAGAAAAAGTGGCGTACTGAGGTACTGCACATTCCACAAACTCACGGAAGGGGGCAGAATCTACCAACTGAAAAGGTAACAGTTGAAGTGCTAGCAACCACTGGGCATGAGGATGGCTGGGAGTGTACTTCTTTCGGCGCTGCAGCAGCTGGGGCAGGGAAATTTGTCTGGTACTATCAGTAGATTGCCTGCATGTACTACCACTACTAGGTTGTGACACACCTATTTCTACAACTTCAGTGCAGGCTTCAGAGAGGACTGGGGGTCTAGTGGGGTTGGAGGTCACAGAAGGGCAAGGGGAGGTCCGCTTTGGTGTGGGTCTTTCTGGTATGCTTGTCTGGACAAGCATGTGGTGCCCAAGCGGGTGATGTTTTGGCCATGCGAGATACGCTTGAGACATATGTTGCAAACAGCAAAGGTACGATCTGATGGACATGTTTCGAAAAAGGCCCACACCAAAGAACTTTTGCTGTACCGTTGAGACACAGCAGTGCCACGTAATGCCGTTGGTGTGCTGCCCTTAAGCTGACCCCTGAAGGGCATCCTGCCTCTTTTGAGATGTGCCTGTGCTTCGTCGTCCTCCTCCTCCTCTTCCTCCTCCTCTCTCCTATCAGCCACCCAGGTAGAGTCAGTGACCTCATCATCCCCTCCCTCCTCATCATCACTGTCGAAAACCTGGCAGTATGCTCCAGCTGGGGGAACATCACTCCCAGATTGTTGTCCCTCTCGGCCACCCCCTCTCCCTGGGCTCACATCAATGCCTTCCTCTATCTGTGTTCCGTCATCAGAGTCTTCAAAACGCTGCACATCTTCATGCAGCATGTACCCAACACTGTGTTGAAACAATTTGGGGGACTCCTCAGGAGGACACGGTGGCACTAGGGAAGGATTGTGTGATGCCATTGTGCAGAGGGAAGAGGACGCCTTGGCAGCTGCTTTGCCAGACAAACTATGATCAGTCTGTGTGAGAGAGGATGAGGAGGATGAGGACGGCTTGGTCATCCACTCCACTCATTTCTCTGCATGTTGAGGCTCAACACGGCCAGCTCCCGAAAAGAAGGACGAACGGCCACGGCCACATGCTGAAGAGGATGCACCACATCCACCACCAGCGTTACCTCTAATTGCAGAGCCTGCTTGCCCTCGTGACTCTCTGCCTCTCTTTGTCCTTCCAGCCATATTTATGCGTTCAGGTGCTATTTAACTGCACACGCGCAGTAAGAGCGACTGCGTTCAGGTGCTATGTAACAAAACAGACGCAGTCATACCAACTGCGTTCAGGTGTTAGTAAACTGCACACACGCAGTAAGAGCGACTGCGTTCAGGTGCTATGTAACAAAATAGTCGCAGTGACACCAACTGCGTTCAGGTGGTATTAAACTGCATACGCGCAGTAAGAGCGACTGCGTTCAGGTGCTATGTAACAAAACAGACACAGTCACACCAACTGCGTTCAGGTGTTAGTAAACTACACACGCGCAGTAAGAGCGACTGCGTTCAGGTGCTATGTAACAAAACAGACGCAGTCACACCAACTGCATTCAGGTGGTATTAAACTGCACACACGCAGTAACAGCGACTGCGTTCAGGTGCTATGTAACAAAACAGACGCAGTCACACCAACTGCGTTCAGGTGTTAGTAAACTGCACACGCGCAGTAAGAACGACTGCATTCAGGTGCTATGTAACAAAACAGACGCAGTCACACCAACTGTGTTCAGGTGTTAGTAAACTGCACACGTGCAGTAAGAGCGACTGCGTTCAGGTGCTATGTAACAAAATAGTCGCAGTGACACCAACTGCGTTTAGGTGGTATTAAACAGCACCCGCGCAGTAAGAGCGACTGCGTTCAGGTGCTATGTAACAAAATAGTCGCAGTGACACCAACTGCGTTTAGGTGGTATTAAACAGCACCCGCGCAGTAAGAGCGACTGCGTTCAAGTGCTATGCAACAGCACACACGCAGTGACACCAACTGCGTTTAGGTGGTAATAAACAGCACCCGCGCAGTAAGAGCGACTGCGTTCAGGTGCTATGTAACAGCAACCATGCAGTGACACCAACTGTGTTTAGTTGCTATTAAACAGCACACACGCAGTAAGAGCGACTGCGTTCAAGTGCTATGTAACAGCACACACACAGTGACACCAACTGCGTTTAGGTGGTATTAAACAGCACCCGTGCAGTAAGAGCGACTGCGTTCAGGTGCTATGTAACAGCACACACGCAGTGACACCAACTGCGTTTAGTTGCTATTAAACAGCACACACGCAGTAAAAGCGACTGCGTTTCTGTGCAATTCAATAGCCCACTTGCATTAACAGCGACTGCGTTTCTGTGCAAATAAATTGCACACGTGCAGTAACAGGTAATGCGTGTATGTGCAATTAACTAGCACACGTTGACTAACACGGAGTACTAAGTTTAAGCCAAACCCTAATGCAGGCAATACAACACGTTAGAGCACTGCATGTAGAACAATCTCCTGCCTGACAGATACTAATAGCAGATCTAGCTGAGCTATACAGTTTATAAATATATTGACAACTCCTAGGGATGTGAATATATTCTCTACAAACTGTAGATTTAACTATACTGACTAGCCTTCCTGCTCTATCTATCTATCTATCTATCTATCTGGTAGAAAAGACACTGTGTCTCTATCTCTCTCTCTCTCTCTAACTGTCTGACTGACTTCTAACAAAAGCCGGAACACACTACATGAGGCCGCCGTGCAGGCTGCCTTTTATAGTGTGGGGTGTGTACTAATCCCCCTGAGCCATAATTGGCCAAAGCCACCCTGGCTTTGGCCAATTATGGCTCTTCGTTTTTTGCGCGCTGTGATTGGCCAAGCATGCGGGACATACAGCATGCTTGGCCAATCATCAGCGCTCAACGCCGCAGTGAATTATGGGACGTTTTGCGTCACTCGAATTTGGCGCGAACGACCCGTTTTGTTCGAGTTTCGTCGAACGACCGATGTTCGAGTCCAACATACGTTCGTATCGAACGCGAAGCTCATCCCTAGTAGGGAACATAAACTGGCAGCTTACGCGGACGACTTGCTGTTTTTTATAACCTCACCAGTGATGTCTCTGCCACCGTTGCTGTTGGAACTATGTAGATATGGGGAGATGTCTAACTTCAAGGTAAAATACAGCAAGTCCGAAGCAATATGAGTGGAAATGATTGGAACACTAAAACAGCTCTCGGATAGTTTCAGTTTCAAATGGACAGATTCACATATATGTTATCTGGGGACTAAAATACCAAACAGGCTTAATCGAGTGTTCGAACTTAATTTTGCACCATTGATTCGACAAATTAAATTGGACTTTCAGAGGTGGGACAAAGAGGTTTTTACATGGTTTGGAAGAATTAACATAATCAAAATGAATGTAATGCCGAGATTGTTATACTTGTTCTAGACTCTACCCATTAAGTTACCTGCAGGTTTCTTGAGGGACCTAAGATCAAGATTTGTAAGATTCATTTAGGCAGGGAAGTCCGCGAGAGTACGAAGAGCTATCCTGACTTTACCTAAAGAAAGAGGAGGGGGTAGGACTCCCGGACCCGGTGAGCTACTACGAAGCATCACATCTGACACGGGTTGTGGATTGGTGTACAGTGCAGGAGGAAAAGCCATGGATACAGTTGGAACAAACTATAACTGCTATACCTTTGGAAGGAATATCATGGCTTTCAGCTGTTGAGATACCACAGGAGGTGAAGAGACACCCTACTGTGGGGGCCACGATCCAGATTATCAAAAAAATGTTTAAGAAAACAAAGATGTCGACACATCCAAGTCCCATGATCCCAATCATGGGGAAACCAAGTTTTGAGCCGGGTCTGATAGATCAGGGTTTTAAAGAATTAAGGCAGCAAGGAATTAGTAGGATCATACACTTTTCTAGAGATAACTTGGTAATGACTAGGGAGGAGATTGAAAGAGTGTACTTTGAAGATCTTGACCCTTTTAGGCAAATACAGCTCAATGCTTTTTTACGGTGACTTACGCAACGCATGCCAGGAACACGTACACCATCTGGGTTTGAACAGATATGTTTAAAGAGGGAGCCACTTAGACATTTACTCTCAGTTATGTATGCCCTGTTGATAGATTCAGAAGCCCCTCAAGAATTGGCTTTTATACAAGCATGGGAGAGGGATCTGGGAATTACCTTTTCGGAGATACAGAAAAAGAAGATATTGCTATTTGCACACAAAGCGTCAATGGCAACAAAGTACCAGGAAGGAGGGTATAAAATCTTGACCAGGTGGTATAGAACTCCGGCAGTATTGAATCGGATATTTCCACAAGTATCCAATCAATGCTGGCGCTGTCATAATGCAGAGGGTACTATACTACACATATTTTGGGAATGCCACAGACTGAAAGAATTTTGGAAAATGGTGTCTGAAACAGTTAAAGAAATTACAGATGTGTCTCTTGGAGAAAATCCATCAGCCTTTTTGCTGCACGATATCCCGTTATCTAATGAAAAATATAAAAATTCTCTCGTAAGGCACTTACTCACGGCAGCGAAAGCCTGCATCCCGATCCTTTGGAAAAGTGTGATAGCTCCAACTAAAATACAATAGATGGGGAGAATAGCGGAGATCCAGCAAATGGAAAATCTGACTATGATATTGAGAGAGCAAGAAGAAAAATATCGAGAGGTCTGGACACCATATATTAAATATAGGGAACTATGGGCCAGATTCACATACAAGTGCGCCGGTGTAACGTAACACGTTTACGATACACCGCCGCAAGTTTCCAGTTTTAGTGCCCGATCCACAAAGCACTTACCTGGAAACTTGCGGCGGTGTATCGTAAAGACGTCCGGCGCAAGGCGGGCCAATTCAAATGGGCGTGTGCCATTTAAATTGGGCGCGATCCCGGGCCGGACCTACTGCGCATGTTCCGTTTCTTAACTCCCGCCGTGCTTTGCGCGAAGTGACGTAATTTTTTCGAATGGCGACGCGCGTAGCGTACTTCCGTATTCCCGGACGTGTTACGCAAACTACATTTAATATTAAATTTCGACGCGGGAACGACGGCCATACTTTAGACAGCAATACGATTGCTGACTAAAGTTAAGGCACCCAAAACGACGACTAACGACTATCTCTTTTGTGAATCTGGCCCAAAATCCTTAGGTGGATATGTGGGGGGGGGGGGGGGGGGGGAGAGAGCTTTATACTTAATTTTCCATTTTTATTTCAATAAAAAAAAAAAAAATTCTTCTATCTTTCTCTCTTTCTTTCTCTTTCTGATTTTTTTTTTCTTTCTATATTTATGTTTGTCTTATTAATACGTTTATTTATATCTGGCTGGGAGGATAACTGGGGCTTCACCCTGGTTAAGGAAAACGTACTGCATTAATGTTAGGGAATAATAACAGAGTTGTATTAGAACTATGAGGAAATAATAGTTAAGGATGAACATAGGTATGTCAAAATAATGCAACTGTGTGGACACGTGGTATTGGCTGGTAAATGTTGAAGAGAATATTAGTAGCATAAGTAGAATGAAAATGTCAATGTATGTTATTGTATAATATTAATGCTGCAGAGAAAATAAAGAATTTATAAAAAAAAAAAGAACGGGGAAACTGTGTTTACACACAGCTCTCCCTGTTCTTCAGCTCCGGGGACCGATCGCAGGACTCCAGCAGCGATCGGGTCCGCGAGTCCCGCGGCCGCTGTCACAGAGCTTCGGACCGGGTCACGACCCCACGGCTGGGCTTAAAGGGCAACGTACAGGTACGTTGATGTGCCCAGCCGTGCCATTTTCCCGACATATATCGGTGTGAAGGGGTCCTTAAGTGGTTAAAGGAGTTGTAAAGTAAAACATTTTTTTCACCTTATGCATTAAGGTGAAAAAACATATGATGCTGACGGCCCCCCCGAGCCCCCGTTATACTTTTAATTTTTAATTTTTTTAAAGATATTTTTATTAGGTTTAAGACAAACCAACAAACAAAAAAACATACAAAAAAAAAACACCAGACAACCTGGTCATAAACGTTAGGCAATACACTCAAACATAGAAATATAAACTGAAATCAGTGCAAAATATAAAGTAGGCACAGTGGTAAAAGCATCAGGTATAATACCTGGATGTAGCGGAGGTCCAGACATTAGAGATCCGTGAGGCACGGCCCATCAATGGTCAAGCAAGAGTAGTACAATCAGTGCTGGAGAGGGTTAGCGGACTAGCCAACCATCTACCCCAAATTTTGTGGAAGGTTTTGTTCCGTTTCCAGAGTTCAAAAGTACGTTTATACAATGGGATAGCGTCATTAATACGTTTTAACCAGAGGGATTTCAGAGAGGTCTGTGCGCCCTTCCAGGACGGTAAAATAGCTTTTTTAACATAGAAGAAGAGTATACGGAGCAGTCTCTTGGCATGTGACGATAGGTGTAATTCGCCAAAAATGCCTAATAGGCAGTTCTTGGGGTGGATTATGTTTGGGAGGCCTAGCACCGATGAGATGAAAGCACCCACTTCTTCCCAGAAGTCCTGGACTACTGGGCATGTCCAGAAGCAGTGTAAGAAATCGGCCTCCCGGCCACAGTTACATAGTTAGTCAGGTTGAAAAAAGACACAAGTCCATCCAGTTCAACCACAAAAAATAAAAAAAACAAAATAAAAAACACAGTACAATCCTATACACCCAACTCCATACCCACAGTTGATGCAGAGGAAGGCAAAAAAACACAGCAGAGCATGATCCAATTTGCTACAGCAGGGGAAAAAATTCCTTCCTGATCCCCCGAGAGGCAATCGGATTTACCCTGGATCAACTTTACCTACAAATCTTAGTTATATTCTGTACATTTAGGAAAGAATCCAGGCCTTTCTTAAAGCAATCTACTGAGCTGGCCAGAACCACCTCTGGAGGGAGTCTGTTCCACAGCTCTTAGGCCGGGTACACACGAACAAACATGTACGGTGAAAGCGGTCCGTCGGACCGTTTTCACCGTACATGTCTGCCAGAGGGCTTCTGTACGATGGTTGTACACACCATCGTACAGAAGTCCGCGCGTAAACAATACGCGGGGCGTGTCCGCGTCGTCGCCGCGACGATGACGCAGAGATGTGGGCGGGCCTGCCATTTAAAGGCTTCCACGCATGCGTCGAAGTCATTCGACGCATGCGAGGGACGGCGGGCGCCTGGACATGTACGGTAGGTCTGTACTGACGACCGTACATGTCCGAGCGGGCAGGATTCCAGCGGACGGTTTTAAAACACGTCCAGGAATATTTGTCTGCTGGGAAAAGGCCCGGCGGGCAAATGTTTGCTGGAATTCCGCCCGCTCGCGCCCACACACGACCGAACATGTATGCTGAAACTGGCCCGCGGACCAGTTTCAGCATACATGTTTGGTCGTGTGTACGGGGCCTAACTGTGAAAAAACCTTTCCGTATTTGGAGGTGAAATCTCTTTTCCTCTAGACGTAAATAGTGCCCCCTTGTCCTCAGTGTTGACACCAAGTTCACTGTATGGACCTCATATATTTGTACATGTTGATCATATCCCCCCTTATTCTCCTCTTCTCAAGAGTGAATAGATTTAGTTCTTCTAATCTTGAGCCCCGCCACCTAGCCCCCAAGTGCATAACTTTACATTTATCTACATTAAACCTCATCTGCCACTTAGTCGCCCAATTAGACAGAGCATTGAGGTCGGCTTGTAAATTGGAGACATCCTGCAAGGACGTTATTCCACTGCATAGCTTGGTGTCATCTGAAAAGACAGAAATGTTACTACAGACGCGGAAACAGCCAGCTGAGGGCAGGAGACCCATCCTGTGTAACCTAGCCGGAGTGAGGTGGGTTTGATTGAAAATTTTGACCTGTATGATGCGGTCCCAGGAAGCAATAACAGAGGTTTTATACGTATCACTAAATTCTGACCAGTCCTCGTCTACCAGGGAGATGTCCAGAGAGGTCCATTTTACCTGAGCTTTGCCAGGGCAAACAAGAGGGACGACAATAGGCACCCCTGTCGTGTGCCCCTAGTAATCGGAAAGGGGCCAGTGATAGAGGAATTGGCCCGTACCCGAGCTACAGGGGAGGTGTAAAGGAGTTTTATCCATGCTACAGCACGGGGGCCAAAGCCATACATCTGTAACACCCGAAACAGATATGGCCATTCTACACTGTCGAATTCCTTGCAAGTGACAGTCATGTGGATATTGCAGGTTTTGAAACAGCCTGCGGATATTCATTCTGGTGGACCTGCCGGGGATAAAGCCCCCTTGGTCTATTGACCAAGGACGTGAATACAGCGTTCAAATGGTTTGCCAATATTTTGGCCAGAATCTTAACGTCCACATTAATAAGAGAAATTGGACGGTAAGATTTTCATTTAAGTGGGTCCTTACGGGGTTTTAATAGAAGTACAATCAAAGCCTCTCACATGGTTGGGGGGTGGATCCCGACATCTAGAGCTTTGTTATAGACCTGCAAAAGAAAGGGGCACAAAAGGTCTTTAAATTGTGAGTACCATTCAGTCGGGAAACCATCTAAGCCCGGAGTCTTATGTGCAGGCATTTGTGAAATGGCTGCAGCAATTTCCTTAACCGAGATAGGTGCATCCAGCACTTCAGGCCCCTCCGTTGACAAGGAGGGGAGAGAGCCCCCGTTATACTTACCTGACCCCGCGAAACTCCTCGAGATCCTCTTCGCTGCTCAGCCTGGTCGCTGATTGGCTAGAGCAGATGGATTGAGAGCAGCGCAGCCATTGGCTGGGGCTGCTGTCAATCACATCCAGTGATGCAGCTCGAGTGATACAGCGAGCTGTATCACGGGAGCGCGCCCGTAATTACTCACCACTATGCAAGCTCTCTTGCATGACTGTGGTCAGTACTTGCGGGAAGGACCAGAGACAGCCGCCGAGGGACCCCAGAAGACGTGGATCGGGGCCACTCTGTGCAAAACAAACTGAACAGTGGAGGTAAGTATAACATGTTTGTTATTATAAAGGAAAAAAATAAATCCTTTACTAACCCTTTAAGAACCATCTGTATACATTTTTAGTCAGCTCATACTCAGTTTTTGAACAGGCCAGGGCAATTTATGTGTCCCACCCTTGGGTGTCAGAGGTTAGAGCAGCATCGCTCCCCCACCCAATTGACGGTAGGGGGTGTAGCATCAGGAGCTGTCCTGCTAATGGTATGGTTAAATTCATCCAAACTCTCTCCCAGTTTGTCATACGTGATCCTCTTGGGAGGATGCACACTTTGTCTCAGCCATACCACAGAGGAGGTTCCAGCAGTCTGTGTTGAGCCCCCTGCTGCTTCATTAGTATGGTTGGAACTATCAGGCTCCCTTAAAGAAGACTCTTCTTCAGGTTCAGGGCTCAGCACAGGACATGGAATATCATTCTCTTTGGAGAGAAAAGGGGGACTCTCTTGATGCTTGTAGCTGCGCTCAGGCCCGTCGCAACAGGACAGGCAAACCAAGCAATTGCTTGGGGCCCCGAGCTAGCAAGGGGCCCCCAAGCTGGCTCGTCTGTCTGCCTGCTGCTATGTTCACAGGCAGGGCCGGCGCTCAAACTAGGCAGCCGCCTAGGTCCCCTCCAGAGGATCGGATCCCTTGAAGGGTGGTGGCTGGTGCGTGCGGAGTGTAGCGGGAGGCAGCTCCAGATGGCCAACTGCAGAGTCGCTGGGCGGGGAGAATGTGCAGTCAGATCCCCCCTTCCCCAGAGCCAGGGGCGACCATGCCGATGTCCAGCAGCAGCTGTGGGTGTCAGCTCTCTGCCCGCCCCGCCTCCCTCCCTTGGTGATGTGCAGGCTTTGGAGGAGCACGGCGGGCGGCATTGTGGACAGAGCGGGAGGGATTCACCCAGCCTGGTACATACTGGACATATGAAACACACTGGGCCGAGGTCTCCAGGCCACTTCTGGAGCTGGATGAGTCAAAAGTAAAGATGCTGCTGCTGCAGCCCGCCCCCATTAAAACAAGCCATCTCCGCGGCCAACAGCCGAAGCCCGGGGGTGGAACCGAATGATCAGCTGATCTGAACGGGGGAGGAGCTGGAAGAAGTCTCTCGTGATCCTGGGACTGGTGACAACGACTGACGCCCACTGCCTGACATGTGGAGGGAGCTGGAAAAAAGTGCCACAAGGTAAGAACTTGTCAGGTGGTGGTGGGGGGGAGCGCAGGGGATGAGGGCTTCCAGTCAGACCTTTTCACTGGTGTGTCACCCCCTCCACTTGACTGCACTTCCCTCCCCCCCATCTGGCTCACCCCCCCTACCTGGCTCATCCCTCCCACCTGACTCATCCCCCAACCTGACTCATCCCCCCACCTGACTCATCCCCCCCACCTGGCTCATCCCCCCCACCTGGCTCACCCCCCCCACCTGACTCATCCCCCCATCTTGCTCATCCATCCACCTGGCTCATCCATTCACCTGGCTCATTCATCCACCAGGCTTATCCATCCACCAGGCTTATCCATCCACCTGGCTCATCCATCCGACTCATCCATCCATCTGACTCATCCATCCATCTGACTCATCCATCTACCTGGCTCATCCATCCACCTGGCTCATCCCCCCCACCTGACTCATCCCCCCCACCTGACTCATCCATCCACCTGGCTCATCCATCCACCTGGCTCATTCATGCATCTGACTCATTCATCCACCTGGCTCATCCATCCACCTGACTCATCCATCCATCTGACTCATCCATCCACCTGGCTCATCCATCCACCTGGCTCATTAATCCACCTGACTCATCCATCCACCTGGCTCATCCATCCACCTGGCTCATCCATCTATCTGACATCCATCCACCTGACTTATCCATCCATCTGGCTCATCCCCCACACCTGGCTCATCTCCATGCCTGACTCATCCCCCCACCTGACTCATCCATCTACATGGCTCATCCTCCGCCTCACTCATCCCCCCACCTGGCTAACCCCCCCACCTGCCTCACCCCGCCACCTGCCTCACCCCGCCACCTGGCTCACCCCGCCACCTGGCTCACCCCGCCACCTGTTTAATCCTCTCACCTGGCTGCACCCCCTCTCCTGTCCACCTGGAGTTCTGTTTTTTTTTGGGGGGGGCACAAGTAGCTGGTCTCGCCTAGGGTGCAAAATAGTCTAGCACCGGCCCTGTTCACAGGCTGCATTGCATTTGCACGCGTGCCGCACACGAGTCTGTCCCGGCCTTCTGTAAGATCACAGCACTGCGCCCACGTCTCATCTTGTGTAAATAAGACAGGCAGGGGGTGGGGGTCACACCCCCTGCCTGTCTTATTCACACAAGATGAGAGACCCGGCCGCTCTGGACAAAGCACCAGACTATTTAAGTTAAGAAGTGGGTGATTGGCTGCTATGCAGCGGGGCAGTCCCAGCAATCAATCACTCACTTTTAACATGAAAAGTCCTGCCCGTTGTCCAGGCCTACCGTGCTTCTCATCGATTTGTGTGTGAATAAGGTAATGCTCTGTGGGGAGGGGGAGTGCTGTGCTGGTATGGGGACAGGAGTCTACTATCGAGGGGGGTCTGTGATGGGGGGACAAGTCTGTGAGGGGGGGTCAGTCTGTGAGGGGGGGTCAGTCTGTGAGGGGGGGTCAGTCTATGATGGGGCACCAGTGTGATGGGGGGGTCAGTCTGTGATGGGGCACCAGTTTGTGATGGAAATCAGTCTGTGATGGGGGGGCACCAGTCTGTGATGGGGCACCAGTCTGTGATGGGGCACCAGTCTGTGATAGGGGCACCAGTCTGTGATAGGGGCACCAGTCTGTGATAGGGGCACCAGTCTGTGATAGGGGCACCAGTCTGTGATAGGGGCACCAGTCTGTGATGGGGACACCAGTCTTTGAGTGTGGGTGAACTTAAACTGTATCGCTATGCTGTGGTTCCTGTAGGCTTTGTGTGCGTGCAGGGGGGGGGTTGGGGGGCCACTAAGTCCATTTTGCTTGGGGCCCCCAAATGCCCTGGCTGCGCTGTAGCATACAAATAATATGTGAATAATAATGTGAAATATAAGAAGGAATAAATCCTAAATGTGACAAAAAAATTGTATAATTAAAATCAATAATGAATAGATGAACAAATGATGATGTGAAGAATCAAGATGGTCAATGAAGTCCAAATTCTTGTGTTATACAAGCAACAACAGAAAGTCCTCTTGAGTGAATAGCATGAAGAAATTCCACCACCAAAAAGTGAATGCACCGTTATGCTGCGTACACATGACAGTTTTTCATGACGTGAAAAATGCAATTTTTTTAAATGGTCATTAAAAACGTTCGTGTGTAGGCTCCAGAGCATTTTTCTCAACATGAAAAATGGGCATTAAAAATTTAGAACATTCATTAAATTTACGCATTGTTTTTCACGTTGTGAAAAAAGGACGTGTGTTGGCTTTAACGACGGGGAAAAAAACGTGCATGCTCAGAAGCAAGTTTTGAGACGGGTGCGCATTCGTAATGGAGATAGTACATTCGTCATTTTGTAAAATATTGCATCGTTTAACCACTTAAGGACCGGCTCCTGCACATTTACGTCGGGAGAATGGCACGGCTGGGCACATGCACGTACAGGTACGTCCTGTGCTAGTGCCCAGCCGTGGGTCCGCGCCCGTGACCCGGTCCGAAGAATACGTATCGGCCTAAACTGAGGAAAAAAAAGTTTTTTTTATATATTTTTGGGGGATATTTATTATAGCAAAAAGTAAAAAATAGATTTTTTTTCAAAATTGTCGCTCTATTTTTGTTTATAGCGCAAAAAATAAAAACCGCAGAAGGTGATCAAATACCATCAAAAGAAAGCTCTATTTGTGGGAAAAAAAGGACACCAATTTTGTTTGGGAGCCATGTCGCACGACCGCGCAATTGTCTGTTAAATCGACGCAGTGCCGAATCGCAAAACCTGGCCGGGTCCTTTAGCTGCCTAAAGGTCCGGGTCTTAAGTGGTTAATGCAGCGCATTCTTTTTAATGCTACACTAATCAAAATCTTTTGCTGCTGATATTCTCACAGTTATGACAAACGTGTTTCTTTATTATTTATTGTTCTCTCATGAATAATCTTTATTTTTTGGAAGCCAGATCTCCCTATAAATTTTTTTTTGTAAGACTTTCAATCTTTTAATGAAGATCTTCTTTTTTGGTTATTAATTGGATAATATTTTAGACTGTTTCCATTTTTTTTTTTGGAGTGTGTCAATTTACCACAACAACATTATTATTTAGTATTATTTACCTAGAAAAAAGGGGTGGAGATAAGGGCCGTCTAATGTGAACCACCCTCACTGCGCGTAGCTGGAGAATAAATGTGAACACTAGTGATATTTATAAAATAAATGAATAAATTAATAAATATGCAAGAGCTGCTGCTTTAAAAATTATAGAATCCAAAATAGTTAATATGCAAATACAGTGATACCTATTATAAATAAGGTGCCAAATGTGATATTAAACAGCGCTCAAAAAAATAGGTGAAAATGTAAATCAACAAATATAATATTGGTACAGTGACATAGTGAAAAATAAATAAATAATCCACCCTCTAAGTGAGTCAATATATAAGTGTCCAAAAATCCGTGCAAAAATCGCATCAAAAAATACCAGGTTGGCAAATAAAGTCCATGAACTGTCTAAGTGAACAAAAAAATATATATAAATAGTTCATAAATGGAGAGCAAAGGAAAAGAAAAAATCCTTCCCGATCTTCAATAAGTGCTTTCACCACACCACAGTGACTGCGTGCTTCCACCACCCATCAGAAATGCAAACTCACCGCAACAAATGGCCTGACACTTTCGTGTTTAGGCACACAGGCTTGTTAACTGACCCCCTCAGTTTAGTTGATAGAACTCCTTCTTTTCATATAGAGTGGAGCATTCAGTTAAACAGATGGAGATCCGAAGCAAAAAGAAAACTCCAAGATAACAGCCATATGCAAATAAGATAAAGAGAGCACAATAGTGTGATACTGTAACACAACTTTTAATAACACACTACAAATCTCCCAAAGAATGCACTCACAAAGGTAACTCTTGTTACAAGCAGTGTATAAATCCAAAAACTGACACGGTGTAAAACAAAAAATAAAGATATCCTCCAGGTGAACTAGTGGTCACAGCGGACCAACGAATAGCCCAAGTGTTACTCACAGCCCTTGTGCAGGTGTACTGGAGCCGCTGCTTAGGTAATTGAGCTGGTGGCAGATTAGACCATTCCACGTTCAAGCTTAGAAAGTTAAGGTGTGCGGTTGTGACTTCAGTAATCACTCCCCGACATGTTTCATCGAAATGATTTCTTCATGGGGTTACTTACCAGCTGTCTAGTGCCGCTTTATATAGTTGCCAGGGTCCTCCCTCCCCCCTTGTGTTGATGCGTGCCTACTGATGTTAACAAGCTGCAGCTGAGTGGACTTACGTTCCTCCCAGCCATGCTAACATGCAGCTGATCCGCTCATCCAATCAGAGCAGCATCATCGTCATGACGCTGTAGCTGGCATTCTTCCAACGTGGTGGAGGCCCTCAGTGGCGACGTCGGTGTATTACACCACATCCCACTGCCTAGTATCGAATGTAATGTCTAACCCCGATGGTTAAACTGGGGTATGACACTCAACCTGCCTGCAGTGTATTCCATAATGGAGGGATGAAAACCAAATATTGCTGACTGTCGGCTTTTCGGATGTCCCTATGACCACAAGTTACCTCTAGGTCTATGCATACAGAGTATAGCAGTATAAATTCAGAAACACAGAGTACATTGGCTCTCATTATTTAAGCACAAGAGCCAGCCAATTAATGGTGTGTATAGTTATGAATGACATGTATACATATATAAAATATATATTATATAGCACTCTAAAATCTACAAACACATCTCTAGACAATAAGTGTATATACAAAATATAAATGATATTTTAAAAATTGTATATAAAAGAGTTGCAGATATTGTTATCCATATTAAAAATGCATAAAAATATTAGTTAAAAGATATTAATAGGAATAAACAATATATATAAAATAATACATATATTTTTAAAAATGTTAAAATTATTTAAAAACATTATATTAAAATGAATACTGGAAAAAGATAATAAACTGGGCCATGAGCTGTAAATGACATGTGTATAAATATACGTTAGTAAAACAAATAAATGCTCTGGTTTAGACGTAAGTGGGTGTACTACATCATCCCCATATGCATGCACTCATCAAAACTCTGATCATGACGGGTAGCCCAGTTGTTTGGCCCCCTTATATAAACATAGCTCATGATCATCCTATATATGTAAAAACGCATGTCTCAAATCTATTGCTCATAATTTAGGCATTGCTAATGAAGCAATTCACATCCAGTTCTATGTTTAGTCCCCTCGGAAAATGGCTTTTTAACAGGAAGATCCATTGAGTTTCGCGCTGCGACAGGTCTCTCACCCTATTTGAGCCTCTCCACGAAGGGTACACACAGTCAATACCGCAGAACTGAGCTAACGAGGGGTCTTGGTTATGTTTTTCTTTAAAGTGGACTGACACACTATGATACTCGAAGCCTTTCTTAATATTCGCAAGGTGTTCAGCCACTCGAATCCGCAATAACTGCTTGGTTCTCCCTACATAAAGTAGCCCACAGGGGCACCAGATCAGGTATACTACGTAAGAAGAGTTACACGTAATAAATTCTTTAATAGAAAAACTCTTCCCATCACTACTCATGACCTGTTGTTTACCCCTGTTACTTGTTCGTACAGTTCTACAGCGGATGCATTTCCTACAGGAGAAAAATCCTTTAAGATCTATTCTAAGGGCCTGTTGGTCTGGGGGATCTAAAATCTTACGAACCACCTTATCACCGAAATTAGGAGCCCTCCTGTAGATGAATCGTGGTTGACTCTGAAGAATTTCGGCAAGGTGTCTGTCCTTACCCAAGATGTGCCAGTGATTTTTAAAAATGGCCTCTACCTCCCTATATTGGGCATGAAACCCAGACAGGAATCCGCATTGGTGTTGATTATTGTTTGGCTCTTCTGCCTTCTTCTCCAAGCATTTATCTCTAGGGATAACAGCAATGTCTTCAATCATAGTATTCAAAGCTGGCTCATCATATCCCTTTTGAACAAATTTATTCTTGAGTATTTGTGCTTGTGAGAGATAGTCAGTGACATCTGAGCAGTTGCGTCGAACTCTTAAAAATTGCCCCTTAGGGATATTTTTAATCCACGCTGGATGGTGTCCACTATTAATGGACAGGTAACTGTTCCGATCAGTGGTTTTAAAATACACTTTAGTCTTTAATTTATTTCCTTCTCTTTGAATAGTCACATCCAAGAAATTGACAGTATTTCCACTGATCGTGTATTCCAGTTTAATATTATTGGAATTATTATTGAGTTCTCCCAGGAACTGGAGTGCTTCTTGTTGTGATCCTTCCCATATAAATAAAATATCGTCTATAAACCTCCGATAAAATAATAATTGGGGTCTCCGGTTATGAAAAACATGCCTGTCCTCCCACTCAGCCATAAACAGGTTGGCGAGGCTGGGGGCAAACTTAGCCCCCATAGCCACGCCAACCTGCTGGGAAAAGAAAGAGCCATCGAACCAGAAGTAGTTATGGGACATGCAGAATTCTAATACATGTCCCATAAATCTCTTCTGAATGTGCGATAAATCATCCCTCCTGCTAAGAGCCCAGTTCAATGCCAGTGCGGCATCATCATGCTGAATGATAGTATAAAGTGACGCCACGTCGGCTGTCACCAAAAAGATGTCTATATCAGGCTTGATGCTCACTTTGTCCAGGGACTGTAGCAGGTCAGTGGTATCTTTCAGATATGCCTTGGTGGTCCGCACACTCAATTGAAGAAACCTATCGAGATATTCTCCCAGTCTGGCTGTAACTGATCCAATCCCGTTGACTATTGGACGAGCAGGTGGAATGGTTTCATTCTTATGGATCTTCGGCAAAGTATAGATCACCGGTATCCTGCACGCTGAAGGAGCTAAGTATTTTTTCTCTTTAAGACTTAAAGCTCCAATGTGATATCCCCAATCTACCAACGCATCAAGTTGTACCTTAAAAGGTTCAGTAGGATCTGATGGTAGTTTTTTATATGTGGAGGTATCGCTCAACATATGGGATAATTGGGTACAGTAGAACTCCTTGTCCAGGACTACCACCCCTCCCCCTTTGTCCGCTGGTCGGATCACAATATCCTTCTTATCCTCCAAAGATTCAATACCCTCTTTGATGTAACGGGGGTTAACCCCTTTTTTCAGAGATAATTCCTCAATATCTTTGAGTACCAACTGTTTGAAGACCTCAATAAAATGATTATTGGAAATCTGGGGATTGAATAATGATTTATTCTTAAGTTCACTATCTACTTTCGTTGTCACAATGGTACTATTCATAGAAGACGTTACAGGGTGGCTCAAGAAATATTTCTTTAACCACTTCCATACCAGGTACTTACGCAGCTTCCCGCCCAAGCCAATTTTCAGCTTTCAGCACTGTCGCACTTTGAATGGCAATTGCGCGGTCATGCTACACTGTACCCAAACAAAATTGGCGTCCTTTTTTCCCCACAAATAGAGCTTTCTTTTGGTGGTATTTGATCACCTCTGCGATTTTTTTTTTTTTGCGCAACAACTAAAAAAAGGCTGAAAATTTGGAAAAAAAATTACGTTTTTATTTTTTTCTGTTAATTTTTTTGTAAATAAGTTTTCTCTTTCAATTACGGGCACTGATATGGCGGCACTAATGGGCACCGATGAGATGGCACTGATGGACATCGATGAGGTAGTACTGACGGGCACAGATGAGGTGGCACTGATTGGCGGCGCTGGTATGCGACACTGATGGGCACACATAGGCGTCACTGATGGGCACACATAGGCGGCACTGATGGGCACACATAGGCGGCACTGATGGGCACACATAGGCGGCACTGATGGGCACTCATGGGCGGCACCGATGGGCACTCATGGGCGGCACAGATGGGCACTCATGGGCGGCACTGATGGATACTTATGGGTGGCACAGATGGGCACTGCTAGGTGGGCACTGGGCATGGATGGGCACTGTGGGGTGGCACTGATGGACACTGGGGTGGCGCTGATGGACACTGGGGTGGCGCTGATGGACACTGGGGTGGCAGCACTGATTGTTGCCAGTCAGTGCCCATTTGTGGGCACTGACTGGCATCTTTTTTCTTTATGTTTTTTTTTTATTTATTTTTTAACTTTTTTTTTTTTTTTTCTGGCTTTTTTTTTTTTTTTGCCCACCCTGGTGCTCCAGGGTGGGCATCCCTGGTGGTCCAGTGTGGCGATCCGAGGGGGGGCTGCGCTGATAAACAATCAGCGCGAACCCCCCCTGTCAGGAGAGCCGCCGATCGGCTATCCTCTACTCGCGTCTGTCAGACGCGAGTGAGGAAGAGCCATCAACGGCTCTTCCTGTTTACATCGTGATCAGCCGTGGTTGGACACGGCTGATCACGTGGTAAAGAGTCTCCGCCGGAGGCTCTTTACCGAGATCGGAGATGCAGGGTGTCAGACTGACACCCCGCATCACCGATCGCCGCGATGCGCGCCCCCACGGTCGCGCGCGGCATGAAATCCTGCAGGACGTTCTAGAACGTCCTGTCAGGATTTCATAACCACTTCCCGGACGTAAATCGGCCATAGGCCGGGCGGGAAGTGGTTAAATTAAGAGTCCTGATGAATTTCTGTGTGTCCATGTAACTATATAAAGCGGCAACTATATAAAGCGGCACTAGACAGCTGGTAAGTAACCCCATGAAGAAATCATTTCGATGAAACATGTCGGGGAGTGATTACTGAAGTCACAACCGCACACCTTAACTTTCTAAGCTTGAACGTGGAATGGTCTAATCTGCCACCAGCTCAATTACCTAAGCAGCGTCTCCAGTACACCTGCACAAGGGCTGTGAGTAACACTTGGGCTATTCGTTGGTCCGCTGTGACCACTAGTTCACCTGGAGGATATCTTTATTTTTTGTTTTACACCGTGTCAGTTTTTTGATTTATACACTGCTTGTAACAAGAGTTACCTTTGTGAGTGCATTCTTTGGGAGATTTGTAGTGTGTTATTAAAAGTTGTGTTACAGTATCACACTATTGTGCTCTCTTTTTCTTATTTGCATATGGCTGTTATCTTGGAGTTTTCTTTTTGCTTCGGATCTCCATCTGTTTAACTGAATGCTCCACTCTATATGAAAAGAAGGAGTTCTATCAACTAAACTGAGGGGGTCAGTTAACAAGCCTGTGTGCCTAAACACGAAAGTGTCAGGCCATTTGTTGCGGTGAGTTTGCATTTCTGATGGGTGGTGGAAGCACGCAGTCACTGTGGTGTGGTGAAAGCACTTATTGAAGATCGGGAAGGATTTTTTCTTTTCCTTTGCTCTCCATTTATGAACTATTTATATATATTTTTTTGTTCACTTAGACAGTTCATGGACTTTATTTGCCAACCTGGTATTTTTTGATGCGATTTTTGCACGGATTTTTGGACACTTATATATTGACTCACTTAGAGGGTGGATTATTTATTTATTTTTCACTATGTCACTGTACCAATATTATATTTGTTGATTTACATTTTCACCTATTTTTTTGAGCGCTGTTTAATATCACATTTGGCACCTTATTTATAATAGGTATCACTGTATTTGCATATTAACTATTTTAGTATTATTTACCCACAAGGAGGTTGGTGTCCCTTGTTAATTTGAAAATGTTTTTTTTAAATGTGCCTGCCTACTCACTAGCAAACGCTCTATTTTTAAAAACAACACATGGTCAAGTTTTGACAGAAAACCAAAAATCCATTTATTCTGGTTCAAAATAAAATAAAGGCTGAAGGCAAGCCAAAAACACGGATAAAAACAAAGAGGCCAGGAAGGCAGCACTGGAGACCCTGCTTGAATTTGTGCAGACACATATCCCCACAGCAAACAACGGGACAACAGGATGTCAAGAAAAAAATTGGGACCATGAGAAGCACATATATCATCATTTTCTGGATTTTTTTTTAGCCTTTACTAATAATCTTTCTCACCATATATAGGCTACAAACTCATCCACTGATCAGTAAAGTAAAAAAAATGTTACGTACCCTCGTTCTACACGTTCGTTGCTTCCGCCTTCTTCCACACACTGAACGTCGTTTTGACCCAAGAGGATTACCTGCCCCTGACGTTCGTTCTAGTACTTTCCCTGCCCCTTCTTGCTCGTCTAGTGCAAGACAACATGGCGGACACTCGGCAAGTGGCAACCTCAACCGAGGAGCAAAACCAGGCAGAACCACACACCAGATCCCAGAGATACAAGACCACAAACATGGCATTTGAGGAGATGGTTGAAATGGTAGCAATATTGAGGGAGGATTATGATGCTAAACATGGCCCATACAAATACCCTAATAAGGTGAAGGCCCAAATAATGGACAAAGTGGTCAAAACTCTGTACCAAAAATTTGGGGTGTGCAGATTCAAGGAACAGCTCTGCAAAAGATGGTCTGACATCAAGTTGGGGAGCCGGAGCAATACCAGCAAATTAAGAGTTATTAGAAAAAGTAAGTAATTTTCCTGTGTACTCAGATTAGTATTAATATCATGATGCTGCATGTGCTTTTTCTTTAATGTAGTACAGTTCAAGATGTCAAGTTTCATGTTCGTGGGCACAATAATCGGTCGTAGGAATCATCGTTCATTCGCTCATTAATAATAATATGATCTTTCTGTCTGATACAGTGTTTACAAAATTTCACCATGCCTATTTAGGCATGGTCAAATGTAGTTAACACTGTATCAGACAAAAAGATCGTATTATTATTAGTGAGCGATTAAACGATGATTCCTATGACCGATTATTGTGCCCACGAACATGAAACTTGACATCTTGAACTATTTATGTAAGATTATTTTTTGGAACATGGTTGTGTAGATGTGTTCTTAACTATATTTAACGAATCTAACTGGATTCAGTATACGGTAAGGAGATTATGCTCAGCGGCTCGTTACACATCTGGACTCAGTAGCACAAGTGTGGGCCACAAGAACAACCTTTTTAGGGTGTCACACACAGGTGATCCAGTGGATATTTGGTGTGTTTCCATGTGAGAAACTTGACCAAAATAGATAAATGTACCAGCTTTGGTAATGGATACAATCATGTGTTCAGCTTAGAAGCATTGATAAAACAGACAATTGTACCACACCTCCAAAGAATGATTAATATTCCTCTTTCAGGCCTCTAATCTTTTTTTTCCCCAAGTATCTCTTTTGTTTTGTTGTGCTTTTTTAAGGCTTTTTTAAGGTTATTACCCGCACAGTAATTTATATTGAATTCTTTTATAATGAAGATATTTTTAAATACAAGACAATCTATATGATATAGTCTGTAATATGAAACTTATTCACGGAGACGTATGATCATACAAAATAGCTAATTTATTGGTAGACAAATTATGAATATTTACATGAAATGAAAATACCAGTTGCGTTACATTAACGACTTGAAATTCAATAAAATACCCCCAAAATGGGCATGCAATACCTTTGATTTGTGTCATGGTAAGTTCTCAAGATAACTTTATGTAAATGACAATGAAACAAAAGCATCTATTTCACATGCCCAACCGTTACTATACTGCAGGTAAGTAAGTGGTTAACAATGTGAAATATATTGGAGGTTTTGTCAGTAAAATTAGGACTATGTAAAAATAAAAATATAATTAAAATTGTTTAAGGAAATTCTTTAAGGAAAAATTACCAGTTATTGATTATGAGAACAAACCATAACTACGCGATATTCAATACTTCAATATTTCAACAATTCTTGGGAACAATAATAGATTTCAGATAAAATAAAAATGACATAGTTACCACTTCCAAAAATGTCTATTTCCTACTGGCAAGTGACCAGAGCTAAAATCGTTGCAGTCTTCATGCATAGTGCAAGTGTGCCCCCTCCCCATCGGAGTCAGTCCTCCCTGTATCATACTTCAGTCTTTGATTCATTCCTGCTCTCATGGGGCGCTCCTATTGATGGGGTTTTCCTTGGGGTCTTCTTTCATTCTTTCTCTTCTCCCTTTTTCTAGCTCTCTCACTCTCTAATTTTATATTGATCAGAACAATAGGACTATAAAGATCATACTCAGTTCTGCCCATCTGACAACTGTCCTTAACTCATAGGCCTGTGGCACATATGGGCGTTCCTGTCAAGACGTGTCTGGTTTCTATTGGCTGACAGCTTAATAATTAACTTGTTCCCTGGGCTTGGAGAACATCAAGTAATATCACTTCCAACCACTAGGTGTCTCACCTTTATTGTGAGATAATCCATTTGTTAATATTTATATTTTTGGGGGAAACTATCTATCTATCTATCTCTATATATATATATATATATATATATATATATATATATATACATATACATATACACATACCCATTCTGGGAACTCTACATTTCATAAAATCCAATTAGTTTACCTTTGCATCCCACATAATATTCTTATTTATATTCTTGTATAACCGCATATTTCCCAACAACATTCTTTCCAATCATGCATAGGTTTATATCTCAATCAATGCAAAATAATTATTAATGTGGATACGTGAATTATTTTGATATGTGTTTGATGGATATGTGTTACAGGTTAATTCACATTTTTATAATCACAATGTGATATCTTTCATAATGTTAATTAGCTTCTTCAATGCACGTCTATTTATAAAACAAATTTCTCATATAATTCTTTCTTCGAACAAAGTTCTAACTTAACGGATATATTTCCCTCAGTCCTAAGATGTCATTGATCATCTAAACATTACTTTTTATTTATTTCATGTCGTTATATATTCTTTTAATGCCATGTGTATTAATACTGCAAACTTGTACATTGGTTTGTGAAGCTTGGACTTAATAAAGACAGTTTAATAGCTCAAGCTGTGTAAATACCCTCTTCTTAGAGACTCTTCGCTGGTCAACATGGTCCATTGTGTTCGGATATCTAAAGTCAACGTTCTTGTCCATGAAAGCTACCCCACAATGGGTATATCTACTCACTTGAAGCCAGTTTAAACACCTTGTTTGGTGAGAAAGCCATTTCATTGTTCTGTGATGAGAGTTTCCATTGTTCAGACTTTCACCCAAGCTTGTAAAAGTTAGAGATAGCTAATGTATTGGGAACTTGGTCAAATATGACTTTGTTTCTGAAAAGATCTAATTTCAATGTTTTATCTCAAATTTGAGGCTTAATGGACTTCCCATATTTTTGTCGGAAAATATTAAAATATATTATTATTATCTTCACCAAAACCCATAACAGTTTCAATCTCATAGGGTGTCAAAGAGCTTTAAGACAGGAGCCTACGAACCCCACACCTCCAAACCAAGACCCACCCCCGCAGGATATGGACAAAGAAGTGGAGAAAGTGGAAACTGGCACCACAACAGGTCAGTGTCATACACCACAGCTTCAGGTAATAGATGTAGGCCTGCATATTTATAATACATGGTGTTTTTCTAAATTTTTAGGTGACATTCGGCCTGTGGAGCAAGAAACATTCAGCGGTCCAGATGGTGATCCATGAAATCAGGGTCTGCAAACATGACCTTGATCAAATCAATGAAAACTTGCTCCAGATCAGGCAAAAGACCAAGCAGGTGGAGCAAAGACTAAAAAACATACTAGATGTTTTTGGGAGGGTTTAAAGTGGAATATGGCCAACAAAAATTATGTTAATTTTGTTTGTTGTTTTGTAATGTTTTTAGTACAATTGTACATGTTCATGCGTTTTAGCAAGATAACCCCCCCAAAAAAAATATATTTAAAAAAATATATATATTTTATATTTTTCCCCCCCAAAAAAAAAAAGAAAAGAAAAAATTATTTTATATTTAAAAAAATATATATATATATATATATACTGTGACAGTAGCAGGTTAAATTCCCTGGTTGCATACAAGATGCTATATATATATATATATATATATATATATATATATATATATATATATATATATATATATATACACACATACAGTATATATATATATATCTCCTAGGTTCAGGCTTTATGCCAGTTTGTACCTCTAGGTGGCGTTCTGGGAGTCCTGCTGGGAGGACTTGATGAGTCCAGCTGTATCAGGTGGGCTCATTAGGTGCTCTACAAAAACTCCCAGCATGCTAGGAGAGATGCTCCAACCTGGAACCAGATCTGTGCGAATAGTCTGGGGAGAGATCTTTGTGCGGTGAGACAAAGCCTGTGTGGCTACTATTACCAAAACTCTAACCAGCAGGGAGTTAGGGATTGGGGCAGCACTAGGCTGTACCCAGGCGTTAGTTAGGGAGACCGAGGTGTTTAGTAAGCGGTCAAGTGACCAGGATTTATTTTTGTATTTCTTTTGTTTCTGTCACATTTGTTTTGTATACAGGTATAGTTCAAATAAAATCTGCACCTTTTTGTTTTCCCCCTACCATCGTCTACTGTGCCTAATTGTTTTTGTGTGGTGAACCCGTCCAGGGGGTCACACGCACCTGCTGCCGGGCTAACCCCCTCACAGTTGGTGGAGAACCAGTGGCCGTTTTTTTTTTAAAGGCCAGCATGGAGGAGATAATAAAACAGCTGGCTCTAGCAAATGCCAATCAGCAGCAGACAAATGCAGGTTTGCAAAACAGCATTGCAGCTCAACAACAGAGCCTCTCATCCCAGCAGCAAGCTCACCAAAAGAGTCTGGAAGCTCAGCTACAAGCCCAGCAGCAATCTGAGGCCCGCTTCATAGACCTGTTGCAGAAGCAAGAGCAAAGGCTACAACAACAAATAGAGACTTTAATGCAATGTCCGCAGACCAGTGAGAAAAGTGGTTCCACCAATACCGCATCCTTTGGGGTGAGTCGTTTACTGACAAAAATGACTGGAGAGGATGATCCAGAGGTGTTTTTGACCACATTTGAAAGGACTGCTGAAAGGGAAAAATGGCCCAAGGAGCAGTGGGCTGGACCACCAGCCCCTCTGTTAACTGGAGAACCGCAGAAGGCTTATTATGACTTGGAGCCTGACCAAGCAAAAGGCTATGTGGTGCTAAAAACTGAAATATTGGCGCGGCTGGATGTCACCCTGGCTGTCCGGGCTCAGCGTGTGCATAACTGGACTTTCCGGCTTGGAAAACACCCCAGATCTCAAATGTATGATCTCATTCACCTGAGCAGGAAGTGGCTACAGCCAGAGACTTTGTCCGCACCAAAGATTGTGGAACGCGTTGTGATGGATCGCTTCCTGAGAGCTCTTCCTACTCCCATCCAAAAGTGGGTAAGCCATGGAGACCCAGAAACGACCGATTGTTGATCTTGTTGAGCGGTACTTGGCTACAGAGAACCTGACTGCCTCTTCCAGAGACTCAGACTTTCTCCCCTAAGACCAGACCATCCCCAGTGGCAGGTAAGATGATTCCAAGGGGTGAGGGTGGAGAGAGTGGGAGTTCTCCCTAGTGTCTGGTGAGAACAGCCCGGGAAGTCAAGGCCTCAAGAGGCAGAAAAAAGGATTGTTTGCTACCGCTGCCGGCAAGAGGGACACATTGCAGCAAATTGTCCGGTTGTGGATGAACCCATGCAATGCGACTTTCTAAGAGACAGACGTCAGTCGCTGTTTGCGACAGTCGCATGCACTGCTATTCGGGGAACTGAGAAACATTTATGCAAAATGTGTATTAATGGTAAAGATTTTGTTGTGTTGCTGGATTCAGGTAGCCTAGTGACACTGATAAAGGCTGAATTAGTTACTACAGGGGTCTCTGGGAATAACAAGGTAGCTGTTATTTGTGTGCATGGGGACACCCGAGAGTATCCTGTGACTACAGTGTGTTTTGAGAACTCCAAAGGTACCCTCTCACATCTGGTGGGGTTAGTGTCTCACTTACCACATGATGCCATTGTGGGAAGGGATTTTCCAAAGTTCTGGGAACTATGGGATTATCCTAAGCCCCCCACTGGTGCCTCTACATACCAGGAATCCGATAACCAGAATTCCTCAGAGTGGTGAGGACTCTCCAGAATTCCCCTTATCGGTATTGGCAGGGGAGACTCAAGAAACTGGGGAGGAGCCAACATCCTCAGACGAAAACATGCCATCTGTATAGCTTTCTGATCTCGAGGTTCACAGGGAAAACTTTGCCACCGAACAGTTAAAGGACCTCACACTAATAAAGGCACGGGAAAACGTAGTGAAAATAGATGGCGAGTTAGTGAACCCAGATACGACCTGCACTTGCCCGTACTTCATCATGGAAAGGGACCTACTCTATCAGGTGGCTCAAAGGGCAGAAGAAACCATTGAGCAACTTGTGGTGCCCAAACCTTACAGGAAGTTGGTGTTCGAGTTGGCTCATGGGCACATTCTTGGAGGTCATCTTGGGACAGAGAAAACCCGAGAGAGTGTGTTGCAGAGATTTTATTGGCCTGGGATCATGAAGGAAACAGAAAATTATTGTTCCTCCTGCGCTGTGTGTCAGAAGTCGGCACCTATGCCACGTTTCCGTAACCCGCTAGTACCCCTTCCCATCATTGAGGTTCCCTTTGAGAGGATCGCCATGGATTTGGTAGGTCCAATAGTGAAGTCCGCTAGGGGGCATCAGTACATTTTGGTTATATTGGACTATGCCACCCGTTATCCGGAGGCGATTCCTCTCCGAAATACCTCAGCCAAAACCATAGCCAAAGAGTTTTTTTTTTTTTAGCCACGTGGGTATTTGTAAGGAACTGCTTACGGACCAAGGTACACCCTTTATGTCCCGGGTTATGAAAGAACTGTGCAAGTTGTTCAAAGTGACACAATTGCGTACATCTGTGTATCACCCCCAAACAGATGGGTTGGTTGAAAGATTCAACAAAACCCTTAAACAAATGTTAAAGAGGGTGGTAGATAAAGATGGAAAGGATTGGGACTGTGTTATTCCCTATTTAATGTTTGCCATTAGGGTGGTACCCCAATCCTCTACGGGTTTCTCACCCTTCGAGTTGCTCTATGGGAGACACCCAAGAGGGCTGTTGGATATAGCCAGGGAAACTTGGGAAAGTGAGAGTTCTCCCCACAGGAGTGTGATTGAGCATGTCGTCCTGATGCAAGATAGAATTGCACAGGTAATGCCAATTGTAAAGGAACATTTGGCCCAAGCCCAGTTGGCACAACAGAGAGTGTATAACCATGGGGCCAAGACCCATACCTTCCCCCCAGGGGATAGGGTATTGGTACTTATCCCTACAGTTGAACGCAAGTTCCTCGCCATATGGCAAGGCCCCTACGAGATATTGGAAAAAGTGATCAAAGTGAATTACAAGGTCAGACAACCAGGAAGGCGAAAGCCCGAACAGATCTATCACATCAATCTGTTGAAAGCCTGGAGGGATAGGGAATCCCTAGTCGCAGAAACTTTGTCATCAGCTCAGTCTGATTGTGTGATTCCTGAGGTTGGAATAGCAGTCGGAGTTTGTGCTTCGCAACAAAGAGGTTTTCTCTGAGCTGCCGGGACAAACGTCGGGTAGAGCATGATATTATTACCCCACCCGGTGAAAGGGTGAAGCTAAAACCCTATAGCATCCCAGAGGCCCGACAAGAGGCAATACGGGAGGAAGTGCAGAAAATGCTTAAGTTGGGAGTGATAGAGGAATCCCAAAGTGATTGGTCCAGTCCTATAGTCTTAGTGCCTAAACCGGATGGGAGCTGGTGTTTTTGTAACGATTTTCGACAACTGAACAAAGTTACAAAATTTGACACCTACCCCATGCCACGTATCGATGAGTTAATCGACCGGCTGGGAACAGCCCGGTACATGACAACTCTCGATTTCACAAAAGGGTATTGGCAAATTACCCTGGCTAAATCGGCCAAGGAGAAAAACACGTTTGTAACCCCAGACGGGGCATTCCAGTATAAAAGAATGCCGTTTGGGTTACAGAATGCCCCGGCAACCTTTCAGCAGAAAATGGACCAGATTCCGAGGCCTCATTCAGAAGTATGCTTCAGCTTACCTGGATGATGTAGTTATCCATAGCCCAGATTGGGCCTTCCATCTGCCAAAAGTGCAAGCAGTCATAGACTCTATCCGGGAAGCTGGGTTTACGGCCAACCCAAAGAAGTGTACCATTGGACAGGAAGAGGCCAAATATCTTGGGTACACCATTGGGAGGGGAGTAATAAAACCTCAAGTCAATAAAGTCGAGGCTGTACAGAATTGGCCACGTCCTAACAGCAAGAAGCAGGTACGAGCCTTTCTGGGAATCGCTGGTTATTATCTGCGATTTATTCCCCACTTTGCCTCTAAGGCTGTGCCCTTAACCAACCTGACCAAGGGGAAAGACTCGGTCATGGTTAAGTGGACCCCAGATGCGGAAGCAGCCTTCCAGGCCTTAAAAAAAGCCTTATGTAGCCAGCCGGTCCTGTACTCACCAAATTTCTCCAGGGACTTTGTGGTACAAATGGATGCATCGGACGTGGGGTTTGGAGCAGTATTGTCCCAGGTCTGGAATGGGGAAGAACATCCGGTCATTTATCTCAGTAGGAAATGAAAGTCCCATGAGGTAAATTATGCCACCATTGAGAAGGAGTGTTTAGCGGTAAAATGGGCTTTAGATTCCCTTAGATACTACCTGCTGGGTCGGCACTTTGACCTAGTTACGGACCACGCTCCCTTAAAGTGGATAGCCCAAAACAAGGAAACAACAGAAGAGTAAACGGATGGTTTCTGGCCCTACAAGAATTTAACTTTACTGTAAAACATTGCCCTGGCATCCAAATGGGGAATGTGGACGCACTGTCTCAGGTGCATGCCTGCCTGAATGCTGATGTTCCACTCCCAAGGTTGAAACAAGAGGGGGGGGTATGTGACAGTAGGCAGGTTAAATTCCCTGTTGCATCCAAAATGAGATTATATATATATATATATATATATATATATATATATATATATATATATATATATATATATATATATATAATCTCCTAGGTTCAGGCTTTTTTTTTTTTTTTGGAGAAGGGGGGGGGGGGGAGGGGTAGGGAGAGGGAGTACCAGATGAAAGGGCAATAGGAGCGAGGATGGCTTAGGGAAAATAAAGAGACAGATTAAAATGTGTGGAATACGTATTTATAGCTGTAACATTTTCTGTTATCTGTTGGAAAAATAAAAGATGAGTAAAAAAAAAAAAGAAAATATATTTTTATTAAAAAAAATTATTCAAACCTCATCAGGCATTGCAATGGCCCCCCTACCCATAAAATACTCTAAATATTGTTGGCGGACATCACGGCCTCTTTGGGGGGCCAAGTCTGTAGGGCCAGCTTCCTGGGCCGGCAATGGCATTTCTGATTATAGAGTGGCCTCAGGCCCAATGGAAGCTAAATAATTTGGGGATTTTTTTTAAAACAGTTATGTAGAATGCAACAGCACATCACAACGTGATCCCACTTGTACACCAGATTTATGGAGGTCAGAAGGAGGCGGAAACGGCTGGCCATGATGCCAAAGGCATTTTCAACAACCCTTCTGGCTCTGGCTAGCCTGAAATGAAACACCCTCCTCTCAGGGGTGAGGGTCCTTTGGGGAAAAGGCCTCATCAGGTGGGGACCCAGAGCAAACGCCTCATCTGCAATGAACACAAAGGGTAGTCCCTCTTCATTCTCTGCCGCAGGTGGCAATGCCAGGTCATCTGATTGGAGACGTTGGGCGAACTCCGTCTGGGCAAACACTCCGCCGTCAGACATCCGCCCATTTTTCCCTACATCCACAAAAATAAATTCATAATTGGCAGACACCACCGCCATCAGCACGATACTGTGGAACCCTTTATAATTAAAATAATAGGATCCCGAACGGGGTGGTGGCACGATGCGGACGTGCTTGCAATCAATGGCTCCTCCAAAGTTGGGAAAGTTCCAACGCTGGGAAAACTCCGATGCCACAGTCTGCCATTCCTGTGGCGTAGAAGGGAACTGTGGAGTAAAATAAATAAAATAAATTACTTTGAGACATAAACATTGCTAGCAGATTATCGAAAAACATTCTTGCCAAAACATCAGTATATCATTAATTTGAAGGAGTATTCTAAGACAAAAAAAAGTTTCACTAATCCGATTCCTCACCACCTCTGATGGCCCAATAAAATAATTTTATGGGGGGGGTTCAAGATGACTTGGGGACCTCAGAAATAAAGGCTCTAGCAAAATAAAATGTACACATTTTAGGGGGGGGGTCAAGCACTACAATGGAGCAGACAAAATTCATTGGGAAGTGACTAGGCTAGGTGTGTTTGGGCCCAGGATAGAATGCGGGAGAGGTTGGCTATTGGAAATATGCATGTAGGCCAAAAAAGGAGCATTAAAGGGGTTGTAAAGGAAAAAAATGTTTCCCTAAATAGCTTCCTTTACCTTAGTGCAGTCCTCCTTCACTTACCTCATCCTTCGATTTTGCTTTTAAATGTCCTTATTTCTTCTGAGAAATGCTCACTTCCTGTTCTTCTGTCTGTAACTCACCACCGTAATGCAAGGCTTTCTTCCTGGTGTGCAGAACGCCTCTTGAGGGGGCGAGCAGGAGTGTCAGGACGCCCAATAACACACAGCTCCTTTCTCTATCTGCAAAGTAGAGAGTGTCCTGACTTGCCTGCTCGCCACCTCCCCCCTCAAGAGGCTTTCTCCACACCAGGGAGAAAGCCTCGCATTACGGTGGTGAGTTACAGACAGAAGAACAGGAAGTGAGCATTTCTCAGAAGAAATAAGGACATTTAAAAGCAAAATGGAAGGATGAGGTAAGTGAAGGACTGCAGTAAGGTAAAGGAAGCTATTTAGGAAAAAAATAAATTCCTTTACAACCCCTTTAAAAGCTTACAGCATGCATGGGGACACAGGGGACATTCACAGCATATTACAATCATGGTAATTAGGGACTGATTCAAAAAATACTATACATTAGCAAGCATTAAATACATAGAATGTGAGGTTAAAGGACAAAACTTACCTTAATATAGTCCTCCTGCAGGACTTGGATTATGGCAGAACAGGTGTCTGGGATTATGAGGCCCAGAGCCTGGGGGGAGATGCCTGTCGAGAACTTGAGGTCCTGCAAGCTTCTCCCTGTTGCCAGGTAGCGTAGCGTAGTAGCTAGCCTCTGCTCAGAATAAAATTCTATTTATTAATACGGAATTTCACTATGGCGAGTCCCCTTTGTATTTCTGGTACACCGAATTCCTTGGTTGGCAACCAAACCTGTACAAGTATCCAGTGATCCCCCAGTGACTGTTTTAGCTGCAATTTGTGTCTCTGGTCAAAGACCTGGACTGGGGTTTACAGCCGCAAACTATCCATGCTTGCCTTGTGGTAAGCGCGCATTTCTTACGGTGCGTTCACTTTTTCGTGGTGGAATTTCTTCATGCTATTCACTAAAGGCCTTGCTGGTGTTGCTTGTGTTATGTTAATTTCGACTTCATTGACCATCTTGATTCTTCATGTCATTATTTGTTCATTCATTCATTATTGATTTTGATTATGTTAATTTTTTGTCACATTTAGGATTTATTCCTTCTTATACTTCACATTATTATTCACTTATTATTTGTATGCTACAGCGCAGCTACATTCATTATTATTGTTATTGGTGTGTATTTTCGACTCCAACTCTGGTCCAAGAGAACGACGTACACCCTTAGTTCTTTCTTTAGGTTGTGAGGATACCATTTTAGCTGGTCTGTGTGGCTGCAGTGGCAACACATTAATAGCATCTAGAGCAGTGGTTCTTAACCTTTCTAGTGCCGTGACCCCCTTGATAAAATTTCCCAAGTTGTTGGGACCCCTAACAGTAAAATTATTTTCGTAGTGTGGGTTGTCAGCACCCAAGGCAAGACAAGTAGTTTGCGCCCCTAACCCACGCACATTTAGCGCTTCCCAAGACCCTTCCACTCATACAGTATTAAAACCCTTATGGTACATTTTAGGCTGTACCACTCTTTGTTCTCCCTTCTTTCCCTTTTATCTCTCTCTATCCTAATTTCTTGTTTTTTTACCCCCATCCCTCTCTAGCTGTCTTTCTTGCTCTTTCTCTTCCTTTTTATTTATTCCCCCCCCCTCTTTTCCTCTCCCTTTCATGTATTCTCTATTTTATTTCCTTCTCTTACTCCTTGGTGGGTAGGTGGGGGGTATGGGATGAGCGGCAGTGCTGGCGGGGGGGGTTTGGGATGAGTGACAGTGCTGGTGGGGGGGGTTGCGATGAGTGGCAGTGCTGCGGGGAGTTCTGATTGGCCAACTTGCTCCTGATCATTTGCGGATCTGAGTACTGCAGTGGGGACTTAAATTGGCAACTATAATCACAGGTAGTGTTACTCACTGTCTCTGGCGTCACTGTGTCTCCGACTTTGTGGTGTTTTGTAGCAGTGACACCTATGTCAAAATCAGGAGCTAGGGTCTCCTCCAGCCCCTCCCACTTTACATTCCTCACCAGTCAGCTGACCTCTAGTCTCTGCCCCCAGCGATGCCTTGAACTGAATGGGCGGCTGCAAAAAGGCTGGGAGAGAGAGTGGTGCAGGCTTCGGTAACAGCCCAGGATCTGGTGACCCCGGGCAAATCATCATTTGACCCCCAGGTTGAGAACCACTGGTCTAGAGTTTCCTTTATTCTTTTCAAGGGACTATTCACTGAACTGTCTTCGGCAGGCCACCACCAAAAAGGTACACCCACGATCTCATTATCCTCTTCCTCCTCAATCCTCCTGTGAAGACACTGAACTGAAAGAAGACACTGGACTGGAAAACACACATGTCCACTGTGGCAGAGGTTCCCTTTTGTGATCGTGTCCGAGGTGGAGTTGGTTTTGGAGGGGGCTGTACAGGCACTTGAGGCACTCTTACTGCGTCTGATATTGGTAGCAGGTGATTTTGGTGCCACATCTTCAAGGGTCCTTTTTTCCCCATCCGGTCTCATCTGATACACAGGTAGGCCTGGAAGTTGTTTGCACACAACATAGGGATGTGGCCTCCATCGATCCGCCAGCTTATGTTTTCCTGGCACTGAAGTTCTTCAGTAGCACTCAGTCACCCGATTGCAAGTCCTGTATCTTGACTTTAAGATCAAAGTTTTGTTTTTTCTGGGATTCCCTGACAGAAGCATGCGACAGGCTTATGAGAAGGCCATAGAGCAAGTTCTTTCGCAATCTGTCCACGTATCCCTTGTGTGACAGCAAAGGAGTGTTAAAGGGGAAGAGTATTGCCTTTATTAGACTAATTGTAAAAATAAATTCAATGTGCCAGCATCCCGTTTAATATGTAGAAAGTGAGACCCAATTGAGAAAGTACCAAAGGCTGATTGTGGCCAATTGGCATCAATAATCATAGGTCAATAGAGAGGGGAAGGTTGTTGGCTGGGACTTTCACGGCACTGATAGGAAACCAGATTAGTATAAAAAAAAAAATATTTGCATAAGACAAAGTACAATATAAAAGCATTTAGGGACAGACCCCACAGATCAAATTAGATAACAGAACCATCTGTGTCTAATAGGTGGAGCCAATGACCTCGACCGGTTTCGCAGTTGTACCGCTTCTTCAGGAGGGTCTAAGCTGGTCAAGACGATCAAGCACTGGGTCTGGTAATTACCCCGTGGCGCATGAAGGGGGATAATTAGAACGGGCTCACATGAGCTATAACACACTCATGTAAACTGGGGCACATGGAGGCGGGTAAAGTCACCCAATGCGATGGAAACAGGTAGCCAAATAACTAGCTAGTCATAAGGCAATAAGTCTGGCATTAGATGATAGGAAACACAGCGTGACCCCAGGGAGAGCGTCCGAAAGCTTTCCAGCGTGGAACGCAATACGGCGACGAAAGCGCAGTTTACAGCTATATGGTTTCCCCAATGCTATTTCTTCTCTGGTGACAAAGTCCCCAACATGTTTAGCAATGTCTGGTTGAATCGTTCAGGTTGGGCATCTCCTTGAGGGTGATACAGTGTGGTAAGAGACTTCTTGATACTCAGCAGAGCACATAGTCGACTTTCAAAGTCTCTTCCTTGATCTGAATAAATCTGTAACCCATAGTGCACAAAAAAAGTTTCCATTAAGCACCTTACCCTACTAAAGATCAGAAAGCCAGCACAGTGGCTAAGCTTGTGCATAGCGGGTAAAGTGATTGGTCGCGACTAAGATGCCATTTCTTCCACTTGTATCGGGTTCAAGGCACAGAAAGTCAATGTAAACCAGAGCCAACGGTTCCTGACTCTGCAAGTGACCCATTGGGGCAGCCCTAACTGGCAACGTTTTCCACTAGATACAGGTCAGACATGAGTGACAATAACTCTATTTACCCTCTCATGTTGGGCCAATAGAACCTGTCCCAGTGTCCCTAATCAAACAGAATGTCCTGTCTGTTTCTAAGTGACCATGATCGTCATATGCAGGGACGTCAAGACAGTGGGTCCATGTTTCTCTGGAAGGAACAGCTGCCACTTCTCCTCTCCATCTCCAGTTGGGCAATGCCTGTACAATACTCCATCTCTGATTTGTAAATCGATCCCATTTTCTGTGCAAAGTCTTTGCTCCTTTGATGAGGCTATTTAACAATATTCCAGGATTCCGCTTGTTCATAGCTTGAATCCCCACTTGGACCAATGGATCTTGTTCTTGATCTCTCCTCAAATCTCTCTTTGTCAGCTGAGGAAGACCTTCTCCTCACTTGTGTCAACCCACAGTAATGTCTTGGTATGCCAGAGGGGTGAACCCCAATGTGTTCTGCAACCACTCTTCCCTTCATGTTCTGATCCAAACCCTGACACAAGGCTTGTACTCCCTCCTCAGTAACATGAGTCCATTCCTCTGAGTCTTCCTCCCTTCCATTGGGCCGCCGGGATAAATCATCCGCATCTCAGTTACCAACCCGGGTCGATACTCCAGACTAAACCGGAATCCGGCCAAAGCTGTCAGCCATCTGTGCCCTGTGGCATCCAACTTTGCTGATGTCAGTATGTAAGTCAGGGGGCTGTTATCAGTCTTGACAATGAACTCAGCCCGTACAGGAAATCTCTCAACTTATCCAACACAGTCCATTTAAGGGCCAGAAATTTCAGCTTGTGAACAGGATAATTCTTCTCTGCTGGAGTAAGACTCCTACTCACATAGGCCACCGGTCTCAGACCTCCATTCTGCTCCTGATACAATATACCTAGCCCTTCTCTGCTGGTGTCCACATGCAATTCATAGGGTAGGCCAGGGTCAGCATAGGCCAAGACTGGGGCTTCTGCAAGGTTCTTCTTCAGCTGCCAGAAAGCTTTTTCACATTGTGAAGTCCACTGAGTTTGGACCGACTCCCCTTTCTAGCGGACACTACTCCTTTTGTTCTTGGCTTCTCCTTCCCCTGTGACCACTTGCAGCATTTCATTAAGGGGTCGGGCAATCTTAGCAAAGTTGGCCACGAACCTTCGGTAACAGGAACAGAATGCCAGAAAAGGTCGTAACTTGGTTACTTTACTCGGCCGGGGCCAGGTGGTAACGGCTTCCAGCTTCTGTGGGTTGGTAGCAACTCCTCCTGCAGAACATGGCCCAAGTATAAGAAATGTCAAAAGCTCCAGCCGCTTCATTCCGCTGGGCTGTGTCCGGCGGAGAGAGGCGGCCTCCGATGCTGTGCTCTGGAGCTCTGGATGCCGGAAGATCTTCTCATCGCTGGACCGGAGAGGAGATCACCCGTTGCTGGATACAGACAACATTGGAGCAGGAAGCCGGACCGAGAGTGGATTACCACCGCTGGATTTTTTTTTCTTTTTTTTTTTTATTAATAAAGGACTTTTTTTCTACGGTGTGTGAGTGTGTGTTTTTTCCAACTATATACACTTCCTTCGTGAAATGGTAGGGGTACAATGTACCCCATTACCAATTCACATAGGGGGGGGCAGGATCTGGGGGTCCCCCTTTGTTAGAGGGGTCTTCCACATTCTGATAAGCCCCCCGCCCGCAGACCCCCACAACCACCGGGCGGGGTTCCCCTTAATATCCATTTCAGACCTGAAGGGCCTGGTAATTGAATTCGGGGGGGGGGGGGGGCACGCTATTTTTTTTTTATGAATGAATTCGCTCTGAATTGCCAGAGCCGACAATTCATTATAGCCGCAAGTCAGTTTTAAATGTATTTTTTTCTTTCAGAAATTACACTTTGTGCAGGGAGTTCTATCTACGGGAAACATGCGCTATTTCACATGCTAACTTTACACCCCCCCTAGGTACGAAATTTAAAGGAATATTTCACTTTTATTGTTTCACTTTTAGCATTATTAAATTTACTGCTCCCGAAAAAACTGCAGTTTTTAAAACGTTTTTTTTGCATTGGTACATGTCCCCTGGGACAGGACCCAGGTCCCCAAACACTTTTTAGGACAATAACTTGCATATTAGCCTTTAAAATTAGCACTTTAGATTTCTCCCATAGACTTTAACAGGGTGTTCCGCGGCTTTTCGAATTTGCCGCGAACACCCCAAATTGTTTGTTGTTCGCCGAACAGGCGAATAGGCAATGTTTGAGTCGAACATGAGTTCGACTCGAACTCGAAGCTCATCTCTACTCCCAACTTGACAAGTTGATCAGACACATTCCTTAAGCTGATAGGCACCCTTTTCCTGTTGTTAACTGGTCCCTGGTAGGGACTAATTCAGGGACCATTTCTAGCCCAGCCACTCAGGCCTGCTCATCCGTCTCCAGTACCACAAAGGGAGCAGGCTGGTCCCTAGTCAACTTGATGGTGGCCTTCACATGACTAGGGATGAGCTTTGTGTTCGACTCGAACATCATCTGTTCGTACGTTCGACGAAATTCGAACAAAATGGGTCAATCGCGCCAAATTCGAGTGACGCTCAACGGTCCATAATTCACTGCGGCATTGCGCGCCGATGATTGGTCAAGCATGCACTATGACCCTGCATGCTTGGCCAATCACAGCGCGCAAAAAACAAAGAGCCATAATTGGCCAAAGCCAGGGTGGATTAGTACACGCCCCACACTATATAAGGCCGCCTGCAAGTCGGCCGCGTGTAGTGTGTTGAGGCGTTGTTTAAGAACAGATCAGACAGTCAGTGAGAGAGAGAGAGAGAGAGAAAGAGAGACAGTGTCTTTTCTACCAGATAGATAGGTAGATAGAGCAGGCAGGCTAGTCTGTTTAGTTAAATTCACAGGGCCGGATTCAGATACATTGGCGCATATTTATGCCGGCGTAGCGTATCTTATTTACACTACGCCGGCCCAGCGTGGAGAGGCATGTACTGTATTCAGAAAGATATTACTCACCAAGATGCGCCAGCGTAACATATTTTCAACGGCGTAAGGCAGCGTGTGTAAGTGGGCGTCACCCCATGCAAATGATGGTCTGACCATGTTGCACAGAGTTACGTCGGACGTATCTAAAACGGCGCATGCGCTGTGACGTGGACGGATTGTCTGCACCCATCTGCGCATGCTCACAACTACGCCCGGCGTAACCCCTAAGATACGCCGGCCCAACGCCTACGACCAGCGCATAAATACGCCCATAGATGCGCCCGTCAAGTGCAAAAGTATCCAAGCATTTTTTAGGACTGCTTTGACTTTTGCATTTTGTTGGAGGCATGTCTGCACCAGTTCCTAAGAGAAGGAGGAAGCTCAATTTCTCCCCTGCTAAGAAGTCTCTGATTATTGGGGGCCTGGATAAATATGGCGCACAGACTGGCACTACCAGCAAGGTGGAGAAGGATTGAATTGTGCTGGAAATTACAACCCAGGTGAATGCCGTTGGCGTTGCGGCCCGGACCACCAGGGATATCAGCAAAAAAATGAACGATCTGCGGCGTCTTGTCAAAGAGAAGCTGGGCAAGATCCGCAGGCATGCCAGTGGCACATGAGGAGGACCAGCCACCAACCTAACCCTCACTGCCAATGAGATGATCGTTGCCAGGTGCCTGGAGAGGGAGCTGGTGGAGGGCCTGGAGGGCTTTGATTCTGTCGATCAGCCCTTGAGGACAGGTAAGTGTGTTTTATCTTCTCTCTGGTGTGTAGCATGTGTGGGGGGGCAAGGGAATATGTGACAAGTGTGTGGGTCCACCAACAAGTGAATGTTGTGTCATCCTCAGATGTCCAGGAGGTAGCTGGGCCGTCGTTGGCTGCTGGGCGACCCACCCCATCCCTGGCCGAGAGTGACCCCTCCTCACCTGTTGAGGAAGTGGAAGAGGAGCAGGTCACTCTTGAGGACAGGTTTTTTATAGTGGAGGAGATCCACATACCTGAACCCTCCCCAACCTCTTATCCCATCAGGGATAGCCCCTCAAGGGCCACCCCCTCCATCAGGGATAGCCCCTCAAGGGCCACCCCCTCCAGCCTGCCCCAAGCCTCTCCTGCCCCAAGGAAGGCTACCCGGAAAACAAGGCATTGGAGGCGAATTTGGCCAGGGACCAGGCCCGCCAAACCCACCATATGTCAGCATTAGTGGGGGACCTGCACAAGGTGGCAGAGAGCCTGGCCTCCTCGGCTCAGACCCAGGTTGCCTGTGTGCTCTCTGTGTAGCAGGCCCTCACCCAGCAGGAGGGACATAATGTTGCATTCAATTCCAGCCTGCAGGACGTGAGTGCCAATTGCACTGGCATTCTTACATGTATGGGGGATCTGCAGGCCACCACATCAGGCCTAGTGACAGAGGTGCGGAGCCTGGCAGAGGCAGTCCAGGCCAATACGGCTGCCATGCAGGTGGAGGGGAGGAGCCTGGCAGCTGCCGTACATGAGGAGGGGAGGCAAACTCGGCGCCACCAGTGCAATACCACCACCCACCAGCTGCGGATGCAGGCAGTGACAAACACCTGGCAATGGAGGGCAGCCTGGCAGCCAGGGAGAGACCGGGGCATGTCCCTCCACCAGATAACCCCCCCACCCACCTTAAGCTCCCCCGAGGCGACTGCAGATTTTTATTTTTTTATTTTGTATACTCAGGTGATGAGTTTTTTTTATTAGTTGCACTCAGGTGATGAGTTTTTTTTTATTTATAATCCCTGCACACGGTCAGGAGTGCAGGCTACAGTGTGACTTGTGAGTGAATGTGGGGGTGACACTCCTGCCAGTAAGGGGTGTCACCCTGGCTCGTTGGGGAGAATTTATCCCCCCGGCCGTGTGAATGTGGTATGAATGGTCAGCAACATACTTGGAGCCTTGCCGTGGCTTTGCTGCTCCCAAGTCCTGCTTGGTGGACTTGGGCTAATCCAATGTGATGGGGATGTGGGGTGTTTGCTAGGGACCACAGTGGTGTGCATGCGTGCATTCTCCTTGTGCCATGATGAATGTGTTAAACAACTTGTAAAGATACGTTCCACGAGGTATCTCCTGACTGCTGATCCCTCAGCAGACGGGGTACCCTCGGGCAGGGGTGCACTTTGGGGTTCGGGGGTCAGGTCTTCACGTAGGTCAATCTCCAGGCCCTTTCTCATGGCGTAGTTGTGCAGCATGCAACATGCACCGATGATCTGGCACACAAAGTTTGGGGAATACAACAGGGTCCCCCCGGACTTATCCAGGCATCGGAAACAGGACTTCAGGATGCCAAAGGTGCATTCCACCACTGCACGGGTTCCCTCTCCTGGGGTTTGGGGATTCCGGAATGGAGTCATGAGATGGGGCCCAAGTGCATATGCAGAGTCACCTGGAAGGGAAAAGACAGGAGGATGTTGGTCATGCATGTGCCCCTCGTGAGTCGTGATGTCTGCATCATGGGGGCGGACAGTCATGCCTGACTCCCATGTCACTCACCAACCAGCCAGCTGTTCCCGTACACGTTCTGTTCGAATTCTGTTGGGATGGTGCTTTGACGGTATATGTAGCTGTCATGGCTGGCCCCTGGGTGTTTGGCACGGATGTGCCACATGAGGCATTGGGCATCGGCTATCACCTGTACGTTGATGGAATGCCAATGCTTACGATTGCAATATATGTGCACTGTGTCACAGGGGGGGCCATAGTGCCACATGTGTGCAATCAATGGCCCACACGGTGCGTGGGAATCCTGCAATTCTGACGAAATCTGCCATTGCCTTCTGCCGCAGATGCTCCTGGGTGGGTCTGATGAAGTGGTGGGACATGCGTCTGAGGATTGCAGGGACAACCTGGTGCACGCATCTGCACATGGAGGATTGTGACATGCCAGCCACAACTCCACTTGTTCTTTGAAAAGATCCACTTGCAAGGAAATGGAGTGTTGCCAGTACCTTGACCAGTGGCTGCACTGCATGTACGCGGTGTGTCTTGCTGGTGATGTCATCATGCAGGGTTCTGGCTAATTCCAGGATGGCATCAGGGCTGAATCTGAAGATGCGAGATACACCTCCGAATCACCCATGCCAAAGACGTCAATGCGCGTTCAGTATATCCTCTCCCGTGCCCTCCTACGTGCCCATAGACGCAGTAGTGCTATGACCACGGCTGCCCCTGGCATGCTGGCATACAGATGTGTTGTCCTGCAAGTGTTGTTGCTCAGCTCGTCTGTAACGGTGCTGCTGTAGCTGCTCTCCAGCTAACTTGAGCAAGTCTGGTGCAAAGTTACCCCTGCTTTATGAGGGGTAACTTTACGCCAGATATTCCACTTACGCGCACCGCGCGTAGCCTGCGCCGGCCAAAACGTACGTTTCTGAATCGGCGTATCTCGCTCATTTGCAAATTTGAACACGAAAACAATGGGAGCTGCAGATGCGTCCAGCGTAAATATGCGCCTACGATACGCCGGCGTAAAAAATTTACGTTGGTCGGAGGAAGCCTATTTTACGGCGTATCTAGTTTTCTGGGTACGGTGCATAGATACGACGGCGCAAATTTACACTTACGCGGCGTATATTGAGATATGTCGGCGTAAGTGCCATCTGAATCCGGCCCACAGTGTGTAGAGGATATATATACATCCTAGGAGTTGTACATATATTTATACACTGTATAGCTTAGCTAGATCAGCTATTCCTATTTGGCAGGCAGTAGATTGTGCTAGCAGCAGTGCTCTAACGTGTTGTATTGCCTGGGTGCGGACAAAACGTTGTTCAGTCGGGAGAAAACGTCGGAAAAACGTTCGTGCAGTACGACGATACAAAACTTGATTTTGGACTTTATGATCAGTGGATGAGTTTGTAGGTTAGATATGGGGAGAAAGCCAAGGCTTGACTGACATTAGCTTTTTTTGCTTAATTTTGACTTGCAGAAATAATGGAGGCCTTCAGAGAACAAGAGTTCTTCGCATAATTTGTTCAAAGGGGGCCCCCGGATGGCAACCCCCCATTTTTCTAGAATTTTTCTTTCCCAAAATATTTTTTTATTGAGCCAAGACCTGGCATTGTAATGGGCCCCCCCCCCCCAACCCTAAAATAATCGACATATTGTTGCCACACAGCACGTGCGCTTTGGGGGGCCAAGCCTGCATGGACAGTCTCACGGGCCACCACCACTGGAACATCAGTGGCCTCATCAGGCACAAGTGTCATGTAGTTTGTTGAGGGTCTCTTTAGGAAATTGTGCAATATGCAGCAGCAAAGTCTGACATGGTTTAGATTCCACATAACAAACCTACAGTCCTTATCTTGTTTGCACCGCCTGTATACTGCTGTTCAAAGTATATAGGGCCAAAGGGTCTTGTCAGGGCCGATCCTCCCTATAGGCTCACTATGCAAGCCGCTTAGGGCCCTGCAAAGCTGCGAAGGGCCCCCCAAATTACTAGAGGCCCCGCCTGGTGAGAAGTAATTTTCGCCCCCTCACCCCGCTTCTGAACTGAGTCATTTCCGACAGCAGAACACCGCTTCTCAACTTTCTTTAATGTGACATGTCACCGTCGTCAGCGCCCTCCGCTTCTCATTTTTAATGTGCCAGGTCATTTTGCTTAGGGCCCCAGGGAGGTCAGGATCGGCACTGGGACTTGTAATGACCTGGGGGGGAGTGGTGGCGGGGAAACTCATGCTATTTTCAATAATTTTTATCCATATTGCAGGGACCAAACATTACATTAAAGCCGCAAGCAGTATTAAATTTTTTTTTTCTTATAGCAATCTCATGTTGTGCAGGGACATTTCTAAACATGTGCCACTACTATAGACACCCAGCAGGTATGATATTTAAAGAAATTTTTAATTTTTTTTTCACTTTAAGCATCATTAAAATCGCTGCTCCAGACAAAACTACAGTTTTTAAAACTTTTTTTTCCATTGATACATGTTCCCTAGGGCAAGACCCGGGTTCTCAAAGACGTTTTCCAACAATAACTTGCATATTGGGCTTTAAAATGAGCACTTTTGAATTCGAACGTTCGAGTCCCTTCAATGGAGACTTAAATGGGGTTCTAAATGTTTGCGCAAACGTTCGGTCCGTTCAAAAGTTCTCTTGCGAACCGAACACGGGTATGTTCGGCTCATCCCTACACATGAGCAACCTCCCCACGGCTGTAACATTTTCACTTTGTTCTCCAATCTCCACAACCTTCCCACTCCTCCTTCAGGGGTCTTCACTTCCTGCTGGGTTTTTAATAAAACTGCCTGTGAGGGCGTCGGCAAACCAGTGATGACTGGGAGCTAGAATGGAATGAGAACAATTGGTGAGGTCTCTTGACTTGAATGGATGGGCAAGGAATGGATGGTGAGTGAACTTATTTAGCTTTAAGATGGCTTATTTCATTAAGACGGAGTATGTGCTTTTTAGTACAGGGCAAAATGGCGGTATGCTCTGCATACAGCCCATTTTGCCACCACACTTCTCTCTAGCCACTCTCCGGCAAGCCTTTAGTAACTGGGGATGGATGGGGCTCTTGGTGGATCCATCTTCAGTCAGTACTGATAACAACCTTCTCACTAGATCCCTATTGCTTCCTACCAGTATAAAATTTCATGCATGGGCACAATCACGGATGGCCCCAATAGCTTCTCCGGGAAGACCAGTAGCATTGTCTTGGGTGTAGTTAAATTTACAGGTTTTCTTCTTCATGAGTGTACTCTGTGGGGGCCTGACAGTGACCCTCGGTGGCGTTGCCAGACCACTTTTGATTGGACTAGGCTGACAGTCTTTTAGAGATATTTTGATAGGACCCAATCATGGCCCTAGATGATGTTGCCAGACCAGGCTGCCTAGGGGTATTCTGATAAGACTTAATCATGGCCCTAGGTGATGGTAAAGCATTGACCCCCTGCTCCTGGCTCTGCAACCCCGGTGCCAGGTTACTTGACTGTGGTCTTAAAAAAATGAATTTTGACACATCCTTCTTTGATGGCCTACTTCTGGCCTTTCTCTTCCTTGATGCACTGGAGCTCTGTTTCTCATTGGGGTCCTCAGTTGGCTCCCTCACTGAGACCCCCTTGTTGTACCTGCTCTTGAACTTGACCCCCTCCTTCTGGTGACTTAACGGGAGTTAGAAAAATAAAATGGGGTTGGGACTTTGTATGAGGCATGTGGTATGCACCACCACAGGCGTCCATCCCTGGAAGGGTGTAAAAAATGGAGGGTTGGGACTTTAAATGAGATGCGATTATAGCAGTATGCGATTAAGTATATATATATATGGAAAAATATAAAAATTGTTTCCACAATGACCAGGCTCAAAAATACCAACCCAAAAAGCACTAAACCAAATTAATCTGTCTAACTGTATGTAATTAAAACAGAGGTTTAGTTGCAGTTAAACGGGAGTAACTTTTGGAGCGGACTGTTACACAGAGGTCTCAGTGTGCTCCCCCCACTCAGACTCCTCATCACCCTCCTCCAGAGTAGCATACACTTGAACAGACTGTGCCACCACTTTCTCACTCTTCTGGAGTGTTTTTTCTACAGGTCTGGCTCCTTGGTTCTTATCCAGGAGGGCCTCCTCCTCTCTCACTAGTCTCATTAGCATAGGGTAGGAAGGAGCTTCTCGGGTGCCCTTTAGCAGTAACTGAAGCACAACTGGATGGTTGGGTCTGGCTCCTTGTAGAGTCCGATCCAACCTGACTCATCCAGGGCCAGCGCTAGCAATAGGTGGATCAGGCGGCTGCCTAGAGCGCCAGATTAGGGGGAGCGCCAAAATCCGGATCCCCAGCCACTCGCTGGGATTCAGATGATTAAAATCCCACCAGGACCGGTGGTTGCGCCTGTGAATACCGACGGACCGCTCTATCCCCAGCCTGCAGTAGTGGCACGGCAGTGAGAAGATGACTGAGGGAAGAGGGAAGAGAGGCGGGATGAGAAGCAGCCGGCCGGAAGTGCCGCATGATCGGTGGAGGGGGAGGATGAGATGGGAGCCCTGCGGCTGCATGTAGTGTTAACTACGGCGGGCTTGCCGAAGTTGCCGTGATATCCGCTCCCCCCTCCTCCTGGACGCTCGGGATCTGGTTTGAAAGGACAGGCAGGGGCAGCGCCACTCTCCTGGACCCGGAATAAACTAAATCACCGCCACTGGCTCAGGTATAGTGGAAGCACAGGCAGTGCTCCGTGCTGTAGCCTGCGCCCAGTCACAAAAAAAGCAAACACTGACTCTGCATGGACTCTGTTATGCATTGCACTGTGTACACAGGGGGAACTGATATGTGGGGGGGGCGGCTTAGGCAGACGTGCAGGGGGGTACTGATGTGTGTGGGGGGGCAGACATGCAGGGGGGGTACTGATGTGTGTGTGGGGGGGCAGACATGCAGGGGGGGTACGGATATGTGTGGGGGGGCAGACATGCAGGGGGGGTACTGATATGTGTGTGGGGGGGACACGGATGTGCAGGGAGGTACTGATATGTGTGTGTGGGGGGGGGACGGATGTGCAGGGGGGTACTGATATGTGTGGGGGGGCAGATGTGCAGGGGGATACTGATATGTGTGGGGGGGCAGATGTGCAGGGGGTACTGAATGTGTGTGGGGGGGACAGATGGACAGATATTTGTGTGTGTGGGGGGGGACAGATGTGTGTGTGGGGGGGGCGATGTGCAGGGGGGTACAGAGGTTACAGAGGTGTAGCAGATGTGTGTGGGGGACAGATGTACACGGGGAGGGGGTGTGTGCAGAGGGGAACAGGCGTGCAGAGTGATACAGTGTTTGGGTGAGAAGGTCCAGAGGCACAGGTGCAAACCTGTGGACCACTGCTCAAGAAATAGGTGCCGCACATTTTTTAGTCAGGGGCGGAGTCAATGTGTGTGTGTGTGTGTGTGTGAGAGAGAGTGGGGGAGGCGGCAAAATTAGGTTTCGCCTAGGGTGTCAAAAATTCTTGCACCAGCCCTGACTATCTGCCTCTCGGGGGTCAATTCCCTTCTTCAAGATGCTCTGGTGCAGGATTCGATCCACCTGAACAACATAGTTGGACAACTTTTCTCCCCTCCACTGATGAGTGCGCTCGAATTTGTACAGATCCGTTAGCTTCTCTAGGCATACAGGGCCTTGGAAAGTGACCACTCTAGATGAATGTGCTTAGGTAATCAGTCTCCTCCTAGAGACCACGGGTGCTGGCAATGCATATAGCAGAGAACGAAGAGAATGTTTGGACAGCCGCACTCCAAGGTATAAATTCCTTAAATAGTCTTTATTGGTAAAATTGGATAAAACACTACATGCCACAGCAAGAAAAAATCAATACACACACTGTCGCTTTTCGCATTAACACTTAGTGCTTACTCATAGCTTATACAGGGCCTTGATATAGTCCATAGCCTAACAGTCTGGTTTCCCCCTTTTTAGGCTTCTAATGACATCTGCTGCTGGACTGCGGGGGCTTTCACTGATCTGCTGCCTCTTCACTGCTTCCGACACTTCCCATTCTTACATTGCCTGCAAAGCCTGATCCATCCAACTGTCAAATTCTTTTCCCCCCATCTGGTCTGGGGACCTGACCTGAAAAGGTGGGCAGCTTCTTGTATCCCTGATTCACAGAGGTATTGTGTTTCTTTATCAGGCTGTCAACCAGACGACTCATGTCCAGATAGAAAGAGAATGGAGGCATTACTGCCATTGGGCTTCCTACAGCTCGACCGTTTGCAACTGGACTGCCGGCCGTTGGGCTGCTGGCTTCAGGACTTTCTGGTGGTGACCCAGGAAGACTTCCTCCAACTCCCTCTGGTAGCTGCATTTGGATCACCTGGCCCTCCAGACCTTTGGCTAGGCTCACAACACCTTCTGGAACTCACGTTTCAGGTCCAAGAGGTAGGACCCCTTTTCTGGAACAGCCTTCCTCATCAACTTCCATACCTCCCTGTCAAACCACAGGACTCCTGGTAACCTCAGAACTATGATTTGCTCTGGCTGACTTCCATACTCCTGACTCCACTGTGTAGCTGTGGCTGAATCCATGGTCTCTTCCACTCTGGACACGTCAACTGATCTGCTCGGGTGCCCCAAATGGGGTATCTCGTGGGACCTCCAAATGTAGCGGTACCCCCATGGGGGCGGCTGATTGACTCTATACCCCACTGGCCACCCAGACTCTGCAGACTCTCTCTTACCTCTGATACCTTGGGATCCATTGTAAAATACCACGTTAGTAATGAGAAACTTAGACAGTCACTGAACCACTCAAAGAACGTTTACTATGGTAAACGAAATAGTATGATTAAACAATGAATGAACACATGTTATGATTGGCAGAGGTATTTGTTCAATGAAATAATATCATACACTTGTATCCAGTAGCAATCTGATGAGGGTATATGTGAACAGGTACACAGGGAGACAGATCTTCAATATTTTTAACACATGTATTGATTACCTTCCCACTGAGGCCTCAGCACACAGGCCAATGCAGTAAGAGAATGCACAACAGTGAATACAGTTATACAATACAGATTCTAACTATATCTCACAAAATGGTTCTCTCTAGGTCGCAGTTCAGAGTAATTCTCCAATGTAGAGCAGTAAAGCTTTGTAAAGGAATAAAGAAGTGAATGTTCCTCCAATTTGTCTTTGGCTAGCTTATTTTATACTGCAGTGTTTGAGTTGTGTGATTATTTGTAATCCAAGAGAAACGGAGGAAAAGCAATAACTGTAGAAATAGGATGCTATGAATTCCTTAGCTGAAGAAATATTCCCACTTGTACTTCCTTTAATGTGTGAGTAATACAGTACTGACCTTACAGCATGGAGGAAGAAAAGCAAGGCCCCAAAGTCTGGAAGTAAGATGCTCGGGTGCAGCAGATCTACAGCCGTGGAACTACAGGGTCTGGATATGTCTGAAACCAACAGAGATTTTAGCTGCCCACGCCTCTGCACTGCCTCCTGGCGTGATGGCCATTTGTAAGCCCAGGGGCCCCATAGTCTTCTATTGCCCGGGGGCCCCATGAGTTGTCAGTCCGCCCCTGAGTGGCAATGTGCTGTGCTGGGGGATGGAGGAAGCAGAAGGAACTCAACACAGGGATGGTGGGAACTCCTCATAATAGGGCACATCGGGTGTACAGACCCGGGAACTCGGCACAGCACAGGGATGGTGGGAACCCCTCATAATGGACACAGCGGGTGTACAGACCCGGGAACTCGGCACAGCACAGGGATGGTGGGAACCCCTCATAATGGGCACAGCAGGTGTACAGACCCAGAAACTCAGCACAGGAATGGTGGGAACCCCTCATGATGGGCACTGCGGGTGTACAGACCCAGGAACTCAGCACAGCAAAGGGATGGTGGGAACTCCTCATAATGGGTACAGCGGGAGTACAGACCCAGGAACTCCGCACAGGGATGGTGGGAACCCCTCATAATGAGCACAGCAGGTGTACAGACCCGGGAACTCAGCACCGGGATGGTGGGAACCCCTCATAATGAGCACAGCGGGTGTACACAGACCCGGGAACTCAGCACAGGGATGGTGGGAACCCCTCATAATGGGCACATCAGGTGAACTCAGCACAGCACAGGGATGGTGGGAACCCTTCATAATGAGCACAGCACAGGGATGGTGGGAACCCTTCATAATGAGCACAGCACAGGGATGGTGGGAATTCCTCATAATGAGCACAGCAGGTGTACAGACCCGGGAACTCAGCACAGGGATGGTGGGAACCCCTCATAATGAGCACAGCGGGTGTACACAGACCCGGGAACTCAGCACAGGGATGGTGGGAACCCCTCATAATGGGCACAGCAGGTGAACTCAGCACAGCACAGGGATGGTGGGAACCCTTCATAATGAGCACAGCACAGGGATGGTGGGAACTCCTCATAATGAGCACAGCAGGGGTACAGCCCCAGGAACTCAGCACAGCACAGGGATGGTGGGAACCCCTCATAATGAGCACAGCAGAAGTACAGCCCCAGGAACTCAGCACAGCACAGGGATGGTGGGAACCCCTCATAATGAGCACAGCAGATACTATAAGTCCTCTTTAAGCTTCCAGCTTTTTAAATTCATCATAACGAATGTTGGTAATTGTTTCGAAAAGTGAACGAATCTAGCAAAAATGTGTATTTCGTACAAACCCGAATTGAGTTTCGGGCACAAAATACGAAATAACGGCTAATGCGAAACGGAACTAAACAAAATTAATTTATTGACGGCGCACGTCTAGTATATGTATACTCACACACACACCACAAGATACAGTGCCTTGCGAAAGTATTTGGCCCCCTTGAACTTTGCGACCTTTTGCCACATTTCAGGCTTCAAACAAAGATATAAAACTATTTTTTTTTTAAGAATCAACAAGTGGGACACAATCATGAAGTGGAACGAAATTTATTGGATATTTCAAACTTTTTTAACAAATAAAAAACCGAAAAATTGGGTGTGCAAAATTATTCAGCCTCTTTACTTTCAGTGCAGCAAACTCTCTCCAGAAGTTCAGTTAGAATCTCTGAATGATCCAATGTTGACCATTTAAGTTTAATAAACCTCGGTTTTGATTGAATAGCCTGTGTCCTGCGATCTAGCTGGTTCCCCAAACTTTACACCCCTTTTAGGCATACTGACCACGTGACATTTGGCACACCCCAGGTCTTGTTCATATGTTATTTACCACATTCTTACTCTATCTCGCATGGAGACCGAGTACAAATGGTAGTTGTACTTAACTATTGGCAACACAGAATAGTTCTTCTCTTACACTACAGTCTCTCACTGTAGACTTTTACTTCCTGAGCTCCCAGTCTCTCACTAGACTTCCAGATCCAATCACCACTGAATCTCCTGAGCTCTTCCACAGCTAGCATGCTGTATACTCCTCAAGCATCACCCCCGCTATCCTGCTGGGTCCCTAGCTTGGCACTCGATGATCCTCAAGCATCGACCCTGCTGTCTTACTAGGTCCCTGGCTTGGCACTTGATGCTCCTCAAGCTTCCCCTCCACTATCCTGCTGGGTCCCTGGCTTGGCACCTGCTGAAGCTTTCCCCCTTCTTCACCATCCCCGGCTGGTGAGAATACTGCTCGGGTACTGGCTTCAGCTTACTCACTGTAGTCTCCGGTAACAAGGTGGATGGTACCTTAGTGGCAACAGCTTCCCCTCTACCTCCAACCATGACTGGTTCCCCATCCGGCTGAACCTTCAAAACTCGGTTTGACTACAATCCTGCAGTCCCAAACCTGCGCTACTTCTCCTGGACAGGTCCCCGGCAGCCAGGTGTGCCCGGGATAGGCCTCTGGCTTGGCCTAGCAACCTGGGGTGACATAACACACAGTCTGACTTCAGATGCCCACACTTAAGATGGCCACGGTCTAATGCTAGTTTATAAACTTTCAAATAGCTGTAATAACCTAACAAAACGAACCTTAGTTTACAGACTAACTTTACTAGAATACATTAAGCTTGTGTATTATTGGGGCATTTTAATTTAAAAAGTGTAATTTTTGTCCGGAACACCACTTTAAAAAGAAGGAAAGATACTGAGAGTTCAGTGGTCACTAGAGGGAGCTAAACCCTCACTTATGAAACAATAAACTACTTAACATAATAAATTTAGTAGCAACCCCTGGGCTACATATATATCCAACACTCATAGCACATGTATTAGATTGTTTTAAAGTAGTCCAAACACATGTAGAAACACCCATTTTTATAGGCACCACATCCCAAACAAAGATATTAGAACATTGAAGAGAGGAGAAAAGGGATTTTAACGGTGCATTTTAACATGTATTAGATACCGTCCCTCTGAAGCCTCAACACACAGACCAGCAAACAGTGATAGACATGTACAGTTGTATTCAAAATTATTCAACCCCCCATTGAAATTGATTGTTTTGGCCAGTTTGACATTGATTTTGATCATTCAGTCATCCTGCTTACAATTAAATCAAAGAGGCACGTGTAGGTCAGACAAATATAACATAACATTTATAATGAAATAACCACAAATGTCTTTTCTGTGCTCACATCATTATCAGTTTTATTCAACCCCCAAGTGACATTCAATCTTAGTACTTAGTACAACATCCTTTTACAGTTATAACAGCTTTTAAACTTGAAGCATAGCTTGACACAAGTGTCTTGCAGCGATCTACGGGTATCTTCGCCCATTCGTCATGGGCAAAAGCCTCCAGTTCAGTCACATTCTTAGGCTTGCGCACTGCAACTGCTTTCTTTAAGTCCCACCAGAGGTTCTCAATCGGATTTAAGTCTGGTGACTGCGATGGCCACTCCAAAATGTTCCAGCCTTTAATCTGCAACCATGCTCTAGTGGACTTGGAGGTATGCTTGGGATCATTGTCCTGTTGAAAGGTCCAACGTCTCCCAAGCCTCAGGTTTGTGACGGACTACATCACATTGTCATTCAATATCTCCTGGTACTGAAGAGAATTCATGGTACCTTGCACACGCTGAAGCTTCCCTGTACCTGCAGAAGCAAAACAGCCCCAAAGCATGAATGACCCCCCGCCATGCTTCAAAGTAGGCAAGGTGTTCTTTTCATCATAGGTTTTGTTCTTCCTCCTCCAAACATAGCGTTGATCCATGGGCCCAAACAGTTCTAATTTTGTTTCATCAGTCCACAGAACACAATCCCAAAACTTCTGTGGTTTGTCCACATGACTTTTGGCATACTGCAGTCAACTCTTCTTATTCTTTGGAGACAGCAAGGGGGTGTGCCTAGGAGTTCTGGCATGGAGGCCTTCATTACGCAGTGTGCGCCGTATTGTCTGAGCAGAAACTTCAGTACCCACATCTGACAAATCTTTTCTCAGTTCCTCAGCAGTCACACGGGGACTTTTCTCCACTCTACGCTTCAGGTAGCGCACAGCAGTCCAAGTCAGCATCTTCTTTCTGCGACGACCAGGTAGCGTTTCAACAGTGCCCATTGCCTTGAATTTGCGAATGATGCTTCCTATGGTGTCTCTTGGTATGTTTAACATCTTTGCAATCTTCTTATAGCCATTGCCCTTCCTGTGAAGAGTAATCACCTCTTCTCTTGTCTTCCTGGACCATTCTTTTGACTTCACCATGTTTGTAACCACACCAGTAAATGTCTAGAAGGAGCTGAGTATCACAGTCATTTTAAAGCTGCCTAATTGGTGCTTATTAGGCTTTATTGCTGCTCCCTGACATCCAGAGGTGTTTTCAATACCTGATTGAAAACACTTCAATTAACCTCTGTTCTTCAGAGTGGTAGTCTTTAAGGGGTTGAATAATTGTGTAAATGAAGAATTCACAAAAGAAACATTTACTACTGTATTACAAAACCGATTGATGTCATTTTAGTTGCATATGGTTCTTTAAGAAGTCCTTGTAGGATTTCATTCTGAATACAATTACAAATGTACACTAAATTCCCTAAAACCCTTTACAGCATTGGGGGTTGAATAATTTTGAACACAACTGTACATATATTAAAGCGGAGGTTCACACAAAAAGTGAACCTCCGCTTTTTGGATCCCTCTGGTGTCACATTTGGCACCTCTCAGGGAGGAGGGGGGATGCAGATACCGGTCTAAGACAGGTGTAGCGCTCACCCCCGAAGGAGCCGCTGATTGATTTGGGATCGGTAAATTAAGTTACCCTGACATAGCTCCAGGGGTGCAGTGGTAGAACAAATAGTGAGCGAAGGTCCAGACAGTAATTGAAGGGTTTTCAATTCTTTATTGCCAGGCCAACACTGCCAACATCAACATCAGTTTGGAAGGACAAGGTTGATGAAAGGATAGGAGGAGAAAACCTTGCGGTATCAGGCCTGGATAACAATGGAGCAGTCAGTACTACTCTGTATAGTACCAACTTCTGTAACTCGTCGCCACTCTACTCGGAGTGGGTAAAGTGCCCCCGGACAGACCCCTATGATAGGCCTGGCAGCCGAAGTGTCACTCTGAACCGTCTGGGAGGAACGGGTCTGTCTCACAGACCTGGCTCTAGGGCCTTAGTCACAGGCCAATTTCAATAAAGGACTTGGGTGAATAAAGAGCAACTCCTCCCAGTAGACTTTTTTCCTAAACAGGGCCCCGGATGACAGCACGCATACCTGTCAGTGATCCGAACACCCGATCCCAGACAGGGATTCTTTCAATAGGTCCTGGAATTCAGCGAAACACTGAAGTCCACCTTTTCCTCCCGATGAGATTTGAGGCAGTATTGAGCCTTGGCCAGGTGGGCCGCGCTGGTGGGGTCCATGGATGCGCATACCGCACCTGGAACGGGGACCCCGCAAAAGTTTTAGAACACATGACCCCTGTCACAGATATACTCTCCCCCAGCATGCCTTGCGAGGGAAAACTCCTCTAATTAGCTGCTGGAAAAACTTGCTCTGCCAGAGCCCCTCTAGCGCCAACTGCTGGCCAGGGATGGCACTGTATCCCTGGACCACAGACTGACCCAGTGGACAATTCTGGAATGAAAGACATCTGGGATTTGAACAAATCTTGAATGGGAGCAAAGTAACTCTCCCATTCCCCACTAACTCTAGCGTAGTGCCCATGCTAAAAGCAAAGGGGGCGCTACACAGGTATTTGCACCACTTCCGGGTTCTGACTCCCGCAGGAGTCTAGCCCCTTCACATCGAGCCCCCACATCCCCCCCCCCCCCGCTGTCTTCTGGAAAACACTTTTTCCAGGAGAGAGCTGGGACCAGTGACGGCCCACCACGATACTCGCGCATGCGCAGTAGGGAATCAGGCAGTGAAGCCGCAAGGCTTCACTTCCTGATTCCCTCATCGAGAATGGCAGCGGAAGCAACCGAGGACTGAGCGATTGTTCAGCCTTGTCTGCTGATATCGCGGGAGTGCTGGACAGGTAAGTGTCCATTTTTTAAAAGTCAGCAGCTGCAGTATTTGTAGCTGCTGGCTTTAAAAAAAAAAACAAAAAAAAAAAAAACGGGTGGACCTCCGTTTTAACCGCAATGTAAATTGGACAATATTCAACTGATTGGCTCCCCCTAGGTTTGTAGTTCAATGACTTAGCAATAGAATGCAAAGCAGTGGTGCATAGCAAAGAGAAAATTATAAATGTTCTTTCAATTGCAGATATCTTTTGCTAACCTGTTTATACTGCAGTGTAATTTGTAATCCAAAGTAGGGAAGAAAAGGAGCTTTGTCTAAAGACGTATTATCACATGTGTGTTCCTCTTTAACTGTATTAAGAAGTTGATTACAGTACTAACTTTAGGCCCCAAGCACCTGCTGTGTGAGGTCTATGAAAAAGTAGATTCACCTCTGTGGAACTACAAGTATCAACAGCCAGTCTGTCAAAGAACTACTCAGCAATACTGTTATCACTATCATAATAGGTAGGGATGAGCCGAACAGCCCCCCGCGAACATTTAGAACCCCGGGACTCGAACGTTCAAATTTAAAAGTGCTAATTTTAAAGCCTAATATCCAAGTTATTGTCTGAAAACGTCTTTGAGAACCCGGGTCTTGCCCCAGGGAACATGCATCAATGGAAAAAAAGTTTTAAAAACGGTCGTTTTTTCTGGAGAAGTTATTTTAATGATGCTTAACTACTTGAGGCCCACGCTATAGCCGAATGACGGCTTCAGCGCAGACCTGAAAATCCAGGAGGACGTCATTTGACATCCTAACCTTTCCTCGCTCCCTTGGACACAGCCAATCACAGATCGCCGTGAACGGCCAATCGGAGTGGCCGTTTGGTATGCGATCTGTGCAGCCAATGAGAGATGATCTCAAATGTAAAACATATGAGATCATCTCTCATTGCCGGCTCACACAGAGACAGCGTCCTGTCAGGGAGAGAGGAGAGCGATCTGTGTCCCTTGTACATACGGACACAGATCGGTCACCTCCCCCAGTCAGTCCCCTTCCCCCACAGTTAGAACACTATTCAGGGTACACATTTAACCCCTTCCTCACCCCCTAGGGTTAACCCATTCAATGCCAGTCACATTTATACAGTAATTAGTGCATATTTATAGCACTGATCGCAGTATAAATGTGAATGGTGCCAAAAATGTGTCAAAAGTGTCCGATGTGTCCGCCATGTCGCAGTCCCAATAAAAATCGCAGATCGCCGCCATTACTAGTAAAAAAAAAAAAATAATTCTGTCCCCTATTTTGTAGGCGCTATAGCTTTTGCGCAAACCAGTCGCTTATTGCGTTTTTTTTTTAGAAATGTCCACTGAGTCAGTCTGTATTCCAGGGATGTGATACCATCCCTGGCCGGCAGTTGGCGCCATAGGGGTTCTGGCAGAGGGGTATATCTGTGACAGGGGTCTTGTGTTCTAAAATCTTTGCGGGGTCCCCGTTCCAGCATCCACCTTCAGGGTGCGCGCATCCATGGACCCCGCCGACGCGGCCCACCTGCCCAAAGTTGCAGACTACTTGGAACCTCATCCGGAGGTACAATGGGACCCCAGTGACTTACTGGGTTCCCGGTTCTATTGAAAGGATCCCAGGCTGGGTGCCGTTCGATTGGGGAGTCGGTTTGAGGAGGACCCGGAGGCAGGTTGTCCAACAGAGCCTGAACAAACCAATTGGGGATCTGGTGACCAGAGTACTGACAGGTATGCTTGCTGTCATCTGGTTACCAATGCAGAAAACTACTGGGAGGATTCGCTCCATTTATCCATCTAGCTCAGTTATTGTAATTGGCCTGTGGCAGAGGCCCTAGAGCCAGGTCTGAGAGGCCTGTTCCTCCCAGAAATCCTAAGTGACATCTCGGCTGCTAGGCTCTTGAAAGGGGTCTGTCCGGGAGCACTTTGCCCACTCAGTTGGAGTAGCGACGAGTTACAAATTGGTACTATACAGCAGTACTGACTGCTCCATTCAATATCCAGGCCTGATACTGCAAGGTTTTCTCTCTCTCTCTCTTCATCAACCTTGTCCTTCCCAATTTATGTTGATGTTGGCCTGGAGCATAAAGCATTGGAAAAAAAACTTTATTCACGGTCTGGACATTCGCTCACTGTTTTGACTCACTGCTATCACCCCTAGATATACTGCAGGGTAACTTAATACGCCGATCCCAAAACAAATCAGCGCCTCCTGCGGGGGTAGCGCTACAATAAGTAAAATAAAAAGCATGTATTATTTAGAGTAGAAGAGATACTGCGCATAGATCAGGTAGTGCAAGGGTTACAGACAGGGTTAGGGTTCACAGTGACAGACCAAACTCCCTGTTTAACGCACCGCAAACAGTCCATTTGCACAACCGCAAACTCCCCATTTATACAAGGTTGGATACCAAGCTAGCCATGTCCTGTTCCTTGTCCTCACTGACGTCATTGAATGTCTCTTCACCCAGCCACGTACAACACCAAGGGTCCCTAAAAGGTGACAACAAGCCCCCTGGGACGCCTGCTGTGGTTGGTCTTCCACCTCCTCAAAGCCACCTTCCTCCTCTGACTCCTCTTCTTCAGACTCCTCTCTCTGCGTTGCCCCTTTACATTACACAGCACCTTGCACCTCTGGGCCCCTTTACATTACACAGCACCTTTGGACCCTGTAGCGGAGTACAATATTAAGATCCACGATCTCCGCTGGTAACCAGGGTGAATCCACAGTCAGCGCTGAAAAGTAAGCCAATGTCCCAAATCCCCCCCAGTAACCGGACGAAACACAGCTCTGGGAGTCAACTGACTTTTTATTCACAGGCTTCCATATTTATATAATTCCCCATGCAAGGGGTTTCCAAACAGCCAAACAGATTTAGCAGGGGTAATACAGTGAGGACCACATGGGGAACTTAAAGCGGATGTGCCATGGGAAAAAATATTAAAAGCCAGCAGCTACAAATACTGCAGCTGCTGACTTTTAATATTAGGACACTTACCTGTCCTGGAGTCCAGCCCCGATCGCAGCAGAGGACGAGCGATCGCTCGTCTCTCTGCTGCTCCCCCCGCCATCCTCAGTGAGGGAACCAGGAAGTGAAGCGCTCCGGCTTCACTACCCGGTTCCCTACGGCGCATGCGCGAGTCGCGCTGCGCCCGCCGATTGGCTCACACGCTGTGTGCTGGGAGCCGAGTGTTCCCAGCACACAACGGGCGACAGACGGGAAGTCAGAAAAACCTGTCTTTTGCCCGTATTGTGTGGCCAGAAGTGGGTGCAAATACCTGTCTTTAGACAGGTATCTGCACCCCCCTCCCCCTGAAAGGTGTCAAATGTGACACCGGAGGGGGGGGGAGGGTTCCGATCAGCGGGACTCCACTTTAGGGTGGAGAACCGCTTTAACAGTTTGGATAATTCTCCCATCAGGCATTGCTGCACGAGGGAAAAGTCGGTTGATAGCTGGGGTCTGGGGTTATGTGTTGTGGTAGTTCGGTTTAAAACTGCCGAACACCGATTGGGCAACATAAAACGAAATACTTGAATGCTAGTGGCTTACGGCTGCTAGCATACAAATTACTATGCCCACATAAGACCCAGCAGAATACATAGCATACAATTCAGACAACCCTTTGACATGTAACGTCCAGTGTTCCAGAAGTGGCTAGGTTTGCCACAGACCCCTTTACATTACACAGCATCTTGCCCCTCTGGACCCCTTTACATTACACAGCACCCTGCACCACTGGGCCCCTTACATTACACAACTCCTGGGATGTATATATATCCTCTACACACACTAACATTAAATGACTAGCCTGCCTAACTCCAAAAAATCTCTCTCTCAAAAAAAAAAAAGCAGACTGATTGATTAGCCCTAACAAGGGCTGTTTGGGGTGCTGTTCTAACAGCAGAGATCAGAGGAGTCTTTCAGGACTGGAGTACACTGGCCTAGCTATCGCTTTCCTTATAAAATCAGCAGCAGGAACACTGTGCCTCCTCTCACTAAGAATGCAGGTTCAGAATAAATCTAAAATGGATGCTGCCCTAGAGGTGGGAGGGTCAGAGAGGGAGGGTATGCTGCTGATTGGCTGGAATGTGTCTGCCGACTGAGATAGAGGGTCAAAGTTTGCTCAATGTTAATTAATAGGAGGTGGGTCAAACATCGCATATGTTCGCCGGCGAACGCGAACAAGCGAAAATCGCCGGCGAACCGTTCTATACATCTCTAGTTACTGCTCTTCCCTGTTTTTAGCTGGATATTGGATAATGTTTGCCTTGTCATGTTCGGCAGTTTGCTTTTAAAAGGTCCACGTGATTTCATACAACAGCTGGGCTGATTAATATAAACAACAGTTGTAGACTACACCTTAATGGACCCCCTTAAACTGGAAGCGATGGGTTTCCAGGAGGCAAGGACACCATCATTTTATTCCCCCTTTCTATGCACTATTTTTGGGCATCATCATGGCAAAGTGCTGCACCTCTGTACAACCTCCTTTAGATATACCAACAAATATTCCATGCACATGCCTGTCCGATTGGATTTTTGTTATTTTACATAGTTTTACTAAATCTAAGGTTGACTGTATAAAGATTGTATGGTCAGGTTGTAACATGTATGGTTACCCTTAGTTATCTGACCATAGGTTTCCTGTTATCCCTTCTCTAGGGACCCACATGAATAGTACACAGTTCCAAATTTCTGTGACCCTCACACAAAGCCATCAGTCCCTACATCCAGATCCCAAATAAACTACAGGTACCTTTTTACTAAAAGGAGTTGTTTTTTTACTTTGGCATGTGTTCAATGCAAACACCTGACAGGATCAGAGGACATTTACAGGAAAGTTGTAGTGCACACAGGCCAGAAAAGTCATTTTTTTAGGCTCCATTCACAATTGTGAGAATTGTCATGTGACTTTGAACACAGTCACAGTCCATGGTTTTTAATGGCACACGTACAGATTGGTGCCACAAAGTCACAGCAACTTTAAAAAGGTGCCTACACTACTTTGATGACGCTTAGTACAAGAGAGTAAAGTCAGATCAAAATTGCACTGAAAATTTAGCAACTTGAGCCTTGGTAATTCACATAAGTAGCTAGATTCAGGTAGATGGGCGCATATTTAGGCCGGCGTAACGCAACATATATGCGCTACGCCGGCATAAGCCGGAGAGCAAAGTTGATGATTCACAAAGCACTTGCTCGCCAATGTGCGCCGGCCAAACTTCAAATTGGAGGCTTAAGCTGGTGTAAGTGGGTGTGAACTTATGCAAATGATTGTGTGAGCGTGGTGCAGTGGCTTACGCCCGGCCTAACTTCAACGGAGCATGCGCAGTGATGTCCAAGCCAGAGAGCCTTCTTGTGCGCATCTACGTCGGCCGAACTTCCCGTTGTACGCTGGCCTATTGGCTTGCGCCGAGCGCATAAATACGCCCAGACATGCGTCCGTCCGACGCAAAATTACATCCTGCTCCCCCCCCCCCCTGAGCGTGGCAATTTTGCTCCCGGCTTGTTTTTTTCTGTCTGATGACTACTCCTGTCAGCAAGAGGAAACAATTTTTACTGCCCAGGAGAGGGCCATCATCATCTCTGGGATGGAGGAGTTTGACGAGTTCCTCCTTGGACCTGAAAGCCGAAATACCACCCGTGCCAGGAAGCAGGAGATCCTGGACACCATAGCCACTAGCCTTGCAAAGGGCATCTCCAAAAAGATCAATGACATGCGGCTTTGTGTGCGGGAGAAACTTGCCAAAATTAACAAGCACCGGACTTGCACTGGGGGTGGACCACCCTGTGATGTAGAGCTGACGCCGGAGGATGAGCGGATCGCCCGGTGTCTGCATAGGGAGCAGGTGGAGGGTATTGAGGGGTTTGATTCCTGGCAAGAGGTCTTGAGGACAGGTAAGTGTGTTTTATATTTCCTATCTGGTGTGTAGCATGTGTGGGTGGGAGAAGGGAACATGTGACAAGTGTGTGGGTCCCCCAACATGTGACTGCTTTATGTCATCCACAGATGTGCAGGAAGGGGAGGGCACATCTGGTGTCGGTGGCCGTCCCACCACATCGTCCGAGGAGCCTCAGGAAGACCCCCAAGATGCTGTGGTGGTGGGGACTGTCCACACCTCTCCTATTGAGGTGGTGTTGGATGAGTCAGTGGACCTTAGCCAGATTGGGCTTATCATTGAGGAGTCCATGTTGATGGTTGGGCCCTCTAACACCTCCACCCCCATGATCGAAAGCCCCTCTGCATCACCCACCAGCAGGGGAACCACCTCCAGGGGCTCCCCATACGCCCGCTCAGTTGCCTCTTCTGGCCCCAGGAAGGCGACCAGGAAGACCAGGGGTGTAGCGGTGGATGTACAGGACCAGAGTGCCCAGGATCAAAGCCAGCAGACCCGGCATATGGGGGATATCTCCGGGGCATCTGCAGAAGATGGCTGAGAATGCTGGACAACTAAGGGAGGCAGTGCAGGAGGTGAGCTGCAATAGCTCTGCAGTAACCACCTGTGTGGTTGACCTGCAGGCCACCACTGCCAACCTGGTCACCAAAGTGGATTGCCTTATTGAGGCTGTTAAGGCAAATACCACTGCCGTACAGGAGGAGGGGAGACGGAGGCAGCGGACTGAGAGGGCAAACCTCACCCGTCAGCTGAGGATGCAGGCCCAGACCAACCTCTTCCTCCGCAGGATAGCCGTTGCCTTGGAGGCCAGGCAGCCGTCACCTGCCAGGACTGGGCCACCTGCGGATAAGCCCCCTCCAGATCTTCCACCCACCCCAGGCTCCCCCCAGGCAGCTGAGAAGCCAAACACCTGGCACCAGGCGCAAGCCAGCGCAAGGAAAAATAAATGCCCTTTTTTTTGTTTCTTTTCTGCTCAGGTGATGAGCTTTTTTCTTTTGTTTTCCTTTGATTTCTGCAAGCACACGGTGAGGAGTGCTGCTACAGTGTGACTGGTGTGTGAATGGGGGGGGGGGGTGTCACTCCTGCTGGTAAAGGGGTGTCACCCTCTGCCGTGTGAAAGGTGTATGAATGTACAGTGACATAATTGGAGCCTTGGCGTGGCGTTGCTGCTCCAAAGTCCCGTGCGGTGTACTTTGGTCTAATCCAATTCGATGAGGATGTGATGTGTCTGTGCTAGGGACCACAGTGGTGTGCATGCATGCATTCTCATTGTGACATGATTAATGTGCGTTTTAAACGTGAAAATATGTCTTCTGTGAGGCGTCTTCTGATTTCTGCTCCCACAGCAGACGGGGTACCCTCGGGCAGGGGGGGATTGTGTGGTTGGGGGGTCAGGTCATCACGTATATTAATCTGCAGGCCCCTTCTCACGGCAAAGTTGTGCAGCATGCACCGATGATCTGGCACACAAAGTTTGGGGAATACAACAGGGTACCCTCAGACTGATCCAGGCATCGGAAACGGGACTTCAGGAGGCCGACACCATCCCCTTGTCCTGCTAATGTGAGTGCTCAGCTAGCTCAGCTCGTCCGTAACGATGCTGCAGCTGCTCTCCAGCTGACCTGTGTCCGTCTGGTGCAAAGTTATTCCACCTTTTTGATGGAATAACTTTAGGCCTGACGCAACACTTGCGCGCACCGGACTTGGCCTACGTCGGGCTCACTTACATTCGCGAATCAGCGTATCTCCCTAATTTGCATGTTTAAAGAGGAAATCAATGCGAGTGGAAGATACGTCGCACCTAAATATGCGCCCAAGTTAGGCCGGCTTAGAAAAGTTGCGTCGGTCGGAGGAAGCCTATTTTCAGGTGTATCTTGTTCTGTGGGTACGGAACAAAAGCGCGGCGGCGCACATATACACCTACGCCACGTATCTGTAGATAAGTCGGCCTAACTCTTACTGATTCTACCTAAAGGTCCAATTGCCTACAGAAAGAAGAAGAAAAAAAAATGATAAACCATGCATAGGGCTTGGGGCGGAGGGCTGGCAACGGCTCGATTCAGCCAGAATATCTGAGACTCCCCCCCCCCCCCGACTGAGGGGGTCACAGCGGGACATGCAATACTCGGTAGCCCAGTAAATAGCACGGGTATCAACTACCAAAGGACTACGTGAGTAAAAGAGCAATATAAAAGGCATTGCACTGTGGATATAAATATAAATCTGCATATTGCATATAGCACTTATATTTCATATTGCACGTGGTATACTGCATATTGCCAAAGTCAAAGAAGTTAGAGACATGCCTGGTTAAAAGACTGTATTAAAAGAAGTGCAGTATATTGTCATAGTTTTTCTACAGACCACAGGCTCGGTAAATGGGACACATTACATAGTGCGCAGTATAGTAAGAGTGACTTTTGTATTGTTATACTATATATGGCAGCCAGAAGCTGAAAACCACTGAAGATCAATTAAGCCACGGGCTATAAGACATATGGATATTTGTGCAGGCTGTAGAAGATAAAGCGGTCAGCCAAGCTGAGCAACTACAACATATGTAATAAAGGTGAGATGTGTTTCCGCGCCAAATTATTTAAGTATAATTATAATTCACTAATGAAATCAATTAACCACTTAGTGATAAGTGAATTGCTCTCTGCTGGGAATTACTACTTAATATCCAGCTGCTTCTCTGTGTGAAAACAAACAATATATTGTGCAATGGAATCTAATGGGGGGAAGAGGGCGCTAGTAAAAAATACCGCTATTGGGGTGTTGAAAAAGTGATCCCAAATGGTATATGTGGGAAATGTGTATATGGTACACTCTAATGTCTAAACAATTAAACCAAAAAATATCTCGATTTGACCATATGCAATCACAGTGCTAAAATAGCACACACACTGGTGACCTCAGTGAAAGTCCAAAAAAACACTATCCAAATAGTGCGTCTTATTGCGGTACTCAAAACCATATGCAAAATTAAATAAAACAGTCCATGTGTGCTTATTGACAAATCCAAACGATCATTAGAGCATGCAAAAACGGATCTTGAGTGTTGCTACAGCCACCACCATTAATACATTTGCACCCGAAGTGATCTTGCTAAAAGGGAGGCTTACCAAAGGCAGTGGACCCCTTTCATATGAATTGGGTCAGATAAGCTGAACAGGTGTTAGTGCCTGCACACTGATGATAACGTGCAGACTGCAGATTCAATGCCAGTGATGATCAGGATTCCATCCAAAAACATTAACAGAGAGAAAAGCTATAGTGCATTACCGTTTATTTTAAAATCACATAACATAAAAAGCTGATTGGCCCCTTACTTGGAGAGTGCCTGCCCGGCACTAGGACTGCATGCGTCTAACAGGACCCTCAGCTGTGTGGGTTGCTGTGTGAAGAGGCGCGTTGTTCAATTGCAGCGGCATGCGGGATCAGCTGGTGTGCTGAGAAAGTGCCAGACTAGCCTCCGACAATTGTTTCGTGGGATACCACGTCATCAGGGGGGTGTGTCTGACCGCTGGGGATTCTGGTTTATGTAGGCAAGGGAGAGTCAATCTGGACAAGGGGTGGGCGTATCCTAATGACGCATGCACTCCTACTGGCGTGCAATAGGCTTCCCTTACAATTGCTCAAAAAACGTTACACCATACTAACGCACATCAAAGGAATTACAAACATAAAAATACTTTAAAAAATGGTAATCAGGCTAGTTGAATACCGAGTCTGTGATACCATTTTTTAAAGTATTTTTATGTTTGTAATTCCTTTGATGTGCGTTAGTATGGTGTAATGTTTTTTGAGCACTTGTAAGGGAATCCTATTGCACGCCAGTAGGAGTGCATGCGTCATTAGGATACGCCCACCCCTTGTCCAGATTGACTCTCTCTTGCCTACATAAACCAGAATCCCCAGCGGTCAGACACGCCCCCCTGATGACTTGTAACCAAAAATACAAGTGGCAAAAGCACAGCTGCAGCCAATAAAGAGGTGGAGATAGAACCAGCACTAAACCCCCCTCCCACTGCGAGTACCCCCACGCTAGGCGATGTGTTCCTTGTGGTTAATGCTTGCAAACAGACACTAGGGGAACTGTGTGAGCAAATGAAGGGTATTAAAGAAGAGTTGGTTGCAGTGCGACAGGAACTTCAAAGAACAAATGAGAGGTTAACGGAGGCAGAGGGAAGGATATCCCAAATAGAGGACGAATTATACCCAGTAAAACAAGAGGTTAAAATAATGAAAGAACAAATGAGCAAATCCGATGAGAAAATGGATGAAATAGAAAACAGGCTTCGCAGGGATAACGTGCGACTAGTGGGACTACCGGAAAAATGTGAAGGGACTAATTCAACAGAGTTCCTGGAAAATTGGTTTAGAAAATTATTTGGAAGAGAATGCTTCACACAACAGTTTGATAGAAAGAGCACACAGAGTTCCAGCTAAACCTCCCCCTTCTGGTGGACACCCACGATCAATGTTAATGAAATTCCTGAATTACAGGGATAAAGTAACACTATAGAGAAAGAGTAGAGAAGTGGGGAATATCTTCTATGAAGGATTTAGGGTCTCATTATACCCCGACTTCTCACCCTCTCTACAGAAGCTTTATAGATGTTAAACGCAAAATGCAGAAATTTGAACTTACGTATGCCCTGTTATATCCAGTGAGGCTACGAGTAGCAGCACTGGATAGGACTTTTTTCTTTGATACCCCAGAAAGTGCAGCGGCATGGCTGGAGGACAAAAAGGATCAGCTTTCAACAAAAGGAAGGGACACTTAAGGAAGGGATATAGGAAGATTAAATGGGGAAGGAGAGGAAGTGAACTAAAATAAAATGTATTATAGAGGTGTCGGGTGGAGGGGGACATACATCACATGAGGGAGGAGAATGGATTGGGAATGCAATGTAAAGGAATTTGGTATGTGGAACGAATGGGGAGGTGGGCGGGGGGTAGGGGAAAGTATGGTAGTGAAAAGATTGGGGATGTATGGACCGATCACAAAAAAAGCCCCTGGATTACCTAGGAAGGTGGGGGAGGGAGGGAGAATAGGAAGGTGGGTGGGAGGGGGGTAAGGTATTATTGGGGGTTATTTCAGAAAATATAGAAGGGTTCGAACACAGTGAGGGTAAAGCATCTATCTATCTATGTGTGTGTGTATATATATATATATATATATATATATATATATATATATATATATATATATATATATATATATATATATATATACATACATACACACACACACACACACACACGTAGACAGTGCACATGGATGGGATCCCTAAAAAATTCAAAAACACTTTTTTTTAATAAAATGAAGATAAAATACACAAGTAAATTAAGAAATGATAGTACATCTACACGGATGTTTCACAAGAGCACGATAAAATGTACGATTACAATAAGTATTAAAAGTGGGGAAGCCATAGGGCTATACCCTCTGAAGATAAAACAAATTAGGAGCACACGTGCACAGATAGATTTTTTTTTTCTCATAAGATGTGACATGGTAGTCACAGGTGTTTTTTTTAGGAAGCCTTCGGCTTTTTAGATTTCACGTTTTATTGTTTTTTTTTTCCTTTATATGGATGGTTCCTATGCAACCGAGTGTTGAGAATTGGATCCTGGAATGTCCGTGGATTGGGCACTCCAGTTAAGAGAGCTGCTGTATTTGATATGCTGGATGTATATGAGGTAGGACTGATCTGTCTGCACACTATACCAATGAAATTAAGAAACAAGTCCAGAGTAAGACATTTCAATATCAATACCACTCAGTACACACCTCCTATTCAAGGGGAGTGTCTGTTATGGTTAAAGGAGGAGTGTTGTTTACGTGTAGACAGATCAGTATTGATGAAGAGGGGCGGTATATTTTTCTTTATTGTGTAATTGAGAACAAGGAATATGTCTTAGCAAATATATATATCCCAAAGCCATTTAAACTGGAAGTTATGTATAAACGAATGAATTTTATGATGGATAAGTCGGGTATCCCAGTTATAGCAGTGGGGGATTTTAATGAGGTTATAAATAAAGAAAGGGATAGATTTCCAAAGGGAAACAAACCAAATATTAATGAGAGTCGGTTGTCTGTTTCTACAGGAAGCAGGATTGTTTGATGTATGGAGAGAGAGAAATCCAGAGGTGTTGCAGTACTCTTGTTGCTCTAGCTCCTATAATACACTTTCAAGGATAGATTTGGTACTGGGTAATGCCGAAGCATCTCAAATCATAAAGGGAATTGAATACCAGCCTAGAGGGGTATCGGATCACTCTTTGGTAACAATAACTGTGTGTTTAGAGATGAAGAGGTCTAATAGGACATGGAAAATCAGTCCATTGTGGTTTGCATTAATAGGGAAACCAGAGGAGATATTAGGTAAATTAAAAGTTTATAGAGATCAATGAAGGAACTGCGACACCGGACGTGATGTGGGATGCGTTGAAAGCGTTCCTCAGGGATTTATGCATTCAACAAGTGTCAAACTAAAAAAGTATCAAGAGAATGGGAAAATAGGATAAGAGAGGAATTAGCGTACACCGAAAGGGAATATATTGAAGACCCAACATTAGATAAGCAAAGGATATGGTTGTATAAGCAACAAGATTATAAAAATGTAATAAGAAAAATCAGAGAATAAGAAATTATTCCAGAAGCAAGTTGCCTTTGGGGAAGGGGAAAATGTTGGGAGAATGCTGGCACACTTAGTGAGAACTAACTCCTCCCCATCCACAATAACTGCCATTAAAAAACCGAGCGGAGGAATATCTACCCGAGTGTCAGAAATAACAGACACATTTAGAGAATACTAAGAAAAGTTATATAAATCGCAGGGTGTTGTGGGAACGGAGAAGTTGGAACTCTTTTTTAAGAACTTAGAGATACCAACTCTCACCGAGATAGAAAAAGAGCAAATGGAGGCCCCAATAACTCTTGAAGAGATACAAACAGCAGTGGCAGAAATGGCAAACCAGAAATCACCCGGACCAGATGGGCTCCCTGTGGAAACCTACAAATACTATGGGAAAATACTGCTTCCAGAACTCCTTAAAGTGTTAAATTGGGCATTGAAGGAGGGGAAATTGCCCACCTCGATGACTGAAGCAACAATAATAGTATTGCATAAGGAGGGGAAGGACCCGTTAGACTACATCATATAGACCCATTTCCCTTTTATGCGCAGATGCCAAAATATTGGCTAAAGTAATGGCGACCAGGTTAAATAAAATTATTGTAAGACTAGTACATCGAGACCAAACTGGGTTTATACCGAGTACATCGACTAGTATGAACATTAGGAGGGTATTTCTTAATATACAAACACCAACAAAGAACAAGGGTACAAGAGCAGTAATGTCCTTAGATGTAGCCAAAGCTTTTGATAGTGTGGAATGGGAGTACATGTGGCATGCTTTAGAAGTCTTTGGGTTTGGCCCAGTGTTTATTAGGTGGATTAAAACACTTTATAATGGTCCCAGTGCGAGAATCAGCGTCAATAATGACTATTTAGGTAAGATTCAGTTCGAGAGATGCACGAGGCAGGGGTGCCCATTGTCACCCCTATTATTTGCTCTGGTAATGGAACCATTGGCCATTGCAATAAGGGAAGACATATAAATGGAGGGATTCGTGAGACCGACAGGGGAGGAGAGAATCGCACTCTATGCGGACGATGTTCTCCTCTTCCTCAGGGACACAAATCACTGACTATAGCAATGACTATATTTAGAGATTTTGGGAAATGATCAGGATTGGTAATAAACTGGGAGAAATCGGCATCAATGCTGATAGATCCAATAGAGAGCCAAACCCTAGCAGAAATCCCCCAGATGGAGAAAGTCGAGATAATGAAATACTTAGGAATATTTATAACAAGCGATCCCAATAAATATATAAAGAATAATTTAGTTCCTCTCCTGTCTAAATTTAAAAAGAAAATCCAAATCTGGCGGTACCTGCCCTTGTCAGTGGCGGGGAGATGCAACTTGATTAAAATGCTGTGGATGCCCCAATTATTATATATACTGCATAATGCACCAATATGGATACACAAGAAATGGTTTAGGAAAATAGATACACTGTTTAGAGAACTATTTTGGAAAGGGGGTCACTCTAGAATCAAGCTGCAAATACTGCAATTACCTACACGAGAGGGAGGAATGGCAGTACCACACCCACAATGCTTTTTGGCAGCACAGCTGCAGCATATAGGGGTGAGAACTGAATCAGGAGGGGATATAAATGGGGGATTGATGTTTCTAGGGGCACCCCATATGACAGCGGTGGAGGTACTGGAGGCCAATTCCTTTATTAATAGAATTCCAACGGTTAAGATGGCCCTTAAAGTATGGTATGGTAAGTAAAGATACTAGAAGGGCAGGAAGGAATGACAGAATACACACCACTTTGGGATAATAGAAATCTTCAGGAACTAGAGTCAGTTGGGAAAATTAATGAATGGGCAGCTAAGGGGATAGTTAGATTGGCACAGTTATATGAAGGAAGAACTATAAAAACATTTGCTGCAATTAGAAAGGAATATGATGTACCCAAACATACATTCTATAGATACCTTCAAATTAGACACGCTTTAGACGTTCAGTTTAATAGAGTTGGGCCAATATGGGTTAAGACTCTTATTCTCCAGAAACTGAGTAACTGGAGTAAGACGAAGGGATTTATTTCCGAGGTCTACTTATACATATGTAAGGAGAGCATTGAAGGCCCAGAAAAACTTAAAAGTAGAGCAAAATGGGAGGAAGACCTAGGGACTATAACAGAAGATCAATGGAGGAAGGTATTGGAAAGAGGGCATTCGGTTACAGTCTCGCCAGCACAGAGATTTTCCTTCCTAATACATAGGACATATTATACACCTAAGAGATTATTTAACTTTGGATGGAGAGTGGATGCAGGATGCCCCAGATGCCATTTAATACATATGATATGGAGGTGCCCGAAACTGTTCAGGTATTGGAGGGGGATATTGGACACCATTAATAAGATATATAAAACAAAGTTGGAGATGAACCCTAGATTATGTATCCTGGGTCTAGGGGAAGAAATAAGTAGAATGACCAGTACACCAAAAGCAGTGTTGAGATGCTTTTTTCAGGCAAGAAAGTTAATAGCTCAGAGGTGGCAAGCAGGGAACCCCCCATCAGTAAAGGAATGGATTAACGTAGTTACAGAGACAATCTGGAAGGAGAAAGTGGTTTATACCAAGAGAGGGAATATCAGGGAGTTTGGTAAAATGTGGAACCCTTGGCTGAAAGAAATGAGATACCCCGTGTGAAAGAAAACCCAATAAAGCAGAAGGTTAGAGTAGGGAGGGGGGAGGGGAGGGAAAAGGGTAAAACAAAAGGTGGAATATTGAAGATATGTATGAAATATGTGAAACAGAAATGGTAAAAAGAACATATAAAAATATATGATTGTAACCATCTGTTGTTTTTAAAAGATGAAGAAAATCAATAAAGAATATGAAATAAAAAAAAAAAAAAAGCACACGTGCAGTAACAGCAACTGCGTTTATGTGCAATTAAATAGCACACGTGCAGTAACAGCAACTGCGTTTATGTGCAATTAAATAGCACACGTGCAGTAACAGCAACTGCGTTTATGTGCAATTAAATAGCACACGTGCAGTAACAGCAACTGCGTTTATGTGCAATTAAATAGCACACGTGCAGTAACAGCAACTGCGTTTATGTGCAATTAAATAGCACACGTCCACTAACACTGAGTACTATGTTTAGGTGTAAACTAAACAGCATGCAGGCAATACAACACGTTGGAGCACTGCAGCTAGCACAATCTACTGCCTAACAAATAGGAATAGCTGATCTATCTAAGCTATACAGTGTATAAAATATAAATACACACACACACACACACACACATATATACATACACACACACACACACACACACACACACACACACACACACACTAGGATGTATATATATCCTCTACACACTAAATTTAACTAAACTGACTAGCCTGCCTGATCTATCTATCTATCTGGTAGAAAAGACACTGTCTCTCCATCTGACTGTCTGATGTGGTCTGTATAGTAACAACGCCGCAACACACTACACGCGGCCGCCTTGCAGGCGGACTTCTATAGTGTGGGGCGTGTACTAAACCCAGAGCCATAATTGGCCAAAGCCACCCTGGCTTTGGCCAATTATGGTTCTTGTTTTTTTTGCGCGCTGTGATTGGCCAAGCATGCAGGGTCATGGTGCATGCTTGACCAATCATCAGCGCGCAATGCCGCAGTGAATTATGGGCCGTTGCAGTCACTCAAATTTGGTGCGAACGACCCATTTTGTTCGAAATTCGTCGAACGTACGAACAGAAAATGTTCGAGTCAAACATACATTTGCATCGAACACAAAGCTCATCCCTATTGAAGAGGCCCCCAATGGCAGCTCAAGAGTTGGCCATGTGGCAGGTTTCCTTTCAACTCCACAATGCTCCTGTGAATGATTAGGCTTAATTTCAGAACATACTGGAATAAGATGGCCGCTATGACCAATAGTTCACCAAGATAAATAAAACATGGAATCAGATGCATTAATGCTTGTTTATTAAGTACAAACTGCATGCCATATGTGTAAACAGCCACCACCATAAGTGAAACCTATATGAAGTGCCAATTGCTATGGTTATTGACCAAAGTTGGATGTCCTCTTCAGTCCGTCTGTATCTCCTTCACCCGCTGCTCCAGTTCCTGGACAATTTTGGCCAGTTGAGTGGGGTCCTGGTGGAAGAGAGCATAGAACTGTCTCCCCTGCTCTAGATAAGAAGTCTGAATGGAATGTTTCTTACGTTCCAGATCCCCTAGGCAGTCCAGACATAACTGATTAAACTGTGAAACACCAGAGGAGAGCACTTCAAAGGCCAGAGTGAGGTTCTAGGGGTAAGAAAATAAAACTGCTTAGAATGGTTGTCAATTTATGAAAGAAATACTCTACTGGTCAGGAAACCCTACTCAATGAGGAAAAGAAAAAACTAAAAAAAATAGGTTTGAAAATCTTGTTTGCGCACCATAGTTTCTCCAGTACAAGAAACATGGCACCCACGGATCTCTCTCTGCTTCCTCCTTCTTTCCATTATAACAAACATACACTAAAGTAACAGAGAATACCAGTTTAGGAACCATTAGCAGGATTTCACTGGAACCTGCAACTTAAAAGCCCAAAGTCCAAAGTCATCGCTTCATACAGATCTAACCTGGCAGGGTGCAACACCACCTAATGCCACGTACACACGGTCAGACTTTTTACTGGGCAAATCTCCGTCTGAACTTCCAACGGAAAAATAGAGAACCTGCTCTCAAAGTCAGACGGAATTTCACAGAGTCTGACCGTGTGTACGTGGCATTAGGTGTTGCAACCTGCCAGGTTAGACCTGTAGAAGCTATGACTTTACTTTTGACTGCTACATTTGTATTGCAGTGCATGTGCCCATCTATTATAGACCCTTATTTTATGTCCATGCATCAACCACCCGAACCTATACTGCATGCAGGTTAACTGAGACTGCCAAGTGCACCGATTTTTTTTTACTGTTGGCAACTATGAAAGTGTTCCATAGGAAACCATGTTAGATGAACTGTAGTGCAAATCTGCAAAATGCACTAACTGCATAGGTGTGAATTCAGCCTTACCGAGCTCCACGTTTTAACCCTCTCAATACCAGCATGTTTATTTCATTACTAAAAAACTGGGGCAAAAAGATCCTTTGGGCATCTACTAAAGGGCCAATTCAGGTTTTTTGTACTGTCCTTGCATTTTTATTTGCTACAGTATGTAGTACTTCATAATATAAGGATTTTTGGTCTTTTCCCCTTCATATATTAAAAAATAAAACCCAGGGTGGTTATTAAAACTCAAATCAGAGCTAAAGCTACAGTATTGAGAAAAAATAAAATAAAAATTCAGGTGCAGGGTTACATGATAGCAGTGGCGTCACTAGGGTTGGTGTCACCCGGTGCGGTAAAACATGGTGTCACCCCCCCCTCTAGGCTGCCCAGCACCAAGCAGGCAGTGCATGGGCATGGGGCGCACCACAAACCAGCCCCTGTAAATGATAGTATAGGGCAGTATAGTGGCAGGTTGGTGTAGTGGGGTGGTATAGGACAGGTTAAGGTGGTATAGGGCATGTTGGGGTGGTATAGGGTAGTTTGGGGTTGCATAGGGCAAGTTAGGGATGGCATGGAAAAGGTTGGGGTGATACAGGGCAGGCTGGGATTGCACAGGACAGGTTGGGGTGATACAGGGCAGGCTGGCATTTCACAGGGCAGGCTGGGTGGTACAGAGTAGGCTGGCATTGCACAGGGCAGGCTGGGTGGTACAGAGTAGGCTGGCATTGCACAGGGCAGGCTGGGTGGTACAGAGTAGGCTGGCATTGCACAGGGCAGGCTGGGTGGTACAGAGTAGGCTGGCATTGCACAGGGCAGGCTGGGTGGTACAGAGTAGGCTGGCATTGCACAAGCCAGGCGGCACAGGGCAGGCTGGGATTGCACAGGGCAGGCTGGGATTGCACAGGGCATCTTGGAACTCTATGTAGTGACACTGCAGAGTAACTTACTTCCATAGCATGAATGCAGATGAAGACCTGGGCTTGTGGGCGGGGCTACTGTGTCCTCACCTCTAGCTGCAGCATCATCAATGGTGAAGGAGTCTGTGGGAGGAGAAGAGGAGGCAGCCACACCTCTGCCCAATAAACTCCGGCTCACACGGGGATAGTCTGACTGAGGAATGTTACGCTCCAATCAATACAGTACGGTGCAGGGGCGGACTGACCATTCGGTGAGTCGGGCAGTGCCCTAGGGCCCAGTGGGGGGGGCGGGGGCCCGGCCGGCTCAGTCTGTCCCTGAAGGTGCCCGCAGCAGCGCAGATAATTATGCAAAATTTAAAAAAAACTGTACCCCCGAGGAAGCAGTGCTATGGAAACATTGCCTGTGGCTGTGCGAGCAGCTCAGAGGTGTTTGTTGGCTGGGATGGATGGCTCATCAGAGCCCCGAGCCGTGCGGGGATATTCAGAGACAGGCGCTCCAGCCACCTCTCCCCCTGCTCTCTCCTGGGGAATCCAGCTGAGGGGGCCATAAGTCTGCCGTGGGTTACAGTCTGAAGGAGCTGGAGCCTCCAGGCAGAGAGCACTGCACATAGAGGAGAGCTGACTGAGTCAGCTTGGAATTTCCAAATGGCATCCATCCACACTGATCTGCCTTGTCCAGCAGCAGGTCAGTGTGATAATGAAATCACTGCAGTTACTGTGTCGGTGTGTTGTTCCAAGAGCCATGCTGAGTGTTACTTCCTGGTTCCTTCCTTCTTGCCCTGTGCTGTGCCTATTTACCAGATCAGGTGCTACTCACTAATGCACACTGATATCTGGTACACTGAATGCCACTCAACGCACTCAGTGTATAGATATCAGTGTTATATATAGGGAATAGCACTTAGCCCTGGTTCACATTGGAGCAATTTTCCATGCGATTTGACATGTCAAATCGCATGGTAAAGGCACTACCTGAATCAGTGCGATGCCCCATTTTTGGCGCAGCACCGATTCCCAAAAGTAGTTTCTTTACAACTTTTGCTGACTTTGGGGTGCAATTTCCATCGACATCTGTGCAGCAACCCGCTCAGATGTCTCTGAAATCGCCCGCCAAACTCGCACTGACATGCGGGTATAAAATCGTGCGGGTTTAGCTGAACTTGCATGATTTAATTCCTGCTGTCAGTGTAAACCTGGGTGTAAGTGAGTGTTATTCCCTATATATAAATTACATAAAATCATTGAAATGCTTTTCCCTAAGTCCCCTTTCACACTAGGATGTTTTTCATGCGCTTTTGGGCTAAAAATAGTGCCTGTAAAGCACCTGAAAAATGTCTCCCCAGCAGTGTAAATGTGAAAGCCAGATACTTTCACACTGAGGCGATGCGCTGGCAGGACGTTAAAAAATGTCCTGCAAGCAGCATCTCTGCCCATTGAAATGCAGCGGCACTTTGCAGGTTGTTTTATCCCTTTTTCAGACACTAGTGGGGGTTAAAAGTGCCCCACTAGCGGGCGAATACCTCCACAAAAATTATGGTAAAGCGCTGCTGCCGCCACCCCAGTGTGAAAGCGGCCTGATACTGTCATCTGTACACTAAGAATGCACCTTACATTGGTGATCAGTGGGAAGAATGTTCCTTACATGGTGATCAGTGAGAAGAATGTTCCTTACATTAATGATCAGTGAGAAGAATGTTCCTTACATTGGTGATCAGTGGGAAGAATGTTCCTTACATTGGTGATCAGTGAGAAGAATGTTCCTTACATTGGTGATCAGTGAGAAGAATGTCCCTTACATTGGTGATCAGTGGGAAGAATGTCCCTTACATTGGTGATCAGTGAGAAGAATGCTCCTTACATTGGTGATCAGTGGGAAGAATGTTCCTTACATGGTGATCAGTGAGAAGAATGTCCCTTACATTGGTGATCAGTGGGAAGAATGTCCCTTACATGGTGATCAGTGAGAAGAATGTTCCTTACATTAATGATCAGTGAGAAGAATGTTCCTTACATTGGTGATCAGTGGGAAGAATGTTCCTTACATTGGTGATCAGTGAGAAGAATGTTCCTTACATTGGTGATCAGTGAGAAGAATGTCCCTTACATTGGTGATCAGTGGGAAGAATGTCCCTTACATTGGTGATCAGTGAGAAGAATGCTCCTTACATTGGTGATCAGTGGGAAGAATGTCCCTTACATTGGTGATCAGTGAGAAGAATGTTCCTTACATTGGTGATCAGTGGGAAGAATGTCCCTTACATGGTTATCAGTGGGAAGAATGTTCCTTACATTGGTGATCAGTAGGAAGAATGTTCCTTACATTGGTGATCAGTGGGAAGAATGTTCCTTACATTGGTGATCAGTGGGAAGAATGTTCCTTACATTGGTGATCAGTGGGAAGAATGCTCCTTACATTGGTGATCAGTGGGAAGAATGTCCCTTACATTGGTGATCAGTGGGAAGAATGTCCCTTACATTGGTGATCAGTGGGAAGAATGTCCCTTACATTGGTGATCAGTGGGAAGAATGTCCCTTACATTGGTGATCAGTGGGAAGAATGTTCCTTACATTGGTGATCAGTGGCAAGAATTTAATTCCTATAATAAACATTTATTTTGAACATTGTGTAGAGAAATTCTTTGCAATGTGGGCAGTGCAATATGTAGGTGGGACTTTGTGTGGATGTAGCTTGAATGTGGGCGGGGACACAGGGGGCCCCATGATCTTTTTCCCGGGGGCCCCATGAGCTGTCAGTCCGCCCCTGGTACGGTGTTTAGTGGCGCGGCGGCCCCGGTGTCACCACTCTGGCGGGTGTCACCTGCTGGGCATGTCAGCTTAAAAAAAAAAAAACGGGATGGTATCACCCCTCTAGCAGGTGTCACCCGGGTGCGGACCGCACCCCCCTAGCAACGCCTCTGCATGATAGAGCAAAGTGGGTGCAACATTCTGGTCCTCAAGTGGTTAAAATATGTAGTGATCTTGCAATGAATGTCCTTCTGGCACTTCCAGTTATGGACTGACAATCTCCCAGTTGTGCTTCTGCACAATCACCCGCCACATGCACCACTGAGATCACAACTGGTCATGTATATGTAACACTGATTTAGCAAACCAATGGATCCAGAGGGCAAAAATATAGGGAAAGCAAGCCCATTTAGAGACCACGTGGTAATACAAGAATGTGGCGGAAAATGCATTAGCTTTATGGAATACACACACAAGGTGGTTCAAGGTGGTCTATTCAGGGTTTGGATCTACTTTAAAGAAATATAGGGGAGTTTCACATGCTAGATTGCCATATGAAGTTATGTCTGTTAGGAAAGTACTTACTGGATCTCGCAGTTGCAAGTTCCGTGTACCACAGCACAAGCACTGATGAAGCTCCTCGCAGTCCTGTTCCAAGCTGGAGGTCTGCGGAAGAGGGCCACGATGGATGCTACTCAGTGTCATCAGCTCCTGGTGAAGAGAACCAGCTTGGCGCTGGAGGGCTTCATACTTTGGAAAAAGTTCTTTTTGCCTTGATGGGTTCTCTAGCATCATTGAGAGCCTGAAAGAAGTCAGACAGACAATATCAATGAGCAAAGGAGAGAGAAGAGAAATACAGAAAGAAAAGAAAAAAAAATATTATATTCTTAAATTGTAAAGCCAAAAGCGGTTTTAATAGGTTTTGGGGCATAACCCGTTTTATTTTTGCCATCTTTGTCCCATTAGGAACATCTTTAATATCACTTTCTGTTGAGTCAACACATGTGTGATTCATTTCGTACGAATCGAAAATACAAATTTTCGAAAATTCGTACACATTCGTAAATTTATATTCTTACAAATTTTATAGGAAATTTTGTTTCGGGAGTGGGAGACTGCTCAGACTGGTATTGGTAGTCGATGGGAGATTCAGAATTGGACAAAATAAGAATGTTCGTTATAAACTTTTATCATTGTCATAATAATTACGATTATTCGTTATGATGAAGTTAAAGACCCATGAAGTCAGCACAGCACAGGGATGATGGGAGCCCCTCATAATGAGCACAGCACAGGGATGGTGGGAGCCCCTCATAACGAACGTTCGCAATTGTTACAAAAAGTTCACGAATCTAAAAACATAAAAATTTGTATTTCGTACAAAAAACAAATCCAAATTGAAATTCGGACACAAATTTCCATTCAATACGAAACAAAACAAATTTATTGGCACGCACATGTCTAATACCCAACGTGAGGGGAATCCTCTCGGGTGTCAAGTTATCCCATTGGAAGATGACCCGTGGTCACCTGATCTGGTGACAACTCAATTTTGAGGTTTCAGCCATCCAGGTGGCACAGAACCCCCCCCCCCCGATCACCTGACTCCACCCAAAAAAAAATACCCAAGAAAATCCTGCCAATGGGTTGAGACACCCCATTCATTCCTAATCTGTCCTTGCTATGCCCTTCTCTTATCTAATGCCACCAGATAACTGGCCACCTAGCAACAAAAGTGCAGCAATACCAGTTTTAGGGCTAAATCAATTGACCCAGAAATTGGCCAAAGCAACCATCGCCTGGCAACTAAATTTGCTAGCAACCGCCTAAACATCAGGGTGCTACACAGGGGGAACATAAAACAAACAAAAACACACACCAGCAATCAGCAGATCGCTGGTGCCATGCAGGTCTCCAGCAGAGCTGTCCGTGTATCTGTGTGCCCGTACATCCCGAATAAATGAATGAAATGAAATGGAGCTAGTATGCAATGCACACTAGCACATTAACTACCTTCTTTAATTTTTTAAAAAGCGTAAGTAAACCACCAGCTTTTGAAAACACAAACACACACACACACACACACACACGTCAGTACTCTAGCTGTACAGAGAACTCAGTATGCTCTTCTCCAATGAAGAGACTTGTCCCGACTCCCCCACTGCACAGCCATTCACTGGAAAGCTCAGTGTGATGTCGCTTCTCCTCCCCCAAGCTCTTGTGCAACTGAGAACGGAGGGAATGCGAAAAAAAACCTTCAGCATTAAAAGCAACATATATTTCAACTCCCTTGATAAAAATCCATGAAAGGTGGAATCTAGCTGGGCGCCATGCATCAAAAAGCCAGTAGGAGTGCATATTCCTCACCCAGGAGGAACCAATTCTCAGGTCCGGCTTTTTTTCACCAGAACAATTTTCCTTCCATAAAAACTATGGTAAAAACAAAGGAGTAATACGTAAAACACTTCCGAGCTTTGAGTCAAACCTGACCACAAAGGAACAAAGCGGAACCAAAAGTGCACTGAAATAGCCATTAGCAGAACAATTGGAAGCGAACATCACACATCTTAATGTGCAGGCTGTGGGGCCATTCTCAGGTGGTACAGGCTGAGCAGCATGGAGCCAGAGGAAAAGGTTTCTCAGCAGAATAGGAAATTAAAAAAAATCTAAATCAAAACACAAGGTGAACAAGAATGTTGGGACAAACAATTTAAAGTATAAAAATGGCTCCAAAAACTTCAATAACCTGCTAAACCGACATAAGAAGCAAAACAAGACAAGACTTTAAAGGCAAAAAAAAAAAAAAAAAAACACTCCACCAACCACACACACACACCACAAAGATAAAAACACAATACTGACTCCCCCATTACACAATCTATAGCTCTTTTTTTTAAAACCGATGTACTACTCACCTTAAAAAGGGGTTGTAAAGGTTAGTTTTTAATTTTCTAAATGGGTTCCTTTAAGCTAGTGCATTGTTGGTTCACTTTTCCTTAGATTTCCCTTCTAAATTTTTTCACTTCCTGTCCCTCCTCCGTAAGCTTGCCCCCATCATCTGAGACTTCTTGGCTGGGGGTTAGTCAGCGTGCTTGCCCCCTCCCTTGGGACTACATCCATGTAGGGAGATGCTGTGTATTCAAAAGTGTCTCCCCACAGGGATGTAGTCCCAAGAGAGGGGGCGAGCACGCTAACCCCCAGCCAGAACGACGTAAGGAACAGGAAATGAAAAATTCAGACAAAAAAAAAAAAAAAAACACATTTAGAAGAAAAAAAACAAACAAAAAACAAAACAAAAAACAAAACCCTGAAGGAAAAAAGGAACCCATTTAGAAAATTAAAAACAAACCTTTACAACCCCTTGAATCTGCCATTCAACAGCTTGTATACTCGTGTAGCGCTACCCCCTGCAGGAGCTGCTGTTTGATTCAGGATCGGCTTTCTAGGTTACCTTCTTGACTTGGTCTAGGGGTGACTTCTGTGAGTATGAATAAGAGCAAGTGTCCAGACACAAATTCAGTTTCAAAACTTTATTCCAAGGCCCCAAACTGGCCAACATCGAAAAGGCACATGACAGGAAAGAAAGCCGATGAGAGTAGAGGAACTTTAGTATCAGGCCTCTAGGTGTTAGGAGAGAGCAAGCCTGCTCTCAGCAATGATAAAAATCAATATGTCGCCACCCAATCAGGGTGGGTAAAGTGCCCCCGGACAGGCAGATATTTAGTGCCTAGCAACCGGAGAGTCACCTGCAAAGGGAAATCACTGGGAGGATACAGGCCTCTGCCACAGGCCTGCCTCAGGGCCTCTGCCACAGGCTGGACAAGTTAGGATTTAGAAAAGTCAGGTTGAGTAGATCCTCCCAGTTAGTTCAATCAAGGTCACCCCCTGACAGTCTGAGCATACCTGTCATAGGGTGCGGTGACTGGATCCCCGGTGGTTCGTCTAGGCCTCCCGGACAACCTCTGGTTCTAGGTTCTCCTGAGCCAGTTTCCACCACACAGCTCCTAGCTTGGGATCCCTTCAGCAACATAGTTTGGGCCACAGCAAGCCGCTGGGGTCCCTCTTTAATTAAGGTGCATGACCTCGGCATGGCAGGACGTGGTGGCGGGGCCATGGATGCACGTACCCTGAAGGTGGGTACTGCACCTGGAACTCGGGCCTCGCAAGAACAACCCGCCAAAAACGGCCGCCACAGATATATCCCTCTTCCCAGCATGCCCAACGAGAAAGAAAAACCCTGGATTGGCTGCTGAAAAAAAGGTGGATCCCCCAGAACCCCTCTAGCGCCAACTGCCGCCCAGGGGTGTCACCCCTGGTGCACAGACTGACCTACAGGACAGATTCTGGAATTGGCATCAGCCTAAATTCCATAATTCATGAATGGGAGTGATTAAGCCTCCCATTTCCACTAATTTTAGTGTAGCGCCCATACTAAAAAGTAGGGGGGAGCTACACTCGGATAAAAAGAAAGGAGGGCCCAGTGTCCACAGAAATTCAACTTCTAAAAATCATGGTTCCTAGATGTTTGCGCTTGATGTACATTTTGCTACTTTTTAATAAACGTCTATGAACCATATTTTAGAAGTTGCATTTCTCTGGACACTTTTTAGCCAAGCAGCCCAAATTCCCAAGGGGCCCCATCGTCACCATCACTGATGCAGAATCTCCGGAAAGGCATTCTCTTTTGCCCACACATGCCCACCCAGGTCCAGTGACCAATCCAGCATGGTCTCCAACACAAGCTAGTTCCTCAATAGCTTGCATACTAGTCCTTTCATCAGCAGGGGAGCAGTATCCCATCTGGATGACATGGCTACTGGTCCGTGATGGAGTTGATAAAATGATCATTTTGTGTTTGTTATGTTTCTCCTAACCACTCAAATATTGGTTTCCTTTCTTATATTGTTTTATTTATATATATATATATATATATATATATATATATATATATATATATATATATATATATATATATATATATATATATATATATATATATACTGTGCAAATTAACTTTTAATTAATCGATTAATCTTTAATTTTGATTGATCAAAAACTTTGATCGATTAAAATTCTTTTGATTGGTACTCACCTCTCCGCCGGCTTCTGGGCCTTCAGGGAGTTCCGTTGGAGATCCAGTAGCGTCACGGACACCAGTGGGGCTTGCCGTGTCCATCTGAAGGGCTCCTTTGCTATGCCTTCATATCTGCATGCCCTTACTATCTGCCACACACAAGGGCTGTTACACTTCCCTCTATCAACCTGGGATTCTACAACCATCCACTGGGAGTTGTGATGGTTCCCTTCATGGGACATCTACATGCCGATGGACTGATGTTAACCTCTCCTCATCTGGATTCAGCAGTGGTATCGTTGTACACATTTGTATACCAGTATCATACTTAGCTACATGTTATGACTGCTTTTGGTACCGTTTGGTATTACTCGCACAATTTACACAGTTTATGTAGTTACATCGATTTTATCTCCAGTGCAATATTTATTTTGTTACCTACCATATTTATCGCGGTATAACGCGCTCCCGCGTATACCGCGCACCCCCAAAGTGCCCCCGAAATTCCTGCAAAAAAAAAAAAAAATGTATATGATTGCATTACTTACAGTTTTGGTGTCTTCCCAGCGTCCATCGTCCGGTCCGGTGTCCGTCTGCGGCCTCGATGGTGTCCTCCCGGCTTCTCCAGCGCGCGCCTCACGTTGAGTCCCCGCTTCCCGCGCTCAGTTCGAACGCCTCCGCCGACATATACCGAGTGCAGTACACTCGGGTACATTCGGCAAAGCTCGGCGTCGCTCACGCTCTGACGTTTATGCGTGAGCACGAGCGAAGCCGAGCCTGGCCGAATGTACCCGAGTGTACTGCACTCGGTATATGTCGGCGCAGGATTTAAAACTGAGCGCGGGAAGCGGCTATCAGCGTATATCGCGCACCCACGATTTTCCCCTTATTTTAAGGGGAAAATAGTGCGTGATATACGCCGATAAATACGGTACTTGAAGACTATAAAAGTTTTAATGCTATTCCCATCGAGCGCTGCCTTTGTGTGTTTTTTGGATCCTGCTATCCATTTTTCCAGTGGTTGGTATCTGCACTGGGAATCAGCCTGCAAGGAGATCAGCTAAAAGTAGTTGGATCTGTATGTGCGTTATAATTAATCGAAATTAGTCGACTTTTAAAAAAATTAGATAAAAAAAAAAAAAAAAAAAAAAGATTAATCAAACACAAAAATTTTGATCAGTAACAGCCCTAATATACACATACATACATACATACATACATACATACATACATACACACACACACACACGTGTTTCAGTATTCTGTGAGAAGATGGTATTATTTCCTTGAATAAAATCTAAGCCCGGAGTAAGAATGAAAGCCATATGTTCTTCCCAACCCCCTCCTTACTGCACTCCTAACCAACTTCTACCCCTCCCAATCGACCAAAGGGAAAATGGCTGATGAAAGTCTGGAATGTTCGCCTCGTGGCAAGGAACAGACGTCACAAGAAAATACCATATGTGGATGAGCCAATCAGATACACCCATATGAATGATGCTTTCTTATGTCACTTTGTCTATAAAAGCTGTGATTTCAATAAAGTTCCTCCCTTTTTGGTTGGAGACTATGGTGATGGCACCGTGACCACTTTTTCTCGTATTTGCATGCTTTCACCATCATAGATTTGACTCAGTGGCAGAATAGAACGTGTCCTGGAATTGAGCCAGGGAAAATCCATTACAATTTTGGCGTCCAACAGAGGCCTTTGGGCTGTGATCAAGAAGTGGCCGACCGGATATGAGTGTAGTGCGCCTGTGCGGGAAAAAAATAAAAATAAATAAAAAAAGATTGATCGCTTTAGAATACGGTAAGAGAAGTTTTCACTCCTTGCCTTGTGTTCTTCTGCATAGACGCCCTCCTTTAGCTCACGGTTCGTCTGCTGCTTCTAGGCCATGAAAAAGACGGGTAATTTCTTGTCCAAAGCAGATTTTAATGAGAACCTGTTGCCCTATTCTGCCGACTGAGATTTTATGTTATGTTGTGTTCTATGGTGACTTGAATGTGGCTGTAATGGATGGGCCCGTGGGACCCAGAAGCTCTTAGAAAGTATGAGATACTCCTGTTTAAGCATCCCCGATGCCTCTTATGTGTAGATAACCCCACTATGATCTGTGCCAATCAGATTTAATGCGGTATACATTGTATATATATTGTGTGTTGGCTGTTGTGTACTATAAAGCTTGCTGTGAGGAGGTGGGGTGCGAGTGCATTCTATTGTGGCATTTAAGTCTGCTACTGTGATAATGTGTATTGTAAGTTAGCAGACTGCCTAAAGGTCAGGTGTCCGAGTCATCCACTGTAGTTAATTAGCTCATGTAAATTAGTTTAGGACCCGGAGTCAGGGTGTCTGCTAAAGACATGTTTTGAGGATGTTGTGTATTGGGGGAGCTCATTAGTTAACCATTGTGTGATGTTGTGGGTGGAGTTGGGTCATTGTTCATTTGGTTACTGCAGTATCCTAAATTGTATACAAGAGCCTGTATTTCTCAATAAAGGGTCATTCCTGTTGAACCTCAAACAGAGCAGTGTGTCTTGTTAATAGGGGGGGGATTCTTATGGGTCGTGTTCGTCGGTAGCTGCCTTGGGTTCGGGAATGGAATATCCTAAACAGCTTTAACCCCTGTCCCATTTGGGGTGCCGTTACAGTGGATGTCTGTAGGAGACGGGGAGAAACAATAGAGGTGTCTGTTAAGGTTATAGGTATAGACACAGAATTTCGATGGTCTGTTTTTTTTTTTAGTAAAAATTCTGATTAAGCGAGGTGTCGAAATAGACTGGTTTGAAGGACAGGTGTTTGGTAATGAAGTAGCACAGTAATTTCCATACCAGCCTACATGTATATTTGTGTGTGTGTGTGTGTGTGTATTGGCAGAGGACAAAGTACACACATACAGAGACCCTCGCTCGCTTCCGCTCTCCCGACACTCCTCTGCTACTAGTGAGTCAGCTTGCAGATTGCAACGTCTGATGGTTCGGTCATCCAAGGCTCCAGGATCCGAACTACAGCTATGTGCCGTTCGGAATCCATTAGAACAAACACCAGGCAGGCTGTATGTAAGTTCAAACAAGAAGACCTTTATTGGAAGTACACAACACACTTTAAAACCGAATTTGGAACATCCCGCCCCCAACAATTGCTTTCCTATTGGTCAATTGTAAAGTACATGTAGTCCTCCTTCAGGTCCTCCTTAGCCATGCAAATGAGGACTTGAAAATGAGTCAGCAGGGATTGGTCCGATAGCTTGAATGGAGGGACTGTTATGTGTAATGAGACAGAAGCCCCAGGGGGCAATCAATGTACACAATAGCCAGACACAGAACAATGGAGCCGTCTGGAGCTTTAAGACAGGGAAGATAAATAGATAGAAATATTCATATATAATCGAACCAAGAAGGTTCGGGGTTAAAAATTAACGCCCTAGCGACAGAGGGGCTGAAATAGCGTGTCATATTCTAACTGTGTAGTTTGTTTGTTCATGTCATAAGCGTATTGTGCATTTTGGCTCCCTCCCTCCTTTCTGCCTTGAAAAGAATCAAAATTTCCCTCCCCCTTCTCCTGCTGCTGTGTGCCTCTAAATTCTAAAATGTCCGATTAACCCTGTGTATCCTGGCAGTTTGGGATCCTTTAGAAAAAATAAAGTAGGAAATGGTTTTTGAAAGACAGAAGGCTTGCCGCCGTTTCTTTTTTATACATATACATACATACATACATACATACCATATAATACCGTATTTTCCGATGTATAAGACGACCCCCTCATTTTAAAAAAAAGATTTAAGATTTTTTTGCCTGTATTCACTGTACGAGCCCTTCCTAGGCTTCATATTTCTTCCTTCTGGAGCCATATCTTTCTTCATTCTTGATGGAGCCAATCACGGCGAGCAATGTATTCTATTAACCACTTAAGCCCCGTACCATTTTGCAGCTAAATGCCCAGGCCAGGTTTTGCGATTCGGCAATGTGTCGCTTTAACAGACAATTGCGTGGTCGTGCGATGTGGCTCCCAAACAAAATTGGCGTCCTTTTTTCCCCCCACAAATAGAGCTTTCTTTTGGTGGTATTTGATCACCTCTGCGGTTTTTATTTTTTGCGCTATAAACAAAAATAGAGCGACAATTTTGAAAAAAAATGCAATATTTCTTACTTTTTGCTATAATAAATATCCCCCAAAAACATATATAAAAAGTGTTTCTCAGGTTAGGCCGATACGTATTCTACCTATTTTTGGTAAAAAAAAAATTGCAATAAGCGTTTATCGATTGGGGATTTTAATGCCTAAGTATGTGATATATTCAGACAAACCAAAGATCTAAGTAAGCTATTTGCATTAAATTTTTTACCAAGTCTCTCAACCATTAAATCAGATCTATCGGATTGGAACAACGGCAGATTTTCGTGGTTCGATAGAACAGCAATCCTTAAGATGAATATCCTTCCGAGAGTCTTATACCTTCTCCAGGCGGTGCCAATCATGATCCCACAGACTTTTTTTACAACATTCAAAAGACACTGTAGAACATTCCTTTGGGCAGGCCAAGCACCCAGATTGAGCTGGAATAAACTGACTCAACCAAAACACAAGGGGGGCTTGGGTATACCTGACTTAGCCCTATACCACAAAGCATGCCTACTCACTAGACTCGTAGATTGGCATCTCCACACTGGAAACAAGGACTGGATTGCCTTGGAAAACGCATTCCTCTCCTTCCCGATTACCCATTTGCCATGGATAGAACATCGCTCGATTCCTACAGAATGCCTGAACCATCCTTTAATAGGTCCTACACTCCAAAATTATAAGGCGATATGTCGAACCCTGAAAATAACTCCCTCCCCGGGGCCGTTGACACCTTTATCGCACAACCCCGATTTCATACCAAATATAACCTACAAATATCCAGTGATAGGTTCCAACTCTCAGGCCATTAGAGCTCATCAACTTTTCCACAACGGTGACTTACTAACCTATCCAGAACTAATAAAAGCACTCCCTCAGGTGAACATGTCTGTATTCAAGTATCTCCAAATTAAACATTTTTTAGGTCCCACTCAGACACATCGGAAATGGTGCAGAGATCTCTCACCCTTAGAACAAATATGCACTGCGGGAGAACCAAAGCGCCATCTGATTTCCACGTTCCACTCATTACTGATGCCAAAATCGCCTCCTTCCTCAAATACTCGCTCAGCATGGGACAAGGATCTCTCCATGTCCCTATCTGACGAAGATTGGAACATTATATGGGAACACACACATAAAGGAACTATTAATGTCTCAGCACAAGAAAATCGATACAAGCTCTGCACACCAGAAAAGCTTCACAAAATCTTTCCGGCAGTTTCCCCGTCTTGTTGGAGGTGTGATGGAGCGGAAGGCTCTTTTTTACATATCTGGTGGGATTGCCCTCTGTTAGTCCAGTTTTGGAAAGAGGTGCATGAACGTATCGTACAAATAACAACAATACCAATAAGCCTTGCCCCAGCGCAATTCCTGCTGCATCACACTCCCATACCAAGATTACAATACCGGAGATCACTAACTCTACACCTAATAAATGCAGCCACCCAATGCATCCCTATATACTGGAAGTCTAAAACTATTCCAACAATTGAAGAATGGCATACACGTGTTGACAGGGTAGAGGAAATGGAGCGCCTTATTCACCAATCCAAGGACACACACGAGAAATACAGACAAACATTGTCATGTTGGTCACTGTCTAGAAACCCCCCTACACAAGTACCATCCGGTGCCCAGGAAAATTCTAGCATAACATCAGGGGTCATACTTACCCAAAGATCTAACTAGATACATCTTCACCCTTTCTTCCATCCCATCTGTCTCAACCCCCCCCTCTCCCCCCCGCACAGCTCCGTACACTACCTTTGGACACTGAGTCCGACTTGGCCCTTCTCAAGGGGTAAGAGGGAAAAGATAGAGATAGCTCGGGTATGCCTAATATTTGCTGTTCCTTTCCCTACCCTTTTTTTGAATACTGGAAGCTGGGCCTGGTTTACCCCGACCTCCACCCCTCTCCTCTCTGTGCTGCCCACAGATTGTCCCCGATAAGGGGTGGGTAGGGCAGAGGGGAGCCTCTATCACAAATGTTCAGTGCATTTTGACACTTGTTCTCGGAATACGATCCATTTATAAACAATGTCATTGTCCTGTCTCATATGATAGATATATAGATATATATATAGATATATATATATATATATAGATAGATATATATATATATATATATATATATATATATATATATATATATTATATATATATATATGATCCTTTATGATTACTTGTTACTATTAGATCCTGTTAAGACGTTATTTGAAATGTGAACAATATATCCAAGTCTTTGATTACGCTGTATTGCTGAAAATTTTTTTTTTTTTTTTTTTTTGAATAAACAAGATTAATAAGTGAAAATAAAATATATATATTTTTTTAAATATGATGGAAAAAAGTGCTTCATGCTGTTGTGAACGTGATCCACTCAAAACTGTGCTCCTATATGGACCGCACTCACCGGATTTTCACCCCCTCTTGGGGTTTACAGCGTTCACAGTGTATGCCACTGTGCAGCACTCTGACAATGGCACGTCCTGCTGTGATCCTGGTGGTGCTCTCAGTGGTTATCCCATATGAAGGAGAAAGAAAGAAAGAAGGGGTCCCAAAAAAGTGTAGTACCGTTTAAAATTTAAACGGTACTACACTACTTTGCGGTTCATATAGGAGCACAGTTTTGAGTGGATCACTGTGTGAAGCATAGAACTAGACGTTAACAGCACAAAACAATTTCCCCCCCCTTCATTTTTTTTTTATTACTTTATTTTAAATTTTTTTATTTTCATCTATTCCTTTTTCTTTGTCATTTTTTGCACACTTTTGGAGTAGATATCACTAATAATTCATTTCATCTGGTACATTTGTTACTGCAAATCGCAGTTGCTCATTTAATTTACTTATTTTCACTCAACAATATAAATCTTTGTCATTTTATGCACATATTTTGGATACCACTAGCATTTTATTTAATTTTTAGCACTAGGATTTTATCAATATGCACCATTTTACCTGAATTTGATTTGTGATTGTGTTTTCCACATATTAAGCATAGGTGCTTTTAACATTACCTACAACATCAGCACTGCACCTTAATTAAGCTAGAACAAGGGAAGAGGCGCCTTTGGGTGTAGTAGTTTAAAACAATTTTTAATAAAAGCACAAGTAATGGTCACTCACATGTTAGAAGTGACAGGTAGGCATATAAAAGATGTTCCCAAGAGGGGAGGGTGTCATCCGGCCGTCACTTTCTTCGGGGTCCTGCTGGAGCGCTGTGTGAAGAAGAATCCATTGCTGATGAAGAAGAATAGCCAGCTGCGATGGAGGATCCTCAAACGAGGCGTGGAGCGCAGATGGACAGCAGGCGGAGGATACGTCACAGGGTATGCGACGCGTTTGAGTGGTCAGGCAGCGTATGACACAGCTGCCGCACTCCATTCTCAAGCATTTGGAAGGAGGGAAGGGGAGTTCGTTTTACGTGGCCAAGTGGGGAGGAGACGGGGCGAGCAGGGATTGTAATACACGAGACGGAGGATACAAGGGGGAGTGATGGGGGGAGGAGAAAAAGACGCAGTGATAGGATTAAATGGGGAAAAAGAAATAAGGAGGGAAAGGGGGGGAAAGAGAACAGAGTAAATAGAAAGAACTAAATTAGATAGAGTGGGATAAGAAGGGGACTGGCTACTAGAATATGTTAAACAATTAAGGACCGCCTCCTGCACATATACGTCGGCAGAATGGCACGGCTGGGCACAAGCAGGTACGTCCTCTTTAAGTGCCCAGCCGTGGGTCGCGGGCACGCGCCCGTGACCCGGTCCGAAGCTCCGTGAGACCCGATCGCCGCTGGAGTCCCGCGATCGGTACCCGGCGCTGAAGAACGGGGAGAGCTGTGTGTAAACACAGCTTCCCGGTTCTTCACTGTTTGCGCCGTCATCGATCGTGCGTTTCCTTATATAGGGAACCACAATCAATGACGTCACACCTACAGCCACACCCCCTACAGTTAGAAACAGAGATGAGGTCACACAACCCCTTTAGCGCCCCCTAGTGGTCAACTCGCAAAAACTGCAATTGTCATTTTCACAGTAAACAATGCATTTTTAATGCATTTTTTGCTGTGAAAATGACAATGGTCCCAAAAATGTGTAAAAATTGTCCGAAGTGTCCGCCATGTCGTCGCAGTCACGAAAAAAAAAAAAAAAAAAAAAAAAAAAAAGCTGATCGCCGCCATTGGTAGTAATTTAAAAAAAAAAAAAAAAAAAAGCAATAAAACAATTTTGTAAACGCTATAAATTTTGCTCAAACCAACCGATAAACGCTTAGTGCGATTTTTTTTACCAAAAATAGGTAGAAGAATACGTATCGGCTAAACTGAGGAAAAAAAGGTTTATATATTTTTGGGGATATTTATTATAGCAAAAAGTAAATATTGCATTTTTTTCAAAATTGTCACTCTATTTTTGTTTATAGCGCAAAAAATAAAAACCGCAGGAGGTGATCAAATACCACCAAAAGCTATATTTTTGTGGAAAAAAAACTGTAGACCTCAGTTTTAAGGCAGTGCTGAAAAATAATGGTGGCCACACAAAATATTGACACTTTGGGCCCAATTTGGACATTTTGACTTAGGGGTGTACTCACTTTTGTTGCCAGCGATTTAGGCATGAATGACTGTTGAGTTATTTTGAGGGCAGCAAATTTACATTGTTATACAAGCTGTACACTTACTACTTTACAAGAAAAGGTATAATAAAATATTTACAAAAAAAATGTGAGGGGGTGTACTCCCTTGTGAGATACTGTACATGCAATTGGTTTTATGGTCCTTCATTACTACACATTTTACTTCATGATTGCTTACCCTCTTTGGTTTATCAGATGGTGGGACCTTTCAACACTATCTTCATATTCATCTTGAAATCTGTTTTTACTCACTGATTACTTCATTTCAAACTTATTCTATTATGTCAAAAATGTGGCTGTGGTTTTTACCACAGCCACAATTTTTTTGCTTTTCAGACACTTCCATGGTCACTCCCTTGCATCACCAGCAGTGTCAACATGTACACCATTACCCCTTTGGGGAGTTTTATGCCTGCGTATACCCTCCCATTGAATCCTTATTCCCTCAGCTCCTGGGAGAGACAAACGGTCCCCATCTGTTTAGCACCATGCATTTACATTTTTGCGCCAACAAGTAGGGGGGTGGATATTTCCCCCCCCTCCTGACTCTTTGCTCCCTTTTGTTTCCCACCATTGTGGTTTCCAGTAGATGCATTGGTTTTAATTACTTTTTTTTTTAAATCACATGCATTTGCTTCCCTGATGAGACAGTACAATCCGCGAAACGTGTTGAATGCAAATGCCATTTATGATGCATTTATGTTCTTACATATAAAATGTGGTTTACTCCGTTTACCTTTTTTCTATATGGAGCAACTGGTCAAAAGAGGTTTATAATATTTTCCATGCCGATGCTCTTGCAATTTTTTACCCTATATTGGGCGTATTGGTTATGATAATCATTAAACCAACTACTTGTGTATGTACAGTATGTGCTATGTCATGTGTAATTTTTACTAAAAGTTTTGGATCGAACTATTGGTTTCCATTTACGTGCCTCATGCAAAGTCCCAAACTCCCCCCCCCCCCCTTATTTCATCCCACATTTTTTGGTGCAACACAGAAATGGTGAGGCATGGCACTGCATGACTCAGAACAGGAACTTGCCTTTCCCATTTGAGAATATAGACAAGCTAGGTGAATGACTACATGGAGAACAATTTAGCCATTATACTAAAAAAAACTTCAACCAAAAGATGTGAGCCCAAGGTAAGGGCAAACCACACCAATACCAAGTTTAAACAAAAGCGTATGAAAGTTAAATATTTTATATGATATTTTATCAGGATTAAACCGATTAATTTTTTTATTTTAAAACTGCACATGTATGCCTTTGAACTATGAATTTAGCGGTTTGTCTGGTTTTCGGCAGGGAAAAGCCTTTATGTATAAATTATTTCCTTACAGCCTTACCTGACTGCTGTATGGTCTTTGCTGTCAACTCGTATCGGTGGCAGACATTGAGGAAAGGCCCGTAATTCTCTTGGCCCAAGTATTCTCCTTCCAAGATCACCAGACAGCTTGCTCATCTTAATCTTGAGCGTTCGAAGATCCCCCTCAGTTTGGTGATGTACCCTCATGTCAACCTGTAGGCCCAATTCTACCAGCTGTAGACGAGACAACTGAGCTAGTATGGCCTCCGCCACTGGAGCTTGGATTTGGCCTATCCGTGCCAGTCTTTGTCTCTCCGTTTGAACCCAACCATGGTGGGCAGGTAGGCATAGACCTATTGAAGCCTCACAGACCAGTTGAGCTAGTCTTTGCGTCTGTAAACCTTCAATCTCTGTCTCTAGTGTCTGAATGTCTCTCTCCAACAAAGGCAAACGCAGAGGATCCCAAACCTGACCAAGGAGAAATTAATGGAAGCAGGTTACTATAAAGGTATGCACAACATTCAAAAAAATAGGTGTAGATGTCCCAATACCTACTCAGAATACGGAATTGTTAACTAGTATATATGGTTATGGGATGACTAGACAAGAAGCCAGCTGCGAGTCAAAAAAAAAAAAAAAAAAAAAGGGGGGGGGGGAAGTTACACGTATCGAGTTTCTGGAAATTTTCAAGGATGACATACCCAAGAAATGACTGGTCTCACCTGACAGGAAAACAAGAGGTTAAAACCCCTGCCCCTTCCTGTGCTCAGTTGAGAAAAAGTATTGACCCACACCAGGGCACGAGAGAGTTAAAATCCCCTTAGAGTTCATACAACACCAAAGATGGGAAGTGGGCCTGCTGTCCTTGAAGAATTCACAAAACCACCACTACTGGCAAGTGTAACTGGTCATTTTCTCAAGTTGTCTTCCAGGACGGCACACCTGACAGAAAGGCACTCTGGCCTACGTTAGGGCAGTGTCATCTTAAGAGCATTATAGGCCCCCGGGCAATACAGTGCACTGGGGCCCTGTCTACACAATTACACACGAGAATTACTGACAAAAATCATAACATTTACTGGCAGAACCACATTTACTGCCACTGCAAAAAAAGTACCTAAAATTACAGTTTTCAGTGCCCAACAATGCAAATGTCAGTATTTAAACTATAAACATATAGCTAGTGCTATTAGAAATGTGTTTAAGTTAAACAAAAGTAAACAAAAAGTCTTCGACATGAAGGTCAGGTTACTATAACCCAGCCAGCACAGAGTTTCCTCTTACATCAGAGTCTGCAGGATTCCCCCTTACAGTGAAAGGGAACTCTTATGTAAAGGGGAACGCTTTCCCACTTACATCAGGGTCCGCAGACTGAGTTCCCCCTTGCATTGTAAGGGGGAATCCTGCAGACTCTGATGTGGGGGGTACTCTGGTGACCAGAGACCACCTTCCTCAGATTAAATACACTAAGGTAAGGGGGGTCACTAATATAGGAGGGGGAACCTTTATATCAGTGCCCCCTTACATTTTTGCATTCACTCCCCCCTTACATCAGCAACCCCCCGCACTCGTGGAGGACCGGATCTTCTCTGTGATTTCCGCGAACTGGGCATGGGCAGTTCTACCCCGCCACTCCATAATTTTTTACTGGGGTTGCTGGGCAGCCGGTGGGGGCCCCCCAGGCAAGCGGGGCCCCCGGGCAACTGCCCAGCGTGCCCAATGGAAAAGATGGCCCTGCGTTAGGGCAGGACAACACCCTGTAGGACTTTTCTACCCAATTCCAGATACTGAGGTGACAACAGCTCCACCCTGTAGTGCTCGGCAGATTTGGTTGACTGGCGACCTCTTGGGAAGAAAGGGCATCAGAGACCTTTTAGCGTGTGTCTTTAGGTTGGTGGGAACCGCTTTACCTGCCTGCTCAGGCTATGGTCTGCCTAGTGCCTAAACCATCTGGCTATAGTTGAGGTTTGATCACGTCTTTTACGGACCCTAAAACAGATGATTAGACTTTCTAAATTCCTTCACTGTCTAAATCTACCAACACACTGACGTCTAACAAATGAAAAGATCTTTACTTCTCATACTAAGGGTTCTCACAGATGGAAGGGCAATCTTCTGTGACCTGTGAAAATGTAGGACCACCTTGGGGTAGGCACAGGGGATCCTGACTAAGAATAACCTTGTCCTCAAATAACAAAAAAGGGATCTTTGACAGGGTTTGCAGATTGCCTACCCTCCTGGCTGTCATGGTGGGCAGGAAGAAGGCCATCTTAAGGAATAGTAACTCAAGAGAAATTTGAGCCAACGGCTCGAAGGGTGCCCTTGGTTAGGGCCTCCAAAACAAGGGTCAGGTCCCATGGTTGAAATGTATTCATTTGCACCAGGGACATTCGTTCCCTAGCCAACATTTTAACAAAAGGGGGCCCAGGGCCAGCCTTCTAGCCAAAAAGGTGCTGATAGAGCCGCTACCTAGACCCTGATCCACACCCTCCTGAAGTCCAAGACTGCTGGGGTGTCCTGTTGGGAAGCCCCTTTCTCTTGACACCACCTCCCTTGGCATTAATCTGCCTGGTGACCAGCTTTCTACTCAGCAAAAGGGTTTCAATTACACTTCACCAGGCGTTCCCTCTCAAGAGCCAGGGTGTTGGGTTGAAGAATCCGGGTTTTTTTTGGGTGGCAGACTGGACCCTGCATGAAAAGATCATGCCGTTCTGGGAGGTGCTGCAGGGAAGATACCAACCAGTTTCCTAGGGTAGGGAACCAAGCCCTTTTGGGCCACCAAGGTGCGACTAAATTTAGTCTGCCATTAGACTGACTCAGCTTCTGTAGTGCCTGAGGGATCAGAGCCAAAGGGGGGAGGGGGTGCATAGGCCAGGTCAAACTCGCAATCCTGGGCCAACATGTCTACCCCCTTCGGAGCCCCTCTCTGGCCAGAGAAAACACCTCAGTTTAGTTCCCACTCTCCCTGGTGAATTGGCTGTCTGCTAGGTAGTCCGCTTCTGTGTTGTAAACCCCCCTTATGTGAACTGCCAAGAGCGAGGGAATCCTCTGCTCTGCCCACTATGAGCTCTTGGGTTAAGCCCATTGGAGTGCGAGACCTGGTTCCTACTTGCCAATTTAGAAAGGCCACTGTTGAATGCTCTGAAAGGATCTGGACCTCCTCCCCCCAGATCCTTACTTCAAACACCTTTAGGGCTTCCCTGACCGCCATGAGCTCCCTGAAGTTGGTGGAGGAGCCCCTCTGAACTTGGTCCCAGACCCCTTTGGCCCAAAGTTCCTCTAGATGGGCCCCCGAACCCAAGGTGCTTGCGTCTATCATCTCAGGGGATGAAGCTGGGTCCAGAGATGCGCTCCTCCCAACCTTGGTGGGCTGAGCCACCACTGCAGAGACTCCTACCTCCTTTAGAAAGGACACCTTCCAGTTTAGGGTCCCCTTTCTCCATTCCAAGACGAGAACAGGAACCCGTGGAATGGCACTGAGCCCAGGGTACAGCAGGACTGCAAGACGTCAATAACCCAAGTACCCTTAGAATAGCTCTAGGAGGGCCGATACCACCCCCATCATGCCTTTTACCTTACTCTGGGGTAGCACCAGCTTCTGTGCTACAGAGTCCACTAGGAACCCCAAGTAGACCTTGGCCTGTGAGGAGCCCAACGAGGACTTCTCCTGGCCAATTAACCATCCCAAGGTTAGCTTGGATAGCACGAGTTTCCCCCCCCCCCCCCCCAAAAAAAAACACCCCATCCATGTAAGGGATCAGTGAAATTCCCTGGAGATGGAGGCAAGAAACCACTGCGAGAATTTGCGAAGATTCTCGGGCTGGCTGCCAGGCCGAAAGGCAGGGCACTGAACCAATGTTGGGCGTTCCGTTCCATTGGAATCGCAAAGTGTAGCTAGCAGGCTCCCATGCGGAAAGATGGGGACATGGAGGTATGCGCCTTTTAGGTCTATCGTGACCATTAAGACCTCTTAAGAGACGTTTCCAGATTGTATACACTTTCCATGCTGAGCTTTTACTGCAGGTACTCATTTAGTCTTCGGCGATAATTTCGTGAGGGCTTTGGCACCACAAAAATGTGGCAACAAAACCCCCGCCCGTGTTGCTCTGTCGGGACCGGGATAATGAACTCCTGCTCTGCCAGCAGTCTGATGTTTTCTAGAAGGCCTGTCGCTTTGTGTTGGAACCTGGGTTAGGAGAAAGTTGAGGGGGTGTGGAAAGTAGCCCCAACCTGTAACCCTCTTATCAGCTATAGGCGCTCTGAGCGATTTTCTTTCGCTGGCTGAGGAAATGAGATCCCCCTTACCCTGGCATCACTTAGGATCCTTGTTCGGTTTTGGTCAGAAGGAGAAAAAAAAAGCCTCCTTTTTGCTTGCCCTTACCAACCCCCCCCCCCCATTTCTTGCCAGTGTCCATTTTATTCTTGAAACGGTTTAGCCGTTTGGCCTTAAAAAAAAAAAAAAAAACACTTTCCTATGTCTTTTTTGGGTTTCACTGGGAATTTCTTCTCCTTTTCTGTGGACCTAGATAGGACCTGATCCAACCCTGTCCCAAAGAGTAGAGAGCCCTCAAATGGTAGGCCACAGTGTGTCTTCGATGTGCGATTATCATCCCAGGTTTTCACCCACAGCATCCTCCTGGCAGAGTTCAGGAGGGCTGCTGACTTTGTGGTCATAGGAACGGTCTCTACAGCCACATCTGCCAAGTATGCCCTGCCAATTACCTCCAAGGAGTCTATGATCCGCTTGGGCTTGGCACCTCGCAACATGTGATCAACTAGCTTTCTCACCCACGTGTCAGCGTTCCTGTCCATTTGATCCCCAATATTGCCAGCAACCTCGAAGGAGAGATTAGATTGTTTTGACACCTGTGCTAGTCAAGCATCTACGAATATATAATATACACACACAGTATATGTAAACATACACACACACACACACACACACACACACTTTGACATTTTGAACTTCAGGAGTTTCCTCTCCAGTGCCTTCCATTCTCTCAAGAGGTCTTTGATAGCCTGGTGGATCGGGAGAACCTTCAACTAAGGTCTGACCAGGCCCCTATACATCCTATCCTGGGCTGAGACCTGTCACCCGTTCTGTGATCTCTTATAGATGCATAAACTGTTCTGAGGAGTCCCTCCATATCAGCTGAAAAAAAGTGCCTGCCTGGAATCCTTTCCATACTGGTCCAGATCCTCTCTTTCATAAGGAGAGCTCTGATCAGAGACCTCTGCCTCCTCATCCTCAGAGTCCTGAGTGGCTGGGGCTCAGAACGCCTACCCCTACTGTCCCACCAGCTAGCCGACGCATCTTCCCGTGAGGAGCCCTCCCTGCTGGAGAGGGGCTTAACCTCCAGCCTAGACCCCAAGGTTGCTTGGAAGGACTTTAGGGTTGCCAGCATTTCAGACTGCACGGAGAGGAAATCCTTTGTGACCCATGAGGTTTTTCTGGATACATTGGTAGCAGAATGGTATAGTGTGTGCCTACTACAGCTTGCCATTGCAGTAAGCACATCTTTTGAAATGGAAGGGGGGCAGTAGCCTCTGTCTCTGAAAGAAAATGCATAGCCATTTCCTACCAAGCTTTTTGCCATATCCAGTCCCACACCCCCTCCCCTTTTACCCTGCCAGCAGGGTAGGCTACCCGCTGTGGTCTCCAGTGCTGTGGACACTCCCAGCCCCTCTTTCTCCATGTCCAGGGCACAACAAAAGGCTCCTCTGCCTGATGGAAGAGTAGGATATGATGGCCTGCTCTGCTGCCAGTCCAAAGTCTGCTCCCCTGTGTGATGCCGCCATTTTCTTGGAGACCACTGCCATTGGAAACGTCTCGCTCTTGCAGCTTCATTTCCGGCACCAGAGGGGGGGAGAAAATAGGTCACTGCGCGTCTTTCTGGTGAGGACTCAGCTTTCCAGTTCCTCCTCCTGGTGCAATGGCCACCCACAACTACAAGGGGCATCCAAGCCCTAGCCAGCCACATGACCCCAGGAAGCCACTCAGGAGCTGGAGGCACATGCCTAACAGATGATCCGACTGCCAGCCTCCTCACTTGCTGACTCCGTCAGGTAAGAGGAGGGAACAGAGTAGTCTCTGAAGTTCTGGGTACACCTCTTGTGCCCAGAGTTTTTCAGCCCTCTTCCACTCTTTGCTGCCCCCCTGGGAAGGAAAAAAACCCATGGGAAAGGCAAGCCCTACCAGAACCTATTAGCTTTCTCATCCCGCTATCCAGCTCCCAGGGGGGAGACCTTCAGCCCTTTGGTCCGATTTAAAATAAACCAATGCACATTGGGGAGGGGCAGGGGTTTTAACATCTTTCTTGATGGCGTTTCCTGTCAGGTGAGACCAGTCATCTCAGGTGTGCCACCCTGCAGGACTACTTGAGACATGATGATTCCTTGCATCAATACTGAAGAATATTATGTCCAAAATGACCTGTAAATAAATTTACATTTAGCGATATTATATTATAAACATCACCAGTCAAAGCCAATATATCATTTTGGGAAGGCCTACAGTGTTGGCCTTTTATTTCAAACCATGCTAGTTTCAAGTGTTCACCCCCTCAAGGCCAACAAAGGTTTTGATCTCAAAGCAGGACTGCCGATTATTCAATATGGCAATAACATAAACGGACATTGTGAAGGTTAGGCCAACATAGCAAAACTGCAAAGTTTTACTGGGGATATCCTACCTTTGCTGTCTCCAAGCGCTATAGGAAACCAACAATTGCATTTGCTTAACAGCAATTGCCCAGCACACAAAAAAAAAAAAAAAAAATTCCATCATACAGCAATGCCCCCCCCCCCCCTCCCCACACACACACAGCACACAGTTTTACATGCTTGTCCTTTTCCACCATCAAAATGCAATGGTGTGGTTAATCTGGTAAATAGGTCTTTCAATTCAGTTTTTTTTATGGAACTTTAGGTAGAATTTTCCCATCAGCTGCTTGCTACTTTTGATTCTCTGCTCCCCCTTTAGAAGTATATACACAGCTACAGTGCCTTGCGAAAGTATTCGGCCCCCTTGAACTTTGCGGCCTTTTGCCACATTTCAGGCTTCAAACATATATAAAACTGTAATTTTATTTGAAGAATCAACAAGTGGGACACAATCATGGAGTAGAACAAAATTTATAGGATATTTCAAACTTTAAGAAATAAAAAAACTGAAAAATTGAGCGTGCAAAATTCAGCCCCTTTACTTTCAGTGCAGCAAACTCTCTCCAGAAGTTCAGCGAGGATCTCTGAATGATCCAATGTTGACCTAAATGACTAATGATGATAAATAGAATCCACCTGTGTGTAATCAAGTCTCTGTATTAATGCACCTGCACTGTGATAGTCTCAGAGGTCCGTTTAAAGCGCAGAGAGCATCATGAAGAACAAGGAACACACCAGGCAGGTCCGAGATACTGTTATGGAGAAGTTTAAAGCCGGATTTGGATACAAAATGATTTCCCAAGCTTTAAACATCCCAAGGAGCACTGTGCAAGCGATAATATTGAAATGGGAGTATCAGACCACTGCAAATCTACCAAGACCTGGCTGTCCCTCTAAACTGTCAGCTCATACAAAAAGAAGACTGATCAGAGATTCAGCCAAGAGGCCCATGATCACTCTGGATGAACTGCAGAGATCTACAGCTGAGGTGGGAGACTCTGTCCATTGGACAACAATCAGTCGTTTACTGCACAAATCTGGCCTTTATGGAAGAGTGGCAAGAAGAAAGCCATTTCTTAAAGATATCCATAAAAAAGTGTAGTTTAAAGTTTGCCACAAGCCACCTGGGAGACACCAAACATGTGGAAGAAGGTGCTCTGGTCAGATGAAACCAAAAATCGAACTTTTTGGCAACAATGCAAAACAATATGTTTGGCGTAAAAGCAACACAGCTCATCACCCTGAACACACCATCCCCACTGTCAAACATGGTGGTGGCAGCATCATGGTTTGGGCCTGCTTTTCTTCAGCAGGGACAGGGAAGATGGTTAAAATTGATGGGAAGATGGATGAAGCCAAATACAGGACCATTCTGGAAGAAAACCTGATGGGGTCTGCAGAATACCTGAGACTGGGATGGAGATTTGTCTTCCAACAAGACAATGATCCAAAACATAAAGCAAAATGGTTCACAAATTAAACATATCCAGGTGTTAGAATGGCCAAGTCAAAGTCCAGACCTGAATCCAATCGAGAATCTGTAGAAAGAACTGAAAACTGCTGCTCACAAACACTCTCCATCCAACCTCACTGAGCTCGAGCGGTTTTGCAAGGAGGAATGGGCAAAAATTTCAGTCTCTCGATGTGCAAAACTGATAGAGACATACCCCAAGGGACTTACAGCTGTAATCGCAGCAAAAGGTGGCGCTACAAAGTATTAACTTAAGGGGGCTGAATAATTTTGCACGCCCAATTTTTCAGGTTATTTGTTAAAGTTTGAAATATCAAATAAATTTCGTTCCACTTCATGATTGTGTCCCACTTGTTGATTCTTCAAAAAAAAATAGTTTTATATCTTTATGTTTGAAGCCTGAAATGTGGCAAAAGGTCGCAAAGTTCAAGGGGGCCGAATACTGTCACAAGGCACTGTATACCTTGGTTTGCAAGTAACACGGTATACAAACGTTTTGCAAGATGAGCAATATATTTTTTTAAAATCCTGACTTTATATGCAAGCGCCGTCTTGCAAGACGAGCAGAATTCAAGCCACTGGTATATATAGTACTGTATGTGGCCAGAGGTTCGGGTGGGTCGGGCGGGCGCAAGGTGTGTCAGTTTCAGAGTTTCTCCAAGTTCTCCAGCGGCCCACAGCTCTGGCTACTACAGTACTGCATACACCAGCAGCTATTGTAAAACGAATCATCCAAATTTCCATCATTTATGGGGAAACGCGCTTTCATATAGCATTTTGGATTACAAGTCTCTGAAGGTGCAGGCAAACCATTCATGGCAAAAACCAGGGCCTACTGAGCTCTCCTTGTGAAAATGCTAGTTGATTAGCATCCCACCCAATCCTCTTGCTTTAATGCTTGAGTTACCGACTTAGGGCAAGCATGGGAAGTACTTTTGGACTTTTCTGAACTGTACATGCAACAGGTCAGTGAATCAAATTGAAAACATGGGGCAGAACAGCCAGAATTTTCAGAAGAAGATTGGCAGTGACATGCCCCCCCCCCATTTGTGACAGGTTTTAAAGTTTCTGTAGCCAAAGTTTCAGTGCAGCAGAAGTAGTACTCTAGGCAGGATTTCTGGTTGTGTCCCAATTGGCAACATTAACCTTCTGTATTTTTCCTGGTGACCATTTCCAGGAACAGAAAGTAATGGGAAATTCAAAATTTTACACAGGTCACTGAACAGGGAAGGGGGATGGGGGGGGGGGGGGAGTGTGTAGCCCAGTAGCTCAAGGAAATTTCCTTTGCCATTATGAGATGCTCACATCATGCGTGAAAAAAAATATCCAATTTAAAAAAAATAGTTAGGTACGTGGTATCTTTCTAAGAAGTCTTCCAGCGCAGCATCTGCGATAGGCTCCTCCTCCCTCCCTGAAACAGGAAACACATTAGTCCACCATTATAAATTTCAGCCTCACCTGCGTGCCTCAGTTGTATTAAACCACTGGATGAAATCCCAGTAAGCTTAAAGCTCCCCCTCTGTATCTGGTATTTGTCGTTAAAGGGTGGGAACTAGTGCTGCCCTGGAAGACTTTAGAAAGAGTTACCAGGTACCCAACTATTTTCTCGAATCGTCTTCCAGGGCAGCATCCGAGAGGATGTATCAAGTAATACTTACTAGGGTGGGGGGTAGAGACTGGAGCACCTTGCGACCAAATGCCTGGTCTTGGTCGGACAGCTGGTCTATACGATAGTGCCTGAAGCTCGATCATGTCGCTGCCCTGCAGATCTGCTCTGGAGTTTCCCCTGCTTTCTCTGCGACAGAGGTTGTCCAGGCTCTGGTTGTGTGTGCTCTGATCCCACCTGGAGTGCGATTGTTGCTAACAGGGAATCCCCATAGGTTACTTGTGGAAGCCCTAGAGGCATATTTTTTTTTCTATAAATGCCCGACCACAAAATTAGTTGGTAAAATATGGCAGACAGCAAAGGTTCTGTTGGGGTATGCCGGGGTAACAGAACTTTCTCCTTTATGGAGTAATACAAATTTACAGGAAGTGATGAATATATAGAAATCAGGGGAGTGGGAGAGACAGGGTATAAGCCGTCTAATACACTTGTTCGAGGGAGACACCATAAAATCATTCCTAGAATTGACAAGGGAATATAACATACCGAACAAGACATTCTATAAATATCTCCAGGTATGCCATGCCATACAAAACACAATTTGCCTCACAAACACTTATGGACACAGATCCCCGCCCTTCTTAGAGTAATCAAGGCAAGAACATCGAAAGGCTTCATTTCAGTAATGTACACCACTCTGGGGGTTAAAGCAATAAGCAGAGCGGGCCCCAATAAGAGCAGAGAAGGGTGGGGAAGGGACGTCGGGATAGTAACCCCGGAACAGTGGGACAAGATCCTGCATCGAGGAGTACTGGTCTCGATTGCTCCAGCGCAGAGACTGTCCCATCTGTTCTTACTGCACAGGGTATATTATACCCCCCAAAAAATGTTTACATTAGGGTGGAGGCAAAATAATGAATGCTCAAGATGTAAAGCTAAAGGAGATCTCATACATATGGTTTGGAAGTGCCCAAAGCTTTATAGCTACTGGGTGGAGATAATTGAGAGGATCAATAAGGTTTTTGGATCCTCCCTCGACCCAGTCGCGATGACCTGCCTCCTAGGATGCATGGAGGACAATTAAGTTCCACCCGGCAGCCTGGAGGCAGTATTGAGATGCCTATTCCAGGCACGCAAGATAATAGCTCAAAAATGGCAAGCACATGCCCCCCCCCCCCCCCGTCTGTAGAAAATTGGGTAGCGACCATTAACCTAACCATTTCCAGCGAAAGAGTGAGCTTTACGAGACAAGGGAATTATGGGAAATTTGTGAGACTGTGGGGACCCTGGGTGAGGGCTGTGGGAGATGCTTTGTAGGGGGACCTAGTGATGGAACTGCTCTGGCCCACTTCCTCTGCCTATAGGGGTTTGCCTGGTAGACTCTCCCAGTCAATAACTCAGGGATGCATTGAGTTTATCTGGCTGGTCCATCCATTTCTTAGGATAGGCAATTACGAGGGAGGCACGCTCCTTAGGGATGGGGCAGGGAGGGGGAGGGGGGGGGAAGGGAGGCATAAGGGAATAGACACAAGGGGAAATAATAGGAAGACTCTTTTTTGTACTAACACAATTGCACACTTCTTCCTTATGGTACACGGATGGTATTATTCTATTCCTCTATTTTGTAATTATGTCAACTGTATTTGTCAAGAGTCAAATTAAGAAAATCAAATAAAAATAAAATGATTTAAAGGAGTGCGGTTTTGTGCCTCATTAGGTCGTCTGTATAGCCATTCTTATCCATCTGCTGATGGTATTCTTGGATGCCTGCTTCCCGTTAACTCCTGCATAGAGTACAATGAGAGGTTGGTTTTGGCCAATCCTTTGTTCGAGGTATGCAAGGAGTTTCTTACATAGAGTTTGCTGCAAGTGTCTTTTCTTGTATTCATAGTTTTTGGAAGCGAAGGGATTATATTTTGGGTTCTCTGGAATGTTGGAGACCTTGGGTAGGAAGGCCGGGTCTGGCTTGAGAATCATTTTGTCTAAAGTGTATTAGGCAGGTTCCATCATGGACAGGGCTTGGATTTCGCTTACTCTTCTGGCATATACTAGGGCCACAAGAAGTTCACTTTTTAGAGTGAGATTTTTGTCCGAGCTGTCCGGTTGGTTCGAATGGAGGAGAGAGGAACCCTCCAAGTACCGTGGACATGTCCCAAGTATGAGTTCTATTCATTTTAGCTGGTCTAGCTTTTTAAGCGACATCAGGAATCGCTTTATCAGGGGATCCTCTGCGAGTTGGTGTCCATGAACGAGGAGAGCGCTGCCATTTGTACCTTCAGCGTGGCTTGGGAGATATTGGTCTGCTCCATCTTGCAGGAAATCCATAATTGTTGGGATTATTCCTTTGCTGGGGATCAGTTTGCTTTTGTTCCAGGAGACAAACTTTTTCCTCACTTTCTTGTAGATTGCCCTGGTCACGGGCTTCCTACTGTCTAGGATGGTATTGTTCACCTTGTCTGACAGCCCCTTGTTCTGGAACCTTACCCTTTCAGTAACCAAGCTGAAAGTTCAGGATTCTGTGGTTCAGATGGTTGACTGGGCCCTGCGATAAGATATCTGGCCGATCCGTTAGTTGAGGTTGGATGCAGAGGTTTTTCAAGTGGCTGAACCATGCTCTTTGGGGCCAGTCCGGTGCTACTAGTATCACCGTTGCCCTCTCTGCCTTTATTTTTTGAATCGCTCTTGGTATTATGCCAGTGAATGCATAACAATAGTTGCCATCCCCAGCTCTGACTGAAGGCATCTACTCTGCTGTTGCCAACCGTAGGATTTAATGGAGAAGAACATTGGGTTTGCTTTGGAGGTGAACAGATCTACCTCAGTCACCGCCCACATTTGAGCGAAAGATGTTTGGTTTAGTGACCACTCGGTTTTATGGTCTTCCGGCTCAGGGAGTCTGCCAGATCATTGTCTGTTCTCTTCAGGTGGATGGCCAATATTGAGTTTGATTCCACCTATAGCAGGATTGTTTCCTGCAGCCTCATCAAGCTCTGGGACTTTGTCCCTCATTGCTCGTTTAGGTATGCCACCGGCGTGGCGTTGTCCGATAGTATTTTTACATCTCTCCCTTGTATTGCCGGTTTCCCCCAAGCCTCCCTCATGTTTGAGGCTTGGGCCGATCTAGACCTCCCATTTCCCCTGTGTGCAGAGGCCCTCATGTGTGCCCCCCAGTCTAGAGCGCTGGCATCAGTGGTGATCCTGACTGGGGTTGGTTTGAGCCCATTTGCATCCTTCGATGTATCAAAGTGGATTGAGCCATCATTTGAGTGCGACTGTGGTTGGCACCAGAATGGACTTGTCCAGGGATGAGTGGTTGCCATCCCACTGGGACAGAATGGAATTCTGTAGGGGTCTCATGTGAATTTGTGCCCAGGTGACAGTTGGGATTCATGATGTCATCAGCCCTAGTACTGTCATTCCATGTCTGATTGTAATGGCATCGGTCCCTCTTAGAGAGGTTTTTTGTTTTTCTTCCGTTAAGGTGTTGGTTAGTCTAGAGAGTCTAGTATATAGCCCAAATACACCACTCTGGCTTGGGGGTCATCTGATTTCTCTGCCTTCACTATCCACCCCAGGTTTTGCAGCTGGGACATGCTTGTGTGCAGGTTGTTCTCTAGGGTTTCCACTGAATCTGCAAATAGATAATCTAGGTATGGTATTTTGCCAATGCCTTGTTGTCTTAGACCCTTTAGCGCTTCTGCCATTAGCTTTAAGATTCTGGGTGCTGAGGAGATGCCGAAAAGGAGAGCTGTATATTGAAAGTGCAGAGTGGTTGCTGGCCCTTGTACTGCAAACCTCAAGAATTGATGATCCTCCTTTATGGGGACATGTAGGTAGGCATACTGTAGGTCTATGGTTGCCATAAATACGTTTCCCTGGTAGGATGTTTCTGATCGAGTAAATGGACTCCCATGCTGATTTTTTTGCATTTTATTCCTCTGTTGAGTGGTTTGAGGTTCAGTATGAGCCTCAGCTTGCCTGACGTTTTCTTTGCAAAGATATGGGAACAGAACCCCCTTTGTTCCTCTTGAGGTACCTGGTGGATCACTTTCTGATCCAAGATTCTGCAGGGATTCTAAAAAGGCTTATGCTCGCTCTTTGTCCTTTGGTAGCATGGTTCCTAGGTACTTGGTTGGGGGACGAGTGGCAAATTCTATCACGTAGCCATCTGTTCTGGTGCGTATGAGGTTGTTTTGTTTCTTCCATCCAATGGTGGGAAAAAGCTGCGAGTCTGCCCCCTACCCGATGACCGTCATTTTTTTTCATATATTGGGTTAGGAGGCTTGAGGATGAATTCATCCTTGCCCTTTGTTTTGTTGTCCCCAGTGCTTCTTTGCTTCTAGCTTGTTAAACTTCTTGAATTGCCAAAAGGGCATCTTCCCTTGTTTTTTTGGTTTGGGGGGGGACCCCTTGTTCTTTGCTGCGGTCCCGTCTAGCACCGTTTCTAGTTCAGGCCTGAACAGTAGGTCTCCAGTGAATGAAATTTCACACAGCCTGTTTTTTGAGGTCACCTCCCCAAGGTTTCAGCCACAGGGCTCTTCAGGCTGAGTTGAGTAGCGCTGTGGCCCTTGAAGATATTCTGACGGTTTCAGCTGAGGCATCTACTAGAAAAGCTTCTGCTCTCGGTGTGGGGGATGGTTTTTATCTATTCTTCTCTAGGAGTGTTACTTTACAGTAGTTCTTGAAGCTGGGTTAACCAGATTAGTAGGGTGCGGGCTGTGCAGGTGGAAGCCATTGCCGGATTCAGATTTTGCAGCCCCTGCTTCCCAGGTCCTCTTTAAAAAGGGCCTCTATTTTCTTATCCATGGGATCGGTTAAGGTATCTGCGTCCAAAGGTCAAGTCAGATTTGTGACTTGCCAGAGAGGTATCCACTTTGGGGCATTTATCCCAGGTTTTGGTGTCCGTCTCTGCAAACCGATATCTGCACTTGACTGCAGCTGGTATGAAGAGTTCGAGGTCTTCCCACTCTTTTTGACGATATCTTTAAGAGTTTGGGGTACAGGAAATCTTCTAGGTTTCCTGGATTGTAGCCCTTTGTACATCGTTTCATGTAGTGCGAGCTCTGCAGCCTTTTGCACTTCAATACCTAGCTTTGAGCAGGTTATTAGTGTGTTCTGAGAGAAATAAGTTGCCCTCTAAAGCCCAGATCTTCATCAGAGTCTGAGCAAAGTCCAGCCTCCAATTCTGATTGCTTGGATTCATCCGAATCCTTCTGTTTGTCGTTCTGCCTGTTCCCTGAAGGGACGAGTGTCCTGCTAGTAGATGGAGTACAGGTTTAACTATTTCGCTGGAGCATCTAACCTCAATCGCTGAGCGTAGCGGTGTCATGGTGTTCTTCATCTCTTTCAGATCTCTTGCAGATAACCTCTATGCCAAAAATCCATAGACAAAATGGTGGCTAAAGAATCGCAAGGTTTTTTCCATTCAGGTGAAAACCGGCGGCTGCATGAAGCACATGTTTTGTTGCCTTTCATTTTCCTTTCCTCTGGGGTCCTGGCCGGAAAACAAGCACAAAAGGGGTCCCAGTGAGGAAGGGTGGTTAAAGTGAGTGGGCGGTTTTTACAGTGAGGCCAAGACAGAGGTGACTCTAGAGTATTCTGGCTTGCCGGATCTGCAGGGCAGTGTGGAGAAGCATCAGACATGGTCAGCCACCAGGATCCTCTGCTTAGAGGAGCCTTTTTAACTGCTTCCTGCTTGAGCTCCAGCCCACCTCAAGCTGACCCCATGAAGGTTGGTGGACATACTGCACATGCCAAGGTTGCCGTGTCCTTCCCGATTTTTCATTAGGGAGGGGGACTCTGCTGTTTTGTCTGGGAGTCAAGTCACTGGAAGTGTACGCTCTTCTCTTTTTTTACAGACACCAAAAAAAAAAATGGCTGCCGAGCAGAACTGTGAGTGGAAGGGATCCCCCCCCTGACGGCACCATCTTGGTACTCCCCACAGGGTGTCCACCAGAAGAACCGGCTCTGCTGGGCGATGAGTGCCATGGGCGTCGTTCGCTTCCTCGCAGATCGACCTTTCAGAGGCGGGCGGGCCCGCAATCGGGTGGGTGGATGGACATGCACCCTCAGCGAATACTTACCCACGCCATCTGTGGGATCCAGCCACACTGGGTTGAATCAGCAGCAGGTCCCTCCAGCATTGCGGTATGGGGAAAAGACAGCGCTTTCGTTTCAGATTGGGGGGTAATAATTGCAGACCCCGGGTGAAATCTCAGGCAAAGCACGTTTTTATGCTCAAGATTGCTGCTCCTGCTCGCCATCCCAAGGCCTGCTGAGCCGAATGGGATGCCGGCAGGCGGCCTCCTGCTACTAGCACAGAGACCAGGTACAATAAATGTTTCTTGCAGCTTCTGTGGGTCCAGGGGAACCTGAGGCACGCAGGCGAGACTGAAATTTATAATGGTGGACTAATGCATTTTCCTGTTTCAGGGAGGAGCCCATCTCTCGGATGCTGCCCTGGAAGACGATTCGAGTAAACGCCTTACTGGAGATCCAACCATTCTTACTATATCAAAAAAAATATTGCTTTGGATAGGTTTCATATAAATGCATTTTGGAGCTTGGGGGTTTATAGAAATGCAAAAATATTATGGTGCTAGGGAAGATACAAGAAATCAGGTCAAATTTAAACATAAAAAAAAATCTGAAGGCAATATTGAATGAGCAAAATGCAATTAAAAAAGCAATATTTTCCTTAAAATTATTCCAATCTCACCTGTTCTCCTGCATTCCTATCCAACCAGTTTAATGCCTCCCTATTACTATTGAGAGTGGCACGTGCAATGCTTAGTTGCATTTTCTGGGAGCACCATGCTGCTCGAACTCTAGTGCATTCTTTTTCCATCTCTATCTGAGCTTTTTGTTCTCTCTCCAGGTCTTCCTCTTTCACAGGCAACACTGCCCTGGCATTTTGCTCCACCTGTTCCCAGCACATTTCTTCAAGTCTTATGTAGCTATCCAAGTCAAGAGAAGAAAGCAAAATACTCTGGGAAGATGGGGCAGTGTAATAGTTTCCAAGCTCTGTTACAGTCTCTCGAAGCCTCACAAAGGCTGCATTGCACCTTGAATTCAGGGTTGAAAGTTCTTCCTTGATGTTACTTAGACTCTTCTCTTCTTGCTTCTCCACTTTCTCCAAGGACAAGCGATTATGGAGAAGTGTTAACCCCAAAGACTCCAACTTGTTGCGGCATTGCAGTCGATGAGTTTTGATGCTTCGCAAGCTCTGTAGCTCTGCTTCAAGTTCTTCCAAACTCTTTGCATCTTCCATCTTCCAGTCTCCTTCGGCTTCACTTGCCCCTTTGCAGAGGTTCTGAATCTCATCCACTTCTAGAAGTGGTTGTCCAGAGTTTAGAAGGGCATCATAGGCCTCCAATTGCTCAGTGGTTAAAACATTTTTCTGATCCACAGTGCTGCAAAGCCAACTTAGGAAGCCCTTTACCTCTCCACTGCCTTCACATAGCCAATCAAAATCCTCCCCCTTAAGATTCTGTGCTCCAGGGTAACCGATAGTACGGAGCATTTCAACAAAATCTGAGCCTACAACGCTGCGAGAGTCCAGAAGAAAACAAGTAGATCGTTGACGAGAGAGCCTAGTTGGGGGCACACTCTAGGAAAAATAAATAAATAAATAAATAAATAAAGTAAAAAAAAAAAAAAAAAATGCAGCCTTATACAAAAAGGAAATACAGGGGGGTTGCTATTGCCGACTTTATAAAAATTCTAGTTGCTTGGCTGTCATGCAGATATAATGTGTAGCACCCTGGTGTTAGGCATGATTGATAAAACTTTTTGCCCGGCGGTAACCAGCCTGGCTCATTGTTAGGGAGATCCACTGACCTTTTCCTAAATCTGGGTTTATTGCACCTTTCTTCTGTCACTAGGTGGCATTAGATTGACAAGGGCTTAGTAAATCTGCACTAAGAGTGGATGGGTTGTCTCAGCCAATTGGCAGGGTTTTTTCCACCCTTGGCCTGCTGGGAGGTCAGGCGATTGGGGTTCGGTGCCACCTGGACAGCTGTATGAGTGGACGCATGTTGAAAAGGTCTCCACTGCTAGGCCAGAAGCTTGAGGCCTATCTGGGAGTATCTGGCTGCTAGGTTGTCTGTGGCCTATCCAGGTTGGGAGAGAGCAGCTCAGGGTTGGGGGTTCAGCCGGCTGGAGAACCAAGTAGTTATCGGAGATGACCACTCCTGGTGCCAGACGCAAGCGAGAACCAGAGTCAGAGGTAAAGGGGACAGTCGCCAGCAAGGGACAATCTCTCCTGTTATCAGAGGCCAGGTTCTGTGGAGACTGAAGTACCAGAGCAGCCTTTTTCACTAGCCGGGGATGGTGAAGTTGGGAAAGCTTCAGAAGAGTCAAGCTAGGGACCCAGCGGAACAGTGTGGGGGCGACGCTTGCAGAAGATTCAGCAGATTAGCTGAAGAGCCAAGTCAGGGACCCAGTGGAATAGTGCGCATGACACTTGGAAGCCAAGGCGTTCAAGGGATCCAATGGCAGCTGGGATCTGAAGAGTCTAGTGAGAGGATCTACAACAGGATACTGTGAGTTGTGATCTGTCTTAAAGTTGAAGTTACCAGCTCAGTTGCTATAGGAGACCGCAGTCTACAGATGCTTGCTGTAATTCAGCTTACAAGCCCTTGAAATGTATAGCAGCTTTTATTTGTCTCGGAATCCGCCAAGTATTTTGAATCTGCCCAAGGGTGTTCAGGCCCTAATCCTCTCTCCCCAGTTCTGTTAAGAGACAAAAAAATGTTGCATTCTCAAAGTGTCTGGCACCAAATTTACTCTATACCACACCCACTATGCCTAGTAACCCTCACTGTGAAGATGGATGTCGGCTCTCCTTGACTCGGGGAGGTCACCATTAGGCCTCTAGGGGGTCGGGCCATGGCTACAATTGCCATATTGTCAAGAGTATGGGGATGCCTGCCTTTAAATGCACATGAACTTTAATGCCCCTTAGTCCGTAGGGTTCAATATTGAGTCATCCCACCCCTTTCAGTTATAACAACTTCAACTCTGAGAACTCCGTACACATGTTTTTTCTCAGGGGTTGGGTTTTGCACTTTAGTGCCAGAGAAGGGAACTCTTAAGGCATCAGCATACCAAGACATTATGGACAATTTCATGCTCCCATGCTTTGTGGACATTTTTGGGGATGGCCCCTTGTTCCAACAGGAGTGTGCATCAGTGCCCAAAGCAAGGGCCATAAAGACATGGATGAGAGTTTGGGGTAGAGGAACTTTACTGGCCTACACAGAGTCCTGACATCAACCTTATAGAACACCCTTGGGATGAATTAGAACAGACTGCAAGCCAGACCTTCTCATCCACATCAGTGCCTGACCTCACAAACGCGCTTCTGGTCAAATATTCCCTTAAACACACTCCTAAAACTTGCGTACAGCCTTCCCAGAAGAGTTGAAGCTGTTATAGCTGCAAAGGGTGGGACAACTCAATAGTGAACCCTATGAACAAACTGATGACTGATGCCATTAAAGTTCATCTGCATGTAAAAAGGCAGGTGTCCCAATACTTTTGGTAATCGTGTATATTGGCTTCAGTACTCGAGTCATTCGGTCAAGGATGGAAAGTATTGAAGTCAGTGGCAAATATTCAACATACCGCTTCTGACGATATTAGGCTCCACGATCACATGGTCTTGTGGTTCATCTCCACTGAAGCAATCACCTGCACTAGGGACAGGAATGCCACAGAAGATGCAAAAAGGGTTCTTCCTTTATTAAAATAGACTGCAGGTGCAGCAGGACTTTGCTGTGCCGAGCCCGTAACATGTCAACAGGACTTGAAGGAAGATTATTTTGCATCTCAGCATGTGGCACATTGTTGCTGGTACAATTTATTGAAGCGAGTGGGGCAGCCAGGCAGTTAGACATTTTTAGCAAAGTTCAGTAATAGCTGCTCCCATGTTTATTAAATAAGGTGGAACTGGGGGTAATGTGGAACATACAGCAACTTACAATTACATGTCATTAGGTTACAACAAGTTGTAGGTTACTGATTTTTTTTCACATAACAAATAAACTCAGTTTTTTTTTTGTTTACAACTTAAACAAACATTTTAGATTAGCCATTTGAAAACATAGTATGTGGCTATAAATTCATGATAACAAAAAAAAAACTCACTAATAAATGTCTGGCCATTGTATATATCGTCAGAGTTCCTGGAGAGAGTAAAAACAAAAATACTATTATAAAAGCATATTGTCAGACCATTTGGGGTTAAAAAGAATATACATATAGGCCTTTATATTATGCATATTATGTATTTTTCCTATTCATGTATATTATGAACAGAAGGACAGCCATTTTCCCTGTTAAAGTTTAAATTTGGTTCTTAGGCATGAATAGATATTGTTTTTATGTTACACAAGTAGTCTGGCTGTACCATCTAAGGTTATAACTCAAAGGTTTGACACTTACAAGAGAATGGTAAGGAGCCCTGGTTTCATATGAACTTACAGGAATTGTTCTTTGCATGAACCCACCCCATGGACATGTGCATTCGGTTTCGTCCGAATGCATTTGTCAGAATTTCAGGTATTGTCATTTAAACAAAAGCACAGAAAACTAAAGATTCGACATAAACAAATGCTTTATTTTCGTTGCGGTCGAATGTGCCCAACCATAAACGCTATTCGTCCAATATTAGTCTACATAAAAGAGAAAAGATTCGACATTGAGAGAAATGATTTGACAAAGTAGCTAAAAACATACGATCGCAGCAAGCTGACATTTATGGTGAAATGCTCTGCCCATAGGCTATAGAAGAATTCTAATGTTGGTTGACTAGTAATTATTATAATTATTAGTCATACAACATTAGAATTCGTCTACAACTTGTAGGCGAAACATTCGACTGGAAATGTAGGATTGCATCATTGTACAGTTTCGTTGCTCCGTCAAATCATTTGTTTATTAAAGATTTCGTCTAATCTTCTTAGAACATTCGACAGACACCATAAGCCTTCAATGACAGATTCGACCTTAATTTATTTGGATTTTCGGATGAATGCATTTAACGAAATAAATAAAAACTAATTTTGGGAGTAAATATTTTTCGGACGAAAACCAAATTCCGAAACAAAATATTTCAGTGTGCACATGTCTAATGTGTATTAGTAATTCATGGAACAAAAGGGAGTCGCGCTAAAAAAATAATAAATTACCAACGTGATGTATATTGATACCAATAAAATGTGAACAATAAATTAATAAGTGAAGACTTATATGGCATATACTGAAATCCTCATAGCAGTGTTAATGCATCAGAGTAGTCCACAGTGCAGTATATGGAAAAAAGGGTAATGGGTTGAAAACATAAATACAGTCCCAAATAAAGTGATGTAGCAGCAGTGAGTCCCAAAGGTGCTAGACACATCCACAGCGTAGTGATCGGTAACAGACAGGAGACGTCCACCCACGAGCAACACTGACTCTTACCGCAAATCAATTTTAAAACAGCATGAATAACAGATATCCAATCTCCACTGCAGGAACAAGTTTAGTCATCCGTCCAATGGTGAAGCCTCAGTAGCGAATAGTCCCCACTAGTACCAGCCCGATGCAATACTCCAAAACATATGAAGAAACCAAGGAGAGCACATAGCGTGATACTGTATGGAGGTTTATTGTATAAAAGCAGATTGGGTACTTGCATCAATCCGAGTAAAAACAAGCATATTAAACACACAGCCGGCCGACCTGTACAGGAGCGTGTGCCCGGAATATCCGGGTCCTCACACGTGCAACGCGGTGACGATCTCAACAGGGACTTGTTCACGGGATGAGGAGGCGCTCAGAGTCACCACGTAATAAAGCAAAGAGGGGAGGGGCTGGACTCAAGATGGACCTAACACCAGCCGCACATCCTCCATCTTGGTTGATGGAAACAAACGGTGACTTAACGGCAAAGTAACACCGATTGGGGCGAAAATAGCCAGTAATTATTAGAGGTCATCAAACAAAAGTGTCGCTCCAACACTAATCTATTTCAACCACTGCGCTATGCTTTTAAAGCACGCACATAGTGGAGGGAAAAAGACGAAAAAAAAAGAAGAATTTTTTTTTTTTTTTTCTGTTTTCTTAAAAAAAAATTAAATATAAAAATGAACAGACCCATCACCTGCTAAGGTAGGACGGAACATCCCTATATGTGCCAATCGAAAAAAAGAGCTGGCTCGACGAAAAAACATTATAAAAATATAATATGAATGTACATATAAAAATATATATAAAATAGCTCGTAGAGTGCAACTCATTAGGTCCATCTCAGGTCATTGATATTGACATAACACATGACAAAACTAGTGTATCCCCAACATAGACATTCATGTTCCTAAATAATTTAGTAAGAAATGCACAACTCAAAGGTCATAAGCTAATGGTCATAATCAGACAAAATGACATAGATCAGACAGGTTTACAATCTAAAGTGTACATAACAAGAAAGCGGACAGGATTATGCATTATCAATAAAACAATTAACGTCTACTTCAATGTTCAATCCATGGGGGGTGTAACACTTTAATTTATATATCCAAGACATCTCGGATCTAGAGATGTCTCTTACCAAATCGCTCCCCCTCCAATGAGCAGTAAATTTGTCAATACCTAAAAATATAGTATCTTTAGGGTTTTTATCATGTGCAATCAAATAGTGCTTTGACACAGAGTGTTCTGGAAAGCCACTTCGAATATTTGCAATATGCTCATTGAGCCGCACGTGAAGGGGGCGTTTGGTTCTGCCCACGTACTGGAGACCACATGGGCACATTAACAAATAAACGACACCCATTGTAGAACAGGTGATGAAAGGCTTGATACATGGTAGTAAACCATTAAGGACATTGTCACTTTTTAAAATGTGCCATTATTTAGAGAAAATATGTTTGACACTAGCGTGTTGACAAGAGAAGTCTGTGACAAATAGGGATTTAAACTTGACAGTCACTCCGTGGTTTATCCTCAACACACCTCTATCCAAATTTGTCACATAATCTAATGAGTGAGATAGGGCTTCCGGGCAGTACCCCTTTGATACAAATCGTTCAGTTAGAACACCGGCTTGTTTAACAAAAGAGGCCTGTTTAGTGCAATTCCTTTTTAAACGGAGGTATTGACTCTTTGGTATGGAATCAAGCCACGAAGAGTAATGACGGCTGTCTTTGGAAAATGTACGAATTTCTGTCTTTAGCTTTAAAATGTGTTGTAGTCACAAAACTACCGTCCTCGACAGAGATAACTAAATCCAAAAAATTAATCTGCAACTGGCTGGCCTCATGACTCAAAGAAATCCCTCGTTCATTGATATTGAGTACATCAATGAACTGGGATAGATCACTCTCCGTACCCTCCCATAGGAGGAGGATGTCGATGTATCTGACCCACAGCAAAATCTGGGGCCTAGACTGGACACGGACGACATCCTCCTCCCATAGGGCCATAAATAGATTTGCAAGGCTGGGAGCATATTTGGCTCCTATAGCAACCCTGCGACTCTGTTGGTAATATCTACCATAGTGCCAAAAAAAAAAATTGTGTGGCAGCGAACTCTAACAGTGAAATTTGAGTGATATCAAGGCCACTATCCTTATTAAGATAATAAGACACCGCATGTAGGCCCAGATCGTGAGGTATAAGGGTGTACAGCGAGGCGACGTCCGCTGTCACCAACCATAACCCTGGCGGGGGTACTATCCTAGAGAGTGTTGGTTACATCTTTGGTATCCTTGATGTAGGATGGCATCTTCTTGACCAGAGGTTGGAGGAAAAAAATCTATGTACTTGCCCATCCGGGACGTGACTGAGTCTATCCCACTCACAATGGGACATCCCGGGGGGCAAGCAAGACTCGTGTACCTTCGGCAAATAGTACATTATAGGTGTTCTGGGAGCCTTTGGAACCAAAAAGGTCTTTTCCTTTTCGTTCAAGATTTTTCCACGAAAACCCCTATCTACAATCTTTATCAAGGCTTTTTTATATTTTGCCCCCGGATCCAATGGAAGGGGGACATAGGTGTCGCTATCCCCAAGGGTCCGTTGCATTTCTTGCATGTAATCCATGGGTGCTCAACCTGTGGCTCTCCAGCTGTTGCGGAACTACAATTCCCATGAGGCATTGCAAGCCGCTGACAGGTACAAGCATGTCTCCCAAAGGCTGAGGCATTATGGGAATTGTAGTTTTGCAACAGCTGGAGAGCCACAGGTTGAGCACCCATGATGTAATCACTCTTGTTAAGAACAACAATACCCCCACCCTTATCGGCAGGGCGGATTACCAACTCCTTATTTTGACATAAGGATTGAATGCCCTCTTTTATTTTTAGTTTACAGCGGACTGGTTTAATTTTCATATCGTTAAGGTCTTTGAGGGTCAGATCTCTATACCTCACGATCTGGGCCTACATGTGGTGTCTTACTATCTTAATAAGGATAGTGGCCTTGATATCACTCAAATTTCCTTCATAATGGAACGGTTAGAGTTCGCTGCCACACACAATTTTTTTTTGGCACGATGGTAGATATTACCAACAGAGTCGCGGGGTTGCTATGGGAGCCAAATATGCTCCCAGCCTCACAAATCTATTTATGGCCCTATGGGAGGAGGATGTCGTCAGTGTCCAGTCTAGGCCCCAGATTTTGCTGTGGGTCAGATACATCGACGTCATCCTCCTCCTATGGGAGGGTACGGAGAGTGATCTATCCCAGTTCATTGATGTACTCAATATCAATGAACGAGGGATTTTTGAGTCATGAGGCCAGCCAGTTGCAGATTAATTTTTTGGATTTAGTTATCTGTCGAGGACGGTAGTTTTGTGACTACAACACATTTTAAAGCTACAGACAGAAATTCGTACATTTCCAAAGACAGCTGTCATTACTCTTCGTCAATACCTCCGTTTAAAAAGGAATTGCACTAAACAGGCCTCTTTCATTAAACAAGCTGGTGTTCTAACTGAACGATTTGTATCAAAGGGGTACTGCCCGGAAGCCCTATCTCACTCATTAGATTATGTGACAAATTTGGATAGGAGGTGTCTTACTTGAGTATAAACCACGGAGTGACTGTCAAGTTTAAATCCCCATTTGTCACAGACTTCTCTTGTCAACACGCTAGTGTCAAACATATTTTCTCTAAATAATGGCACATTTTAAAAAGTGACAATGTACTTAATGGTTTACTACCAGAAAGACCGCAGGTGGTCTTTAGGGGGCTTTCATCTCTGAAGGACAAATTGGCCCCTAACACACTTAATCCTCCCAAGATACCTTCAATGTTTCTATCAGGATTCTATAAGTGTGGTAGATGCCAGAGCTGTGGTTTGAACAGGCGAACCCCCAAAAGGACCACTGAGTTCAGCTCTAGTTGCACTCGTAAGAATTTTTGTATCAAGCCTTTCATCACCTGTTCTACAATGGGTGTCGTTTATTTGTTAATGTGCCCGTGTGGTCTCCAGTATGCGGGCAGGACCAAACGCCCCCTTCACGTGCGGCTCAATGAGCATATTGCAAATATTCGAAGTGGCTTTCCAGAACACTCTGTCAAAGCACTATTTGATTGCACATGATAAAAACCCTAAAGATACTATATTTTTAGGTATTGACAAATTTACTGCTCATTGGAGGGGGAGCGATTTGGTAAGAGACATCTCTAGATCCGAGATGTCTTGGATATATAAATTAAAAAGTGTTACACCCCCCATGGATTGAACATTGAAGTAGACGTTAATTGTTTTATTGATAATGCATAATCCTGTCCGCTTTCTTGTTATGTACACTTTAGATTGTCAACCTGTCTGATCTACATGTCATTTTGTCGGATTATGACCATTAGCTTATGACCTTTGAGTTGTGCATTTCTTACTAAATTTAGGAACATGAATGTCTTATTGGGGATACACTAGTTTTGTCAGTGTGTTATGTCAATATCAATGACCTGAGATGGACCTAATGAGTTGCACTCTACAAGCTATTTTATATATATTTTTATATGTACATTCATATTATATTTTTATAATGTTTTTTCGTTGAGCCAGCTCTTTTTTTCGATTGGCACATATAGGGATGTTCCGTCCTACCTTAGCAGGTGATGGGTCTGTTCATTTTTATATTTAATTTTTTTAAGAAAACAGAAATAAAAAATATTTGTTCTTCCTTTTTTTCCGTTGTTTTTTCCCTCCACTATGTGCATGCTTTAAAAGCATAGCGCAGTGGTTGGAATAGATTAGTGTTGGAGCGACACTTGTTTGATGACCTCTAATAATTACTGGCTATTTTCGCCCCAATCGGTGTTACTTTGCCATTAAGTCATCGTTTGTTTCCATCAACCAAGATGGAGGATGTGCGGCTGGTGTTAGGTCCATCTTGAGTCCAGCCCCTCCCCTCTTTGCTTTATTACGTGGTGACTCGGAGCACCTCCTCATCCCGTGAACAAGTCCCTGTTGAGACGAAACGTCGGGAGGCGGCGCTCTGACGTCACCGCGTTACACGTGTGAGGACCCGGATATTCCGGGCACACGCTCCTGTACAGGTCGGCCGGCTGTGTGTTTTATATGCTTGTTTTTACTTGGATTGATGTAAGTACCCAATCTGCTTTTATACAATAAACCTCCATACAGTATCACGCTATGTGCTCTCCTTGGTTTCTTCATATGTTTTGGAGTGTTGTATAAATACTGTAGAGCAGTGCAGCGCAAACCAATATTCAAAATTCAATGTGAATAAATACAATTAAACATATGTGAATCAATTATGTATGAGCATGCAAAAATAAACTAAGTGCATATTTCATATAAATGAAAATAAAAAAAGTCCACTGTAAGAAAATATCCAAAAGGAGAAATCCAAAATTATGGAATAGGTCCAATACGTGAATCTTTAGAGATCTTCACCATGTGCAAAAGAATGAGTGAACACCCAAGAACTGACATGTGATCCTCCACCAGTGAGATTGGGTACGCTCACCTTGTTTAAAGACCACTGTTTCACCAGATGGTCAGAAAAGCTTAATAGACCCGGACTGCTGTTTACTTTTCCAATCCTCAGTATACGGCCACAGTGGTATTTGGGAACATATGGGAAGAGAAGTAATATCTAAGAGCCTCCGTTGGTACAAAACCTTTTATTCAGAAAGATAATCAGGCTACTCACATTTCCACGATTAAAAACGAGCATGTAGGCATAAGAAGCCGGTTAGAGAGTTCCTGGGAGCTGCGCCGAGCGACATAAGCTGACTCCTGACCCCCTGGACGCATTGCGTGTGATACACTTCCTCAGCAAGGGCGGAGTCAAATACGTCAGATGCTACTCTATTTAAACACCGCTGTCGTCACGGCAACTACACAACAGACACGCTCTTGCGGCTCGGCACGTCCCGCGTCACGTGCTTCAATGGAGAAACTTTATCGTTCAACAAAAAAGTGATGAGAGGGCGGTGTCAAACATAATGGGCAAGGATATACATATGTTAACGCCATCTTGTGGACTAAAAGGAGATGACCTCCTAGGATTAATGCTATTAGTGAAAGCAATAAAATTAAAAGGAACAAGACGTCGCTTCCAGACTAGGCCAATACATAGATCATTTTTTGAAACCTTTAGTTTTTGGCACTAAATCTTTAAGAGACAAACAGTGTATACAAACCATTGAAACCATATCATGTACTTCAGAGAGTCTTTTGGTCACAGCAGATGTCAGCTCATTATATACCATAATAGGCCATGCTGATGCCATTTTAGCAGCCAAGTGGGGCCTGTCCCAATCCAATTTGTCTGCAAGACATCAGAAATTTCTCCTACAATGTTTGGAGTTTTGTCTGACCAAAAACTACTTTTGGTACAATAAAAGTTTCTACCTTCAAATGATGGGCGTCGCAATGTGGGCCAAGTTTGCCCCCAGCGTCGCCAATCTTTTCATGGCACTCTGGGAGGATGAAACCATTTTTATTGACCTTCCAGTACAGTTGAAATACTACAGAAGATATATAGATGATCTCGTAATGGTGTGGGAAGGAGACATGTCCAGTCTGGAGAGTTTTTTGGAGAAATTAAACTCCAATACCAAAAATATCTCCCTCACATGGAACATAGACTCCAATATAATTGTTTTTTTGGATTTGGAGATTTTCAAAGAAGGAGTTTTTAACACCAGAAATCATTTTAAACGATCGAAATGGTTATATACCCCTGGACAGTTGCCATCATCGCAACTGGCTGGTCAACATCCCCAGAGGCCAATTTATTCGCTTGAGATGGAATTGTACGTCTGCCACCGACTTCTATGTCCAGTCTAAACTCTTGACAAAGAGGTTTTTACAAAAGGGATATAAAAATGAAAACTTGGAATTTGAGCTCTCTCAAGTTGGTAGTCTGGATCGAGCAGATCTGGCTGCCGATTCCAGGAAACCTCCTGGTGACGGCAACAAATTTGAATTTAAGATCATACTTGATTACAACATCCAGCATCGCCAATTCGAGAGGATTGTCAAAAAGCATTGGGACGTCCTAAGGAAGGATAAAGTCCTAGGAGCGGTCCTCCCTGTACAACCTTTGTTTATATACAGGAAGGCTCCCACACAGAGATGTGATAGCCCCAGGGGCACTGGATCCACCCGTTTTCAGGGAGAACACAATTTTTTCCTTCCTATCAGGCTTTTATGCCTGTGGTCGGTGCCAGGCCTGCAAGCAATGCAAATTTAATCTCAAGAAACGGAAGGATTTTACGGCCTTTTCCACTAATCGATCATACTCTATTAAAAATCTGATTACTTGCAAAACAGAAGGAGTGGTCTACATGCTGGAGTGCGATTGTGGACTCCAGTATGTAGGCCGCACTTCCCGAGCCCTTTCAGTAAGGGTGGGGGAGCATGTTAACATTAAAGCAGGTTTCCGCTACCACAGTGTGTCTCGGCATTTCCGGCAGTGTCATGACAGAAACCCAAAGTGTTTGAAATTTTGGGGTTTGGAAAGAGTCGACAAGCACTGGGGGGAGGGAATTACATTAGACGGATCAGCCAGAGGGAATCATTCTGGATATACGAAACCAGGGTTCTCAAACCGGAGGGTCTTAATGTAGATTTCTACCTCAATTGCTTTATTTCTAATAAATAGGTGTTCATTTCATTTTTTGTGGTTGAAATTTTAGAAACCCCCTTTGGTTTTTAGATTTTATGTGAATTTAATCATTTGAAGGTATGCCCATTTGCTATATTATTGGTCCTACAGTAGGACAATGGGAGAATCCTTAATTTATTATTGTTCACCCAAGTGGGTATTTACCCAAATGGCAATACATTTTTTTTTTGCTAATGATCGCTTATCAACGTCTGATCAGCAGATAGTTATTCATCCTTGCATTTCGCCTTATTGGCATTTAGTAACTACTGTTCCCATGTAATTTTGTTATTATTATTTTCTTCCTATTGTATATAAAAATGTGTATATAATTTATAATTTTTAGTAGTACTTATTTGTAATTTTATTGGCCGTGGGAAGAGCTCTTGAGCATGTGCTGAGCGACGTCTTGTTCCTTTTAAGTTTATTATTGCTTTCACTAATAGCATTAATCCTAGGTCATCTCCCTTTTAGTCCACAAGATGGCGTTAACATATGTATATCCTTGCCCATTATGTTTGACACCGCCCTCTGTCATCACTTTTTTGTTGGAGAACGATAAAGTTTCTCCATTGCAGCACGTGACGCGGGACGTGCCGAGCCGCAAGAGCGTGTCTGTTGTGTAGTTGCCGTGACGACGGTGGTGTTTAAATAGAGTAGCGTCTGATGTATTTGACTCCGCCCCTGCTGAGGAAGTGTACCACACGCAACGCGTCCAGGGGGTCAGGAGTCAGCTTATGTCGCTCGGCGCAGCTCCCAGGAACTCTCTAACCAGCTTCTTATGCCTACATGCTCGTTTTTAATCGTGGCAATGTGAGTAGCCTGCTTATCTTTCTGAATAAAAGGTTTTGTACCAAACGGAGGCTCTTGGATATTACTTCTCTTCCCATATGTTCCCAAATACCACTGTGGCCGTATACTGAGGATTGGAAAAATAAACAGCAGCCCGGGTCTATTAAGCTTTTATGACCATCTGGTGAAACAGTGGTCTTTAAACAAGGTGAGCGTACCCAATCTCACTGGTGGAGGATCACATGTCAGTTCTTGGGTGTTCACTCATTCTTTTGCACATGGTGAAGATCTCTAAAGATTCACGTATTGGACCTATTCCATAATTTTGGATTTCTCCTTTTGGATATTTTCTTACAGTGGACTTTTTATTTTCATTTATATGAAATATGCACTTAGTTTATTTTTGCATGCTCATACATAATTGATTTACATATGTTTAATTGTATTTATTCACATTGAATTTTGAATATTGGTTTGCGCTGCACTGCTCTCCATTTATACATTACCTTTGGATTTTGTGAACGTCCTGTTTTCGTGTACAGCCAGCATTCCTGTAGAACCTGATAACTGTCAAGTTCTTTATTTCACATTGTAGGATAGTCACGTGTTTAGATTGTCACATTATCCCTTGATATAAGGGTCTTTTTTTTGCCTTTATCTTGATCACTTATTTTTTGCGCTGATTGCACCTTTCGTATTAGAGTATTTTTGAGTATTGCATCAGGCTGGTACTAGTGGGGACTATTCGCTACTGAGGCTTCACCATTGGACGGATGACTAAACTTGTTCCTGCAGTGGAGATTGGATATCTGTTATTCATGCGGTTTTAAAATTGATTTGCGGTAAGAGTCAGTGTTGCTCGTGGGTGGAGGTCTCCTGTCTGTTACCGATCACTACGCTGTGGATGTGTCTAGCACCTTTGGGACTCACTGCTGCTACATCACTTTATTTGGGACTGTATTTATGTTTTCAACCCATTACCCTTTTTTCCATATACTGCACTGTGGACTACTCTGATGCATTAACACTGCTATGAGGATTTCAGTATATGCCATATAAGTCTTCACTTATTAATTTATTGTTGTTCACATTTTATTGGTATCAATTTACATCACGTTGGTAATTTATCAATTTTTTTTTTTTTTTTAGCGTGACTCCCTTTTGTTCCATGTATTTGTTTGATGTAGTATGGCATCTTGAGACACAGCTGTTACACATTTTTGTTTATTTTGGTATGCGCAATATTCTTTGTTTTGCTATTAGTAATTCATATATCAGTAATTCATATATATATATATCAACTCGTTAAGTACATACAGTGCCTTGCGAAAGTATTCGGCCCCCTTGAACTTTGCGACCTTTTGCCACATTTCAGGCTTCAAAGATATAAAACAATTTTTTTTTGAAGAATCAACAAGGTGGGACACAATCATGAAGTGGAACAAAATGTATTGGATATTTCAAACTTTAACAAATAAAAAAACTGAAAAATTGGGCGTGCAAAATTATTTAGCCCCTTTACTTTCAGTGCAGCAAACTCTCTCCAGAAGTTCAGTGAGGATCTCCGAATGATCCAAGGTTGACCTAAATGACTAATGATGATAAATAGAATCCACCTGTGTGTAATCAAGTCTCCGTATAAATGCACCAGCACTGTGATGGTCTCAGAGGTCCGTTTAAAGCGCAGAGAGCATCATGAAGAACAAGGAACACACCAGGCAGGTCCGAGATACTGTTATGGAGAAGTTTAAAGCCGGATTTGGATACAAAAAGATTTCATAAGCTTTAAACATCCCAAGGAGCACTGTGCAAGCGATAATATTGAAATGGGAGTTTCAGACCACTGCAAATCTACGAAGACCTGGCCGTCCCTCTAAACTTTCAGCTCATACAAGGAGAAGACTGATCAGAGATGCAGCCAAGAGGCCCATGATCACTCTGGATGAGAAAAAAAACGCCGCTCCAGACAAATGCACTTCAGCAGTGAGTATGGTTCAAAACCCGATGGGTGCAGGCAATGCACAAATAAGAGGGAGGAGATGGACAGCCGCACTCCAATAAAGTGTAAAAAATGGTGCCTTTTATTCCAGTAAAACGAAAACTACAACAGCAAAAAAAACTGCAAGCAGTGGGGTAACAGCTGACGCGTTTCACATCGATAACCGATGCTTACTCATAGCTAAACATAATGATAAAAACAATCTTTTATAGAAAAAAAGTCCAAAAACCATCTGATGGTCAATTCGATTTGTGATAGGTCCTGGCTGTCGTCAGTAATCACACACACCTGTTGGAGGAATGCTATTGTCAGGGAACCAACCGTGGAAGAGCTGTCAGACGTGCTCTTCACGGACCAGCAAGCGCAGTGCGCATGCGCGCGCAAATGCGCGCAACGCGCATGCACGCGCAAACGGGCAACAACTCTGCAAATCCTGTATTCTTCACTGCGCATGCGTGTGCGCCAGTACGCACGCAATGCGGGCGGGACTCCTGACGTCAGTGCCCTATTTAAAGACTTGCTGCAGCAGTTACCAACTGCTGCATGATCGTTAGCCTGTGTGTGTTCCTGAGCCCTTGTTCCTGTGTTCCTGTTTACCTGTTGACGACCCGGCTTGCCTGACCTGACTTCTCCAGTGTATGACCCCGGCTTGTCTTTCGGATTACCCTTATCCTGTTCCTGCCTGATTGTTCCAGTGTATGACCTCGGCTTGCCTTCTGACCTACTCCAACTACATCCTGCTTCCTGTGCATGACTTCCGGCTTGGCTCCTGACTCCGCCCCTGGGTTTCCCTGCGTACCTACCTCATCTGGTACTTCCGTGGTACCCCTGCCCAACTACGTATCCTGGTGGATAGCTGAGCTTCTACACCTTTTCAGCAAGTCGCAGCTGGCAACCCCTGCATCTCCGGGCACAGCACCCCCTGTCTCACCTCCAGGGGGCGTTCTGCACTCAGTCGCAAGGGAAGCCCTCTCAGCACTTCGGCCTCTGGTAAGGTACGTGACAGCTATTTGCATTACAAGCACCTGGGGGTCATATTAGATCATATTTTACCACTCTTCAAAAAATTAACCACCACTGCATTGAACCGACATTTTGGCTGCCAACAAGATTTTGATGCAAATATGGTGCGATTCCATGCCCTTCAGCATGTTTTACCGCATGTTTGGGTGGGGATATAGATGTTACAATTGGAAACACGATGGATCCATAGCCTGGATGCTATCAAGTATCCAGGGCTTAATGAGTATATTAGTTTCAAATCCTTTATGAGTTATCTGTTTTTTTCATGCATATTTCAGCTGTGCTTACAGGTCCCATCTGGGACCGATTCCCATCCTTATGCCTGCTCTCCCTTCAAACACTCCAGGTATTCATCCCAATGCCATCTGGTGATGTATGCGACTGATATTTTGTTTCTCTCTCCCTTTTCCCTGCATTTTTTCCTGTTCCCCATTCCCTTTCACTAGTCCCTATATCAATCACTATTCGATTTGAATGTTTTGAAAATGAGACTCATTGACTGTTCAAATAATTTTTGTTGGAATTATATGTAAACTGCAACTATGTAACAATGATGTTTTTGCTTTTTCCATTACATTTGCTGAATGCTCCATCCATGGCTAGTCCTGGTATTGTGTCCATTCAATGATCTCCTTTTACATCAATGTGTGGCAATATCGGCGTTTGACTATGTTTGCTAGTTGTCACCCTGTTTTGTTCTGACATTAGCCCTGCTTCTGTGCAGCGTTTCGTTTGTGCCATCCCGGCCCCCTACCCATGGTTTTAGGGACACCCAAGGGTTGTGGGTTCCATTGACACACAGCCCGCCCCTGGCCACGCCTTGTTTGCCCTCTGTAAACATCTTCGCCACCCCTGTTACATCTTGCTGATGGACGTTATGCTGTTTACTATGGCTGGCGGCTTACCTTGCGCTGCACAGCATTATAGGGTTTGTAGGCGCGCGACGGCGCACACGCAGTGGCCATTTGATGTCCGCAGCTGTTCGGTGATTACTGACCAGCTGGGGGGCTATTTAAACAGGCTCATTCAGCATTTGTTTGCTGTTGAGACTGTACTGTCATCCTTGAGAATATAGGACCTTCTTTTTTGAATGGTCTTTGTTATTTTTTATTTATATTTTTCAGGTTTCCCCTTTACTTACCTTTCACAAGCTCTGTGTGATGCTTTAGGATTGAGCTAATCGTCTTATGCTCACACCGCTAATTTTTCCATCAGTGGCAGCTCATTCAGCACCCTCCCATTTAGCATTTCTAAATGATTTCAATTAGGTATGTATTGAGGCCATGTTTGTCCTTGTTAGCGGAGAAGTTACCGCAAACTATTTTGTGGTATTTTAACCCCTAACCGTTTTCCCTTTTTGAATTTGGACTTACAGGGTATGTATGGCTCTCTGGTAATTTTCACCTGGTGATCTCCACACACAAGATCTGTGTGTGTATTGAGTCTTTTGCCATGTTTTGGAGACATTCATTTGTTTATACTGTAGAGTATGTATGTATGTATGTATGTATGTATGTATGTATGTATGTATATATATATATCATTAGATTGTACAAAGACATACTGATTGACTCACGCCTGAGGAAGGCAACGATTTTTGCCGAAACATGTCGGGACTATGTAACAACTTATGTCAATCTTAGTCGATTACTATTGTTTTTATCTATTTTTCTATTATAAATAAAATATTTATATATTCATATTTTTGTTTGCACTTCTCTGTATGACTTGTTTAAATGGCACCGTCATAATCCCTTTCATCCTTCACAATCCTATTACATCACTTTGTTATACACATGGATCTGGTAAATACCGCTGTGGTCCAGATTTAATTAAATCCCAAGTAGTTTCATAAATGAACGTGAAGCCCTTAAATAATCTTGGTTACTGCCATATGCAGTAAACATATATTAGTACCACTAAGGTCATTATTCAGACAGGTACTAATAAACTATTACATGGCCATGTAGAAATAAGCAAACATTTTAAAAGAACCCTACTGCATTAAAATGTTTTGCAGACAGGATGTATATAGAAAAGATTTTAGTAAATCACTCATGAAAATTATATGTTTTCATGGAGTTCAAAAATATGTTTGTAAAAAGATTTTTGATGTGGTATAATAGACACATTGCCAGGATTCAATCTGATCCAAGTGAAAATGCACCTAGTGTTTTAAAGCAAACATTGTTGTCTTTCCCTAGCTTGCTATGTTTCGCTAGTGGAGACCATAAAGAATTTAAAGGAGAGGAGTGCTGTGGGATCAGTGCACTGATCTTATAATAATCCTATACTTGATACTCTTAAACTAAATGGTCAATGCGTTTATATGCTGATCCAAGACAGCTAAACAAACGAGAATATATGTACAGCTAAGCTGTGCCATACATTGAACAATGCTTGACATAAAAATACAAGGCACCAAGTACTTCACCACACTAAATTATGCCCAATGATGGTGGAACGTTCAGGCAAGTCCTGAAGACCCATACAAGCTGGCATTTCAAGGTGGTAAGAAAAAGTACAATGTGGATGATATTTTTGTTGAATAGTATAAGGTTTGAAAAGCATATGCCAGAATTCAGGTATGTTCTTAACCAGTTGAGGGAGGCGGGTGTTTAAAATTTCAATTTAGGAAGACCAATGGTGTTGCTCCAAGGTTCATCTCCTGAGGCCTAAGGTTTGCAGCCTGAGGCCTCACACAGGACCATTTTCCTCGACAGAATCCATCAAGAAACTTGTTGGCAGAGGTTTTTTGCCGAGGGAAAACGGTCGTGTGTATGTTTTTCGTCGAGAAAACTGACGTGGAACTCGACTATAAATTTTTTTTTTTTTTTTTAAATAAAAACAGTTTTTCCTCGTCGGGCTGGTTTACGACGAGAAACACGTTCATGTGTATGCTTAGAAACCCGCACATGCTCAGAATAAAGTATGAGACGGGAGCGCACCTTCGGTAAAAGTAGCGTTCGTAATGGAGATAGCCCATTTGTCACGCTTACCAAACTTTCTTAACACGCAGTAACACGAGATTAGCAAAAGCAGCCCCAAGGGTTGTGCCAGTGGAATCGAACTATATTATGCATTTTTCCTATTCATGTATATTATGAACAGAAGCACAGCCATTTTCCCTGTTAAAGTTTAAATTAGGTTCTTAGGCATGAATAGATATTGTTCTTATGTTACACAAGAAGTCTGGCTGTACCATCTCTAAGGTTATAACTCAAAGGTTTGACACTTATAAGAGAATGGTAAGGAGCCCTGGTTTCATATGAGCTTACAGGAACGAACAAAATGAGGGGGCTCACCCACAAATAAAAAATTATACCTTATCTAAAATTGTAAGGTTTCTAATATCTTAATATATGTGTATTAGTAATTCATATATCAACTCGTTAAGTACATATATATTAATATGCTTACAAATGTGAATTCCTAGCTGTATTGACATTTAAAGCCTGTATTTGGGAAGTAAAGGGTTTTGCTTAGAAGTAATTTTCAAAAGATCTCACTTCCCTAGGAATTCAACAAATTGTTTAACCACTTCCATACTGGGCACTTAAACACCCCTCCTGCCCAGACCAATTTTTCAGCTTTCAGCACTCTCACAATTTGAATGACAATTACTCAGTCATGCAACACTGTACCCAAATGATTTTTTTGTCCTTTTTTTCATACAAATAGAGCTTTCTTTTGGTGGTATTTGATCACCTCTGGGTTTTTTATTTTTTGCGCTATTAATGAAAAAAGACCGAAAATTTTGAAAAAAAAAAAAAAAAAAGTTTAGTTTCTGTGATAAAATTTTGCAAATTATTAATATTTCTTCATACATTTTGGCCACAATTTATACTGCTACATGTCTGATAAAAATAACCCACATTTTTTGGAAATTATTTGGTCTGTGTGAAAGTTTTAGGGTCTACAAGCTATAGTGCAAATCATAAAAAAAAATCATCACATCTGATCACACATGTACTGAAGGCCTATCTCATTTCTTGAGACCCTAACAAGCCAGGAAAGTACAAATGCCCCCCAAATAACCCCTTTTTGAAAAGTAGACATTCCAAGGTATTTATTAAGAGGCATGGTGAGTTATTTGAAGTTGTATTTTTTTCCCACAATACTTTGCAAAATTAAGATTTTTATTTCAAAATGGTCTCAAAATTGTCATTGTATTAGCTTATTTCTCTCACATAGCATGTACATAGCAAAAATGACACCCCAAAATACATTCTGCTACTCCTCCTGAGTAGAACGATACCCCATGTGTGAGACTTTTTTACTGCCTGGCCACATACAGAGGCCCAACATGCAGGATGTGCCATCAGGGGGTTTTAGGAGCATAAATTGCACATCTAACTAGTTGACTACCTATTACACTTTTGAAGGCCCTGGAACACCAGGACAATGGAATTACCCACAAAATGACCCCATTTTGAAAAGCTAACACCCCAACGTATAATCTATGAGGCATAATGAGTCTTTTGAACGGTTCATTTTTTTTCCAGAAGTTTTTGGAACATGTGGAAAAAAAATGAAAACGCATTTTTTTTTACACAAAGTTGTCCATTGATAAGATATTTCCAACACATAGCATGTCCATAGCAAAAATGACACCCCAAAATACATTCTGCTACTCCTCCTGAGTACAATGATACCACATGTGTGAGACTTCTACACAGCCTGACCACATACAGAGATCCAACATGCAAGAAACACCGTCAGGTGTTCCAGAGACACATAGCATGCACATACCAAGAATTACACCCCAAAATACATTATGCTGAACAAAACGTAAACAAAAGATTACCTGTAATAGTAGCGCAGTTCTACACAGCAGGATAGCACTGGTCCAGGCAGCAGGCAGGGACTTGGTCAGCAACGTCCAGGCAGGGATACTATCCCGTCAGTGTTAGTGCAGGTGGTCAGTTCATGCAACAGGCAGAGGCATGATGGCATAGGTCCTACAGGCAGCAGGCAGAAGTAGGGCCTCGTTCAGGACAGAATGAGGACAGGGGTAGAGGCTTCTCCCACCCAAATCTCTTTGAAGCCTCCGGGCAACCAGACCCTAATCTAGGATGAGAAAACAAAAAATAAATTTCTTCATCCAGAAAAACTTTTCTGGAGCCCCTCACATATGTGAGACCCCTGTGTTGAATCCCACTAGTCCAGTAGCAGGGTAAAAGATCAGTCCATGAGGCAGGCAAAAACATGGTCAAACAGTCCGAGGTCAGTTCCAGATCAGGCAGAGGCATTACAGAATCGTTAGGCAGAAGAATGGTCGAAAAAAAACAGTCCAGGGTCAGTTCTAGATCAGGCAGAGGTATTACAGAATCGTTAGGCAGAATCGTGGTAAAAAACAAGCCGGGGTCAGTTACAGAGCAGGCAGTGGCATAAGGGGTGTGAAGGTGTGTGAAGGCAGAAATGGAGGATTAATAATTTAGTTTGGTGTGGTAACGACGAAAACATTCAGTTATACAGAGGCCTGGTTTGGAAGGACAATCAGCACAATGGTAAGCTGTGTCTCGTCTGACTCCTTCACTGGTGCATACCTTGCATCGTTTTTGACGTCTGTGGGAGGGATTTTAAAATCGGGAAAAGGATGCTCGGCGAGACGACTTAATACATCAGATCGGATGGTTTGGGGTGCATCGCTCGGGAAAATAAGGGCAGTGATAAGGTCCTCTTGGTAGCCAAGGAAGCGTTTGGGGTTTTGGAGTTGCTGTAAATGACATAAGAATTGTATATGGCCAATTGAAAAAAATAAATGGCAAATTTTTTGTACCAATGGTACGTGCGTCTTGTGGCAAGATAGGGTTCAAGCATCTGGTCATTGAAGTCGACCCCCCCATAAACAAATTATAGTCCTGGATGCAAGTGGGCTTTCGGATGGTGGTGCCACGCCTTCTGCGGGTTTCAACAATGGTGTCATTGTGGATGGTAGATAGCATGTACACATCCCTTCTGTCCTTCCACTTCACCGCCAGAACCGCATTGTTTCTCAGACTTGCTGATTCTCCTCTTTTCAGCTTTTTGTTCACCAGGCTTTGAGGAAAGCCTTTCCTGTTATTTCTAATGGTGCCACATGCTGGCGTCTGCTTCCGGTGCAGGTTGTGGAACCGGGGAAGCGAGGTGTAGAAATTATCTACGTATAGATGGTATCCTTTTTCTAATAGGGGGTTCATTAGTTCCCAAACAATTTTGCCACTTGATCCCAAGTAGTCTGGGCAATTAGGGGGATTCAGCTGGGTGTCCTTGCCTTCGTACACTCTGAAGGCATACAGGTATCCTGTGACTGGGTCACACAATTTGTACACCTTCACACCATAGCGGGCTCTTTTGCTGGGTATGAATTGCTTTATTTGAAGCCTGCCAGTAAATTTAACAGGGGACTCATCCACACAAATGTGTTGGTCCGGGGTATACAATTGGGGGAACTTCTCAGAAAAATAATTCAGTAAGGGCCAGATTTTGAAAAGCCTGTCATGATCTGGGTGATTTCGGGGGTGGCACTGGGTATTGTCGTTGAAATGTAGGAATCTCATGATGGCGAAGTATCGGGATCTGGGCATTACGCTGGAGAAGATGGGCATGTGGTAAATGGGATTTTTGGACCAAAAGGAATGGGAAGTGTTTTTTGGGTTGAGTCCCATACACAATGTGAGGCCTAAAAAAGTTTTCAACTCCTCCACCGTAGGGTCTCTCCACTGAAAGGGACGGGCATGGTATGACGTGGGATTGTGTGCAATAAATTGCTGTGCAAATAGGTTGCACTGGGCCACAATTCCGGATAGCATGTCCTCTGAACATTAGATTGAAATAATCGATTGGGGTAAAATTCTCTGTGTTCACCTGGATTCCTGGCTGGGCCGTGAAAGGGGGAATGTTGGCTTCTCCTGAAGTAGGAGGAAGCCACAAGGGGTTCTGAAGGGCATAGGGAAGGCTGGTATGGGTCCTTGAAGTTTGTTGCCGAGGCACTGCGGTGCTGGCGGATGGCCCTGCAGTGCTGGGCGGATGGCCCTGCAGTGCTGGCGGATGGCCCTGCAGTGCTGGCGGATGGCCCTGCAGTGCTGGCGGATGGCCCTGCAGTGCTGGCGGATGGCCCTGCAGTGCTGGCGGATGGCCCTGCAGTGCTGGCGGATGGCCCTGCAGTGCTGGCGGATGGCCCTGCAGTGCTGGCGGATGGCCCTGCAGTGCTGGCGGATGGCCCTGCAGTGCTGGCGGATGGCCCTGCAGTGCTGGCGGATGGCCCTGCAGTGCTGGCGGATGGCCCTGCAGTGCTGGCGGATGGCCCTGCAGTGCTGGCGGATGGCCCTGCCTCCTCACTAGAACGCCTTCGTTTAGCCGGCCGGCTATCTTCCTCCTCTGAGTCACTCAGTGTTCCGCTACTGAAAGCTTGCTCATAATAGACGTCTAACTCAGAATTTGAATTGGAAAGGGACTCTGAAAGAGAGAGCTCCACTTTGCTCTCGTCGGGCGCAGAAATGATTTGGAATGCCTCCTCAAGGGAATAGGACCTTTTGGACATGGTTGCTGGTGCAACTACACAGGTGTGTGCTAAGCCTTCACTGATGGCCACCGATTGGCGGCACAGGTGGGCCACTGAGGTGGCGGCACAGATGAGGTGGCACAGGGATCAGTGGCGTCTCAAGCTTTCATATTTAGGGGGGCACATGGGGACAGGGACAAAAGTAGGGGGGCCAACTATAAAATGCAAATATATATATATATATATATATATATATATATATATATATATATATATATATATATATATATATATATATATATATATATATATATATATATATATATATATATATATATATCCTGGGGCCCTTTACTACGATCCCACTATGGGCCCTTTCACATGTTCTGCAGTGAGCTCCCTTCCTACTATACTGGGGCCCCCCAGGGTGGCAGAAAACAAGAGATATATGTCACCAGCACAACAAGAAAACATAAGGGTCCAAAGCAGTGGAAGAACTATCAGGGTTGCAAAGGTTGTCTTGCCACCGGGCCCTGGTGTTCTGCCACAGTGGGGATCCCCAGCTGTCCTGTCCCTGCTATTTACAGAGCTGGTCTGGCGTCTGTCTCCTTGGCAGCGGCGGCAGTCTATTAGGACCTAGTGCTGGTGACATGGGTGCATGCAGGGGAAGGCTGGCACTATTGGTTATAGAGAGCAGAGCCCCCAG